>NC_079190.1:457793508-458393508 GCF_029499605.1 Hyla sarda
CAAACCATGCACTCTGGCCGTCCCTGTATGCCTAGAGACAGTGTGCCGGTATCCCCATCGGTATCCCCATGGCAGGAGACTCGGATCACCTCTGCCAGGTGAAGGTGGGAGGTTGTGTTGTGGAGGCGTTGTTGGACTTGGGGAGTATGGTAACCCTAGTGAGGTCCAACCTGGTGCCACACATGGACTACATGGGACGGCAGGCTGGGGTATTGTATATCCACAGTGTCCTAAAAGACCATCCCACCCTGGCTACCGTGTCAACCCCAAACGGCCGATGGACTCATGAGGTGACCGTGGCTACAAAGTTACCACATGAACTGATTATTGGGAGAGACTTTCCAGGGTTTGTGTCTTTGTGGCCCCAGATAAGAACTCCCCAGAACTGTGAGGCAGGGGTGTCCCCAATAGACTGGTCGTACTCGAGGGTGACCCCGGAACCTTGGGAACCTGAGTTGGAAGCAACCACAGTTGGGGTGACCACTCCTACGGTGGAAGAGATGAAGACGTCTCCACTGCATGTAATGGTAGGACGTGTGGTCAGGTCCCGAGTTGGCAGACCTCAATGTCTACTGAGGAAATTTCGGTACAGCACATCATCAAGACCCGACATTATCTCGAGCCTGGGAGAATGTCTTAATTGTAAAAGGTGCACCACAACAGCTGGGGGCCGAGACTGTGTACCCCCACTTTGTGGTCCATCAGGGGATGTTATATCGGGTAAATCAGCCGTGGGGTAAGAATGTGGAACAATTGGTGGTACCTAAAGCATATTGGAGACTGGTGTTAGAGTTAGCCGATCAACATGTTCTAGGGGGGCACTTGGGCCAGCAGAAGACTCAGGACTGAATTTTGCAGCATTTTTACAGGCCAAGTGTGTATAAAGAGGTCGAGAGGTATTGTGAATCTTGTCCAACAGGCAAAATAACTAGCCCCCAGCCACATTACCGTAGTCCCCTGGTTCCGCTCCCGAATATCGAGGTCCCATTTGAACGGATCGCTATGGATCTGATAGGCCTGTTGCCAAAATCTGCTAGGGGGCACCAACACATCCTGGTAGTCCTGGACTATGCGACTAGGTATCCAGAGGCACTGCCTCTGTGACATACCTCGGCCACACTCATAGCTAAGGAGCTAATGGAGATGTTTTCCTGAGAGGGCTTACCTAAAGAGATGTTGACTGACCAGGGCACCCCGTTTATGTAAAAAGTAATGAAAGAGCTCAGTAAGTTACTGCAGGTAAAACAGCTATGGACCTCCGTGTATCACCCGAAATCGGTCGAGCTGGTAGAACGCTTTAACCAAACATTAAAAAATATGTTGAAGCAGGTGGTGGCTAGAGATGGAAAAAATTGGGATATTTTTTTGCTCTATCTCATGTCTGCAGTGAGAAGTGCCTCAGATTTCTACTGGTTTCTGGCCTTTTGAACTGCTATACGGCAGACATCCACGTGGTCTGTTAGACATAGCTAAAGAGGTGTGGGAACAACAGCCCACGCTGCATAAAAGTGTAATTGAATATGCCACTCAGATGCAGGAACGGATGGAAACAGTGTTGCCCCTGGTGAGGGAACATATGGAGGCAGCTCAGCGAGCTTAGAGCAGAGTTTATAATCGCCAGGCTCGGGTTCGGAATTTTAACCCAGGAGATCAGGTTCTGGTTCTGGTACCAACGGTCAACAGTAAATTTCTGGCCAGGTGGCAGGGACCCTACGAAGTGGTCAAAAAAGTAGGGTAGGTGACATACAGGGTACACCAGCCCGGGCGAAGAAAGCCAGAGCAAGTGTACCATGTAAACTTGTTGAAACCTTGGAAAGATAGTGTGGATGACAGCCCATGGCCAGGTTTGTTAGGGGTGGAGTTTCCCATCCCTCAGTCTAGTGCGAGGGAAGCAGTTGCCACAGTGAAAATTGCTGACAGCCTTTCCCCTGCACAGACTCAGCAGGCCAGGGAGTTCATCAGTAGGAACACCGAGGTGTTCTTTGACCTTTCTGGGTGTACTTCTGTCATCCGCCATGACATTGTCATGGAACCCCAGGTAAAAATACGGTTGAAACCATACCGGGTACCTGAGTCACAGCGACAAGCCATCTTGGAAGAGGTACAGCAGATGTTAAAACTGGATGATATCGAGGAATCAAAGAGTGAGTGGGCCAGTCCGATAGTCTCAATACCCAAGCCAGATGGTACGTTGCGGTTCTGTAACGACTTCCACAAACTTAATGAGGTGTCCAAGTTTGATGCATACCCCATGCGCTGAGTTGATGAGCTTATTGAAAGGTTAGGAAAGGCTCTGTATTTTTCTGTTTTGGACCTCACCAAAGGGCACTGACAGGTGCCTTTGACGGAGCCTGCAAAAGAGAAAACAGCCTTTATCACACCAGAAGGTTTGTTCCAATACAAGGTGTTACCCTTTGGTGTACATGGCGCACCCGCTACGTTTCAAAGGCTAATGGATATTGTACTTCGGCAACATCATCGGTATGCTTCAGCTTATCTGGACGATATCATCATCCACAGTACAGACTGGCAGAGTCACCTTCCAAAAGTACAGGCAGTGGTACACTCCTTAGGAATGCCGGGTTAACTGCTAACCCCAAAAAGTGTGCCATAGGGTTGGAAGAGACCAAATACCTGGGGTATGTAATTGGGCGAGGAGTTGTCAAACCCCAGGTAAACAAAACAGAGGCCATTCGGAATTGGTCCCCGACCTGTCACTACCCGATAGGTGAGGTCGTTCTTAGGAATGGTGAGTTACTTTATGAGGTTTATCTCCCATTTTGCGACGGTGGCCGCACCCTTAACAAACCTCCTGAAGGGACGCAAGTCCTTCATGGTGCGTTGGAACGAACAGGCAGGGCAGGTGTTTTTTGCTTTGAAGTCGTCCCTATGTGGGTCTCCGGTGTTGGTGACACTCGACCTCAAAAGGGAATTTGCGGTACAGACTGATGCCTCCGAGGTAGGTCTCAGTGCTGTACTCTCCCAGGAAGTCAGCGGGGAAGAGCATCCCGTTGTCTTTCTCAGCCGAAAACTGACCCCGGCCGAGATCAGGTATAGTATAGTGGAGAGAGAGTGCCTGGCCAGTGGGAACTCGAGTCTCTCCACTGTTATCTGTTGGGCAGGAAATTTCGTCTCGTCACGGATCATTCCCCCCTTAAGTGGATGTGTCAAGCCAAGGACAAAAATGCCAGGGTCACTAGGTGGTTTCTGTCATTACAGAACTTCAAGTTTAGGGTGGAACACAGAGTGGGTCATTTGCTAGGCAATGCCGATGCCCTATCACGAGTCCACTGATGTACAAGTGTTCACCCCATCAGGCTTGACAGTAGAATGATGTTAAACAGTAGAATGATGTGCTTTACCAAAAAGCTCTATCTTGGTCTCATCTGTCTACAAGATGTTTTCCCAGAAAGATTTGTCTTGTTTTTCTATGTCTCTCTATCAGCAATGGGGTCCTTCTGGGTCTTCTGCCATAAAATTTCATTTCCGGTAAATGTCGACAGATAGTTTGCACTGACACTGATGCTCCCTGAGCCTGTAGGACAGCTTGAATATCTTTGGAACTTGTTTGGGGCTGCTTATCCACCATCCGGACTATCCTGCATTGACACCTTTCATCATTTTTTCTCTTCTGTCCACGCCCAGGGAGATTAGCTACAATTCAGGTGTGATTTTTATATTGCCCAAACCTGTTACTTGCCCCAGCTGAGTTTAACCCCTTAAGGACCAGGGGGTTTTCCATTCTTGCACTTTCATTTTTTCCTCCTTACCTTTAAAAAAAATCATAACTCTTTAAATTTTGCACCTAAAAATCCATATGATGGCTTATTTTTTGCACCCCCAATTCTACTTTGTAATGACATCAGTCATTTTACCCAAAAATCTACGGCGAAACGGAAAAAAAAATCATTGTGAGACAACATTGAAAAAAAAAAAAAAACGCCATTTTGTAACTTTTGGGCGCTTCTGTTTCTACGCCGTACATTTTTACAGGAAAAATTACACATTCTCTTTATTCTTTAGGTCCATACAATTAAAATGATACCCTACTTTTATAGGTTTGATTTTGTCGTACTTCTGAAAAAAATCATAAATACATGCAGGAAAATGTATACGTTTAAAATTGTCATCTTCTGACCTCTATAACTTTTTTATTTTTCCCCATATGTGGAAAGGACTCAGGAAGTACCGGTACGTCCTTGGTCCTTAAGAGGTTAAAGGAGCATGACATGCTTGAAACAATCTTATTTTTCCACAATTTTGAAAGGATGCCAATAATTTTGTCTAGCCCATTTTTGGAGTTTGGTGTAACATTATGTTGAATTTGCTTTTTTTCCCTCCCTTTTTTGGTTTAGTTCCAATACACACAAAGGGAATACAGTAAACGTGTATAGCAGGACATGTGTTACTGCAATCCTTTTCTGTGAGAAATTCTTAATTTTCTTGAAAAATTTCAGGAGTGCCAACGTTTACGGCCATGATTATATATATATATATATATATATATATATATATATATATACACTTCCCACACACATCTGTTATATACAGATACAATGCAGGTGCAGCATCTAAAATGGCTAGATCAGTGGGCGAGTGGGCTGATAGGGACCATGGCATTAAAATCAGGGGGTCTCAATCTGCTGGGCACACAGACGGAAGTCACTTGCCCTCCTTTCATCTGTGTGATTGGTGCTCCTTTACTGCAGGAAGTGTTAGCAGCCTGCACAAATGGAGCGCCGATAACACTGATCAATGCTCCAGTGTCCTGGATTTAGTGCATCACCGCACCGGCTGGTCCGTAGGCTAGGCCTTCCAAGCATGTGGCCCATAAGGAGGAAAGAGGCTGCCCGTCTAATTGGGATTCCCAGCCTCCACCCTACTGAATCTGCATGTCTCAGGACTGGAGAATCGTCAGTCTCTTATCTCAAGTCAGTTTTATTAATCAAGTGGGTGAAAAGCACCATAAATCCCAGCAAGGCAACAGGGCTCCCAACGGGTTACACTGCATCCCTTCCACTCTGCTCCATACTGTGTGTCTGTAATACCATCTGCACTCAGTAAAAGACAGTTATCCAAAACCATACGTCAGTGTGTTTCTTTACCCCTCGTGTCTGGCCGAGGAGAAGCTGCCTCCACCTCGTACCATTTATAGGCTAACGGTGCCCTGGCGTCACGAAGTGCTAAGAAATCCTTGCACCCCCATGTCACCACAACTATATATTCTTTATAGGGACAGTGTGGGGCCTAATGCTATATGGGGGCATACTCAGAGGGTAAAGTGTGTAGCAGGGTTATATTTAGGGGGCAGTGTGTGACAGGGTTTTAGTAATTATTGTAAAGGATGAGGATCTTCTGGCAAAGTTAATAGCCAACAATTACTGAGCATCAAAATCTGCAGAGGTACAAGACATCTGTCTGTGGCATCCTCACACAGGGTAAGTCCTGAACTGGCACACCCCAACAAGTTTGCCCGCTTGGCAGATGAGGGGGATGCCATTACAGTGCTAGCAGAACTGCAGCAGGATACCGCCTCTGACCGCCAGGGGGGTGTCTGCTCCAGTAAGGAGGGAGGGAGGAGTACAGGGCAGGCCAGACAGGTACTAGTGGTGGGGGACTCAATTATTAGGGGGACAGACAGGGCAATCTGTCACAAAGACCGGGATCGCCGAACAGTGTGTTGTCCGCCTGGCGCACGAGTTCGGCACATCGCGGTACAAAGAGCTTAATCAAATCTGTAAAAATGTAATAAAAACAGCAAAAATTCAAAACGAGAGACAGGTGGCCAAAGAAAGCAAAACTAATCCTAAATATTTTTTTAGATATATAAATGCAAAAAAACCAAGGACAGAGCATGTAGGACCCCTTAATAATGATAATGGGGAGGTTGTCACGGGCGATCAAGAGAAGGCAGAGCTACTGAATGGGTTTTTTAGTTCTGTATACACTATGGAAAAAGGAGCTGACATTGGCCAGGTCAGTGCTGGTAACACATCATGTAATGTACTGAACTGGCTTAATATAGAGATGGTACAAGGTAAGTTAAGTAATATAAATGTAAGCAAATCTCCAGGGCCGCATGGACTACACCCAAGAGTTCTTAGAGAGGTAAGTTCAGTAATATCTGTACCCCTGTTCATGATATTTAGAGATTCTCTGGTGTCTGGTATTGTGCCAAGGGACTGGCGCAAGGCGAATGTGGTGCCAATCTTCAAAAAGGGCTCTAGGTCTTCCCCAGGAACTATAGACCGGTAAGTTTAACGTGCATTGTGGGTAAATTGTTTGAAGGACTTATAAAGGATTACATACAGGAATACATAGGGGATAATTGTATTATAAGTGATAGCCAGCATGGGTTTACTAAGGATAGAAGTTGTTAAACCAATCTAATTTGCTTTTATGAAGAGGTGAGTAGAAGCCTTGACAGAGGAATGGCTGTGGATATAGTGTTTCTGGATTTTGCTAAAGCATTTGATACTGTCCCTCACAGACGTCTGACAGGTAAGTTAAGGTCTTTGGGTTTTGAAATTTTAGTTTGTAACTGGATTGAACACTGGCTCATGGATTGTACCCAGAGAGTGGTGGTCAATGATTCGTACTCTGATTGGTCCCCGGTTATTAGTGGTGTACCCCAAGGTTCAGTACTGGGACCGCTGTTGTTTAATTTATTTATCAATGATATAGAGAATCGTATTAACAGCTCTGTTTCTATCTTTGCAGATGACACCAAGCTTTGTAGCACGGTACAGTCTATAGAGGATGTGCATAAGTTTCAAGATGACTTGGATAGACTAAGTGTCTGGGCATCCACTTGGCAAATGAGGTTCAATGTGGATAAATGTAAAGTTACGCATCTGGGTACTAATAACCTGCATGCATCGTATGTCTTAGGGGGGATTAAACTGTCAGAGTCACTGGTAGAGAAGGATCTGGGTGTACTTGTAGATCACAGACTACAGAATAGCATGCAATGTCAGGCTGCTGCTTCCAAAGCCGGCAGGATATTGTCATGTATAAAAAGAGGCATGGACTCAAGGGACAGGGACATAATACTCCCCCTTTATAAAGCATTGGTACGGCCTCACCTGGAATATGCTGTTCGGTTTTGGTCGCCTGTACATAAAAGGGACACTGCGGAGTTGGAAAGGGTGCAGAGACGCGCGACTAAACCAATATGGGGCATGGAACATCTTAGCTATGAGGAGCGATTAAAGGAGTTACAATTGTTTAGTCTTGAGAAGAGACGTTTAAGGGGGGATATTATAAATTTATATAAGTATATTAATGGCCCATACAAAAAATATGGAGAAAAACTGTTCCAGGTTAAACCCCCCCAAAGGACGAGGGGGCACTCCCTCCATCTGGAGAAGAAAAGGTTTAGTCTCAAGGGGCGACACGCCTTCTTTACCTTCTTTACTGTGAACAGTCTACCTCAGGAACTGGTCACAGCAGGAAAAATTAACAGCTTTAAAACAGGATTAGATACATTCCTGGAACAAAATAACATTAATGCTTATGAAGAAATATAAAATCCCATCCCTTCCCCAATATCGCGCCACACCCCTACCCCTTAATTCCCTGGTTGAACTTGATGGACATATGTCTTTTTTCGACCGTACTAACTATGTAACCTTGGGGGATAAGGGGAGGGGGGGGGGGGCCGGGGGGGGGGTGGGGGGGGGGGGGTGTAAGGTAGTTAGGGTGTTGCTGTTCAGAATAGTAAAGGGCGCTGTTAACCCTTGTCACTCGTGATGCCAGGGTGAGGGTTAAATTCTGTAATCTTGATAGGCCTATTGCCACCCTTCCCAAGAGCAATAGGTGAATGTAGAATAAAGGATTGTCCACAACCACTGTTAACTGAAAACTTGCAGGAACTTTTACTGAAGAATTTCTGTACATGGAGCAATAGTAACAGTGCAGATAACAGAGTCTCTATAGATATAGCTGAGCAGCGATTGAGTTGGTTGGGATCAGATAAGCTCAATTTAGCTTCTCAGAGATTTTTCACCATAGATCTGCTGGATTTAAGGGTGCGTTTAGGTCCAGTGATCGTGCAGGGAGTAGCGGGGAATTGCTTAGTATAACCGCTTTGATATAGGCCGAGGCTGCAAGGTCTTGGCCTAGTAAATTGTCTTGTAAGCTGCGGAGGTCCTACCTCTTCCAGAATCAGCAACCCAAGAGAGCGATCAAGATGGCGCAGCTCCCTTCTATGGACAGGGGCTGGCCGTTTTGGATTGGTCCTTAACAACTGTCACTCACCGTTACATTGCATTGTGGGTGAACACGTCATGAGAACCTCCAAAGGTCCTGTAGCAAAACCATAGAGTTCTAACCCTAATCACGTGACCCGCAGGTCCTGCTACGCTGAACAGGTAGGCCTTTGAATATATACATATTTATACTTATAAAATTTATATGAACTTCTATACAAATATGAATTAACTTAGGGGTGACAAGGGGATAACTATAGAAGAGGAACCCCGACGTTCCTAGGGACTCTGACTATGGGGACCTCTACAAAGGTACAGTATGAAATACGGTAGCGGGACACCACAAACCCCCTTACTTAAAACAAGTCAACCCCGACGCCTGTCCCCTAAGGCAGAGGAACTAGGACTAGG
Organism: Hyla sarda; assembly: GCF_029499605.1. NCBI lineage: Eukaryota > Metazoa > Chordata > Amphibia > Anura > Hylidae > Hyla > Hyla sarda. Next base: position 457,802,130 of record NC_079190.1, read on the forward strand.
ACAGGATTATTTATATATTCTATACATCCTGACAAAATCTGAGTAAACATTAAACACCTTTTTACTTTCTTGTTACTCTGACTAGCATCTTGACTAGACAATTGTGAAGCTATCTAGACATTTGAAGCTTTCTAGACATTTTGAAGCTTTCTAGACAGTAATGAAGCTGTCTAATCTTTAGTTTCTAGCTCCTTAGACATTTTATATAGCTCTCTATAACGTTAATTAGGCTAACTATACATTTATATACAGCTTTCTATACATTTAGTTTCAAGCTAACTAAACATTTTTGAAATCTCACCACATTCTTTCTTTTGGCCACAATAAGTCACCTGTTAGTACACATAAGGGTATATTGGCTTGCCCGAGGCTTTCTATCAATAAAGTTAGCTAGTATGGTCTATCGCCTACACGCTACTTACCCCTAGAACACAACAGTATAACCTACCTAGGTTACCTTTAGAAATACGTGTTAAATCTTTAGCTCGCAAGAGCACCTACTGGCCAGGTAGAGCATCTCACACATGTAATAAAGATAAAAGAAATATGAGTGTAGATAACAGTGGCAGGAATTGGATATCAATAGGCTACAATTCCTAACTGTTTCTTGAATGTGAGATATATTTTTGTTTTGTGTATGTACTGAAGAAGACTGAGGTAGTACATTTAAATGAGTTATTTAAGTACTATGTGTGCAAGTACTGCTTACTAGTTAGTCTTGCTATCTTAAGGGTAGGTTACCCTATTATTTTTGTTGAGACAGGTGCTAGCGATTGGCGACTGGAATACTACTCTCGGAGGAGCCGGGAGAGTCACATATTTAGCAACTACTAAAACACCTTTTTAGTATTTTTATATATTTGTATGTACATGTATACAAGAATTATTTACGTTTTTTGTTTTTGGTGTACACGTGCATCTAGCGGACAATTTTCCGCGTACAACCTTTACTTACTTTTTATGTACACAGACACGAAGCAATTTTTTTCTGTGTACAGGAACCATATACATTTTTATTATACAAGCTTACACATTTATTAACACTCCAACAAGGGTCAGGCGCACCTGACACCTGATAAGTGCAAATTTTAGCAAGAGAGTCCTATGAATATAGGGTTATGTACATAGAACGGACGTGTAAGGATCTGCAGTCCACCTACACTAGGAGTCGATATTTCACGGCTGCCCCAAATCAACCGGAATCTCCTACTGGCTTGGAGTCTCTTGACCTGATGGTCAGGCACAAAGGTTGATGGTTACGTTACTGAACTTGAAACAGGAACAATTTTAGCACAGTCCTGCTAGGCACATGTCTTGAACTTTGTTACTGAAACAATAAAAGTGGTTAGCACAGAAAAGCAATAAACATTACTTTACAGTCCTTCAAAAGACATTTCTCCGGAATCTTCTTGTGCCTCTTGTAGATCCTCTATACCTCCCAACATCTGGAGCAGGGGAGGAGTTAACGTAACTCTCCCACACCACATTTGTGAGAGTAGAATGGGCAACAGTAGGATTCAAGATGGCCAGAGGATTACTGGTCAGGATCAAAGTTGGTTCATAGGGTTTTAGCTCCATCTCCATGCCAGGAGTGGGCCAAAGCACTTTCGTCAGTACCCTGGAAGCAGGCAAACTCTCCACGTCGGAAGAGGGCCTTGGTACATTCGTTGGTACCTCTGGAAAAGACAAACTCTCATTGCTCCGAGAGGGTCTAGGTACGGTCTTTGGTGCCCGCAATTTGGGCTTACTTTCTTGATCTTGAGCAGGACTTGGCACTTTACTGTGCACAGAAGATGATTGATGTTGTGGAGGCTCCTCCTCCTTGAGTACGATGGTGGAGGCATTAGGAGCAGACCATATCGGCCTCAAGTTGAAAGGATCCGATTCCCAATCTGTAGACGGTAAGTATTTGAAAGGAAGCTGTGTTGGGGCTATTGGTCTTGTGACCGCTGCAGCCCATTCTCCACGCAGGCTCTGGACGGGGGTGTACTCCACAATTTCACCCACCTCCAGGGAGTAGAACTTTTTGTGAAGATATGGTCTCTGTACTGATCACCGGTTTACGGGGATGGTTTACCCTGTATGGCAATCTAGGAGTGTCCCATAACCTCTGACCTTGTCGAACTTGGCGACAGTTGCTCTTCGTCGTTCTAGAGGCTCCTCCCCTTCTCGGGGATGGTTCCATTTGCGGATGAATAATGCTTCCATTTCTTTAGTATTCTCCTGGTAACGAATTATTTCCTCAGGAGGCAAATGCATATGCTTAGGTGCGTACAGTTCTCTGTGTCGGACCTTTAATTTGTCCATCAACTCAGCCAGCTCGGCTTCCTGACGGGCCCTTTCTCTTTGAGAAAGTTGGAGTTGGTGGGAGTGACTTCCCAGTTATAGGTTGTAAAACCGCGTGCATATACTCGATGAGTCCCGGCTCATCCCCAAAGATCCACTTGGGCAAATCTGGTGAGCACGGTCGTGCACTTGGCAATCTGGATAAGGGTATTTCAGCTTCAGGTCTGGAGGAGGAAGAAAAGGCCCCCTCTGGCGGGGTACTCACTGCAGACTCCTCCGATGGGATTTCGGCCCACGAGCCCCAAGTTCTGTGGTGAGGGGACAATCTTACCGGTGATGCACCTCCAGGTGTCCCTGCGCTGTCCGCTGGAGGTGTGTCTGGCCAATCATCGTCATCATCAGGCAGTGGGGGAAGATTGCAGGCCCCCTCTTCATCTAATGACAACCACTGCAGACGGTCAGCAAGTTCTTGGAAAAGTCGGGCTGCGACTGCCACAACTTTCCGCTGTTCCGGCGCCATTTTGCTGTTCTCACCACACGGAACGCTGCTCTCCGCCATGTCTGTACTCTCCGGCTCTGTGTGCAGACTGAAGAGGTCGCTGTGCGTGGTGTCTTTTATAGTGGGCTTCCCCAAAATGGCGTCCGGCAGGAAGGACATCATCGGTGCAGCCCCGACTTCCGATCCTCCCAGAAACAACTCCTCTGTTTCCAAGTTCCCATTCGGTTGCGACACAGCAACTTGGCAGCCACGCCCAGGGGCAGGTCGTGGCGCAGCGCGGGACTTGCTCGTGCGCTTCTACGGCAGCAGGTTAACTCCTCCCGTGCTGACCGGACCAGAGGATCGTAGCATGAATTTTTTCGCAGGTTACACATTGCAGCAAATAAATCTTCGCCTTCCCCCTTACTTTTCGCGTGGCCCCCTTGTAATTTGCAACACACACACTGCTCCTGTACACTGTAATGCGGTCTGCGACACATGAACAATGTCCGTTACTTTCTGGGGGGGGGGGGGGAGTACACTTGCACTAGTGGCAACGCAGCAGTTACACACCCGAATCCTGTTCGTGCGATGCCAAAAAGGCTTTGTGGTAACCTTGGGGGATAAAGCCTTGTGGGGTGTAGGGTAGTTAGGGTGTTGCTGTTCAGAATAGTAAAGGGCGCTGTTAACCCTTGTCACTCGTGATGCCAGGGTGAGGGTTAAATTTTGTAATCTTGATAGGCCTATTGCCACTCTTCCCAAGAGCAATAGGTGAATGTAGAATAAAGGATTGTCCACAACCACTGTTAACTGAAAACTTGCAGGAACTTTTACTGAAGAATTTCCGTACATGCAGCAATAGTAACAGTCCAGATAACAGAGTCTCTATAGATATAGCTGAGCAGCGATTGACAGTTGCTTGGGATCAGATAAGCTCAATTTAGCTTCTCAGAGATTTTGTAGCATAGATCCGCTGGATTTAAGGGTGCGTTTAGGTCCACTGATCTTGCCGATTGTAGCAGGGAATTGCTTAGTATAACCGCTTTGATATAGGCCGAGGCCGCAAGGCTTTGGCCCAGTAAATTGTCTTGTAAGCTGCGGAGGTCCTACCTCTTCCAGAATCAGCAACCCAAGAGAGCGATCAAGATGGCGCAGCTCCCTTATATGGACAGGGGCTGGCCGTTTTGGATCGGTCCTTAACCCCTTCACGACGAGCGACGTACATGTACGGCGCCGCGAAGTGTCACTTGGCGCACGGCGACGTACATGTACGTCAAGGGGTTCTGGGAGCGCCGCATCACCGGTAGCGGTGATCGGGCCGGGATGACTGCTGTTATCTAACAGCAGGCATCCCGACACATCGCCGAGGGGGGTCCTGAGAGCCCCCCATGACCGCGATCGGCGCAAATCGCAGGTCAATTCAGACCTGCGATCTGCGCAATTCCGGGTCATGCGGGTCACTGGTGACCTGGTGACCCGGAAAATAAGAGGGATCGGGGGTGTCCGAGACACCCTCGTTCCCCCTGAAGGGATAGGAGTTTGATGGCAGGGGTGCCACCCCTCCTATCCCTGCTATTGGTCGGCCGAGCGACTGACCGATAGCAGACCGGGGGAGGGGGGGTTAAAGTTCGGTTCCCCCGCTTTGCCCACCTATCGGTGTCAGGGCAAAACGGGGGAACTGTCCAGGGGAGGTCGGCGCCGAAGGTCCCTTACCTGGATCCCGGATCCCAGAGCACGATCCTCCATGCGGGGATCCCCCACGTGCGGCAGTGGCGGCAGCAATACATTCGGGTCCTGCTAGGTGAGTTGTTGCCTAGCAACATCCGGAGGGCAACAGTTTACAGTGGTCTCTAAACCGTGGCCCTCCAGATGTTACAAAACTACAACTCTCAGCATGCCCAGACAGCTGTTTGCTGTGTGGGCATGCTGGGACTTGTAGTTTTGCAATATTTAGAGGGGGTTCAGGTTGTAGATCACAATGCAGTGGTCTCAAACTGTAGCCCTCCAGATGTTGCAAAACTACAACTCTCAGCATGCCCAGACAGCAGTTTGCTGTCTGAGCATGCTGCGAGTTGAGGTTTTGCAACATCTGGAGGGCCACAGTTTTGAGACCACTGGACAGTGATTTACAACCTGAACCCCCTCTAAATATTGCAAAACTACAACTCACAGCATTCAGGAACCGCATAAGGCTGTCTTGGCATGCTGGGAGTTGTACTTGCGTGCCCTCAGCCGTTGCATAACTACATCTCCCAGCATGCCCTTCCGCAATCAGTACATGCTGGGAGTTGTAGTTTTGCAACAGTTAGAGGCACACTGGTTGGAAAATACTGAGTTAGGTCATAGAACCTAACTCAAGGTTTTCCAACCAGTGTGCCTCCAGCTGTTGCAAAACTACAACTCCCAGCATGCATGGTTTGTCAGTGCATGCTGGGAGTTGTACTTTTGACCCCCCTCCCATGTGAATGTACAGGCTACATTTACACTTGCGGCAGATTACAGGGAGTTCCACACTTCAAGTTGGAGCTGCGGCAAATTTTACGCCGCAGCTCAAACTCCTAGCGGGAGACTCAGTGTAATCTGCCTCCAGTGTGAATGTAACCTAAAAACACTACACTACACTAACATAAAATAAAGAGTAAAACACTACATATACACACGTACACTGCCCCCCCTACCACCCCCCTTCCCCAATATAAATGTAAAGCGTATTGTACGGCAGTGTTTCTAAAATGGAGCCTCCAGCTGTTGCAAAACAAAAACTCCCAGCATTACTAGACAGCAATTGACTGTCCAAGCATGCTGGGAGTTTTACAACAGCTGGAGGCACCCTGTTTGGGAATCACTGGCAAAGAATACCCCTATGTCCACCCCTATGCAAGTTCCTAATTCAGGCCTCAAATGCGCATGGCGCTCTCACTTTGGAGCCCTGTCGTTTTTCAAGGCAACAGTATAGGGTCACATATGGGGTATCGCCGTACTCGGGAGAAATTGCCTAACAAATTTTGGGGGGCTTTTTCTCCTTTTACCCCTTATGAAAAGAAACAGTTGGGCTCTACACCAGCATGTTAGTGTAAAAAAATAAACATTTTTACACTAACATGCTGTTGTTGCCCTATACTTTTCATGTTCACAAGAGGTAAAAGTGAAAAACGCCCCCCAAAATTTATAGCGCAATTTCTACCGAGTACAGAGATACCCCATATGTGGGCGCAAAGTGCTCTGGGGGCGCACAACAAGGCCCAGAAGGGAGAGTGCACCATGTACATTTGAGGTGATTTGCACAGGGGTGGCTAATTGTTACAGCGGTTCTGACAAACGCAAAAAAAAAAAAACACACCCACATATGACCCCATTTTGGAAACTACACACCTCACGGAATGTAATAAGGGGTGCAGTGAGAATTTACACCCGACAGGTGTCTGATGGATCTTTGGAACAGTGGTCCGTGAAAATGAAAAATATTGCACAGCCCACTGTTCCAAAGATCTGTCAGACACCAGTGGGGGGTAAATGCTAACTGTACCCCTCATTACATTCTGTGAGGGGTCTAGTTTCCAAAATGGTATGCCATGTGTGTTTTTTTTTTTTTTTTGCTGTCCTGGCACCTTAAGGGCTTCCTAAATGCGACCCCGAGCAAAATTTGCACTCAAAAAGCCAAATATGAGGCCTTCTCTTCTGAGCATTGTAGTTCGTCCGCAGTGCACTTCAGGTCCACTTATGGGGTACCTCCATACTCAGAAAAGATGGGGTTACAAATTTTGGGGGGTCTTTTCTGCTATTAACCCTTTAAAAAATGTGAAATTTGGGGGAAAACTAACATTTTAGTGAAAAAAAATTTTTTTTTTACATATGCAAAAGTCGTGAAACACCTGTGAGGTATTAAGGCTCACTTTATTCCTTTTTTATGTTCCTCAAGGGGTCTAGTTTCCAAAATGGTATGCCATGTGTTTTTTTTTTTTGCTGTTCTGGCACCATAGGGGCTTCCTAAATGTGACATGCTCCCCAAAAACCATTTCAGAAAAACGTACTCTCCAAAATCCCCTTGTCGCTCCTTCGCTTCTGAGCCCTCTACTGCACCCGCCGAAGACTTTACATTGACATATGAGGTATGTGCTTACTCGAGAGTAATTGGGTTACACATACAAGTATACATTTTCTCCTTTTACCCCTTGTAAAAATTCAAAAATACGGTCTACAAGAACATATGAGTACTTGGGGGGTGCAGTTTTTATAATGGGGTCATTTATGGGGTATTTCTAATATGAAGACCCTTCAAATCCTCTTCAAACCTGAACTGGTCCCTGAAAAATTGTGAGTTTGAAAATTTTGTGAAAAATAAGAAAATTGCTGCTGAATTTGAAGCCCTCTGGTGTCTTCCAAAAGTAAAAACTCATCAATTTTATGATGCAATCATAAAAAAGACATATTGTATATGTGAATCCCCCCAAAAAATTTTGGAATATCCATTTTACTTACAAGCAGAGAGCTTCAAAGTTAGAAAAATGCAAAATTTTTTATTTTTTCATCAAATTTGGGGATTTTTCACCAAGAAAGGATGCAAGTTACCACAAAAATTTACCACTATGTTAAAGTAGAATATGTCACGAAAAAAAAATCTCTGAATCAGAATGATAAGTAAAAGCATTCCAGAGTTATTAATGTTTAAAGTGACAGTGGTCAGATTTGCAAAAAAGGGCTTCGTCCTAGAGGTGAAAATGGGCTCCGTCCTTAAGGGGTTAAAGGGGTACTCTGGTGAAAACCTTTTTTCTTTTAACTCAACTGGTGCCAGAAAGTTAAACATATTTGTAAATTACTTCTATTAAAAAATCTTAATCCTTCCAGTACTTATTAGCTGCTGAATGCTACAGAGGAATTCCTTTCTTTTTGGAACACTGATGACATCACGACCACAGTGCTCTCTGCTGACATCTCTGTCCATTTTAGCAACTGTGCATAGCAGATGTATGCTAAGGGCAGCATGGTGTCTCAGTGGTTAGCACTGCTGCCTTGCAGTGCTGGGGCCTTGGGTTCAAATCCCACTAAGGACAACAATAAATAAAGAGTTATTGTTATTATTATTATTATAATGACGCCAGCAAAGAGCACTGTGCTCGTGATGTCATCAGAGACAATTCCAAAAAGAAAAGAATTTCCTCTGTAGTATTTAGCAGCTAAGTACAGGAAGGATTAAGATTTTTTAATAGAAGTAATTTAAAAATCTAAACAATTCAAAAAGAAGAAGAATGAAGCAGTCGGCAACTCACCAATCCTCGGTTCAGTAAACTTCTTTATTGCACATACTCACAATCTGGGTTGCCAAGGGAGATGACAAATAGATGGCAGGACCGGGGGAGGGGGGGGGGTACCACAGAGAGACGACAACGTTGTTTCGCACTACATAGTGCTTCAACTGGCCTACCTCTGAACCGGAACAGCTCACCTTATATACAGGTGGGTAATCATGTTAACCTATCACCTTCCTTTCACCAAGTGATGATACAAACAGGGGGAGGGGAACGAAAACACATGATTATTAACACTTCGATGACCTATAGGAATTTAAATAGAAGCATACAGACACATCAACCTTGTCATTTAGTCCTAAAACCCCCAGTGCATCGGTCGACAAAATCCAATGGGTTTCCCTTCTCAGGAGATTTTTGTCGGCCGATATGCCTGGTCTGGCTAGAACTTTTTCTAAACCTGCAAATCTCAGGGTTTCTGGACTTCCCCCGTGTGAGTCTATTACATGTGAAATTAATCTTGGGGCTCCCTTTTTTGTTCTAAGGAAGTAGAAATGCTCCCTAATTCTGGCACATAATTGTCTAATCGTTTTGCCTAGGTAATAGTACCCACATGGTCAGAAGATAACGTATACTGCATTTTTTGTTTTACACGTGATGAGCTCTTTTAGAGTATGAAACACCGGGCCTATTCTAAATGATTTTTGACATAAATTATATTTACAAAAATTACAGTTTTTACACTGATGTTACCTGTGGTGGTGTGGTCACTAAGCCAATCATTATTTTTACTGTTCTTTTTTATTTTGTGTCCTTTTATGGCATCACCTATTGTTCTATTTTTTCTGTATGATATAAGAGGCTTATTGATTGTTATATCTTTGATGTCTTCATCGAGTTCTAATATATACCAGTTTTTGCATATTGCTCTTTCTATTATTTTATTTACTGAGGTATTTTGAAAGGTGAACGTGAATCTTCTTACAGTATCTTCTGAGTGTTTTTTGTTGTTTCTTCCTAATAATTCACTTCTAGTTCTACTCTCTGCTCTTTCTCTTCCCTTTTTAATTAGCTCTTTTGGATAATTTCTTTCAAGTAACCTTGTCTCTAGTTCATCAGCTTGTTTGAGATAAGTATTGTTTTGGACATTGTTTCTTTTTAGACATAAGAACTGTCCGTAGGGGATACCATTCTTTACCGCCGCTGTGTGAGAGCTATCATAGTGAAGAATGGTATTCCTCGCAACCTCCTTTCTATAGCCCTCAGTTATCAGTATACCATTTTCTACTTTAATGCGCACGTCCAGAAACTCTAATTCTGTGCCTCCAAACTGTTGTGTGAATGCCATATTGTAAGCTCTTATATCATTAAGATATCGGACAAATTCGCTAAATTGGCTACTAGTGCCTGACCATACCAACAGGACGTCGTCTACAAAACGAGCGTATGTCCTGATGTATTTAATGTACGGGTTGAGATTGGAATATACCACCTCATTCTCAAACCACGCCAGGTAGAGGTTAGTGTACGTGCAGGACACCGGTGTCCCCATTGGGGTTCCGATGTCCTGCTTGTACCATTTGTCTGCATATTTAAAGGTACTGTTTTATAGGACAAATTCCAGAGTTTCTTTTACAAACTGGATGAAAGATGTAGATTTGTTAGTTCTTTTTAACATATTAACCACAGCTTGGACTCCCTTGTCATGAGGGATACGTGTGTATAAATTTACTACGTCCACTGAGCAAAGGCTCCATCCTTCTTCCCACCCTGTATCATTAAGGATGGATAGGAGATGACTAGTCTCCTATATATATGCCGGAACTGCAGGTAAGAGAGGGCTTAGTAAATAATCCAGATACTGAGACAGGTACTCGGTCACTGAGCCGATCCCTGCCACTATAGGGCGGCCAGGGAGTCGGCTCAGTGACTTATGCACCTTGGGGAGGTGATACCATTTTGCTGCCTTCGGATTCTCTGGTATTAGTTTTACAGCTGTTTTTTTAACGGGGTATTCAATGTTACAAACTTATGTAGCAGAGCTCTGAGGCTATCTAATATTTTCTTGGTCGGGTAGGAGTGTGGGTAGGAGTGTGTATGTTGCCCTGTCAGATAGTTGCCTTTCGGCTTCTTCATTATACATTAATTTTGGCAAAATTACAACACTCCCACTTTTATCCGCCCTAGTGATGACTATGTCATCACGTTTTTGTAAAGCTCCAAGTGCTTCCTGCTCATTAGTCGGTTAATTTGACACTGCTTTTGGATACAGTATGGATTTTACATCATTAACCACTACCTTATGAAACAGATCTATACAACCCCCTTGTGCTACTGGTGGCGAAAAAGTAGATTTCAGAGGACTTTAACCCTACACTATTAGAAATTGATGTTGAAAGGGCAATCAGAGATATGAATTTAAAAAAGTTTTTTTTCAATAAACCCACTGCACAATACCCACCGTGTCCAGGAGATACCCCGGCAGAAATAGGAGAGTTAGGATTTATACCTACAGTCTTTTCAGTTACAGATATCGAATGTGTACACCTTCTAGCTACAGCATTTGAAGAAACCCCTAGTCTTGTAGATGAAAAAATCCCAAGACAGATTCCAAAAAGGAAAGAAATCTACTTTTTCGCCACCAGTAGCACAAGGGGGTTGTATAGATCTGTTTAATAAGGCAGTGGTTAATGATGTAAAATCCATACTGTATCCAAAAGCAGTGTCGAATTTACCGACTAATGAGCAGGAAGCACTTAGAGCTTTACAAAAACGTGATGACATAGTCATCACTAGGGCGGATAAAGGTGGGAGTGTTGTAATTTTGCCAAAATTAATGTATAATGGAGAAGCCGAAAGGCAACTATCTGACAGGGCAACATACACACTCCTACCCAACGATCCGACCAAGAAAATATTAGATAGCCTTAGAGCTCTGCTACATAAGTTTATAACATCGAATGCCCCATTCAAAAAAACTGCTGAAAAACTAATACCAGAGAATCCGAAGGCAGCAAAATGGTATCACCTCCCCTATAGTGGCGGGGATCGGCTCAGTGACCGAGTACCTGTCTCAGTGTCTGGATTATTTACTAAGCCCTCTCTTACCTGCAGTTCCAGCTTATATAAAGGACACTAGTCATCTCCTATCCATCCTTAATGATACAGGGTGGGAAGAAGGATGGAGCCTTTGCTCAGTGGACGTAGTAAATTTATACACACGTATCCCTCATGACAAGGGAGTCCAATCTGTGGTTAATATGTTAAAAAGAACTAACAAATCTACATCTTTCATCCAGTTTGTAAAAGAAACTCTGGAATTTGTCCTAAAAAACAGAACCTTTAAATATGCAGACAAATGGTACAGGCAGGACACCGGAACCCCGATGGGGACACCGGTGTCCTGCACGTACGCTAACCTCTACCTGGCATGGTTTGAGAATGAGTTGGTATATTCCAATCTCAACCCGTACATTAAATACATCAGGACATACGCTCGTTTTGTAGACGACGTCCTGTTGGTATGGTCGGGCACTAGTAGCCAATTTAGCGAATTTGTCCGATATCTTAATGATATAAGAGGTTACAATATGGCATTCACACAACAGTTTGGAGGCACAGAATTAGAGTTTCTGGACGTGCGCATTAAAGTAGAAAATGGTATACTGATAACTGAGGGCTATAGAAAGGAGGTTGCGAGGAATACCATTCTTCACTATGATAGCTCTCACACTGCGGCGGTAAAGAATGGTATCCCCTACGGACAGTTCTTACGTCTAAAAAGAAACAATGTCCAAAATAATACTTATCTCAAACAAGCTGATGAACTAGAGACAAGGTAACATGAAATAAATTATCCAAAAGAGCTAATTAAAAAGGGAAGAGAAAGAGCAGAGAGTAGAACTAGAAGTGAGTTATTAGGAAAAAACAAAAAAAAACAACAAAAAAACACTCAGAAGATACTGTAAGAAGAAGATTCACGTTCACCTTTCAAAATACCTTAGTAAATAAAATAATAGAAAGAGCAATATGCAAAAACTGGCATATATTAGAACTCGATGAAGACATCAAAGATATAGCAATCAATAAGCCTCTTATATCATACAGAAAAAATAGAACAATAGATGATGCCATAAAAGGACACAAAATAAAAAAGAACAGTAAAAATAATGATTGGCTTAGTGACCACACCTCCACAGATAACAGTGTAAAAACTGTAATTTTTGTGAATATAATTTATGTCAAAAATCATTTAGAATAGGCCCGGTGTTTCATACTGTAAAAGAGCTCATCACGTGTAAATCAAAAAATGTTTTATACGTTATCTTTTGCCCGTGTGGGTACTATTACATAGGCAAAACGATTAGACAATTATGTGCCAGAATTAGGGAGTATTTCTACTCCCTTAGAACAAAAAAGGGAGCCCCAAGATTCATTTCACATGTAATAGACTCACACGGGGGAAGTCCAGAAACCCTGAGATTTGCAGGTTTAGAAAAAGTTCTAGCCAGACCAGGCATATCGGCCGACAAAAATTTCCTGAGAAGGGAAACCCATTGGATTTTGTCGACCGATGCTCTGGGGGTTTTAGGATTAAACGATAAGGTTGATGTGTCTGTATGCTTCTAGTTAAATTCCTATAGGTTATCGAAATGTTAATAATCATGTGTTTTCGTTCCCCTCCCCCTGTTTGTATCATCACTTGGTGAAAGGAAGGTGATAGGTTAACATGATTACCCACCTGTATATAAGGTGAGCTGTTCCGGTTCAGAGTTAGGCCAGTTGAAGCACTATGTAGTGCGAAACAACGTTGTCGTCTCTCTGTGGTACCCCCCCCCCTCCCCCGGTCCTGCCATCTATTTGTCATCTCCCTTGGCAACCCAGATTGTGAGTATGTGCAATAAAGAAGTTTGCTGAACCGAGGATTGGTTAGTTGCCGACTGCTTCATTCTGCTTCTTTTTGAATTGTTTGGATTTACCTACTCGTCAGTCTAAGCACCACACACACCTCATTGACATAGCCGCTATTGAGCTATATAATCCATAGGATCAGAAGTAAGCTGTGCCGAATTGCTCTGTTCTCCTTGTGTAATTTAAAAATCTGCTTAACTTTCTGGCATCAGTTTATTTAAAAGAAAAAAGGTTTTCACTGGAGTACCCCTTTAACAACTGTCACTCACCGTTACATTGCACTGTGGGTGAACACATCATGAGAACCTCCAAAGGTCCTGTAGCAAAACCATAGAGTTCTAACCCTAATCACGTGACCCGCAGGTCCTGCTACGCTGAACGGGTAGGCATTTGAACATATATACATATTTATACTTATAAAATTTATATGAACTTCTATACAAATATGAATTAACTGAGGGGTGACAAGGGGATAACTATAGAAGAGGAACCCCGACGTTCCTAGGGACTCTGACTATGGGGACCTCTACAAAAGGTACAGTATGGAATACGATACCGGGACACCACAATACCATCAAGCTTCAAGGTGATACCAGCACTACCCAGTCACTTCCCCATATGGTACCCTGGGGTCCCCCTGTTAATGTGCAGACCCCCAATTAGCAAAGTTGCACAGGTCCACAGGGGACCTACAGGGTTCAGAACACAAAGCTGCCAGTGACAAAGAGTAACTAAGTGGCTTTGTTAGAGGAACTACTTCCTCTAGCTGACCTTAACTACTGCACCTATCCTCCATGTAAGTACCACAAAAAAAAAAAACACTGAAGAAGTTGGGCAATGGCTTATTCCATATTAAAATCGCACACACATGAAAAAGCTGTTCTTCGACCAACAGCTATTAAAGGAGGATTGGCCCTTAGGGGTGGTTTCACACATCAATTTCAATCTTGAAATAGGTTTGGACTAATACAATATAAACCCAATCCCTCTAAAGAGCACCTGTCACCTGTCAAATGGAACGTCAGCAGTTAGTAGTTTTTCTAATTCTGTACAAAAATTTTTAACCCCCTTCTTTATTCGCCTCAAGCAGTTTTTGTCAGTATTGTTTGCTTTAGAATTGCTAGTTTACGTCTATTTCCCATTTTAACCGTCTCCTCTTGTATTACTTCAGGTAGGTGATTTCCGTTCTGTATGTATTCCTTCTGCTTTTCACGCTTCAAAAACAATGTTTTCCCTGAGTGACATCTTGTCATCTCAGAAGCTGAGAGTGGGAGTCTGATGTAAGTGTTCCTTGTCGGCATTGGCTCGCCCGCACTAACAATCAAATGCTAATATTCACAGAGGAGCGCTTTATAATTCAGAGCAGCCAAACATTTTTTGCAATGTCATCTACTACAAACATTTGTCATGAAAGGGAGATGTGCTTTCATGCCTCGTGTGCTGAATTTGCTATTCCACATTAAATGTCATAACCCTGTATGGTTTCATTTAAAAAAGCTGTTCTGGGAAAGTTTTCTCTGCCCTTTATGGTTCAAAGGGCACTTTATGGAGAATCTCTGTATATAACACAGGCCGGCTCCGTCTTGTGAACAATACGACATTTTATCATATTATTTGGTGATAGGTCTGAAGTTTGTAAGATGAAAAAAATTGTAAAGCAAGAAAATGACTTGCTGACTTGCATATTTCCAAGTGGTCTTAATGCCGGCTTGTTCTGCCGGTGTCTGCTACAGATGGAATATTCACCTAGAATATCTCTGGACAGATATTACCGTATTTTTCGCCGTATAAGACGCAACAGGGGGGAAAAAGTCGGTGCGTCTTATACGGCGAATACACCCCTATCGCGGCGGTCCCTGCGGCCATCAACGGCCGGGACCCGCAGCTAATACAGGACATTACCGATCGCGGTGATGCCCTGTATTAACCCTTCAGACGCGGGGATCAAAGCTGACCGCCACATCTGAAGTGAAAGTGACACTAATCCAGCTGTTCAGTCGGGCTGTTCGGGACCACCGCGATTTCATCGCGGTGGTCCTGAACAGCCCGACTGAATAGCCGGGTTAGTGCTTACAGGACACCGGGGGGGACCTTACCTGCCTCCTCGGTGTCTTCTCCGTTCAGGGATCCCCTGTATGGCCGGCGCTCTCCTTCCTCGTCATCATGTCGTCGCGTACGTGCGTCGGCGTGCGTAACGACGTGATGGCGGAGACGGAGAACGAGGATACCCGGCCGGCAGCAGAGACGTTCCGGAGCGACGGGGACACGGCGACAGCGATGGAGCGACATCCAGGGCAGCGGTGACGGGTCCAGAGCAGCGGGGACACGTGAGTATTACCTCCTATGCAGTGGTCTTTAATCTGCGGACCTCCAGATGTTGCAAAACTACAACTCCCAGCATGCCCGGACAGCCAACGGCTGTCCGGGCATGCTGGGAGTTGTAGTTTTGCAACATCTGGAGGTCCGCAGGTTGAAGACCACTATTGGGTTCAAAATCTTTATTTTTATTTTTGTAGATGTTGCCCCTAAAAATTGCGTGCGTCTTATACACCGGTGCGTCCTATACACCGGTGCGTCCTAAAATTGCGTGCGTCTTATACACCGGTGCGTCCGTTGGCTGTCCGGGCATGCTGGGAGTTGTAGTTTTGCAACATCTGGAGGTCCGCAGGTTGAAGACCACTATTGGGTTCAAAATCTTTATTTTTATTTTTGTAGATGTTGCCCCTAAAAATTGCGTGCGTCTTATACACCGGTGCGTCCTATAGGACGAAAAATACGGTATGTAGTGTGAATAAACCCGAATCCTTGAATTGCCAAATAGCTTGAACTAAACTGGGAAGCAAATAAACATAATTTATAGTATATTAACTGTGTGTATTAAAGGAGTACTCTGGGTTAGGAAAATGTTTCCACTATCCTAAGTGTCTGATCGCTGGGGGTCCAATCGTTGGGACCCCCTGTGATCTCCCTATGGCGCCCTGCCACCCTGGATCTCTTAAATAAAGGCATGCCCCCTCCATGTATCTCTCTGGATCCCCATAGAGATGCATGGAGCGTTGTGTCAGTGGTGGTTACCGTCTCTCTTTTCATGCAAAGACCTAGAGCGCCGTATGGGAGATCGCCGGGGCGCCAGCGGTCGGGACCCCTGTGATCAGACACTTATCCCCTATGCTAAGGATAGGGGATACATTTCTCCAACCCAGAGTACTCCTTTAAAGTGACAGTACTCATCCTGTCCCCAACAATTACCCATTGTGAGACATTATGGATCAAACATACACAGTACCTGGATATTAAGAGCGGACCACAGAACTTTAGAGATTGTAACTACTCACTGAAGATCCAGTCAAGGAAACAAGCCTTTTGCAAGTCTTCCATCATGGTATATGGATATCCTAATTTGGAAGCCTACACTCCCCCCAATTACCCGTATTAAAGATCTGCTAAGAGGTTTTTGCTCTTTTCACAGACCTTTCTATATCTTTCCAGGATCTGGCAAAAACAAATAAATAGATACACAAATTTAATTATGGACGGATCTTTTTGTTTTGCTTTTGTCCTGTTTTTTTAAACATTGAATTTAAAAATATCCATACACACACCTCTCTTCTCATCGGTCCACCCCCCTAAATCACCTCTTTACCTCTTAGTGGAACTTATATTATAATAACAGGTATTATTTCAGGTACAGTAATGTTGATCAGTAGAGGAATGTAGAGTATATCTTTTTATGCCATTTGTTTTGGTGAGTTATCTTTACTTTTCTGATATGAGAAAGATCTGAGCATTTTTGCAGGTTTACAAAATGTATTAAAAAATTCAAAAACATTCTAAATGGTTCACAAACTTTCTAGTATCCTCACAGTTAGTGATTGAACAGTACATTTGTAGAAGGGATGATATTACCACAAGCTTTTTTTTTTTTTTCTCCTACAATGGGGAATATTTAAAGCAGAAGAACTGCTGAACATGTTGGAAATTTAAGGTAATTGCAAATTATAACAAAAATCAATAAGTAACAAATGGCAATGCTTCTGTAATTTATTGCAGCCATGTGGGTTACAGAACGGGAAAAATCAATGGTAATTACTGGGAGGTTTAGGACAGAGCACCAATGAGAAGTATTTATTCCTGATTCATTATTTATTACACTTTCGAGCTCTTAACAACAATCCACATTTTTCAATTTAGCAGGGGAAGCTCTGTGGGATTTGGAGATTTTTGGTGGCTATTGGCAAGACTGTGGGAATTATTTTGGCAAATGGCAAAACTAGGCACTTTAGACAGATTAAATACAGTGTTCTTCTGTACATACTAAGGCATGTTCTGAAAATGATTTGGGGTAAGGCATAGATTGTAGGTTGCCTGACCAATTAGGAGTAGGCAAACCTGACTGAAGGGACACAGGGAGTTAACAAGGAGAACAGATATCTTCCCTCCCCCTTGTTGTCAGTTAGGGGAGGGAATAAGGCACGCCCCCCGACATAGTTATACTCCTGCCTGCCTCTTCCTCTTTTCTCTCCAGCAGCCAAAGTACAGGTACCTCAGCATGGCTGACGAGAGTTTTTGGTCCGTGCTCCGGGAGCGTGCGCTGGCTGATGAGGCTTTCTTACCCCGGTTAGTTGCTGAGCTCCGTGGCGTCCCTGCTGCGGGCTCTGTCCCCTCTGCTGCTCCTCTCCCGGTTACTGCCTTGTATAGCGAGAGGGGCCGCCGCACTACGCAGCACTCTTGCCCTCCCACTCGCCTGACTCCTAGTCCACCCCCGTGTGAGAGCCGGACACCGTCAGGGCAGAGCGGCGTCTCGTGCTGTTCCAGCACAGCGCGCCTCTGGTGCGCATGTGCGGGCGGCCGGGCGCATGGCTCTGCCCCTTCTGGCTGTCGGTTTCCCAGGCAGTTCTAGAGCGGGTGCCCCCAGCTGTTCGGTGGTGTGTGGCCGTGATAACATGGGCGCTCATCCCTCCCAGCAGTCCCGGGCACACCCCCTCGGGTGCTGTAATGTTGCCGATGTCAGGTGCTGGCCCCCCACCTCATGGCCCCATAGTGCCCGATAATGGCGGCAGTGATCCTCCCTTTTAGGATGCCGTGGAAGGGATTTCTTTTAATCAGCCCCAGACACCTCTGCCCGGGCCCCTTTCTCAGCCTGCCCTGCCCCCTCCATCCCCCTCTGGGGACCCCCCTGCCAGTCAGCGTGCGCGTGACCGTGTGCACCGCTGCTTCATCTAGGAGGCACGCTTTTTGTTATCGCCAGGAGTCGCAGAGCCGTAGCAGGTCCCGCAGGTCCAGATCCTCCCGCTGGCGGTCGCCCTCTTCATCCGGACAGAGCTCCGGTAGTTCTGCCAGCCCAGTTAGGAGGTCTTGCCGTCGGGCGAGACGTGGTCACCGTTCCCGGTCGTCTCGGAGGTCGTCCCGCAGGAGCAGAAGGCCTGCAGCAGGTGATGGGTCCCCCCTTACGCGTTTTCAGTTTCAGTCCGTTTTTAAGCGGTGTTTGGTGTATGTTGGTGCGCCTGCCGCGTAGTTTAGTACACATTCTTTTAGGATTGGTGCAGCGACTGGGGCTTTGAGAGCGGGTTTTTCTGCCGTGGATATTCAGCGAATAGGATGATGGCGCTCTGCTTGCTATGCTGGATATGTTCGGCCTAAACTGTTGTTATAACCGTTTTCCTTTTAGATCCGCCTTCGGCTACTGTGGTTTTTATTGGCCATTCCTATATCCGTCGAGCGGCCCAGAGGGCGGATTGTCGGCCCGGTGGGTGTTCCCTCGGTTTTGGCCGGGTGGACGCTTACTGGCGAGGGATCCCTGGGATGAGATGGCCGCAGGTATTGTCGGAGAAGGTGGCTGTTGCCAGCAGAGTTTGTGCAGGAGTGGTGCTGGTGGTTCACGCTGGCGGTAATGATCTATGTTACACAAGGGTCCCTGAGCATATTACAATCATGAAGGCGTATGTAGAGCGTTTAGGGGGTTTCTTTTCTGAGATGGTTCTGGTGTGGTCAGAGATAGTGCTACGGGTGAAATGGCAGGATGCAAGAGACGCCGAGGCCATTGAGAGGTGTCGGCAGCTCGTTAATTCTCACATGGCTTGCTTTGTGCGTTCCAAAGGTGGGGTGGTGGTCCGACACAGAGAACTTGAGGGGGACAATCGCCGTTTCATGGTAAGCGATGGGGTCCACCTCAACGAGATCGGCTTTGATATTTTTCTGTCAGGGCTCCAAGATGGCTTGGAGCAGGCCCTGTTCATTTTGAATGGAGGTCGGAGCTCCGTGTAGGAGTACACGGGCTCCTTAGTGGCGTAGAGTGATCGGTTGATAGGGCCGCTGGCATTTCATGCACGCCGTGGACACGGCGGGGCAGACTACGTCGGCTGAAGTATCCTTGGAAGTTTTTTGGTTATAGTTGCTGCTATGCAGCGTTCCTGGTTCTATTCATAATAGGTTATATATATTCATGTTAATAAATAAGCTGTGACCATCACCCAGCCCATTAAATCCAGCTGTTGTCCTGTGTATTTTATTGTACAAGGGGGAGAGCATCTAAGGGGTGGTAGAAAGGGGGTTTTGTTCCATGCAGTCACTGCAGACCAGGCTGCTGCTATGGGACACTTGGGAAGATCGGGAGAATCCTAGTCGGTCCGGTCTCCTTTAATACTGAATAGTAAGGATTCCCCTTCCCAGAGCAACTGCATTGCCAGCCAAAACAACGGAATTGGTCCAAGGGTTATGGAAAGGGTATGGAGGTTTCCTTGATGGAAAAACCTGGCACTATAATGAAGCTACAATTTTTATCCATGCTCTTAGGTCCAAGCGCAAATATAATGGGGGAGATTTATCAAAACCTGTACAGAAAAAAAAAATTGATTGATTCTATTATTCTATCACTATTCTATTCTATCATTCTATTATTCTATCACGAGGTGTTGGGGCTGTGACATCATGATCCTCCACCCCCTGCATTGCCAGTCATTAGGCACGGAGCGAAGCTTGCTCCATGCACCAGATGACAGAGGGCTGCAGGAGAGATCGCGGGGGTATGTGTATATGTAGTGTTTTTCTTTTTATTTTGTGTAGTGTAGTGCAGTGTTTTTAGGGTACATTCACATGAGCGGGGGTTCACAGTGAGTTACCCGCTGGGAGTTTGAGCTACGGTGGAAAATTTGCTGCATCTCAAACTTGCAGCGTGAAACTCACTGTAATCCCCCACCCATGTAAATGTACCCTGTACATTCACATGGGGGGGGTGGCAAACCTCGAGCTGTTGCAAAACTACAACTCCCAGCATGCCCTTTGGCTGTTTGTGCATGCTGGGAGTTGTAGTTTTGCAACACCTGGAGGGCTGCAGTTTGAGGACCACTGTGCAGTGGTCTTCGATCGGTGCTCTTCCAGATGTTGCAAAACTGCAACTCTCAGCATGTCCAGACAGTCCAGGCATGCTGGGAGTTGTAGTTCTGTAACATCTGGCCCTTCAGATGTTGCCGAACTACAACTCCCAGCATGCCTGATCAGTCTGGGCATGCTTGGAGTTGAACTTTTGCAACATCTGGAGGGCTACAGTTTGGACACCACTACTTAGCGGTCTCCCAACTGTTCTCCTCCAGTTTTTTGCAAAACTACAATTCCCAGCATGCCCTTCGGCTGTCTGGGCATGCTGGGAGTTGTAATTTTTCAACAACTGGAGGTACACTGGTTGGGAAACAGGAGAACAGTTGGGAGACCGCTAAGTAGTGGTGTCCAAACTGTAGCCCTCCAGATGTTGCAAAACTTCAACTCCAAACATACCCAGACTGCCCAGGCATGCTGGGAGTTGGAGTTTGGCAACATCTGAAGGGCCAGATATTACAGAACTACAACTCCCAGCATGCCTGGACTATCTGGGCATGCTAGTTTTGCAACATCTGGAAGAGCACAGATTGGAGACCACTGCACTTCATGGCGTGCTTGCCGCCGGTCCCTGGGCCTTACTGCCACACCGTCCCCCCGCAGCTCCCGGGATACTCTTCCTCTACTCTGCCTGACTTCTAGGGGTGGGCAGAGGGGGGTATCTGAACTTTAACCCCCCCCCCCCGAGTCAGCGATCACCGTGATTGTTCCACCGGGACCAATCACATTGATCGCTGACCAGGACCATCCACCGATGGACCATCCACAATGGGACTCCAGCCAGTTAACCCGTGCGATGCCGCGCATCGCAGGGTTAACTGAATAACTTATATAAACGTCATGATGCGCGAACTACCTGCACATCATGACGTTTATATAAGTCATTCTGCAGGAAGGGGTTAACCCCTTAAGGACACAGGGTTTTTCAGTTTTTTGCATTTTCGTTTTTTTTCTCCTTACCTTTTAAAAATCCCTTTCAATTTTCCACCTAAAAATCCATATTCTGGCTTATTTTTTGCGTCACCAATTCTACTTTGCAGTCACATTAGTCATTTTACCCAAAAATCCACAGCAAAACAGAAAAAAAATCCTTGTGCGACAAAATCAAAGAAAAAACGCCATTTTGTAACTTGTATTATATTAACACGCCTGTGATCAGTGTTATCGGCGCTTGACTGCTCCTGCCAGGATCTCAGGCACGAAGCAGTCATTCGCCGATCGGACACCAAGGAGGCAGGTAGGGTCCCTCCCGGTGTCCTGTAAGCTGTTCGAGATGCTGTGATTTCACCGCGGTTGTCCCGAACAAACTGAGCAGCCGGGATAGTTTCACTTTTACTTCAGACGCGGCGGTCAGCTTTGATCGCCTCGTCTGAAGGGTTAATACAGGGCATCATACAGGGTCCCAGCCGTTGATGGCCATCGCGACCAACTCGATATGACGCGGGGTCACCGCGAGACCCTGTGGCATATCGCGAGAACCGGTGGAGGACGTAAATATACGTCCTTCGTCATTAAGGAGTTAATGCTCTTACTGAGGGAAGGAGGTTGCTGTATATGATCTCCCAATACATGGCCCCATCCATTCTCCCCTTAAAACGGTACAATCGCCCTGTCCTCTTTGCAGAAAAGAAGCCCCAAAGAATGATGCTCCCACCTTCATGCTTCACAGTTAGAATGGTGTTCTTGGGGTTGTATTCATCCTTCTTCTTCCTCAAAAACATGAGTGGAGTTCTAATTGACTAATTAGACAACTTGACCTTCTCCCATTCCTCCTCTGGATCATCCAGACGGTCATTGGTAAACTTCAGATGGGCCTGGACATGTGTTGGCTTGAGCAGGGGGACCTTGCGTGCACTGCAGGATTGTAATCCATGACGGCATGGGGTGTTACTAATGGGTTTTCTTGGAGACTGTGGTCCCAGCGCTTTTCATGTAATTCACCAGGTCCTGCCGTGTAGTTCTGGGCTGATCCCTCACCTTCCTTATGATCACTGATGCCCCACGAGGTGAGATCTTGCATGGGACCCCAGACCGAGGGAGATTGACCATCATCTTGAACTTCCATTTTTCTAATAATTGCGCCAACAGTTGTTGCCTTCTCACCAAGCTGTCTGCCTATTGTCCTGTAGCCCATCCCAGCCTTGTGCAGGTCCACAATATTATCCCTGATGTCCTTACGCAGCTCTCTGGTCTGGGCCATTGTGGAGAGGTTGCAGTCTGTTTGATTGAGTGTGTGGACAGGCGTCTTTTATACAGGTAACAAGTTCAAACAGGTGCAGTTAATACAGGTAATGAGTGGAGAACAGGAGAGCTTCTTACAGAAATAATAACAGATCTGTCAGAGGTGGAATTCTTACTGGTTGGATGGTGATCAAATACTTATGTCATGCAATAAAATGCAAATCATTTTTTTTTTAATCAAACAATGTGATTTTCTGGATTTTTTGTTTTAGATTCCATCTCTCACAGTTGAAGAGTACCTATGATAAAAATGACAGACCTCTACATGCTTTGTATGTAGGAAAACCTGCAAAATCGGCAGTGTATCAAATACTTGTTCTCCCCACTGTATAGTCTGCATAGAAATTTTATGGCCTGAAGGACTGACTTCTTTCGTTTGAACTTTCCTAGAGTAGAGTTGATAATGATTTTCAGGGCCCTTAGCAACCTGTACCTTTGTGGACCTCCTGTCGGGCCAGATAAACGTATTCTGTTGGGAGCCAAGTCTTCAGCAAGTCTAACAACTCAGGAACTGCTCAAGTAAACACTCCACATGGGTTAACTCCCCTTAGTACCCTCTACTACCTCAGGTACTGTTGTTGCTAGAACTGGTTAACATCTGTGCTTCCACTATGTGGAAGAAGTTCAATAAAAGTTACCCATTATCCTTCAACACTCTCCCAGTGTTTTGGTTTTACCACACTCACAACATCAATGGTCTTCCACATACCACTGGCCAGGATGTCATGAGTAGTGTTGAGCGGCATAGACCATATTCGAATTTGCGAATATTTGCGAATATATGGAAGAATATTCGTCATATATTCGCGAATATTCGCATATTCGTAATATTCCCGTTTTATTTTCGCAGATGCGAAAATGCGTGTATGCGAAAATTTACATATGCAAAATTTCCCATATGTGAAATTAACATATACGTTAGTTCGCATATACGAAAATTAGCATATGCTAATTTTCGCATATGCGAAAATTCGCACACCAGTCTCACACAGTTGTATTAGAGCCTTCTTTACAGCACACAAGCTGGAAGCAGAGAGGGAGGATCACTGTGATGTGTACTGTGAAAAAAAAAAAAAAAAAGAATATTCGTAATTACGAATATATAGTGCTATATTCGCGAATAGCAACACTAGTCATGAGGGTTCAAGGGGAAGTAGACTTTACACCAATAGTGCAGCTCATCTTTGAAAATTTGTAGTGGATCTACAGGGAACATTTGGAGTTTATCACACTACTCTAGCCACCTGTGACATTCATGCCTGGGAAGAGTGGGACTACAAGTGTCAACAAACCATATTCCACTACCGTGTCATCCCTGGGTCACCTCAAGGTGGCTGTAACTTTCCAAATTTCCATTCACTCTTAATATATACTGTATTTTTCACCGTATAAGACACACTTTTTCTTCCCCAAAACTGGGGGGAAAAGTTGGTGCGTCTTATACGGCGAATACAGACCTATCGCCGCGGTCCCTGCGACCATCAACGGCCGGGACCCGCGGCTAATACAGGATATCACCGATCGCGGTAATGCCCTGTATTAACCCTTCAGACGCGGCGATCAAAGCTGACCGCCGCGTCTGAAGCGAAAGTGACACTAACCCGGCTGCTCAGGCGGGCTGTTCGGGACCGCCGCGGTGAAATCGGGGTGGGACCTTACCTGCCTCCTCGGTGTCTGCTCCGTGCCGGGATCCCCTGCATGGCGACGCTCTCGTTCGATGTCCTCGTCGAGCACGCCGTCCCGTCATCCAATAGGAGAGGCGTGAGTAGCGACGTGATGACGGCGACGTGATGACGGCGACGGAGAGCGTGGATCCCGGGGAAGAATCACGTCCGGAGCGACGGGGACACCCCGGGGACGCGGCGACAGCGATGGAGCGACATCCAGGGCAGCGGTGATGAGTCCGGAGCGGCGGGGACACGTGAGTATTACCTCCTATCCAGTGGTCTTCAACCAGCCAACGGCTGTCCGGGCATGCTGTGAGTTGTAGTTTTGCAACATCTGGAGGTCCGCAGGTTGAAGTTCACTGTTTAAAATTGGGTGCGTCTTATATGCCGGTGCGTCCGATAGGGCGAAAAAATACGGTACAGCATATCTTGCTGTGATACATGGTTTATACAACTCTCATTAAAGTGAATGGTTATCTTCAGCTTCCCTACCTACTCAGACAGCTGAACACAGACCAGAGGGGACAGAGAGCCCTCAATCTAAAAATAGATGGGCCCTGCATTTAGGGGACATTTATGGCATATCCTGTGGATAACATACTCATTTAAGGAATTTAAATCCATCCATCTACTAGAGAGTTGTTATACTTTTAAATATTGCTGTATGGAGCACCAATAGGAGAGAACTAAGTATTTGCCTCCATGCAGCCTATATTTACACTGTACCTCAGATTTGTCAAACTGGGAGAAAGAAAAAAATGGAGCGATTTTCCCACAGCAGCCAATCACAGCTCAGCTTTTACTTTGCCAGAGTTCATTAGCTGAGCTGTGATTGGTCGCTATGGAAAAATCACTCAATTTTTTCTCTCTCACACGGTTTGATAAATCTGGGCCTGTATGCATGCAGCCTTAGAGGGGTACTCCAGTGGAAAACAATTTTTTTTTCAAATCAAATGGTGCGAGAAAGTTAACCTGTTCAGGACCAATGACTTAAAGTTACTTCATGAGTCCGCTCCGATCTATAATGTGGGGCCCCGTGGCTAATAGCGCACGGCATTGATTGCGGTGCTGCGCGCTATTAACCCTTTAGTGAATAGTGAAAGTGAAAGCATGCCGGTTAGCTCAGGAAGCTGTTCAGGATAGCTGCGACAAAATTGCGGCATCCCAAACAGCTTACAAGACAGCCGGAGGATGCCTACCTACCTCCTCGCTGTACGATCGCCGAATGACTGCTCAGTGCCTGAGATCCAGGCATGAGCAGTCAAGCGGCAGAATCATCGATCACTGGTTTCCTATGAGAAACCATTGATCAATGTAAAAGATCAGTGTGTGAAGTGTTATAGGTCCCTATGGGAGCTATAACACTGCAAATAAAAAAGTGAAAATAAAAGTGAATAAAGATCATTTAACCCCTCCCCTATTAAAATTTTGAATCACCCCCCTTTTCCCATAAAAAAAAAAAACACAATTTAAATAAAAATCAAAATAAACATATGGTATCGCCGCGTGTGGAAATGTCCGAATTATAAAAATATATTGTTAATTAAAATGCACGGTAAATGGCGTACGCGCAAACATTTTTTTTAAAATTGTGCATTTTGGTCACTTTTTATAATGAATAAAAAGCGATCAATAAGTCCTATCAATGCAAAAATGGTGATCATGGTGCAAAAAATGAGCCCTCATACTGCCCCATACACGGAAAAATAAAAAAGTTATAGGGGTCAGAAGATGACAATTTTAAACGTATTAATTTTCCTGCATGTAGTTATGATTTTTTCCAGAAGTACGACAAAATCAAACCTATATAAGTAGGGTATCATTTTAACCGTATGGACCTACAGAATAAAGATAAGGTGTCATTTTTACCCAAAAATTTCCTAAGTAGAAACGGAAGCCCCCAAAAATTACAAAATTAAAAAATGTTTCTATTTTGTCTCACAGTGATTTTTTTTTCCGTTTCGCCATAGATTTTTGGGCAAAATGACTGACGTCATTACAAAGTAGAATTGGTGGCGCAAAAAATAAGCTATCATATGGAATTTTAGGTGCAAAATTGAAAGAGTTATGATTTCTTAAATGCAAGGAGGAAAAAACGAAAATGCAAAAAACGGAAAAACCCCTGGTCCTTAACCCCTTAACGACGCAGGACGTATATTTACGTCCTGCGCCAGCTCCCGCGATATGAAGCTGGGTCGCGCCGCGATCCCACATCATACCGCGTCGGTCCCGGTGCTCATCAACGTCCAGGACCCGCGGCTAATTCCACACATCGCCGATCGCGGCGATGTGCGGTATTAACCCTTTAGAAGCGACGGTCAAAGCTGACCGCCGCTTCTAAAGTGAAAGTGAAACTATCCCGGCCAGTCAGTCAGGCTGTTTGGGACCGCCGCGGTGTCCCAAACAGCTTACAGGACACCGGGAGGGCCCTTACCTGCCTCCTCAGTGTCCGATCGACGAATGACTGCTCCGTGCCTGAGATCCAGGCAGGAGCAGTCAAGCGCCGATAACACTGATCACAGGCGTGTTAATACAAGCCAGTGATCAGCACTAGAGATCAGTGTAAGCAGTGTTATAGGTCCCTATGGGACCTATAACACTGCAGAAAAAAGTTTTAAAAAAAAGTGTTAATAAAGGTAATTTAACCCCTTCCCTAATAAAAGTTTGAATCACCCCCCTTTTCCCATAAAAAAAAATAAAACAGTGTAAAAAAATAAAATAAATAAACATATGTGATATCGCCGCGTGCGTAAATGTCCGAACTATAAAAATATATCATTAATTAAACCACACGGTCAATGGCGTACACGCAAAAAAATTCCAAAGTCCAAAAAAGCGCATTTTTGATCACTTTTTATACCATTAAAAAATGAATAAAAAGTGATGAAAAAGTCCGATCAAAACAAAAATCGTACCGATAAAAACTTCAGATCACGTTGCAATAAATGAGCCCTCATACCGCCCTGTACGTGAAAAATAAGTACGACAAAATGAAACCTATATAAGTAGGGTATAATTTTAACCGTATGGACCTACAGAATAATGATAAGGTGTCATTTTTACCGAAATATGCACTGCGTAGAAACGGAAGCCCCCAAAAGTTTCAAAATTGTGTTTTTTCTTCGATTTTGTCGCACAATGATTTTTGTTTCCGTTTCGCCGTGAATTTTTGGGTAAAATGTCTAATGTCACTGCAAAGTAGAATTGGTGATGCAAGAAATAAGTCATAATATGGATTTTAGGTGGAAAATTGAAAGGGTTATGATTTTTAAAAGGTAAGGAGGAAAAAACGAAAGTGCAAAAACTGAAAAACCCTGAGTCCTTCAGGGGTTAAGGGGTGAAAGGGGTACTCCGGTGGAAAACTTTTTATTTTTTAAATCAACTGGTGCAGGAAAATGCACAGTGCTCCTCTCTGCTGACATCTCTGTCCATTTTAGGAACTGTCCAGAGTAGGAGAAAATCCCTATGCTGTACTGGACAGTTCCTAAAATGGACAGAGATGTCAGCAGAGAGCACTGTGCTCGTGATGTCAGCAGAGAGCTCTGTGTTCCAAATATGAAATAATTTCCTCTGTAGTATTCAGCAGCTAATAAGTACTGGAAGGATTAAGATTTTTTAATAGAAGTAATTTACAAATCTGTTTAACTTTCTGGCACCAGTTGATTTAAAAAAAAAAAAAATAATACGTTTCCCACCGGAGTACCCCTTTAAACACACTTGTAAATTACTTCTATTAAAAAATCTTAATCCTTCCAGTACTTATCAGCTGCTGTATACTACAAAGGAAGTTGAGTTGTTCTTTTCTGTCTGACCACAGTGCTCCCTGCTTCCACCTCTGTCCATGTCAGGAACCGTCCAGTGAATGAGCAAATCCTCATAGCAAACCTATCCTACTCCGGACAGTTCCTGACATGGACAGAGGGGTCAGCAGAGAGCACTGTGGTCAGACAGAAAAGAACAACTCAACTCCCTTTGGAGCACAAAACTGCTGATAAGTACTAGAAGGGTTACGATTTTTTAATAGAAGTCATTTACAAATCTGTTTAACTTTGTGGCACCAGTTAATTTGAAACAAAAAAAAATAATTTCCAGTTGAATACCCCTTTAAATAAAGGTTGTGTTAGAAATATATACTCCGGAAAATTGTGCAAAGTTCTCAAAAACCAGATGCAAAGTAAAGTTCAGATTCAGCAAATAAATAGTTTGGCCACAAGGTTTATTGTGATTAATGCTTTGTTCCTTTTCAGAAGTAATGTGTACTGTACATACATAATAGGGAACAAGGCTAAATAAAGGTTGTCCTATTTTTTATCAGCTAAATTGACGTGTATTACTGCTTACTCTTATGTTTGTTTTTTGAGCTGTTTAAATGGCTTCTGTGTTCTGGACTGCAAATTCCTCCTGCAGCACCTTAGCTGTTACAATTGCAACTTCCAGTGGAAAACATACGATGGTAATTCGTTCCAAATGGGCCATCGTTTGTTGAAACCATCTTATGTTGAGGGATCCGTGCAATGTAAAGTATAGGACAGTGGTCTACAACCTGCGGACCTCCAGATGTTGCAAAACTACAACACCCAGCATGCCCGGACAGCCAACGGCTGTCCGGGCATGCTGGGAGTTGTAGTTTTGCAACATCTGGAGGTCTGCAGGTTGAAGACCACTGGTATTGGAGGTTGTACTCACGTGTCCCCGCCGTTCCGGACCTTCACCGCTGCCCTGGATGTCGCCCTCCATCGCTTTCACCACGTCCCCGGGGTGTCCCCGGCGCTCCGGCAAGTCCTCTGCTTCCCCGGCATCCTCGCTCTCCATCGCCGCCATCACATCGCTACGCACGCCGCTCCTATTGGATGACGGGACGGTGTGCGCAGCGGCGTGATGACGTCGATGGAGAGCACCGACGATGCAGGGAATCCCGAATAGGACGCGCCGGAGCCCCGAGGACAGGTAAGTGACCATCACCGGAGCTCACGGGGCACCGTAAACGGCTATCCGGTGGCAGCTGAAGCAGTCTGCGCTGCCGGATAGCCGTTTATGCGATGGCCCCGACATACAAAAGCATCGTATGTTGATGCTGCCTTCAACATGCGACGGCCTCTGAGAGGCCATCGTATGTTGGAATGATCGTATGTCGGGGCCATCGTAGTTGGGGCTGGTGTTATGGAAATTGTTACATTGTTACTGATTCCCGGTTAAAGTCAATTGGGCCTTCATCAAAGAGGTCTTTCCCTGACTTCTGGAAAGTTTGTGGAATATTGCATGTTCTTCGGGCTCTGGTAGGAAACCACTGATTGAAAACATTTAAGTGCCATTGAAACACCTTCAAGTGCCATCCCACTAAGTGTAGTAACCATCAAGCATGTTGTGCCATCTATTAAATAGTGTAACCATCTAGCATGCTGTTCCTCCGGTGGGCAGTAAAATAAAGGCAAGTGTTTCTTACTCAGCTTCTTCCCACCGATGGGACCCCCCCCCACCCCCAATACAACGAGCAAATGTTCCCTGTGTCTTTTAAATACAAAATATCACCTTCACAATATCGCTAGACACCATTTCATTTCATTGTAATTACATTAACACAACTAGAAGCTCTTAGAAGGCAAAAAAAAACATTGATTCATGGTATCACCAAAACAGATAACAGAGGCCTCGCCAGTAATTACCGACTAATGTAATTTCACTGTCTATAAAACTCTTCTCTTCGCTCTTATTGTGACTGTCCAGGCTGGATTTTATCTATGTTACTGAACTTCTGAGTGTTTGCAGAATATTAAAGGGAATATATATAAGTTCAGTACCAGATATGGAGTTGCAGATAGATGCTAGACGAATAAAAGGAACCAAATGTTTAGTCTCGCTGATGAGTATTTATGAATAAATGCCTTTTTTTTTTTTGTTAGCAGCTGAAGAGTCAAACTGGTGGTGCTGATCTGCAGCAGCATCTCCTCCCTCCCCTTCTTGTCCTACTTTAAATGATTGACGTACAGGTCTCGGTATCCGCATGATTGATGTGCATGATTGATGTACAGGTCTCGGTATCCAGCCCTGTACGGGCTGAATACCGAGACCTGTACATCAATCATGCAGAGAAAGGCAGCGTGGGGGAGGGAGGAGAGACAGCTGCAGATCAGCACCACCAGTTTGACTTTTCAGCTGCTAACAAAAAAAGGCATTTTATAACTTTACATTGGTTAGTAAAATTAAAATGATGAGTAATTTTACCCCCCTAGCACCTATCTGCTGGGATCTGCAACTCTATACTTGGTACAGAGTAGACAGATTCCCTTGTTTTTCTAAAAGCCACTCATTCAACCACTGGCTAAGGCAGAACACTGTTGCAGCCAATGATTGGCTGAGCGGTTACGTGACATGTTGTATACTTCTTTCCAATCTGACCAAAGTGCTCTCTGCTGCCACCTCTGTCCATGTCAGGAACCATCCAGAGCAGGAGAGGTTTGCTATGGGGATTTGCTTCTACTCTGGTCAGTTCCTGACACGGACAGAGGTGGCAACAGAGAGCACTGTGATCAGACTGGAAAAAACTACACAACTTCCTCTGTAGTATACAGCAGCTGATAAGTACTGGAAGGATTAAATTTTTTTAATAGAACTACTTTAAAAATCTGTTTAACTTTCTGGCAGTAGTTGATTTGAAATCAGAGTACCCCTTTAAAGTGATGAAAAGGTAAGTGCATTTTGCAGTTGTCCCAACCAGGTTGGGAGTATATGTTTCAACTGTACTAACTACAAGTATGTAACTATGTACACACACATCTAGAGCAAATACATCATATTAAAGGGGTACTCCGGTGTTTAGACATCTTATCCCCGATCCAAAGGATAGGGGATAAGATGCCTGATCGCGGGGGTCCCGCTGCTGGGGACCCCCGTTATCTTGCACGCAGCACCCCAGTTTAAATCATTCCCCAAAGCATGTTCGCTCCGGGTCGGATTACCAGCGACCACGGGGCCGGCGGCGTGTAACGTCACGCTCCGCCCCTCAATGCAAGCCAATGGGAGGGGGCGTGACAGCTGTCATGTCCCCTCCCATAGGCTTGCATTGAGGGGCGGAGCCTGAAGTCACACGGGGGCGGGGGTGGGATGTCACACGCCGATGGCCCCATGGTCGCCGGTAATCAGACCCGGAGCGAACATGCTTCGGAGACTGATTTAAACAGGGGTGCTGCGTGCAAGATAACGGGGGTCCCCAGCGGCGGAACCCCCCGCGATCAGGCATCTTATCCCCGATCCTTTGGATAGGGGATAAGATGTCTAAGCACCGGAGTACCCCTTTAATATATTTTTATGATATACTATACAGTAGTATTTTCTGTATTGCGCCAATATGAATTCTAGTAAATGCATAGAATTATTATTATTACCACTTATTTATGATATAGAATGTTAATTCTTTTTTTATATTTCCATTAACGGTGGCTGCAGGTCAAATAGCCGATATGAATATTAAATCAAAACATTTAAAAAGCCTAACAACTTCTTTGAAAAATAGAAAAAAATGACAATGTATGAGTGACCTTTTTAATTATTCCTTCCATACCTTCATAGAGAACATCACAAGTTATTATTCACAGCTGTAATTAACAGAAGTATAAAACGGGATAATGAAATGTCTTAGGAGTTTGGCATTTTTTCTCCTGATATTGGATAAATCATTTCCTGTACACATTTCTTCATGAAAAATAATGTATTTAATGCACCATGTCATCCACACATTCCCGGTAATACTCAGACACCTTTGAATCAAGATGAAAAAAGTTTACATTTCTCATTTATATTAAAGAAAGAATTCTAAAGGATCTCAATTAGATAGATAGATAGATAGATATGAGATAGATAGATATGAGATAGATAGATAGATAGATAGATAGATAGATAGAGGATAGATGGACGATTTATTTCTCATTTATATTTCTAATTTATGTTAAAGAAAGAATTCTAAAGGATTTCAATTAGAGAGAAAGCTAGATATGGGAAAGATAGATATATAGATAGATAGATAGATAGATAGATACGGTAGATAGATATGAGATAGATAGATAGATAGATATGAGATAGATAGATATGAGATAGATAGATAGATAGATAGATATGAGATAGATAGATATGAGATAGATAGATATGAGATAGATAGATAGATAGATAGATAGATAGATAGATAGATGGATATGAGATAGATAAATAGATAGATATGAGATAGATAGATATGAGATAGATAGATAGATATGAGATAGATAAATAGATAGATATGAGATAGATAGATATGAGATAGATAGATATGAGATAGATGGATAGATATGAGATAGATAGATAAATAGATAGATAGATATGAAATAGATAGATAAATATGAGATAAATAGATAATAGATAGATAGATAGATATGAAATAGATATGAGATAGATAGATAGATAGATAGATATGAGATAGATAGATAATAGATAGATAGATAGATAGATAGATAGATCGATAGATAGATAGATACAACCAAAGAATAAATTGGACAGCACTATTGATCCAAACTATTGTAAAAACCAGGCTTGCAGGTGCAGGCTGCTGGGCTAAATATACAGCAACAGGAGAATACAGCAGCACACTGCCAGCACAAAGATATAGATGAAACATGAGTATATAGATAAAACATGAGTATATAGATAGAACATGAAAAGCTATACAGCTGTAATGCAATAAATGAAGATATGAAACTATGAAGATATGAGGTACTTAGCTTGCAAATTTGGCACCAAATAGGTCACCTTACCGTGGTAGGACGGTCCACGCTATTTGGCGCCAAATTTGCAAGCTAAGTACCTCATATCTTCATAGTTTCATATCTTCATTTATTGCATTACAGCTGTATAGCTTTTCATGTTCTATCTATATACTCATGTTTTATCTATATACTCATGTTTCATCTATATCTTTGTGCTAGCAGTGTGCTGCTGTATTCTCCTGTTGCTAGATAGATAGATAGATAGATAGATGGATAAAAGTCCCAACAGAACAGCGCATCCTTTGGAGAAAGCAGGAATAAGGCGGTGCACGCAAACGTAGGGGCCTTGTGTCACGATTCGGCTGGCAGGTGGTGGATCCTCTGTGCCAGAGAGGGATTGGCGTGGACCGTGCTGGTGGACCGGTTCTAAGTTGCTACTGGTATTCACCAGAGCCCGCCGCAAAGCGGGATGGTCTTGCAGCGGCGGTAGCAACCAGGTCGTATCCACCAGCAACGGCTCAACCTCTCTGACTGCTGAAGATAGGCGCGGTACAAGGGAGTAGACAAGAGCAAGGTCGGACGTAGCAGAAGGTCGGGGCAGGCAGCAAGGATCGTAGTCAGGGGCAACGGCAGGAGGTCTGGAACACAGGCTAGGAACACACAGGAAACGCTTTCACTGGCACAATGGCAACAAGATCCGGCGAGGGAGTGCAGGGGAAGTGAGGTACAAATAGGGAGTGCACAGGTGAACACACTAATTAAGCTAACTGCGCCAATCAGCGGCGCAGTGGCCCTTTAAATTGCAGAGACCCGGCGCGCGCGCGCCCTAGGGAGCGGGGCCGCGCGCGCCGGGACAAGACCGACGGAGAGCGAGTCAGGTACGGGAGCCGGGATGCGCATCGCGAGCGGGCGCCTGCCGCATCGCGAATCGCATCCCGGCTGAGAGAGGTATCGCAGCGCACCCGGTCAGCAGGTCTGACCGGGGCGCTGCAATTGCGAGAATGTTGCGAGCGCTCCGGGGAGGAGCGGGGACCCGGAGCGCTCGGCGTAACAGTACCCCCCCCTTGGGTCTCCCCCTCTTCTTGGAGCCTGAGAACCTGAGGACAAGACTTTTGTCTAGGATGTTGTCCTCAGGTTCCCAGGATCTCTCTTCTGGACCACAGCCTTCCCAATCCACCAAGAAAATTTTTTTTCCTCTGACCGTCTTGGAGGCCAGAATCTCCTTCACGGAGAAGACGTCAGAAGAGCCGGAAACAGGAGTGGGAGAAACAAGTTTGGGAGAGAAGCGGTTAATGATGAGTGGTTTAAGGAGAGAGACATGGAAGGCATTGGGAATACGGAGAGAAGGAGGAAGAAGGAGTTTGTAAGAGACAGGATTAATCTGGCACAAGACTTTGAAAGGACCAAGATAGCGTGGTCCCAGTTTGTAACTGGGGACACGAAAGCGGACATATTTAGCGGAGAGCCATACCTTGTCTCCGGGCGCAAAAATGGGGGGAGTTCTTCTTTTCTTATCGGCAAACCTTTTCATGCGGGATGAAGCCTTTAAAAGAGAATTTTGGGTCTCTTTCCATATGGTGGAAAGATCACGAGTCACTTCATCCACAGCGGGCAAACCAGAGGGCAAGGGAGTAGGGGGGGGGGGGGAAGAGGGTGACGGCCATACACCACGAAAAATGGGGACTTAGCAGAAGATTCTGAGACTCTGAAGTTGTATGAGAATTCGGCCCATGGTAGAAGATCTGCCCAGTCATCCTGGCGGGAGGAAACAAAATGCCGTAAATAGTCACCCAGGACCTGGTTAATTCTTTCTACTTGCCCATTGGATTGGGGATGATAAGAAGAAGAGAAGTTTAATTTAATCTTGAGCTGTTTACAGAGGGCCCTCCAGAATTTAGACACGAATTGGACGCCTCTATCCGAGACGATCTGCGTGGGCAAACCGTGAAGACGAAAAATGTGTACAAAAAATTGTTTTGCCAACTGAGGCGCTGAAGGAAGACCAGGAAGAGGAATAAAATGTGCCATCTTGGAAAATCGATCAACGACCACCCAAACAACGGTGTTGCCACGGGATGGGGGTAAGTCTGTAATAAAGTCCATACCAATCAGTGACCAAGGCTGTTCGGGGACAGGCAGAGGATGAAGGAGACCAGTAGGTTTCTGGCGAGGAGTCTTATCCCGGGCACAGACAGTACAGGCCCGCACAAAATCAACAACATCCGTCTCCAGAGTCGGCCACCAATAGAAACGAGAGATGAGTTGCAAGGATTTTTTGATGCCCGCATGGCCTGCGAGGTGGGAGGAGTGTCCCCATTTGAGAATCCCGAGACGTTGGCGTGGAGAAACGAAGGTCTTCCCTGGAGGAGTTTGCCTGATGGAGACTGGAGAAGTGGAGATCAGACAGTCAGGAGGAATGATGTGTTGCGGAGAGACCTCTACTTCCGAGGCATCCGAGGAACGAGAGAGGGCATCGGCCCTAATGTTCTTGTCGGCAGGGCGAAAGTGAATTTCAAAGTTAAAACGGGCAAAGAACAACGACCACCTGGCCTGGCGAGGGTTCAGCCGTTGGGCAGACTGGAGATAGGAGAGATTCTTGTGATCGGTGTATATGATAACAGGAAATTTTGATCCCTCCAGCAGGTGCCTCCATTCCTCAAGCGCCAATTTAATGGCCAGTAATTCTCGATCCCCGATGGAGTAGTTCCTCTCCGCCGGAGAGAAGGTCCTAGAAAAAAAAACACAAGTAACAGCATGCCCGGAAGAATTTTTTTGTAGAAGGACCGCTCCAGCTCCCACTGAGGAGGCATCAACCTCCAATAGGAAGGGTTTAGATGGGTCAGGTCTGGAGAGCACGGGAGCAGAAGAAAAGGCAGACTTGAGCCGTTTAAATGCGTCTTCCGCTTGAGGAGACCAGGACTTAGGATTGGCATTCTTCTTGGTTAAAGCCACGATAGGAGCCACAATAGTGGAAAAATGAGGAATAAATTGTCTGTAATAATTGGCGAACCCCAAAAAACGTTGGATAGCACGGAGTCCGGAGGGGCGTGGCCAATCTAAGACGGCAGAGAGTTTATCTGGGTCCATTTGTAGTCCCTGGCCAGAGACCAAGTATCCTAGGAAAGGAAGAGATTGACATTCAAACAGACATTTCTCCATTTTGGCATAAAGTTGATTGTCTCGAAGTCTCTGAAGAACCATGCGGACATGCTGGCGGTGTTCCTCTAAGTTGGCAGAAAAAATCAGAATATCGTCCTGATACACAACAACACAGGAATATAAGAGATCACGAAAAATTTCATTAACAAAGTCTTGGAAGACGGCAGGGGCGTTGCACAGGCCAAAGGGCATGACCAGATACTCAAAGTGTCCATCTCTGGTGTTGAATGCAGTCTTCCATTCGTCCCCCTCCCTGATGCGGATGAGATTATAAGCACCTCTTAAGTCCAGTTTGGTAAAGATGTGGGCACCTTGAAGGCGATCAAAGAGTTCTGAGATAAGAGGTAGGGGGTAGCGGTTCTTTACCGTGATTTTATTAAGTCCGCGGTAATCAATGCAAGGACGTAGGGAGCCATCTTTTTTGGACACAAAGAAAAATCCAGCTCCGGCAGGAGAGGAGGATTTGCGGATAAACCCCTTTTTTAAATTTTCCTGGATGTATTCAGACATAGCAAGAGTCTCTGGAGCAGACAGAGGATAAATTCTGCCCCGGGGTGGAGTAGTACCCGGGAGGAGGTCAATAGGACAGTCATAAGGCCTGTGAGGAGGTAAAGTCTCAGCTTGCTTTTTGCAAAACACGTCAGCATAGTCCATATAAGCCTTAGGAAGACCGGTTACAGGGGGAACCACAGGGTCACGGCAGGGAGTACAGGGAACCGGTTTAAGACAGTCCTTGAAACAAGAGGTACCCCAGCTCTTGATTTCTCCTGTGGACCAATCAAGGGTTGGGGAATGGCGTTGAAGCCACGGTAATCCAAGAAGAATTTCGGAAGTGCAGTTGGAGAGGACCAAAAACTCAATTTTTTCGTGATGAGGTCCGATGCACATTAGGAGAGGTTCCGTACGGTAACGCACGGTACAGTCCAATCTTTCATTGTTAACAGAATTGATGTAGAGGGGTCTGGCGAGACTGGTCACCGGGATGTTGAACCTGTTGATGAGAGAGGCCAAAATAAAATTTCCTGCAGATCCGGAATCCAAGAAGGCCGTAGCAGAGAAGGAATAGGAAGATATCCGCACAGGCACAGTAAGGCGTGGAGAAGCAGAGTAGACATCAAGAACTGTCTCATCTTTGTGCGGAGTCAGCATACGTCTTTCCAGGCGGGGAGGACGGATAGGACAATCTTTCAAGAAGTGTTCGGTACCGGCACAGTACAGGCATAGGTTCTCCATGCGGCGTCGTGTCCTCTCTTGAGGTGTCAAGCGAGACCGGTCAACTTGCATAGCCTCCACGGCGGGAGGCACAGGAACGGATTGCAGAGGACCAGAGGAGAGAGGAGCCGGGGAGAAAAAACGCCATGAGCGAACAAAGTCCATATCCTGGCGGAGCTCCTGACGCCTTTCGGAAAAACGCATGTCAATGCGGGTGGCCAGATGAATAAGTTCATGCAGGTTAGCAGGAATTTCTTGTGCGGCCAGAACATCTTTAATGTTGCTGGATAGGCCTTTTTTAAAGGTCGCGCAGAGGGCCTCATTATTCCAGGATAATTCGGAGGCAAGAGTACGGAATTGGATGGCGTACTCGCCAACAGAAGAATTACCCTGGACCAGCAGGGCAGTCTCAGCAGAAGAGGCTCGGGCAGGTTCCTCAAAGACACTTCGAATCTCCGTGAAGAAGGAGTGTACAGAGGCAGTGACGGGGTCATTGCGGTCCCAGAGCGGTGTGGCCCATGACAGAGCTTTCCCAGACAGAAGGCTGACTACGAAAGCCACCTTTGACCTTTCAGTAGGAAACTGGTCCGACATCATCTCCAAGTGCAGGGAACATTGCGAAAGAAAGCCACGGCAAAACTTAGAGTCCCCATCAAATTTATCCGGCAAGGATAATCGTAGGCCGGAAGCGGCCACTCGCTTCGGAGGAGGTGCAGGAGCTGGCGGAGGAGATGATTGCTGAAGCTGTGGTAATAGCTGCTGTAGCATCACGGTCAGTTGAGACAGCTGGTGGCCTTGTTGCGCTATCTGTTGCGACTGCTGGGCGACCACCGTGGTGAGGTCGGCGACAACTGGCAGTGGGACTTCAGCGGGATCCATGGCCGGATCTACTGTCACGATTCGGCTGGCAGGTGGTGGATCCTCTGTGCCAGAGAGGGATTGGCGTGGACCGTGCTGGTGGACCGGTTCTAAGTTGCTACTGGTATTCACCAGAGCCCGCCGCAAAGCGGGATGGTCTTGCAGCGGCGGTAGCAACCAGGTCGTATCCACCAGCAACGGCTCAACCTCTCTGACTGCTGAAGATAGGCGCGGTACAAGGGAGTAGACAAAAGCAAGGTCGGACGTAGCAGAAGGTCGGGGCAGGCAGCAAGGATCGTAGTCAGGGGCAACGGCAGGAGGTCTGGAACACAGGCTAGGAACACACAGGAAACGCTTTCACTGGCACAATGGCAACAAGATCCGGCGAGGGAGTGCAGGGGAAGTGAGGTACAAATAGGGAGTGCACAGGTGAACACACTAATTAAGCTAACTGCGCCAATCAGCGGCGCAGTGGCCCTTTAAATTGCAGAGACCCGGCGCGCGCGCTCCCTAGGGAGCGGGGCCGCGCGCGCCGGGACAAGACCGACGGAGAGCGAGTCAGGTACGGGAGCCGGGATGCGCATCGCGAGCGGGCGCCTGCCGCATCGCGAATCGCATCACGGCTGAGAGAGGTATCGCAGCGCACCCGGTCAGCAGATCTGACCGGGGCGCTGCAATTGCGAGAATGTTGCGAGCGCTCCGGGGAGGAGCGGGGACCCGGAGCGCTCGGCGTAACACCTTGGTCAAAAGCTCCCGACACCAAGTAGTAGAACAGGCTGTAACATACAGAAGTATCAGCAAAACCAGAGGTCAATCATTAATATGTGCACAGTGTTTGGCTTTAAATAACCCATCATATATTACATAAAAAATTAATAAAATATGATTGATACATTCACAAATCATCTAATAAAATAAATAATAACCATAAAGCATATGTATCCATGCATCCATAAGGGGTTACATTGGCGTGAAGGTTTACAATACATCAGTGCTTCAATGTAAAATTACCCTGGTATACATAATCACATCGCACTACATAAATACATTAATTACCAATCCATTGTATCAATAATACATAATCAAGACATGGGGGTGCGGACACCATTGTAAACAGCTAATTCGTATCGAGTTAGCATGGATGACAATCTACTGTGCAGGTGTAGGCAAAAGCCGGTGTCTGCAACAGAACTAGGGTGGAACTACAGCATCACTACATCATGGCCAATCATTGCACAGCATTCCCGGTGCCATAGCAACTACATACATGCTTTATTGACACAGGCACAGTAGCTGCGAGAGACTGTGATGACCATAAATGTTAACCCCTTAACGACAATGGACGTAAATGTATGTCACTGTGCGGAGGTACTTAACGCACTATGACATATATTTACGTCATGAACATGACCGCAAGCACCGGACCGGTGCTCGAATTATGCACGGCAGGTCCTGACTGCTACAAGTGCCGATGTCTGCCATTAACCCCTCAGATGCCATGATCAATACAGGGATCCGATCATCCATAATGGCAGAAAGAGGTCCCCTCACCTGCCTCTGTCTGTCTCCAGAGGTCTTCTGCTCTGGTCTGAGAGCAAGCAGACCAGAGCAGAAGATCACCGATAACACTGATCAGTGCTATGCCCTAGGCATAGCACTGAACAGTATTAGCAATCAAATTATTGCTATAAATAGTCCGCTATGGGACATAAAAAGTGTAATAAAAAAAAAGTTTAAAAGAATGTGAAAAATCCCCTCCCCCAATAAAAATGTAAAACGTCCCTTTTTCCCATTTTACCCCCAAAAAAACCATAAAAAATTATTAATAAACATGTTTGGTATCGCGTAAATGTCCAAACTATCAAAATATTATGTTAATTATTCCGTATAGTGAACGGTGTAAAAGTAAAAAAATAAAAAAGTATGAAGTCCAAAATTGCTGCCTTTTTTGTCACATTTTATTCCCCCAAAAAATTTATAAAAAATGTATTAAAAGTTTTATAGAAGCAAATGTGGTATAAAAAAAAGTACAGATCATGAAGCATAAAATGAGCCCTCATACGGCAGCTTATACGGAAAAATTTAAAAGTTATAGGTCGTCAAAATAGAGGGATTTTAAATGTACTTATTTGGTTAAAAAGATTGAGATTATTTTTAAGTGGTACAACCATAGAAAAGTATGTAATCATGGGTATCATTTTAACCCCTTAAGGACCGGGGTTTTTTCCGTTTTTGCATTTTCGTTTTTTGCTCCTTGCCTTTAAAAAATCATAAATCTTTCAATTTTGCACCTAAAAATTCATATGATGGCTTATGTTTTGCGCCACCAATTCTAATTTGTAATGACGTCAGTAATTTTGCCCAAAAATCTACGGTGAAACGGAAAAAAAAATCATTGTGCGACAAAATTGAAAAAAAAAACGCAGTTTTGTAACTTTTGGGGGCTTCCGTTTCTACGTAGTACATTTTTCGGTAAAAATGACACCTTATCTTTATTCTGTAGGTCCATACGATTAAAATGATACCCTACTTATATAGATTTGATTTTTTCGGACTTCTGGAAAAAATCATAACTACATGCAGGAAAATTAATACGTTTAAAATTGTCATCTTCTGACCCCTATAACTTTTTTTATTTTTCCATGTATGGGGCGGTATGAGGGTTTATTTTTTGCACCGTGATCTGAAGTTTTTAACGGTACAATTTTTGCATTGATAGGACTTATTGATCGCTTTTTATTCATTTTTAAATGATATAAAAAGTGACCAAAAATGCACTATTTTGGACTTTGGAATTTTTTGGCGCGCACGCCATTGACCGAGCGGTTTAATTAATGATATATGTTTATAATTCGGACATTTCCGCACGCGGTGATACCATATATGTTCATTTTTCTTTTTATTTACACTGTGTTTTTTTTTTTATTGGAAAAGGGGGGTGATTCAAACTTTTAATAGGGGAGGAGTTAAATGATCTTTATTCACTTTTTTTTTTCACTTTTTTTTTGCAGTGTTATAGGTCCCATAGGGACCTATAACACTGCACACACTGATCTTCATTATTGATCACTGGTTTCTCATAAGAAACCAGTGATCAACGATTCTGCCGCATGACTGTTCAGGCCTGGATCTCAGGCACTGAGCAGTCATTCGGCGATCGGACAGCGAGGAGGCAGGTAGGGGCCCTCCCGCTGTCCTGTCAGCTGTTCGGGATGCCGCGATTAGCCGCGGCTATCCCGAACAGCCCGACTGAGCTAGCCGGCCACTTTCGGTTTCACTTTTAGCCGCGCGGCTAAAGGGTTAATAGCGCGCGGTGCCGCGATCGGCACTGCGCGCTATTAGAGGCGGGTCCCGGCTTCACTATGACGCCGGGCCCGCCGTGATATGACGCGGGGTTACTGTGTAACCCCGCGTTATATCAGGAGAGCAGGTCCAAGGGCGTACCTGTACGCCCTTGGTCCTTAAGGGGTTAATCATATTGACCCACAGAATAACGAAAACATGTCATTTTTCATGTAAATTATACAGCGTGAAAATAAAACCTTCCAAAATTTATAAAATTGCGGTTTTCTTTTCAATTTCGCCTCCCAAATAGTATTTTTTGGTTGCGCTATACATTTTATGATAAAATGAGTGATGAAATTACAAAGTACAACTGGTCACACAAAAATCAAGCCCTCATACTCATTTGTGGATGAAAATATAAAAGAGTTATGATTTTTAGAAGGCGAGGAGGAAGAAAGGAAAAAGGCAAAAATAAAAATTATCCTGGTCTAAAGGACCAAAATGGGCTTGGTCC
This sequence comes from Hyla sarda, assembly GCF_029499605.1. Taxonomy (NCBI): domain Eukaryota; kingdom Metazoa; phylum Chordata; class Amphibia; order Anura; family Hylidae; genus Hyla; species Hyla sarda. Next base: position 457,844,087 of record NC_079190.1, read on the forward strand.
TTAACCCCTTAAGGACGCAGGACGTACTCAAACGGCCCCTTTTCCGAGTCCTTAAGGACTCAGGACGTTTGAGTACGTCTTGTCAAATCCCGACCCCACGCCGCTAGCCGTAGGGGAGCCGGTGCCCGATGCCTGCTGAAATCGTTCAGCAGGCATCGCGGCATATCGCCCAGGGGGGTCATGATGACCACCCCCATTGGACAATTCAGATTCAGCGATGGACAATTCAGCCCAGCGATCTGCGGCGGCAGATTCCGGGTCAATCGGGTCTCCAGTGACCCGGTGACCCGGAATTACAGGCTCTGACAGCCCGAACAGCCATAGCCAGCAGGGGTGAGCCACCTCACGATCGTCCTGATTCGTCGGCCGGTTTACCGGCCGACAAATCAGAGCACCAGCTGCAGGTGTCACTCCCGCAACCCGGTCCGCCCCTCTTCCGGAGGACGTGAGCGGGTGCGGGAAGAAGACCCCGGCAGCTGGGGACCCCAATCCCCGGCGTCAATGTTGGGATCGGGGGCCCCAGGAGTGGCAGCGGCGGTGGCGCGACATGTGTGCGGGAGCAGCAATAGGTAGTGAGTGACAGCCTCCTGCTGTTGCTTAGCAACAGCTCCCAGCATGCAAAAAGGGCATGCTGGGAGCTGTAGTTATGCAACAGCAGGAGGCAGACCACCACAACTCCCAGCATTCCCTTATGGGCATGCTGGGACTTATAGTTTTGCAACAGCTGGAGGCACATTTTTTCTATGGAAAAGTGTACCTTCAGCTGTTGTATAACTACAATTCCCAGCTTGCACAAACAGCTAAAGTGCATGCTGGGAGTTGTAGTGGTGCATCTGCTGGTTGCATAACTACAACTCCCAGCATGCCCATTGGCTGTCGGTGACTGCTGAGAGTTGTAGTTTTGCAACAGCTGAAGCACACTGGTTGAGAAACACTGAGTTAAGTAGCAAACCAGTGTGTCTCCAGCTGTTGCATAACTACAATCCACAGCATCCCCAGCCAAAGTAGTATGCCTCCAGCTGTTGCATAACTACAACTCCCAGCATGTACGGTCTATCAGTGCATGCTGGGAGTTGTAGTTTTGCAACAGCTGAAGGCACACTGGTTGCAAAACACTGAGTTTGTTACCAAACTCGGTGCGTTACAACCAGTGTGCCTCCAGCTGTTGCAAAACTACAACTCCCAGCATGCACTGATAGACCGTACATGCTGGGAGTTGTAGTTTTGCAACAGCTGGATGTTCCCCCCTCCCCAATGTGAATATACAGGATACACTCACATGGGCGGAGGTTTACAGTAAGTATCCGGCTGCAAGTTTGAGCTGCGGCAAATTTTCTGCCGCAGCTCAAACTGCCAGCGAGAAACTACTGTGAACCCCCGCCCGTGCGACTGTACCCTAAAAACACTACACTACACTAACACAAAATAAAATAAAAAGTAAAAAACACTACATACACACATACCCCTACACAGCCCCCTCCCCTCCCCAATAAAAATGAAAAACGTCTGGTACACCACTGTTTCCAAAACGGAGCCTCCAGCTGTTGCAAAACAACTACTCCCAGTATTACCAGACAGCCACTGACTGTCCAGGCATGCTGGGAATTTTACAACAGCTGGAGGCACCCTGTTTGGGAATCACTGGCGTAGAATACCCCTATGTCCACCCCAATGCAAGTCCCTAATTTAGGCCTCAAATCCGCATGGCACTCTCCCTTTGGAGCCCTGTCGTATTTCAAGGCAACAGTTTAGGGTCACATATGGGGTATCGCCGTACTCGGGAGAAATTGTGTTACAAATTTTGGGGGGTATTTTCTGCTATTACCCTTTTTAAAAATGTAACATTTTTGAGAAACCAAGCATTTTTTTATTTTTTTACAAATGCAAAAGTCGTGAAACACCTGTGGGGTATTAGGTTCACATTACCCCTCATTACGTTCCCCGAGGGGTCTAGTTTCCAAAAAGGTATGTCATGTGTTTTTTTTGTTTTTTTTTTGCTGTTCTGGCACCATAGGGGCTTCCTAAATGCGGCATGCCCCCAGAGCAAAATTTGCTTCCAAAATGCCAAATGTGACTCCTTCTCTTCTCAGACCTGTAGTGCGCCAGCAGAGCACTTTTCACCCCCATATGGGGTGTTTTCTGAATCGGGAGAAATTGGGCTTCAAATTTTGGGAGTTATTTTCTGCTATTACCCTTTTTAAAAATGAAAAATTTTTGGGGAAACCAAGCATTTTAGGTAAAATTTTATTTATTTTTTTTACATATGCAAAAGTCGTGAAACACCTGTGGAGTATTAAGGTTCACATTACCCCTTGTTACGTTCCCCGAGGTGTCTAGTTTCCAAAATGGTATTCCATGTGGCTATTTTTTGCTGTTCTGGCACCATAGGGGCTTCCAAAAGGTGACATGCCCCCCAAAAACCATTTGTCGCTCCTTCCCTTCTGAACCCTCTACTGCGCCCGCCGAACAATTTACATAGACATATGAGGTATGTCCTTACTCGAGAAAAATTGGGTTTCAAATACAAGTAAAAATTTTCTCCTTTTCACCCCTTGCAAAAATTCAAAAATTGGGTCTACAAGAACATGCGAGTGTAAAAATTTAAGATTTTGAATATTCTCCTTGACTTTGCTGCTATTCCTGTGAAACACCTAAAGGGTTAAAACACTTACTGAATGTAATTTTGAAAACTTTTGGGGGTGCAGTTTTTATAATGGGGTCATTTGTGGGGTATTTCTAATATTAAGACCCTTCAAATCCATTTCAAAACTGAACTGGTCCCTGAAAAAGAGTGAGTTTGAATATTTTGTGAAAAATTTGAAAATTGCTGCTGAACTTTGAGGCCCTCTGGTGTCTTCCAAAAGTAAAAACTCATACATTTTATAATGCAAACATAAAGTAGACATATTGTATATGTGAACCCAAAAATTTTTTATTTTGAATATCCATTTTCCTTACAAGCAGAGTGCTTTAAAGTTAGAAAAATGCTAAATTTTCATTTTTTTCATCAAATTTGGGGATTTTTAAAAAAAAAAAAGCATTCCAGAGTTATCAATGTTTAAAGTGACAGTGGTCAGAATTGCAAAAAATGTCCGAGTCCTTAAGGTGAAAAAGGGCTAAGTCCTTAAGGGGTTAAGGGGTTATCAAGCACTCGTGCATGATGCCAGAGTGCTGGGCAGCAGATCACAGGAGTCCCAGTGGTCAGAACCCCCTCTTCCCCCATCCCCTGCTGCAATCAGACACTTATCCCAGAATGCCACATGCCAGCCAGCATTTCCAGTCTCCTAGAGATAATTTTTCCCTTGGTAATGTCAGGCTTTCAGCTAGTACAAAATATAATACGCTTGCATCTATCACTGACATAAAATGTGACCTCCTACTATGGTGGACATCAAATTGGTTGAACATGGTCAAATAGTGTTAGCAGTCACAACAACATTACTTGTAATGCAAATAAATTCTGTAAATCTCAGCTATAACCATAGAACCAATAGACAAAGATCACGGTACATTGAAAGGAATGATAAGGACACACGTCGCCTACTTCAGATGTGTCTGAATGCTTCTATTAGATGATAAGTTGAATTATAGTTCTCAAAGTTGACATTCATTACACTTCTGATGTTTGGACACGTTCTTCACATTTGGGAACAATCAAATCTCTAAGTCGATCGAGAGGAAATAGCAGTACCAAGCAGAAATGTGCCAAATTACCCAGAAACAATTGAAATAGCTGCCAAGCAGGGCGGCCTGCTGATTTCCAAATAGTGTAGTTAATCTGACACTAAACTATCTTATATTTTGCTTCAATAAATTGCATGTTACTTAGAAACCTACTATTTGTATTCCGAATTTCTATATTTTTCTGCTTACTGTGAGTCTGACAAAAGGTTAAACTCATTTGAAATTCCTGCATAGAGAGAAAATGGTGGCAAATGATAGAGGGAGCACGGTGAGAAATCGGATGTGTGACCTCATTCCTTACAGGGAACAGTCTAGTTACAGTTGTTCCTATTGAGGGCTGGAACGGAAATATCTCATCCACCGGGGGCCACACAGAAAAAGTTTCACTGTACTTTACTGTAACCAGTATAAAGCTTCTCATACTGAGGGGAATTCACCAATTGTTGTCTACTATGTGTACTATGTGTACTGTGACAAATTCAACAAAAGTTGCACACCACTTGATGAATTTACCGGCTCTTACGCCAATGGTGTCCGTTTAGACCGCTTTACAGTAAATGAGTGTGGGTTTGTGACTAACAGTCGGTGGCTGCGACTATTGAATCAGTGCCCACTGCATAAAACTAGTCTAAAGCACTGCAAATGGTGGTTCACTTTCAAATATGATCAAAAGCAAAAGTCTCACAAGGGACATGGAAGACTTTGCGCGAATATTTTAGACAAAAAAAAAAGTTCAAAATAGCTTGATGATTTCCCATCACTGTCTTTTCACTGTCCACTTCCTAGATGCACTAGGAAAGGTCCAGGTCCACATGTCAAATGTATCCATAGGCTTCAATTTACCCAACAATGTATTTAAAATTATTATTTTTTAATTATAAAATTAGAGTTTTTGTATTCACCAGTTTCTTACTCCAGACTTGTACAGTAATATTCACATAAAGAAGATCTGATGTTCAGTCCAGTTATGTTGCTATCCAGGGTCCATCCCATTGGACCAGGGGAGGAGACAGTGTACAATACATCATTATAGTTCCATCTTCCTCTGGCCATTGTAAAGGAAGTATGGTAATGTAAGATTGGTGGACAATGCTGGATGGCAGGCGCAGTGTGGGCGCATTGTGCTGAGGGCACAATGCATGGGTACTAGAGATGAGCAAATTTACAGTGATTCGATTCGTCATGAACTTCTCGGCTCGGCAAATGCTGACTTTATCCTGCATAAATTAGTTCAGCTTTCAGGTGCTCCAGTGGGCTGGAGACTCTCTCCTAGGACTGTATCCACCTTTTCCAGCCCACCGGAGCACCTGAAAGCTGAACTCATTTATGCAGGCTAAAGTCAGCAACTGCCGAGCCGAGAAGTTTGTGACGAATCAAATCACTGTAACTTCGCTCATCTCTAATGGGTACTTATGTCTGGGGCACAGTGTGTAGGCACAGTTCTTAAGGCACTATATGTAGGTATGTGGTCACCCAGAGCAGAGTCAACCTTTACTATTCTGAACTCTGGCTGGCTGTAGCCTCAAAGGTTTTCCGCTTTGTTCTAAATCTATCTAAGGTATTCAATGTAAACATATTTTTCTGTGTATTTTTACACAGTAGAAGGGACATACAGCAGTTGTGTTCCACTAAAACAAAGAGGAAGGGAGCCACAGTATTTCACACCTATGGCTTCTTCCAGCTCACCATGTCTGCATACAGTCTAAGATGTCCCCTTATATGTTGTTTTGGTGTATAGGGGTTCCTATAGGATTCTTGTATAGGGATTGAATCCTCTTCACACACACACACGCACACACAAGGTCTCTCTAATCTTTATATCTCTCTATCTAATCTCTAACTGTCCCTATTTCTTCTCTCTTTGTAATCTGTATCTCAGCCTCCATCTTTCTAACCACTAACTGTCCCTATGCCTGGCTTTCTCCCTTTCTATGTCTCTTCTCTGCAGAAGTTCCCAGTGCTCTAAACACTGTGGGTAACTTCACTGCCTTTTTAGCTGTGTCCCTGGTTCTGTCCTATTGGCCTTAGTGCTGATTGACACAGTAAGCAGCAAATCCCATGATAGACCTGGGTTATCATGTGATCTGCTGATATCCCTACATCATCTCACCGCCCCCTGCCTTCCCTGCTTCTTCTTTAGACCACCAAAAAACTATGCTTTCAGTTTTTTTGTGCTATTTACCGGCTCGCGCGAGCCGAATCGGTAAAAGCTTGCGTGTTCGTTGACCCGAAGAAATCCTAAAGTTCGGGTCGAATCCGAGTTTCATCGCTCATCTCTAGCTATGACTGATCGGTGTAGAAATATCTGTTTTGTCTGCTGTGAATCTTCTTTTTACAGCCTTATGTTTCACCTAAAACAAAATCTGCTGGGTATGTAACAGAACAATTACTACTATTCTCGCCATCAATTTTATTTTAACATTTATCTTGACTTTCAGCAAGAATATTATGAATTGTATGACATTATTTCTGATAGGTTTTTCATTCATTATTCCAGGACGGTAAAGTTTGACACATTTATATTAGTTCCTCCACATTTTTAATTATAAGCCATTTGTTAATTGGCTTGAAAAGTCGTATTACACTCAGGGGTCAGATGGGACACTTTCTATTTTTCTTAATATGATTTTATACAGTGAACATCTACATTAAACTGCTGGTGGCTTTGTTACACTTCTATAGCCAATGACCGGATACAGATTTCTGCATGTAAAGTTCCATATTACAGTACACTCATTCCCAGCATGGTTCTTCTCACAAAATTACGGACATGTACATATTTGGCAGGTGGTAGTTGCGACAAAGTGCTATTGATGTATTTCTTTGCTGCTAGGGTGAACACAACAGATGTATGTACCCAAACAATCAGAAACTGGATTGTATCTATGATTGACAGCCATATTATTGTGGTGGTGGCTGGAATCAAAGAATACTTAGATCCCAGAATTTTCCCATATCTTTCTTTAACCCCTTAAGGACTCAATGTTTTTTAGTTTTTGCATTTTAGTTTTTTCCTCCTTACCTTTTAAAAATCATAACTCTTAAAATTTTCTACCTAAAAATCCATATTATGGGTTATTTTTTGCGCCACCAATTCTTCTTTGCGGTGACATTAGTCCTCTTAACCAAAAATCCACGGCAGAATGGAAAAAAAATTATTGTGCGACAAAATTGAAGGAAAAACGGCATTTAGTAAATTTTGAGGGCTAACGTTTCTACGCAGTAAATTTTTTGGTAAAAATTACACCTTATCTTTATTATGTACATCTGTACGGTTAAAATGGTACCCTACTTATATAGGTTTGATTTTGTCATACCCCTGGAAAAAATCATAACTACATGCAGGAAAATTTATACGTTTAAAAATGTCCGCTTCTGACCCCTATAACTTTGTTATTTTTCCGCAAATGGGAATTTATGAGGGCTCATTTTTTGCGCCATGATCTGAAGATTTTATCGGTACCATATTTGTTTTGATTGGACTTTTTGATCGCTTTTTATAAATTTTTAATGGTATAAAAAGTGACCAAAAATATGTTATTTTGGACTTTGGAATTTTACGCGTACGCCATTGACCGTGCGATATATTTTTATAATTTGGACATTTATGCACGTGGCGATACCACATATGTTTATATATATTTTTATTTACATAGTTTATTTTTTTTATGGGAAAAGGGGGGTGATTTTGACTCTTATTAGGGAAGGGGTTAAATCACATTTATTGACACTTTTTTTTTACTTTTTTTTTTTGCTATGTTTTTTGCTCCCATATGGGACTATAACATTGCATACACTGATCTCTTACACTGTTTACTGCCATGCATTAACACGGCATTGATCAGTGTTATCGTCTCTCGACTGCTCCTGCCTGGATCTCAAGCACGGAGCAGTCATTCGGACACGCAGGAGGCAGGAGGCAGGTAGGGATCCTTCTGGTGTCCTGCAAGCAGTTCAGGATGCCAAAACACTTTCCTATTCTGTGGTAACTGGTATATCTGATTATTATACTGGAATTTCTCACAATGCGCTACAACAGTGGTGTCTGTCACAACAGGCTAAAAACTTACTGGGGGGAGGGGGTAGGTATGGGGTGACACCATTTTCTACCGCACCGGGTGACACAAACCCTAGCAACGCCACTGATGTTATGAATGCAATATATATATATATATATATATATATATATATATATATATATATACTTCATCATTGGAAAACTAGGAGATCGAGTTTAAGAATGGGTATACAAACAAATATGGGCTTTGGCTGGCATCATTGTGACATAATGATCCATGATCATCATCTACCCAGTTATGTACTTTTGTAGTCTTGGGGCATTAACATAACTGCAGGTTCGGCCACTTGGCTACTTCACAGTTACTGGTAGTGGCAACTGACTGCAAGCAGATTTGAAGTGGTTATTTAATAAAACCTGTGCAGAGGAAAAGTTGCCCAGTTGCCCATAGCAACCAATCAGATTGCTTCTTTCATTTTGCAGAGGCTTTGTTAAAAATGAAAGAAGCGATCTGATTGGTTGCTATGGGCAACTGGCCAACTTTTTCTCTGCCCAGGTTTTGATAAATCTCCCCCAGTACTCTCTATTACTCAAGGGGCAGTTGTAATGTCAACACTGCAGACTGCAGACTTGTTGACAACCTACCACTGCCCCTGCTGGGTGCTGATGTCACTCACTGACATCAGCGCCATAGCCTATAGGCTATGATTGCTCAAATATTCCTTAGGGGGTGGGGAACAACATTTTAAATAATAATTAAATTATAAAAATTATATAAATTCATATCATTCCTCTTTTCCAATTTTTTTAATAAAACAATACAAAAAAGGAAACATATTTGGTATCATTGCATGAATAATGGTCCAAACTTTAAAACAATATAATTATTAACATTATTGATCCCACAGTGTGAATGGCGTAAAAAAACAGCCAGAGCCAGCAGGGGTGAGGTGGCACTGGTGCCACCTCACGATCGCCCTGATTCGTCGGCCGGATTACCGGCCGACCAATCAGGGCGCCTGCTGCGGGTGTCACTCCCGCAACCCGCTCCGCCCCTCTTCCGGAGGACGTGAGCGGGTGCGGGACGTGCACCCCGGGTGCTGGGGACCCCGATCCCCGGCGCCCCTGTTGGGATCGGGGCCCCAGGAGCGGCGGCGGCGGCGGAGACGACGAGGGACTGACCTGTGCGGCGAGGATCGTTGGAGGTGAGTGACAGCCTCCTGCTGTTGCTTAGCAACAGCTCCCAGCATGCAAAAAGGGCATGCTGGGAGCTGTAGTTATGCAACAGCAGGAGGCAGACCACCACAACTCCCAGCATGCCCTTATGCGCATGCTGGGACTTGTAGTTTTGCAACAGCTGGAGGCACATTCTTTCTATGGAAAAGTGTACCTTCAGCTGTTGTGTAACTACAACTCCCAGCTTGCACAATCAGCTAAAGTGCATGCTGGGAGTTGTAGTGGTGCATCTGGTGGTTGCATAACTACAACTCCCAGCATGCCCGTTGGCTGTCGGTGACTGCTGAGAGTTGTAGTTTTGCAACAGCTGAAGTCACACTGAGTTAAGTAGCAAACCAGTGTGTCTCCAGCTGTTGCATAACTACAATCCCCAGCATCCCCAGCCAAAGTAGTATGCCTCCAGCTGTTGCATAACTACAACACCCAGCATGCCCTTCCGCTGTCCGTACATGCTGGGGGTTGTAGCTTTTGCAACAGCTGAAGGCACACTGGTTGCAAAACACTGAGTTTGTTACCAAACTCGGTGTTTCACAACCAGTGTGCCTCCAGCTGTTGCAAAACTACAACTCCCAGCATGCACTGATAGACCGTACATGCTGGGAGTTGTAGTTTTGCAACAGCTGGATGTTCCCCCCCCCCCCCCCCCCAATGTGAACGTACAGGGTACACTCACATGGGCGGAGGATTACAGTAAGTATCCGGCTGCAAGTTTGAGGTGCGACAAAATTTCTGCCGCAGCTCAAACTGCCAGCGAGAAACTACTGTGAACCCCCGCCCGTGTGACTGTACCCTAAAAACACTACACTACACTAACACACAATAAAATAAAAAGTAAAAAACACTACATATACACATACCCCTACACAGCCCCCCTCCCCAATAAAAATGAAAAACGTCTGGTACGCCACTGTTTCCAAAACGGAGCCTCCAGCGGTTGCAAAACTACAACTCCCAGCATGCACTGATAGACCGTACATGCTGGGAGTTGTAGTTTTGCAACAGCTGGATTTCACACCCCCCCCCAATGTGAACGTACAGGGTACACTCACATGGGCGGAGGATTACAGTAAGTATCCGGCTGCAAGTTTGAGCTGCGTCAAATTTTCTGCCGTAGCTCAAACTGCCAGCGAGAAACTACTGTGAACCCCCGCCCGTGCGACTGTACCCTAAAAACACTACACTACACTAACACAAAATAAAATAAAAAGTAAAAAACACTACATATACACATACCCCTATACAACCCCCCTCCCCAATAAAAATGAAAAACGTCTGGTACGCCACTGTTTCCAAAACGGAGCCTCCAGCTGTTGCAAAACAACTACTCCCAGTATTGCCAGATAGCCGTTGACTGTCCAGGCATGCTGGGAGTTTTACAACAGCTGGAGGCACCCTGTTTGGGAATCACTGGCGTAGAATACCCCTATGTCCACCCCTATGCAAGTCCCTAATTTAGGCCTCAAATGCGCATGGCGCTCTCACTTTGGAGCCCTGTCGTATTTCAAGGCAACAGTTTAGGGCCACATATGGGGTATCGCCGTATTCGGGAGAAATTGGGCTTCAAATTTTGGGGGGTATTTTCTGCTATTACCCTTTTAAAAAATGTAAAATTTTTGGGAAAACAAGCATTTTAGGTAAAAAAAATATATATTTTTTTACATATGCAAAAGTCGTGAAACACCTGTAGGGTATTAAGGTTCAAATTACCCCTTGTTACGTTCCCCGAGGGGTCTAGTTTCCAAAATGGTATGCCATGTGTTTTTTTTTTGCTGTCCTGGCACCATAGGGGCTTCCTAAATGCGGCATGCCCCCAGAGCAAAATTCGCTTTCAAAAAGCCAAATGTGACTCCTTCTCTTCTGAGACCTGTAGTGCGTCAGCAGAGCACTTTTCACACCCATATGGGGTGTTTTCTGAATCGGGAGAAATTTGGCTTCAAATTTTGGAGGGTATTTTCTGCTATTACCCTTTTAAAAATTGTAAAAATTTTGGGAAACCAAGCATTTTAGGTAAAAAAAATATATATTTTTTTACATATGCAAAAGTCGTGAAACACCTGTAGGGTATTAAGGTTCACATTACCCCTTGTTACGTTCCCCGAGGGGTCTAGTTTCCAAAATGGTATGCCATGTGGTTTTTTTTTGCTGTTCTGGCACCATAGGGGCTTCCTAAATGCGGCATGCCCCCAGAGCAAAATTTGCTTTCAAAAAGCCAAATGTTACTCCTTCTCTTCTGAGACCTGTAGTGCGCCAGCAGAGCACTTTTCACCCCCATATGGGGTGTTTTCTGAATCGGGAGAAATTGGGCTTCAAATTTTGGGGGGTATTTTCCGCTATTACCCTTTTTAAAAATGTAAACATTTTGGGAAAACAAGCATTTTAGGTAAAAAAAAAATTTTTTTTTTACATATGCAAAAGTCGTGAAACACCTGTAGGGCATTAAGGTTCACGTTACCCCTTGTTACGTTCCCCGAGGGGTCTAGTTTCCAAAATGGTATGCCATGTGTTTTTTTTTTGCTGTTCTGGCACCATAGGGGCTTCCTAAATGCGGCATGCCCCCAGAGCAAAATTTGCTTTCAAAAAGCCAAATGTGACTCCTTCTCTTCTGAGACCTGTAGTGCACCAGCAGAACACTTTTCACCCCCATGCAAGGTGTTTTCTGTATCGGGAGAAATTGGGCTTCAAATTTTGGGGGGTATTTTCTGCTATTACCCTTTTTAAAAATGTAAAATTTTTGGGAAACCAAGCATTTTAGGTAAAAAAAATATATATTTTTTTTACATATGCAAAAGTCGTGAATCACCTGTAGGGTATTAAGGTTCACTTTACCCCTTTTTACATTCCCTGAGGGGTCTAGTTTCCAAAATGGTATGCTATGTGTTTTTTTTTGCTGTCCTGGCACCATAGGGGCTTCCTAAATGCGGCATGCCCCCCAAAAACCAATTGTCGCTCCTTCCCTTCTGAGCCCTCTACTGCCCCCGCCGAACACTTTACATAGACATATGAGGTATGTGCTTACTCGAGAGAAATTGGGTTTCAAATACAAGTAAAAATGTTCTCCTTTTTATCCCTTGCAAAAATTCAAAAATTGGGTCTACAAGAACATGCGAGTGTAAAAAATGAAGATTTTGAATTTTCTCCTTCACTTTGCTGCTATTCCTGTGAAACACCTAAAGGGTTAATACACTTACTGAATGTTTTTTTGAATACTTTAGGGGTTGTAGTTTTTATAATGGGGTCTTTTATGGTGTATTTCTAATATGAAGACCCTTCAAATCCACTTCAAAACTGAACTGGTCCCTGAAAAATAGTGAGTTTGAAAATTTTGTGAAAAATTTCAAAATTGCTACTGAACTTTGAAGCCCTATGGTGTCTTCCAAAAGTAAAAACTCATAAATTTTATGATGCAAACATAAAGTAGACATATTGTATATGTGAACCCAAAAAAATATATATTTTGAATATCCATTTTCCTTACAAGCAGAGAGCTTCAAAGTTAGAAAAATGCTAAATTTTCATTTTTTTCATCAAATTTTGGGATTTTTCACCAAGAAAGGATGCAAGTTACCATCAAATTTTACCACTAAGTTAAAGTAGAATATGTCATGAAAAAACAATCTCGGAATCAGAATGATAACTAAAAGCATTCCAGAGTTATTAATGTTTAAAGTGACAGTGGTCAGAATTGCAAAAAACGCTCCGGTCCTTAAGGTATAAAATGGCCTGGTCCTTAAGGGGTTAAATAATAACTTGTCATATCTCCCACTGTTGACCAGCAGGGGGGAGCTAACATGAGGAATCTGGTGAAATCAAGCAACCTGTCTGGCTACTGCAAATTAGACCTCATCTGTCTACCTTCCTCCCCTGTCTATGTGCAAAAGGAGAGTAGGTTTTGTAGTTTTTTCGTTTCCACTGTCACCATTTTGTTGGTGTCTGAAGAGTGGTAAAGAACAGACTAGATCTCTCTTGATAGGTCACCGCTCCTCAGGGACTTCAAGAAAAGGGCGATGGCTCCCCCTTTCATTTCACCTAGCCTGTGCTATGCACAACTGCAGTAAGCAGTCAATGCTTTTCTATGAAACACTCTCAGTCTTAACTTTCTTATGGCCTATGTCTGCCATAAAGCAACTGTGTAGGTGTTGTGAAGTGACACACCACAAAGAGGCTACAATAATGGCAGCCCCCAGTACACACTTTATTAATAAATAACATTAAAACTACTTTGTCCTTGTCATGACTGACTGGGGGACAGGGAGAATGAGCCCTAAACTGACCCTAAAAACACTCCCTGCCTACTTGCCCATCCATCCTAAGCGATGGATCAAGTGGCATAAAAACAAATATATACATAGTCGGTCACAGGCAAAAACAGAAACAGAAAACTACTAGACAACCAGATATACCAGACAGGATACAAATACTAACAGGGCAGAATATAAACAGGCAAACTGATCAGGAACATAGGACACTGTTCACAAACAGATACACGTAAAAAGGACAAAGATCAGATCAACCAAACAGGATATAAATATAGAACACTGTTAACACTGAACACAGAAAACTAACAAACAGATTAGGTCCAGAACACAAGACTGGGAAATGGATGAGTCAGCATAGACTCCAAGAACAAACAGGAATAAAAACCTCAATCCCCCAGAAAACCTTCAGAAAACATGGGAATGTCTTGATACTAGAACTCATACTCTCAGAGTCCACCATGGAACGCGGAGATACAAGAAAACTAATAGTGTGAACAGTGACTTAACAGAACGGACATACAATCATAAAAAAACGACTAATGAAACACAGACTAAAATCTAGTAAACAAGACTAATTAACCATGGCTAAAAACTCAGATAAAATATCACAAGATAAATGCAAGGTAAATGCTCAAGCAAACTTTGAAGTGTATAGCACAATAACCAACAACTAGAAGGAGAACTTAGCTATAAGTAGAGACACCCGAGTTCTCATTGGTTCTGAGCATTAACTATTCCCTAACCAGTGATGAGTAACAAACTGCTCAGAACAAACAAGTGTGTGAATACACACCTAAACAGAAAAATACAAAATCAAATAAATGGACATTACAGTCCTAAAACTAAATACTTAAATGAACAACAACAAAGACATGGTCTCAAATGGCAGGAGGTGCTCAACCTCAAATGCAGTTGTGCAGATAAACGGTGTGGATGTGTAACAATTGAGCTAAAATCTATTATCCTCTTACTCAACGTTTCGCCAGTAGGAACTGGCTTTTTCAAGAGTGTGAGGAAGTACCTCACACTCTTGAAAAAGCCAGTTCCTACTGGCGAAACGTTGAGTAAGAGCATAATAGATTTTAGCTCAATCCCTGTCTTTGAAACTGGTTGAACCACGGAGATGCGTGATGCTAAGTCTGTAAACGGCATCAGAGCAGAGTACTGCAAACACATCTCCGCGGTCATTACATCCAAGCATAGAATGCTACAGAACTGAAATATAACAAATAAGGGATTGTAATTTTAATCACACACTGCTACCTGGTGGCAAATGAGCACCTTTAATTATTAGTTGGAAAAATAATAAAAGTTAAGTTTTAGACCGGAGGGTCTTTATTCAGGGTTTCCCTGAGGGGACTCACATCCCCAAGGTTGTCTATATTGCTCTAGTAGCCCATAGATCCTCCAGGGGGTATTTTTGTTAATTATACCTGAGCCCACACTCCAATGCCAAGGTTTCTCAAGTGGCATTAACATACCTGTGCATGATAAGCAAAACCAGGGGCCAGTGGGCAATTACAGCAGCATTAGGTCTGACTCACATCCTGCTCTCAGGTTACCTCCAGTGTGGCTGGGCACACATAAAATGGGAGGAGAGAGGCACATAAATGAAACTCTTTATCTTGATAAAATAATTTTATTTATAAAAAAAAAATGGCGACACATTGCTTTAAATTATTTTTATTAATTTACAAATATAAGTAACAAAAATACAGAACAAGGATTGACACCCCTGAAAATACTAATGACATAGCAAGCATACAGAATTAGGAATACAGAATGAACATTACAAATCATGACTAAGGCAAACATGTGGTCCAGATAATGTACTGTACATTGAACAAACCCACCCCATCCCCAACCCACGCTCTGCTCGCATTCATCCCCCCTATTGTTTTACCCACCATCATGGGTGTGGGTAAAGCAATAAGTCACACCACAAAACATGTCCCAAGTCCAAAAAGATATCAAAAGGATAGGGGAAAAGATGTCTGACCGCGGGGGGGTCTAGCCGCTGGCACCCTCCATTATTTCCAGGCCGGCTTGGAGCTTCCATATTTGTGACATCACGCCATGCCCCCTCCATTCATGTCTACAGAAGGGGGCGTAGTACATAGCCATCACGTTTCCTCCCATAGACATGAATGGAGGGGGCATGATGGCTTTGGCTGCTTGTCATCCGGAACAGAGTTTCTCCGTGGACCAAATACCCCTTTTAGGGTAATTCACATGGCAATAACAGCCTACCCAGGGAGCCCAGTATCGCTTCCTGCCGGTACCAAGTAGAATCTTTGAATGAGTCATTACTCGGAGGATTTTCTCATCTGTTAAAAATACTGTAATGAAGGTTTTCTATAGTTTAACAAAAATTCCTTGGCCGATTTTTTTTTTACCGTCCCTCCCACCTCCAGTGATCCAGAAGCACTGCATTATTTGTTGCAGCAATTAGCAACATGTGGAATATCGGCTACCAGCCAGTGCGCTAAGAGACAGCATTTCACAACCAAGTGAAATGGGTGGACAAGGAGTGTCAGTATTAAGTCGTGATCAGGAATATGGAAAAATATCAGAAGCGGACCTACTGTCAGTTTAACTCTTAATGTGTGCTCACCATGTCAATTTTACCGTAGGTGCACTGTGTAAAAACAACCCCCCCCCCCCCCCAATATTTCGAGAACTACATTTTTTCCACCTGCAGGATGTCTGTCCAGAATTTTCTGCAACGTGTGAATGGGGCCTGATACATTTTCTTATGTTCTGCATTACAAAAGGTTTGTCTCATCGGCATACATGCAATAGATAAAGCAGGAGGTGTGCAACACATAGCGATGAATAGGTGCCACTAATTTATTGTCTCCTGACATTCCATGATCATAACTATAGATTGCGTCTTCTCTTCTAAAGGCCAGGAATGCATTGTTCTCCAGGAAATCATAAATTTTTCCTGGATCGTCTTTTTGTGTCATTGGGTTTTGTTAATCTGCTTCCTTCAGACAGTTTTTAAGTCTCGATACAATATAATAAAATATATAAAAGAGAATAATCATTTCACATAAAATCTACCAACATCAAAAAATTCTGACGTCTCTCTTCAAGGGCACAGAATGTTTTACTCATGTCAAAGCCTATTCTATCATTTGTACTGCCCCATTAAGACTTGGAGCACTTTCCATGCCATGTTCCATGCTCTTGCTATCAAATCTGGATATATGAGAAGTGCTTTCCATTCATTATTTCATCTGAAATGATAAATTCATTTGGGGAACAAAAAGCGAAAAAGCTTTCAGATCACAGCATGTTTTAAGGCAGCTTGAAATCCTATAGCCAAATGCCAGCCCATCAACCTGTTCCTGCCGTAGTTATTGAACAGTTCCTGTTGTAGATTATGCTTAACACATAACTTTGTCCTATTAGATCCGCTAGGTTCCCAAAAAAACCAGGATCCTGCCATAGACTCAGAATAATGTAATTTCTCTGAATGTATTGCTGGAACTACAATAAGAGGTTCTGATATGATCACTGTGATATGTAACAAGAGACACCATCACAATAATGAGTATTACTGTAACCTTGTAGAAATGGGGTCCTGGGTTTGGAAATGTCGGGCAATGCAGAGAGTTATGGAGAATTCCGGACCCTGAAAACTGAAGGATCCCTCTGCTCCATATGATGAGAGTAGTAGTATTAATAATGTGTGATAGTCGGAATGCTCTGTAGCAGAGTTTGTACTGGGGGCCAGAAGTTTAATGCTATAGTTTTGAGGGCTTAATCTGAGTAAGCCTATGCTCACATGGTGGAATTTCTGTGTGGAATTCAACATTGATTTCAATGGGATTCTGCTGTGCTGCTTACATTTCAACACTGGAAATATCTGGTGCGGAAATTCTAATTCCGGTGTCCGCAGAAAGAATAGACATGTTTATTCTTTCTGCGGACTTCGCACGGAAATACACTGCAATCTATAAGATGGTGTATTTCCAAGCGGTCCGATGCTCTACTGTCAGGGCAGTGTCCGCACAGAAATTTTCCGTGCAGACAATATCCCATTTGAACATAGACTTAGGGTACATGAACACAAGGTTGCATTCGATTGCTGGATCCTGTGGGAGAATTTCAAAACCGCCTGCTGCTGTATCCCTGGAGGGTACGTGCCATACTCGAAAGGAGTCAGCTAGTAACTCCTGTTTACTAATTTTACAACTATATTCAGCTTTTGGCTTGGAATGAAAACCGTGGTGTGCTGCAGTTTTCGAGGTGAAAAACTGGATACAGTCAGAAAGATCAGAGTCACTAGCTGACTCCTATTGGCTCACTGAAATGAATGGGGTCTGCCACCAGGCCAACAACGCCAAGGCCTAAGGCGGCACTTATGCAAGGCCGGTTTTGCCTATAGGCAAAACAGGCAGCTGCCTAGAATAGCCTCTCAAGGGGGGCAGCGCAGCCCTGATAGCGCCCCCCCATCTCTAGCCCCCTCCACTGACAACTAACATCCAACATCACACCTGCCCGCCCACGACCTGTTCCTGATCATACTGATGGAGCGCAAGATGCAGCACTCCACTAACAGCAACGTCCTCATCTTACATGAGGAGCGCTGCACTTCCCCCACCCACATTATACTTAAGGAGCGCTGCTTGCACTCCACTCACAAGAGATCCGGCTACCCGACCGAATACCTCCCCCCCCCCCCCTACGCTGGGTCCTACTGGAGGAGCGCTGCCTGCGCTCCCCTGACAGACACCCCCTGGTCATCATACTGGGGCGTCTGCTCCTGGGGCCTGAGGTGGTGGGTGCTGTGGCCATACCTCGCTGGGGGTGAAGGAATTGAGGTAGATTCCTCATAAAGATCAATGCAGTTCTATGGAACTCCATTGATCTGTGTACTCTGCGCTCCATTGATAAAGCCTGGTCCAACCAGAATCTCTCAATAAGAGAGCCACGGACACCATGGAACAAGAGGTAAGCCCTCTGGCTGCCCCTACAGTGGATCGCCCCCCCCCCCCCCTGCAATTGTTCCACGGGGGAAATACAAATCCCAGCCTGTCATACCAGGGAAACAAAAAAACAACATGGCACTATAAGTTCCACCATGGCTTGATGGGAGCTGTTGTCCAGGACAGTTATTTACCGGAACAACATGCATCATACTCAGGAGTGGGATTCACAATGTGTGAGACAACATGGGAGATGGGAGATGAGATTCAGACGCAGAATAAAGAAACAAAAAGATTTTCAGACCCACAAACTCCTCATCGTGTCACATATTATTCCCCTTGAAAATAATGTGGCCAAAAGATGAGCCCCTAAGAAAATAGTACCACACCCTCAGACAATAGTATTCACTCTCTCATTGTACCCCTATACAATAGTGTCCACATATTATGCCCCTAGATCAGTGCTTGCCATCTCTGGTGTCCCCTGAGTCCTAATCGAAGGTTACCCAGAACACTGCAATATCAGACCCTATTACTTTTATAGCAGAGAAGAAAAAATTATTTTAGCTAGCTGCTAAAGATATCTGAGCCAAATGACAGCAAAAGTTGGAGCTGTACTTTATTGAACCCTACACTGAGATAGGAATTGAATTAGGGGTTGCTCAGGAGTGTTTTCAGGTGTTCCATTTTAGTAATAAAGATAAGAATTGCTGTGCTAAACAATAGGTCCCATCAACTCACCAGACAATAATGCCCACACACTTTTTCCCCCCAGACAATAGTGCTCACACACTGTGCATGCAGTCAGTAGTGCCCACCAGAGTAGAGATAACTTTTAAAAAGTCTGGCTCAGCGGGCTCGGCAAACTTTTCGAAAACGTTTGTTTCACAGTAAATGGGTTCAACACACATGTATAACTGTGCCTAAGAACTCTAAAGCTCTGTATAACACTGCTTAGGTATTACAGTAGTTTTAAAGTGGTTTTAAGGTTAAGTTATTGTCAAAGGTACGGCGACATGCGGTAACCCATGGTAACTAACAGCTTGTTTAACCCCTTGGGGACAGAGCCCATTTTGACCCTAAGGACCAGAGCATTTTTTGCACATCTGACCACTGTCACTTTAAGCATTAAAGGGTTATTCCAGGGTTATTTTTTTATTTGACTATGCTACTTGACTATGCTACTATAAAGTTAGTGTAGTTCATAATATAGTGTCTGTACCTGTGTGTGATGGTTTTCGCACAATTCTTCTGTGATTTCACCCCACTATTTATTTTTATCAGCATACAAAATTACTGTTGTCTCGGATTTTTCCCGGCTTGCAATGCGGCCAAGACCTGACTCACTAGTCAGCTGATGACAGGGAGCCTGTCTGCTTCAATGGGTGGAGGGATCAATCTGCAACTAATGCAACAGCTGTAGGCACCCTGATTGAAAGCCACAGGTCTTTTGTTTCAATGGGGGGGGGGGGGGAAATGGCATTGTGGGATTTGCAGTCAAAAAAACATAAGTCAAACAGGAAATACAAGATCACAAAAAGCTAGCCACAGTGTTATGGTATTCTCATGACATAGCCGTTTAGCCCCAAGACCAGCGCAGATCCTTTCTAAGCATGTCCATTACTGCCTGCCAGGTACGTACTAAAATCACCTTATGGTGGAGAACCCCTTTAAGAACTCTGGGATGCTTGTACTTATGAATTTGATTCCAAGATTGTTTTTTTCGTGACATATTCTACTTTCTGTTAGTTGTAAAGTTTCGTCGATACTTGCATCATTTCTTAAAAATCCTTTCTTGAAAATTTCTGAAAAATTAGAAAATTTAGCATTTTTATAACTTTGAAGCTCTCTGCTTGTAAGGAAAATTAAAATACCAAATACATTATATATTGATTCACATATATAATATGTCTACTTTATGTTTGCATCATAAAGTTGACATGTTTTTACTTTTTAAAGACATCAGAGGGCTTCAAAGTATAGCAGCAATTTTCCAATTGTTTCAAGTAAATTTCAAAACCCCAACTTTTTCCTTTTCACAAGGGGTGATAGGTGAAAATGTCCACCAAAATTTGAAACCCCATTTCTCTTGAGTAAGGAAGTACCTCACATGTGGATGTAAAGTGATCTGTGGGTGCACTAGATGGCTCAGTAGGGAGGAAGCGACATTGGGCTTTCGAAAAGCAAATTTTGCTGAAATGGTTTTTGAGGGGCATGTTGCATTTAGGAATCCCCTATGGTGCCAGAACAGCAAAAAACACCCCACATGGTGTACTATTTGGGAAACTACACCCCTAAAATATGTAACCCAATTTCTCTTGAGTAAGGAAATGTCTCATATGTGGATGTAAAGTGTTCTGCAGGCTCAGTAGAGGGCTCAGAAGGGAAAGAGGGACAATGGGATTTTGCTGAAATGGTTTTTTGGGGGTATGTCACATTTAGGAAGCCCCCATTGTGCCAGAACAGCGAAAAATACCCCACATGGCATACTATTTGGGAAACTAGACCCCTCAAGGACCGTAACAAGGGGTGCAGTGAGCATTTACGCCCCACTGGTGTTGGACAGATCTTTGTAACAGTGGGCTGTGCAAATGAAAAAATACATTCTTCATTTGTCACCTGTGGGATGTTAAGGCTCACTATACCCCTTGTTACGTTCCGTGAGGGGTGTAGTCTCCAAAATAGGGACACATTTGGTGTGTTTTTTGTTTTAGTTTTTTTGCGTTTATATCAGAACCGCTGTAACCAGCAGCCACCCATGTGCAAATCATTAGTTTAGGCCTCAAATGTACATGGTGCTCTCACTCCTGAGCCTTGCTGTGCACTCGCAGAGCATTTTACGCACACATATGGGGAATTTCCGTACTTGGGCGAAATTGTGTTGCAAATTTTGGGGATCTTTATTTCCTTTTATATGTTATGAAAATGAAAAGTATTGGGCAACACTAGCATGTTAGAGTAAATTTTTTTATTTTTTTGCACTAACATGCTGGTGTAAACCCCAACTTTTCCTTTTCATAAGGGATAAAAGGAGAAAAAGCCCCACAAAATTTGTAGTTCAATTTCTCACGAGTACGGAGATACCCCATGTGTGGCCTTAAACCGTTGCATTGAAATAAGACAGGGCTCTGAAGTGAGAGAGCGCCATGCAAATTTGAGGAATTTTCATAATGGTGTACCCGAATGCAAGTGTTACACTTGCCTCCTCCACCAAAAATACTGTATGTCAGTTTTCCCCAAATAGGGTGCCTCCAGCTGTTGCAAAACTCCCAACATGCCCGGACAGTCAATGGCTGTCCGGCCATACTGGGAGTTGTTATATTGCAACAGCTGGAGGCGCTGTTTTGGAAAAATTTACATACAAGACGTTATGAATTTTTATTGGGGGGTGAGGGCGACAGGTAGCGATATGTAGTGTTTTACTCTTTATTTAGGGTTAGTGTAGTGTAGTGTTTTTAGGGTACATTCACACGGGCGGGGGTTTACAGTGAGTTTCCCGCTGCAGCGGAAAATTTGCCGCATCTCAAACTTGAAGCAGGAAACTTGCTGTAAACCCCCGCCCATGTGACTATACCCTGTACATTCACATGGGGGTGGGGGCAAAACTACAACTCCCAGCATGCACTGACAGACCATGCATGCTAGGAGTTGTAGTTATGTAACAGCTGGAGGCACACTGGTTTGGATTGGGAAACACTGAGTTAGGTAACAGAGTACAGCAGTGTTTCTGCACCTCTGTCTGTTTCGTAACTCAGTGTTTCCCAACCCATGTGCCTCCAGTTGTTGCAATACTACAACTCCCAGCATGCCCAGAAAGCCGAAGGGCATGTTGGGAGTTGTAGTTATGCAACAGCTGGAGAACTCTAAGCATGCCAGATGTTGCCGAACTACAACTCCCAGCATGCCTGGACAGTCTCGGCATGCTTTGAATTGACATCTGGAGTGCTACAATTTGGATACCACTGTATAGGACAGTGGTCTCCAAACTGTGGCCCTCCAGATGTTGCAAAAGGCTGTCTGGGCATGCTGGGAGTTGTTGTTTTAAAACTCCCAGATACAGCAGTGAAGATCACTTTTTTCACTGCTGCATCTGGGAAACCACCGCCGCTGCCTCCACTGGCCTGCTGCCGGTCCTGTTCCCCGCGCAACGCCGTGATCGAGGTAACGGCCACCGGTCCCCGCAATCTTCCCAGCACATCGCCGCCATCTTCCCCCGCTCTGCCCTGACATCCAGGGGCGGGCAGACGGGGGGATCTCAACTGACACCCCCACCCTTGCCCTGCGATTCGCCGATCAGTGCTGATCGGCTAATTGCAGGGGATAGGAGGAGATGGCACCCCTGCGACCTCGCCCCTATCCTTTAGGATGATCATCAGCCCGGAATCGCCGCGAATTGCTGATCTCAGGACCCCCCCCAGACATTTGCATGGGATGCCTGCTGAATGATTTCCCACGGGCATACAGGTACACCCTTGGTCGTTAAGTACCAGGACACAAGGGCGTATCCATATGCCCATGGTCCCCAACAGGGTAAAAACACAGCGCTAGCTGATTTTGTATGATTTTTAACACTAAAATAAAGGTGGTTGTTAGCAGATGCCTGCCAGTGTCAAAATGCCAACAGACATATCTCTTTTTTGGTAGTAGAAACTCAGATATGTAAAAAAAACCTCAGATATGTAAAAAAAGAAACAGAAAAGAGAAGCGCACTAATGTGCCATGATTTTGTTGATCAGGTGTATAAAGATGTATAAGAGGTGCTGCGCTCACCTGAGCGTGTTGTGTTCTAGGCACAACACCGCTAGCTACTTTAATCCCCGATCTCTGAGGGACGTGTGGTGGAGGAAGGGCTACTGGCACCTCGCCGTCACGGGAACCTGTCCTGGACGTCTGTTCAATAGAGGTAGGTGTGGGAATCTGTGATGCACAAAAAGCACGGTGCTCCAAAAGTGCTCCTTTCCAGGATAATGGGTGTAATAAAAAGCCGTGGGTCCAGAATTCAGTAAAGCAAGGAATTCTTTGTACCAAACAAGGTGATACAGGGATAACGCGTTTCGAGGGGCAGAGACCCCCTCTTCGTCAGATCCATTGGAACTCAGTGGAACTCAGAGTTTATATAGTACAAGGTCCCAACCAACTGTGAGGAACTTACAGACTACTCTTCTGTATAGACTGTTTGCCGTTATCAACCTGCATAAAAGCTGCAGTAAAGTTATCTACAGTTTACTAAACCTCCGGTTGTGGACAATCCTTTATTTATCCCTATCATTCCTGGGATGGGTGGCAGTAGGATATATATATATATATATATATATATATATACTGAGCATGAACCCGCACCCTGGCGACATGACAGTTAAGGGTTAATCCAACATCACTGCACAGCTACACCACCTGCACCCTACAAACCTAAGCTATCACACAATGATCTGTGCACCCACCCACAAAGCATTTTCAAGTGGCACCTATATACCTATGTCTACAGGACATGGACGACTTACTGTGATTCATGGAACAAAAATATCCTCAAGAAGAATGTCCAGCCATCAGTTAGTGACCTCAAGCTGAAGTGAACTTGAGTTTTGCAAAAAATAAAATGAAGTTTTTGGAGTGACCTAGGCTGGGTCTGAAACTGATTGAGATGTTGTGGCATGACTTTAAAAAGGTGGTCCATGCTTGAAAACCCTCCAATGTGGCTGAATTGAATTACGTGAGTTATCTTTGTGTCATATTAACCACATAGGGATCCAGGGCATACAGGTACGCCTTCGGTCCCTGGTACTTAAGGACAGAGGGCGTACCTGTACGTCCGTGGGAATTTTAGTCCCCGCCGTGCCGCGCAAATGCCCAGGGGGGTTATCAGACCCTCCCATGTCGGCGATCGTGGCAAATCGAAAGTGAATTTACACTTTCGATTTGCTGCGATTCCGGTGATACGGGTCACAGGTGACCCGCTGACCCAGAGATACATGGTGATCGGGGGTGTAGGATACACCCCTTATCACCCACTGTATCTATGGGGAGGTGGCGATTTCGTCAACCCCCCAGGATCACTCCGGCCAATAGCAGCCGGCAGGGGAGGGGTTAACAGCATCCTCCCACAGCTCCCGCCGCTGGCTGAGTTCAGTCAGCGGTCAGAGCTGCTGGAGGAAGCCAGGGACCCGCCCTCTGCAAGATCGGAGCCCCCTAAGGACTGAAGATCCCCCTTAGAGCAGGGACAGATAACCCAACAGGGAAAGGTAGGAGTAAAAAATAGAAAAAGTTTAAAAAAAGTTAAAAAAAAAAATCCCCCCAAGGGACCTCTGCAGTTTTTTCTTTGTGTGACCCGGGCCCTATTAGGGGTTCAGGGCGCTGCGATTTGCCCCACAATTTTTTGGTCTGCAGTGCTTTTTTGTCCCCCCCCCCCCCCCATATAATGGTGTGTGATTTTTAATCACACACCGTTATATAATACAGTCACACCAAGCACACAGTACATACTCCCCCCCCCCCCCTACGCACACACACACACACACATACAACTGATCTCCGGCACCTCTGAGACCGGTGTGCACGGTGTTTATGGCCAAATATGAGGTATGTCCTTACTCCAAAGAAATGTATTTATAAATTTACAGTAACATTTTGTCCTGTTACCACTTGTGAAAATGAAAAATTTGGGGTAGCCCCAGCATTTTAGTGTAAAAAAAATCTAATTTAGCCTTTTCACATCCCACTTAATGAACATTTATCAAACACCTGTGGGGTGTTAAAGCTTACTATACCCCTTGGTACATGCCTTGAGGGGTGTAGTTTCCAAGGTGGGGTAACATGTGGGTGTTTTTTTTGCTGTTCTGGCACCATAGGGCTTCCTAAATGCAACATGCCCCCCCATTTCAGCAAAATTTGCAAATGTGACTGCTCTTCTGAGCATTGTAGTGCGCCAGCAGAGCACTTGACGTCCACACGTGGAGTATTTCCATACTCAGGAGAGATGGGTTACACATTTTGGGGGCATTTCCTCCAATTACCCCTTGTAAAAATTAAAAATTTTTGGGAAAAACCAGCATTTTAGGGAAAAAAAATAAAAAAAAAATAATGTACACATCCAAAGTCGTCAAACACCTGTGGGGTGTTAAGACTCACTGTACCCCTTGTTACGTTCCTTGATGGGTGTAGTTTGCAAAATAGTATGCCATGTGTTTTTTTTTCTGTTCTGGCACCATAGGGGCTTCCTAAATGCGATATGCCCCCCCCCCCCCATTTCAGCAAAATTTGCAAATGTGACTCTTCTGAGAATTGTAGTGCCCCTGCAGTGCACTTGACATCCACACCTGGGGTATTTCCATACTCAGAAGAGATGAGGTTACAAATTTTGGGGGGAATTTTCTCCTACTACCCCTTGTAAAAATGTAAAATTTAGGTGAAAACCAGTTAAAAAAAAATCATTTACACATCCAACTTTATCAAAAAGTTGTCAAACACCTGTAGGGTGGTAAGGCTCACTGCACCCCTTGTTACGTTCCTTGAGGGGTGTAGTTTCCAAAATAGTGATGGGGATTTTTTGCTTTCCTGGCACCATAGGGGCTTCCTAAATGAGGCATGCCCCCTTATAAACCATTTCAGCAATTTCTAAAAGCCAAATGTGACTCTTCTGAGCATTGTAGCGCACCCGCAGAGCACTTGACATCCACACATGGGGTATTTCCATACTAGGAAGAGATGGGGTTGCACATTTTGGGGGGCATTTTCTCCTATTACCCTTTGTAAAAATGTAAAATTTTGGGGGAAACCAGCATTTTAGTGAAAAAAAATATCATTTACACATCCAACTTTAACGAAAAGTCATCAAACACCTGTGGGGTGTTAAGGCTCACTGTACCCCTTGTTACGTTCCTTGAGGGGTGTAGTTTCCAAAATAGTATGCCATGTGGTTTTTTTTTTTTGCTGTCCTGGCACCATATGGGAAATGCCCCCCAAAAACCATTTCAGCAAAATTTGCTTTCTAACAGCCAAATGTGACTCCTTCTCTTCTGAGCATTGTAGTGCGCCAGCAGAGTACTTGATGTCCACACATGGGGTATTTCCATACTCAGAAGAGATGGGTTACACATTAACATAAAGTAGAATATGTCATGAAAAAACTATCTCGGAATCAAAATGAAAGGTAAAAGCATCCCAGCGTTAATAACACTTAAAGTGACAGTGGTCAGATGTTAAAAAAATGGCCGGGTCCTTAACATATAAATGGGCTGGGTCCTTAAGGGGTTAAAATGTGTTTAATAATATAAAACATTAAGTCATTTAGGGCAAATACCTTTTTTACAGCAATATATATATATATATATATATATATATATATATATATATATATATAAACCAGAACAAAGAGCAGCACTCCAACCGACTGTTTTATTTTCTCATGTGAGCATTGCAACGTTTCAACTCCTCCTGGAGACATTTTCAAGCATAGTGACACAAATACGAGGGTTTTTATACCCATACACTTCATTAAGTGAAAATCCATTTCATATTGTGACAATTATCAAAATATACATAACATTTTCGATAGATAGATCATATTCATGTATTCATGAGTAAATAAATTGCATGAATCTCATATAAGTGATATAGTGCATAAGTGTAAAAAATTTATAAAAAGTAAAAAGAATTGCTTAAAAATCATTCCTTTCCAACAATTACACATAATTACTAAAAATGCAGACACATGTGAACATACAATTATTAAAGAAAACGAATACATACTTTTAAGTACGGAGGAGATATCTACCACCTCCGTGTAATGGCGATGGGTATGTAATAATAAATAATAATAAAAATAATAATAATAATATATATATATATATATATATATATATATATTAACAAAGAAATAAAAAAAATATGAAAAGTGAAGAAAGACATATAAAATAACACTACAAAAAATTTATAATAATTAATAATTAATAAAATGAAAAACAAAAAATAATACAAATAATGAAAAGTTAAAAAATATATTTAAAAAAATTGTCTGACTCCCAGACATCAGGGGTCATTATATCACTGAAAATATCGGGGTATAACTGACACCACTCGGGACAGGTCACTATCCTGATAAAAATAGGCCAAGGTGTTCACCGTCAAAGGGGGGACCACTATGTTCGAGACCGTCAAGTCCCAACCCACTTGGGTCACCCCCACCATAGCTTCTTACCAAGTGCGCCCTCTTTCCAGCAGCGCTAACCCCTCTTTTCCACCTATAAGCATTGTATATTCAGAAAAAAGAAACATTAAAAAAAATTAAGATTAAATAAAATGAATTAGGAAATAAAATAATAATAATGAAAAAATACCTAAATGAATATAGAATATAATCACACTATTCACCTATAAACCTCTGCAAGAATCCTGCATCCTACATGTAAAAATACCACACATCTTGTGTGTCTTCTAATTTTTACTATGTAAGTCAGAGTAAGTGATGTCTCCTCACCCATACATTTGAGCATCAAGATCTGAAAAACATGAAAAAAATTTAATTACCAACATGTTAACTCGTGTGTATCACATGACTTGCAGATTAAGGGCCAACACATATGGAGAGAACCCCAATATCCCCCCAACCTCTCCATCATACATCTAAATCACGTTAAATTCTGCATTAAGACCAAATGGACGCAATGTCTTCAGCTTATGAATCCACCACAATTCACGTTTTCTGAGCAATGCCTATCTGTCGCCCCCTCTCACAGGGTTTGGGATATGGTCAATTGCCATAAAACGGAGTTCTTTCTCCAGATGTCCAAGCTCTGAAAAATGTTTAGAAACCGGTAAGTCTAACCTACGTTTACGTATACTAAATCTGTAATCATTAATGCGTGTCTTTAGGCTCCAAGTCATTTGTCCTACATAAATAAGATTACATTGACATGTAAGTAAATAGACTACCCAAGTAGAATCACATTTAAGATAAAAATTTAAGGATACTCTACATTCGTGATAGGATGTATAAAGCTCAATCCTTTAATCATGAATCTACAATCAATGCATGATAAACAAAGAAAGGAGCCTGTTCTTCGTGTACTTAAGAAGGTTGTCTAGTTGTTTGTGGTGGTTTGATTGTTGACTTCACCAGCCTATCTCTCAAGTTCCTAGACTTTTATTAGACATTAGAGGATAGGCTGTGAACTCCTCAATTGTATCAAAACTTATTTGTAAGATGGGCAAGTGTTTATTTAGAACTTTAGCAATCTTACCGCTGTGTATATTATACACAGAGGTAAATGGAATTCTCTTCTGTTTTTGTGTTTTGGCTACTCTTGTCAGGGTAGATTGTCTGTCTATGGCTTTCACTTTTTCTTTGTGTCTCTCTTTGGATACCCTCTTTCAAGGAAATTAG
This sequence comes from Hyla sarda, assembly GCF_029499605.1. NCBI lineage: Eukaryota > Metazoa > Chordata > Amphibia > Anura > Hylidae > Hyla > Hyla sarda. The sequence goes on from NC_079190.1 coordinate 457,872,596, forward strand.
AGGCTATGGTGTCTAAATTGAGAGTGACTGAGTTGAAACAAAATCTTGCTAGGATGTTGTCTACGAATGAATTCATAACATATATGGAGGGAAGTAAAAATTATTTGGATAAATTCAGGAATGAAGTTATGGATATCAAAAAGAGGAAGCTGTATAGAGACCAGACGGACTACACCAAGGGCAGAGTATATACACGGAATCAGAAATGTTCTAATAATATGGACAGTCAATATTCTCCCCCTCGACTGGGAACTCCACATCTTCCAAAGATTTTTTAGGAGAGGGACCATCTGTGAATACTTCTACAAGAAACCTACAAGAAGAGGCGGATGAAAAAGACACAGGACAAGGAAAAACCTGCAGACAGAAAAAGGGAAATTGACACCAGCCCAACTCCAGGACAACAAGAAAAGGACTTAAAGGGTATTCCAGGAATTTTTGACTATGCTACAGGGGCTGAAAAGTTAGTGTAGTTAATAATATAATGTCTGTACCTGTGTGTGACGGTTTTCTCACATTCTTCTGTGATTTTCACTCCAATATTTATTTTTAACAGCATACAAAATGACTGTTGTCTCAGATTTTTCCCAGCTTGCAATGCGGCCGAGACCTGACTCACTAGTCAGCTGATGACAGGGAGCCTGTTTGCTTTAATGGGTGGAGGGATCGCTTGGTGGGAGAGGGATCAATCGACAACTAATGCAACAGCTGTAGGCTGATTATGAAAATTGCAGATTCACATTGAAGGCATTAAAACTATGAATTACCACATGTGGAATGATATACAAAACAAAAAAGTGTGAAACAACTGAAAATATGTCATATTCTAGGTTCTTCCAAATAGCCACCATTTGCTTTGATTACTGCTTTGCACACTCTTGGCATTCTCTTGTTGAGCTTCAAGAGGTAGTCACCTGAAATGGTTTTCACTTCACAGGTGTGCTGGTGTGGAGGAGGAGGTGTGATGGTGTGGGGGTGCTTTGCTGGTGACACTGTTGGGGATTTATTCAAAATCGAAGGCATACTGAACCAGCATGGCTACCACAGCATCTTGCAGCGGCTGCTATTCCATCCGGTTTGCGTTTAGTTGGACCATCATTTATTTTTCAACAGTACAATGACCCCGAACACACCTCCAGGCTGTGTAAGGGCTATTTGACCAAGAAGGAGAGTGATGGGGTGCTGCGCCAGATGACCTGGTCTCCACAGTCACAGGACCTGAACCCAATCGAGATGGTTTGGGGTGAGCTGGACCACAGAGTGAAGGCAAAAAGGGCCAACAAGTGCTAAACATCTCTGGGAACTCCTTCAAGACTGTTGGAAGACCATTTCAGGTGACTACTTCTTGAAGCTCATTAACAGAATGCCAAGTGTGTGCAAAGCAGTAATCAAAGCAAAAGGTGGCTAGAACCTACAATGACATATTTTCACACTTTTTTGTTATGTATATAATTCCACATGTGGTAATTCATAGTTTTGATGCCTTCAGTGTGAATCTACAATTTTCATAGCCATGAAAATAAAGAAAACTCTGAATGAGAAGGTGTGTCCAAACTTTTGATCTGTACTGTATATTGTATCATTGCAGTTTCCCCAGGCAGGATCAACACCAGGAAGGGGTGGACTTAGTCTGTAAGGATAGATAGGAGGTACATGTTAAAGTAACATCCATATGAATGTCAGGCTTCAAATAGGTTTTTGGCAGAATATTCTCTCGGCAAAATATTGCCCAGAGCATTACACTACCTCTACCGGCTTGTCTTCACCCTTTAATGCATCCTGGTGCCATCTCACCCATTAAAGTCATACACGTTCACTACTCATCTAGATGTAACAGTATCCCATAACTCTTCCTACCTAAAAGCCAACAGAAAAACATTGTAAATGTCATTTAAGTGATATAAAACAGGAAATAACTGAAAATGGTTCCAAATAACAATGCGGTGAAGTGCTTGAAAGCATCACGTCTGGCATTTCAGTGTTATACTTGACACTTGAAAGTAAACTTCCATGGGGAGATTTATCAAAATCTGTCCAGAGCAAAAGTTACTGTGTTGCCCATAGCAACCAATCAGATTGCTTCTTTCATTTTTCAGAGGCCTTTTCAAAAATGAAAGAAGTGATCTGATTGGTTGCTATGGGCAACTCAACAACTTTTTCTCTGGACAGGTTTTGATAAATCTCCCCCCAGTCTTTTAAAAACTGTGTTGTACCTAGTTACAGCCATATGTACACAGTCATCCAGGTGTTTATTTTTCGAAAGTATAGATTATCTAGATTTCAGCACTTATGGGCAACCTACAAGCGGTTTCTCTCACTTTGTAGGCCTCTTGCATGCAGGTTCTGAGGCAGTCCATGTGGTCTTACCACATACTGCACTCTAAGGCCCCTTTTCTTGTTCCAAGTACCCTCATCTCTAACAGGATGCTATACAAATCAGTGTTAACAGCAGAGATGTCATTCTCTACCGGATAATGGATAAGTGTCTCATTGTCTGATCTCTGTGACAACCAATGTCCCTAATGGAGCCCCATCTCTCACCTCTGGATGTTGCTTTTCACTGCTAAGTGCTCTACAACACTGCCCCCACCTTCGAGACGACTTCCTCCTGCTAAAGAGTGATGGCCCGCTTAGCCAATCACTGTTTTGCAGATATCGGACACACTGCAATTAGGCACTTAACCCCTATCATGTGGATAGGGGACACGTTTATTTAAACAGGGGTACCCCTTTAACCAATCCTGCAATTTCAGGTGACTTTCAGGATAAGCTGTTACATGTGTACATAAGGAGCAGCACTATTTCTGGCCATTATAAATCTTGTATATGGCATTCATCACCAATTTTCCCCTTTATATGCTCTATCTGCAAATTGTAGTTGTCCCTGAGCTAGTGGGTGCAGACTTGCTGCTATGGTGTCTCTCACACACTGCACGCACACAAAATAGGAGATCTTGCTTTCCTATAACTCTATAACAAACCCACTAGAATGAAATAATAATTATTTATTTGCTATTGATACTATTGATTTATGGATAGATTTGTGAAACCACAATGCATTTCTAGGGGAAGACCTGTCAAACAGGGGTGTCTCCCCCTGAAAACACATAATAGTCCACTGATCATTTGTTTGTTCATTTATAATATCTGTAAATAAAACAGTTATCTTTAAACATATTTGGAGTACATGATCCATGCATCTACTAGCGAGTGCAGCCACAAGCCGTTCTTCCAAGGGGAGTTTATATTTCATAGGGGTTATCTCTACTTATTTTAGAGTTTTGGCAAATATGATGATAAGCTTATTGGTTACAAGCCACGAAGACTAAAAATGACTTTATTTTAGGCATTGGTAGTGAAATACACAATGGTGGCCTCAAATAAATCTGATCACCAGGGATCATACTAGGGGAATCAGCATGTGGTCACTTCCTCTACACATTACATAAAAACCTACTTTGGACATTATATGAAAACAATTTCTCGAAAGTGATATTTTATAGTGTAGCACATGATAATTTACTGGTACAAAGATTTCTGATTTTAAATTCAAGTATTGTAGGCAGACATAGTCATGCTGTTATATATACACTGTTTAGAAGCATATTTCAGGAACTTACATCTGTTGTCTCAGCGGATATATATACACAGGCAATGTCCTGGGAGTTCGCAGATAAAATTGAACTTTTTCTATCAGTTCCCACCGTAGGGTTTATTATCATTTAAATACATAGTCTAATACACTTAGAGTTCTGTGCTACATTTAACAAGATTAAGCGATCACACACTGTTTCATCTCAACCCTTTTGGAAATCAGACGACAGGCTTCATTCCCACGAAAACATCCTCCTGCGGTTTCTAGCTGGTGTTATTCCTATCTTAATCTTGTATCAGTTCACCCGGGTGGAAATAAAGCATTTGAATCCAATGTGAAGATGGAGAAAAAGAGATACAACATAGATAGATAGATATGAAATAGATAGATATGAGATAGATAGATAGATAGATAGATAGATAGATAGATGGATATGTGGTGTCCTGGAACAGGACCTGGTCCTGTCCCTTTGTCTAGAGTCCCCACAGCCAGAGTCCTGCCATGACAAAAGGGCTCTCCCTAAGGACCAACCCCTAGTCGCCTCATGTAAATGTTATTTAATGTACGAATAAATATATATTTAATATGTTATATAGGAATACCTTAGAGGTCACGTGCCTTTAATTAATTGTATTATAGTTCAAGGACCTTTGGGTCATGTCATTCCCAAACTAACATAACTAACAGGTTCTGCTGACCAATGAGCTTTGTCCCACCCCCTTAATATATAAGGGGCTGCAGCCACTAAGTTTGGTCTTTTAGTTCCGGATTGTCAGAGAAGCACAATCATCTTAGCACAATCATCAATTCAAGCTAGGCCCAAAGCCTAAGAATTCGCAGCCACTAAAGGTGAGTTACTCAAGCTCAAATTTCTGAATCCTGAGTGACTACTAGAAACTCAAATCTCCTAAACATAGTAGAACAGTGTCTAGCAATCAAAGCTCATTGATCCGGAGTCCCAGCAAACCTATGAGGAACCTGTATCCCGGTTCACTCGTAAAAGACTGTTGTGTTACATGCCGTGGCTTAACCCCCTTAAGGACCGGGGTTTTTTCCGTTTTTGCATTTTCGTTTTTTGCTCCTTGCCTTTAAAAAATCATAACTCTTTCAGTTTTGCACCTAAAAATCCAAATGATGGCTTATTTTTTGCAACACCAATTCTACTTTGTAATGAAATCAGTAATTTTGCCCAAAAATCGACGGTGAAACAGAAAAAAAAATCATTGTGCGACAAAATTGAAAAAAAAATGCTGTTTTGTAACTTTTTGGGGCTTCCATTTCTACGTAGTACATTTTTCGGTAAAAATGACACCTTATCTTTATTCTGTAGGTCCATGCGATTAAAATGATACCCTACTTATTTAGGTTTGATATTGTCGGACTTCTGGAAAAAATCATAACTACATGCAGGAAAATTAATACGTTTAAAATTGTCATCTTCTGACCCCTATAACTTTTTTATTTTTCCTTGTATGAGGGCAAATTTTTTGCACCGTGATCTGAAGGTTTTAACGGTACCATTTTTGCATTGATAGGACTTACTGATTGCTTTTTATTAATTTTTAAATGATATAAAAAGTGACCAAAAATGCACTATTTTGGACTTTGGAATTTTTTTGCGCGCACGCCACTGACCGTGCGGTTTAATTAATGATATATTTTTATAATTTGGACATTTCCGCACGCGGTGATACCATATATGTTTATCTTTATTTTTATTTACACTGTGTTTTTTTTTATGGGAAAAGGGGGGGGATTCAAACTTTTAATAGGGGAGGAGTTAAATGATCTTTATTCACTTTTTTTTTCACTTTTTTTTTGCAGTGTTATAGGTCCCATAGGGACCTATAACACTGCACACACTGATCTTCATCATTGATCACTGGTTTCTCATAGGAAACCATTGATTAACGATTCTGCCGCATGACTGCTCATGCCTGGATCTCAGGCACTGAGCAGTCATTCGGCGATCGGACAGTGAGGAGGCAGGTAGGGGCCCTCCCGCTGTCCTGTAAGCTGTTCGGGATGCCGCGATTTTGCCGCGGCTATCCCGAACAGCCCACTGAGTTAACCGGCAACTTTCGGTTTCAGCTCTGAGCGCGCGGCTAAAGGGTTAATAGCGTGCGGCACCGTGATCGGTGCTGCGCACTATTAGAGGCGGGTCCCGGCTTCACTATGACACCGGGCCCGCCGTGATATGATGCGGGGTTACCGTGTAACCCCGCGTTATATCAGGAGAGCAGGACCAAGGACGTACCGGTACGTCCTTGGTCCTTAAGGGGTTAAAATATACAGTAAAGTTACTTCAAGTTTACTTCAGAAAATCTGCTGTGGACATTCCATTATTTCTCCCTGCCGTTTGTGGGACGGTTGGCAGTAGGACCATTACATTGAGGAAACTGCACCCTGGCGTCACGACAATTAAGGGTTAACACCAACATACCCTACACTATCACCTGCACCACCCCGGCACCACAGATAGATGTAGATAAGATAGATAGATAGATAGATAGATAGATAGATAGATAGATAGATAGATATGAAATAGATAGATAGATATGAGATAGATAGATAGGTAGATATTAGATAGATAGATAGATAGATATGAGATAGATAGATAGATAGATAGATAGGTAGATATGAGATAGATAGATAGATAGATAGATAAGAAATAGATAGATATGAGATAGAGAGATAGATATGAACTAGATAGATAGATACAGAGGAAATCCACGTGAAAACAGCACAACCGCCTTGTTTGTGCTGCCATTTTTATCTATAGATAGATATGAGATAGATGATAGATAGATAGAATAATAGAACAGGATCATAGGGTCTTTGATACAGGGGATAAATAATAAAAGAGCTGTGTCTGTATAGAGAAGATATTGTACCTAATCCGTGTGTTTAAAGTCCAGAGCTGCTGAGGCAGTCGTATGATGCCCAGCAAGTTCCATGCACAAGTCCCTTCATCAAGGACTTGTGCACAGAACCTATTTGCGTTGTATGGTTGCTAAGCAACTGTACCACCAATCATGACCTTTAGAATGGACCGCATACCAACACTGGACTTAGCATTTAAGGGTAGGGTCACACATAGCACATCTGCAGCATATTTGAAGCTGCAGATGCGCTACTGACTGTCCCTATAGTGTGCCTCCAGCTGTGCCCGTGTGTCCTGTTCGCAGTAGCAATCCGCCGTTATGAGCAGACACAGAGGGAGAAGCCAGTCGTGGGCATGCATGTGCAGTGTACTCCAGACATCGCGGATGCTATTGGCCTAGCTCAGTGGGCAGGGGGAGTGGCCGCAATGTCTGGAGTACACTGCGTATGTGCACCCGCGACTTGCAGATCCCTGTGTGTCTGCTCGTAGCAGCTGTTGCTGTTGCCCCCAGGGCACACGGGCACAGCTGAAGGCACACTCTAGAGACGATCAGTAGCACGTCCGCAGTTTCAAATATGCTGCAGATGTGCTAAGTGTGACCCTACCCTTAGTCTTTTTGTTTCAGGCTGTAAACTCTACTGACATTTTTAGAGAGAACATCTAAGAGCTGTATTGACCTTCACAGTGTGTTCTCTACATGTTTCTCTACACAGAAGATATATAATGGGAATGGGAGGACTACAATACCCAGAAAAAAGATCAGAATTAGGGTTATTTAGTTTAGAAAAATAAAGCTTAGGGGTGGCCTGATAACTATGTATACATTTATTAGGGGACTGTACAGAGATCTCTCCCATGACCTATTTATACCCAGGACTGTATCTATAACAAGGGGGCATCCTCTACTCCCAAAGGATAGAAGGTTTCTATACCACAGATGGGGGTTCTTTACTGTAAGAGCAGGGAGACTATGGAACTATCTCCCAGAGAAAGTGGTATTTATGGGCCTAGATACATTTCTGGAGAGGAATAACATTACAGGTTATGGATACTAGATTTATAGGGATAGAACGTTGATCCAGGGATTTATTCTGATTGCCATATTTGTAGTCAGGAAGGAATATTTTTTTTACCCCTAGTATAAGGGTTTTTTGCTTTCCTCTGGATCAACTCAGTAGGGACAAAATAGGGATATAGGTTGGACTTGATGAACTCATTTTTTTAACCTTATGGACTATGTTGCTATGTTAAGATTAGTGTTGAGCGCGAATATTTGAAATGAAAATTTTTACTGTGAATATTGGGCACTTTGTGGTTTCACGTTTATGCGATTTTATGAGAATATTTATACGAATATCGGCACTTTTAGACTGGACACTGATCCCTTTCTTCTTTTAGGTGAGATGTAATTGTGCATGCGCATTATGCTAATTTAATTACGCATTTTCTCATGGAAAAAAAGAGAAAGAACATAGCGAATATGTAAATTTTGCGAACATAGGAGGAATATTCGTCCATATATTCACAAAATATCGTAAATTTGAATATGGCCCCTCCCACTCATCACTAGTTAAAATCATATGTGAAAATGGCAGGAGACTCACACATACTAATGGAAACAAAAGAGGAAAGGAAAAAAGCCAGAAAAATAGAGTTAATTAAACAAACTTGTAATATGACAAAGGAGACCGGGAGACCAGAAGACCAACAGACATAAATGAGCTTGATATACACCTTTTGGTTTTTAGTTAACCTATTGTCTGCTGATTTTGTACCTATTCTGCCCATGTGTTGCTCACCTGGCCTATCTGCCTTTCCTGACGTCCTGTGCACTAAGCTAGTGTAGGGACCATCACCCAGTTGGCGCCGCTGCTTAGGATGGATAGTCCAAGTAGGTAAGGACAGTGGTTTGCAGCGAGCTTAGGTTTGCAGTGTTCTCTACCTAACAAGTAGTGCTCTCGTCTGCATCACATCCTGCACATGAGGTAGATGAAAACCGAGGGAAGAGGAGAAGTTTAGAAGTAACTTTGCCCAAGGCAGTAGAATTAGCATTGCAATAGTGGTGAATAAAGGTTTGGGATTTCATCTGAAGGTGGCAACTTTTAGTTATTAGGCACTGACAAATATGGAAATGAGTTTCATTATTGCTCAATATATGCAAATATATGGAAATATATATTTCATAATCAAAAATAGCACAAGATCAGCAGTTTAGCAACACATAGCTTTGGATTTAAAAAGGAAGCATTGAAGTAAGTATTTCAGTAAGAAAGATATGTAAAATGCATATACAGCTCTTGTCTGTTGTATCATCATGCCCTGCATGTAATGTCTGACACTTCCTCTATACCAGTGGTCTGCAACCTGCGGACCTCCAGATGTCCGGGCATGCTGGGAGTTGTAGTTTTGCAACATCTGGAGGTCTGCTTGTTGAAGACCACTGCTCTGTACAATGCCCGAGGTGTACTGACATTTGGGTCAAGATAATTGGAAGAAAAGCAGTGCAGTTGCCCATAGCAACCAATCAGATTGCTTTTTTTTCTTTTTTAGTCTTGAGATGGGAGTGAGAGGTTGATTACAGAAGATGTTATTTTTAGATTGTGGTCTCAAACTGTGGCCCTCCAGATGTTACAAAACTTCAACTCCCAGCATGCCTGGAGCCAACGAGCAGGCATGCTGGGAGTTGAAGTTTTGCAACATCTGGAAGGTCACAGTTTAAGACCACTGTTTTAGATCATTAGCAGAGTAGAGAACACGTGTAGGATGGTAGACAGACATTCAGGAGGAGATGAAGGGAGGTCCAGCACTGGGGAGAACTTTGTCGGTAAGGCCCCTTTCACACTACGGAATTCTCGCGGCTGAATTCCGCGAGTGGAGATTCCGCCTGGCGGCCGCCGCCTAACTTACTTCGGCGCTAGGGCCACGGGGCACTGAGCCGTCACCATTGACGGCTATGGTCTGCTCTGAGAATCCGCACAAAGAATGAACATGTTCTTTCTTTGCGCGGAACACTTTCAGAGTCCGCCGCTGAAATTCCGCAGTGTGAACGGGTCTCGCGGAGACCCGTCCACACTAATGTTAAATTTCACACCGCGGAATTCTGCGGCAATTCCGTAGTGTGAACGAGGCCTCAGACTGAGACATTTGTACTGTATTCTGGACTGAACGGGAAACCAGTGTAATGACTGAGACGGGAGACATCGGTGTGATGACTGGAGAGGATGATGAGTCTGGCTGCGGCATTTAGGATGGACTGGAGAGGGGAGAGTTTAGAGAAGGGAAGGCCTATTAGTAAAGACTTATAAAACTTAAAGGAGTACTCCGCCCCTAGACATTTTATCCCCTATCCAAAGGATAGGGGATAAGATGTCTGATCACGGGGTTCCACCGCTGGGGACCACCGCGATCTCTCCTGCAGCACCCCTGTTCATCAGCTACATGGAGATCCAAGACCCCCACGATCAGACATCTTATCCCCTATGCCCTAGCCCCCTTCCATAGACTTGCATTGAGGGGTCGGGGCCGTGACATCATGATCCTCCGGCCCCTGTATCGCGAGTCATCGGGCACTGAGTGAACTTCGCACTGTGCAGCAGATGACAGCGGTGCTGCAGGAGAGATCGTGGAGGTTCCCATCGGCGGGACCCCTGTGATCAGACATCTTATCCCCTATCCTTTGGATAGGGCATAAGTTGTCTAGGGGCAGAGTACCCCTTTAAGACCAATGGAGCGGAGACTACTGAGGAGAAGTTGGTGATCTACAGAATTAATAGTGGCAGAGAAATCTAAGAGAATAAATAGATAGAAATTTACATTAGATTTGGACATCAGGAAATCATTAGGGACTTTGGTAAGGGCCTTTTCTGTGGAGTGTAGGGAGTGGAAACTAGACTATAAGGGGTCAAGGACCAAGCGTTCCAGGAGTCTGAAGATTAAGGGAAGAGAAGAGACGGGTCGATAGATAGCTGTATAAGTAGAGGATTGCTTATAATACAATTCCATAATAGTATATTACAGTGATCCCTCAACTTACAATGGCCTCAACATACAATAGTTTTAACATACAATGGTCTTTTCTGGACCATTGTAACTTGAAACTAGACTCAACATACAATGCTATGGAATCTGCCAAACGTGTCAATGGCTGGAAAAACCAACCAATCAGAATGGATATTTCACTGGTAAAACCCCTGTATTCCTAAAGTGCATGCACTGACTGGTGTCTGGTATCGCCCCCTACAGTACAGGGAGGTATTACATGTTCTGTACTCTTTACCTGTATTACTGAAGTGTATGCACTGACTGGTGTCTGGTAGCGCCTCCTACAGTACAGGGAGGTATTACATGTTCTGTACTCTTTACCTGTATTACTGAAGTGTATGCACTGACTGGTGTCTGCTAGCGCCCCCCACAGTACAGGGAGGTATTACATGTTCTGCACTCTTCACCTGTATTACTGAAGTGTATGCACTGACTGGTGTCTGGTAGCACCCCCTACAGTACAGGGAATTATTACATGTTCTGTATTCTTTACCTGTACCAGGGTTAGCTGCTCCTTTGGACATCAGGTGAGGGCGGCTCCATTTTTCTTTTTTAGAACATTGCGTGTTCTGCTCAGGACCCTGAAGAAGCTTCTGTCCTCTACATAGACCAGTGTTTTCCAAAGAGGGTGCCTCCAGCTGTTGCAAAACTACAACTCCCAGCATGCTGGGAGTTGTAGTTTTGCAACAGCTGGAGGCACCCTGGTTGGGAAACACTGAAATAGACAGTGATTTACAGCTCCCAGCAGATCTTTCTTACATTTATATGTAATGACTTGCTTTATCTATATTAGTTATCTACTTATGTTTCTTTAATCCTCTTTTTTTCCTATTTTTGGATGACATTTTCCATAGAATAATGGTCTCAACATATGATGGTTTCAACATACAATGGTCATCCTGGAACCAATTAATATTGAAACTTGAGGGACCACTGTATATTTAATATACCGTATATACTCGAGTATAGGCCGAGTTTTTCAGCACGATTTTTCGTGCTGAAAACACCCCCCTCGGCTTATACTCGAGTGAACTCCCCCACCCGCAGTGGTCTTCAACCTGCGGACCTCCAGAGGTTTCAAAACTACAACTCACAGCAAGCCCGGGCAGCCATCGGCTGTCCGGGCTTGCTGGGAGTTGTAGTTTTGAAACCTCCGGAGGTCCGCAGGTTGAAGACCACTGCGGCCTTCAACATCATCCAGCCCCCTCTCACCCCCTTTAGTTCTGAGTACTCACCTCCGCTCGGCGCTGGTCCGGTCCTGCAGGACTGTCCGGTGAGGAGGTGGTCCGGTGGGATACTGGTTCCGGGCTGCTATCTTCACCGGGGAGGCCTCTTCTAAGCGCTTCGGGCCCGGCCTCAGAATAGTCACGTTGCCGTGACAACGACGCAGAGGTGCGTTCATTGCGAACGTAATTCTGCGTCATTGCCAAGGCAACGGCTCTATTTCGGGCCGGAAGCGCGGAGAAGAGGCGCCCCCGGTGAAGATAGCAGCCCGGACCACCTCCCCACCGGACCACCTCCTCACCGGACCACCTCCTCACCGGACAGCCCTGCAGGACCGGACCAGCGCCGAGCGGAGGTGAGTACTCAGAACTAAAGGGGGTGAGAGGGGGGCTGGATGATGTTGAAGGCCGCAGTGGTCTTCAACCTGCGGACCTCCGGAGGTTTCAAAACTACAACTCCCAGCAAGCCTGGACAGCCGATGGCTGCCCGGGCTTGCTGGGAGTTGTAGTTTTGAAACCTCTGGAGGTCCGCAGGTTGAAGACCACTGAGGGCGAATGATGAGAAGAGGATGATGAAGGGGGGGTGTGGGGATGATGAAGGGGGGGGGGGTTGGATGATAAGGGGATGATGAAGGGGGGATGTGTGGGATGATAAGGGGATGATGAAGGGGGGATGTGTGGGATGATAAGGGGATGATGAAGGGGGGATGTGTGGGATGATAAGGGGATGATGAAGGGGGGATGTGTGGGATGATAAGGGGATGATGAAGGGGGGATGTGTGGGATGATAAGGGGATGATGAAGGGGGGATGTGTGGGATGATGACAAGGGGATGATGATGAGGATGTTAATGACGGGTCTGGATGATGACAGGGGGGGATGAGGTATTTCCCACCCTAGGCTTATACTCGAGTCAATAACTTTTCCTGGGATTTTGGGTTAAAATTAAGGGTCTCGGCTTATACTCGGGTCGGCTTATACTCGAGTATATACGGTAGTTCCAAATCAGATAATAGTTACTATGTTTAGAATAGACGTATTATTCTACTGATATTCTGTGTATCCAATTATAGGTTATAGAACGCTCACATCTCTGTATATAGATATGTACCGGTATATTTGCGATCTATACAGGGGAATGGTAAAATGACAAAAGCGAATGACATTTTTATCATGGAATCAATCCTGAAAGTTGGCGTTCTAGTAATAACTATTAAGCAATAAATGTCAGATGGCTTTGAAGCCTCACAGTGGGATCACTGAATTCTACACAGATGATTACATCCAATCACTTTAAATGCAGAGCGATATGGAGATTCTGCAAGGAAATTTACTAAATTACCTTCCCTTTCCATCTCATTTTCAGTACTTGGAACATGCAACAAAGTGTACATATCAATTATAGGATTAAAGTATTGGGTCCACCGAATGACAATGACATTAGACTGCCGTAATATATTACACTGGATGTAGAAACAATCACATAAAGGCGTGAGAATTAAAACAGGCCCTCTTAGAGCTTTATATATATATATATATATATATATATATATATATATATATATATATATATATATTAAACAGGATGAGTATTTAACTCAGGGAGAGTTCACCACTCCTGGTGTGACGGAGCTTTCAAGAGCCACTAAGCACTCCGCAGGCATTCTGGGTAAGGGACTATGCAAATCAGCTCATTATCCAAGGTGATGTAATGAGCTGATTTGCATATTCCCCTATACATATAATATATATATATATATATATATATATATATATATATATATATATATATATAAATATTACAGATTCTAGCCAGAAAACTGGAAGTCCACAACTAGGGTTGCCACCTTTCTTGCAAAAAAAAAAAAAATACCTGCCATGCTAATTTGCATAATTTCTATATGCGCAAAATCACAGGATACACATATGCACAAGGAAACTTTGTCCTTTTTTGACTCCTATAACTTTTTTATTTCTCTTTATACAGGCCTGTATGTGGGCTCATTTTTTGCATCACGATCTGTAGTTTTTAAAGGGGTTATCCAGGAAAAAACTTTTTTTCTATACATCAACTGGCTCCAGAAAGTTAAACAGATTTGTAAATTACTTCTATTAAAAAAAAATCTTAATCCGTTCAGTACTTATGAGCTGCTGAAGTTGAGTTGTTCTTTTCTGTCCAAGTGCTCTCTGATGGCACGTGTCTCGGGAGCTGTCCAGAGTAGGAGCGAATCCCCATAGCAAACCTATTCTGCTCTGTGCAGTTCCTGAGACAAGCAGAGATGTCAGCAGAGAGCACTGTTTCCAGACAGATGAGAACAACTCAACTTCAGTAGCTGATAGTTATTGGAAGGATTAAGATTTTTTAATGGAAGTAATTTACAAATCTGTTTAACTTTCTGGAGCCAGTTGATCTAAAAAAAAAAAAAAAAAAGTTTCTTCCTGGAATACCCCTTTAACAGTTCCATTTTTGTTTCAATGTTTCAAAGCACTGGGACATTATAAAGATGCGTCCATAAAACAATTTATAAATTGTGAATCCACTTATGTGGTATACAAAATAGATTGCAAAAGCTGCAATGTTTCCTACATTGGCAGCAGTAAGAGACCGTTAAAAAACGAATTCAGGAGCATTTAAGAGGTAGTGGCAGCGGCATATACTCTAACGCTTCTAATGTTTCAAAACACTTTAAAAATGTACATGGTGGTAGGGTCTCCGATTTTTCGTTTTCAGGCATTGAAGCTGTACAGTCACCTGATAGAGGTGGTGACCGCATCAAACTATTACATAACAGAGACATTTTTTGGATTTACTCTCTATGTACTTTTCAACCGCATGGTCTGAATTTAAAATCAGACGTTATTCTACACTATTGATGTTCTATGTAACCTCGGCAACTTAAAATAGTTACTCTTAATGATTATGTTAAAATGAAGCTGTTTGAATTACATTCTCTTATATGTATCCAATTTGGTCTCTTTCAATATACACAGGTTATGACAGCACTGTTTTCGAATTACTGTTTTTCTAAATAATTTTTCTAAATATTATATCTGTTTGATGTCCTATTTACGTGTACCTGTGGTGTTCAGCAGACGGGAATTTGCATGTTTGGAATTTACAGGGTTAATCCCAGGTTGGTGGTTTTTTACTCACCTGTTTCATTAGCTCTCTGGAATATATTCCTTTCCCCTCTGCTTCTCACCATGCATCTGATGAAAGGTCACATGACCTGAAGCGCGTCATGCTTGGCGCTTACTCCAAGGATTTTAATTGTCTGTCCTACTGAAGTCTCTCCATGTCTATGCTTTTAATGTGATGAAAATAAAGGTGAAGTTTCTTATCCGCTGGCATCTACCTGCTTTCTTCTAAACTTGGAGGACTATTCTGCCATGTGGTGAACGGGTGAGCTGACTATCCACTACTTTTGCAGATTTGTAAATTACTTCTATTTAAAAATCTTTATCCTTCCAGTACTTATCAGCTGCTGTATACTACAGAGGAAGTTCTTTTCTTTTTTAATTTCTTTTCTGCCTGACCACAGTGTTCTCTGCTGACACCTCTGTCCATTTTAGGAACTGTCCAGAACACGAGCAAATCCCCATAGCAAACCTCTCCTGCTCTGGACAGTTCCTGACATGGACAGAGGTGTCAGCAGAGAGCACTGTGGTCAGAGAGAAAGGAAATTCAAAAAGAAAAGAACTTCCTCTGTAGCATACAGCAGCTGATAAGTACTGGAAGGATTAAGATTTTTTGATGGAAGAAATTTGCTAATCTGTTTATCTTTCTGGCACCAGTTGATTTATTTATTTTTTATTTTTTCCCAGTGGAGTATCCCTTTATGGAATGAAAAGGGCACACCTATGGGGGTGCTCCCATTTGCCTTTCAAGGTTGTCCACATTTCCTCTTCTATTATTCTATGGCTGTAGCTTATATTGAACATGATTAAGTCATGGAGGGGCAGTCTATACCAGTAGCTGTCATCTACCCACCAAAATGCCTTGGTCACAATTGACTGCAGCATCTAGGGGGTTAAACTGCCAAGACCAGACAAAACTAAAACTTGCACCTGGCAGCAAGAATCAACTGCAATATAAGCGGACCCTTGCCTGTTATGGATCTTGCTTAGGACCAAAGCCCAATCAATATTAGCTTCACCTCGAATGGGAAAACAGGTTAAACCCCAAATTAGTTTAGTCTTTAGAAGTTTGAAAAGTTTGTTGCATCAAGTCCAAGAGTATATGGATGTCATAAGTAGATGGCCCCGCTCAAGACCCCTTCTATTGACCAGGGCCAAGATCAATTACAAACAACAGCTCCCTGTCTGGGGGTCTTAGCAGTGACATGTCTTACAGCTTTCCCTGGCATTATGATTTGATCGTCAGCATGGCCTGTGTTTTGGGAAACTGTACAGACAGGACAACCTCTTTAACCATAGGGTCACACACAGCACATTCCGCAGTGTACTCGGCAGTCACCGAGTGATGGCAGAGCGAGCTTCCTGCTCCCTGTAGCCCCGTGTGTCCCCCTGTAAATCCCATGTTAAATACCATGACCACAAACCATTTTTTTTTCTTCCAGCGTGGTAGGCAGCATTAAGTAAAACATAATTATTTCTAAACTTAATAAACATAAAATCCACAGTTCTCATCCACTTTTATTAAGGCATACTACCAGGTCTCAGTCTATGATCTTCACCGCACCATGGTACATCTAATGGTTCTTAAAGGGGTACTCTGACCCTAGACATCTGATCCCCTATCCAAAGTATAAGGGATAAGTTGTCTGAATTCCCGTGCCGCATTCGGCGTTCGCTTAGAGCGTCGGGTTTAGCGCCAGAGGCTCGAGACGTCATGTCCGCACGGCACTTTTGATGTCATGGCCACGCACCCTCCAATGCACGTCTATGGGAGGGGGCGTGGCAGCTGTCATTTCCCCTCCCATAGACTTGCATTGAGGGGGCATGGCCATAACATCACAAGGGGGGCGTGACCGTGATGTCACAAGCCTCCGTCCCGCATCGCCAGTCATCCGGCAAGGAGTGAAGTCCCCTTTGGATAGGGGATAAGATGTCTAGGGGCGGAGTACCACTTTAACCACAATGAATTTGTTGGCGTTGTAATACAGAATAAAGATGACCCATGTAATTGGAGCTAATAAAAAATGGCACAATGTTTCAGTGTCCTGACCATACAGTACATAGTACTTCAGAATGTGAACATGTTCCTGCTAAGCTCTATGTGAAAGACTATATGAAAGTCTTCTCTTTGTCTGTAGTCTCCCAGCTTCTGGAGTAATTTAGAGCATGGATGGACCTATAAAAGGTTTGTCGGGATATTTCTAAAAGTGAAATATAGGAGAGGTAGAAGAGGAATGTGATGATTTGTGAGATATTCTCCGCTCCGGATAACTGAGCAGCACATGGTCTACAGGAAACCTGGCCTATTGCGAGGAATCTCCTCTCTTTGGGGAACGATCATTGGCAATCAAATTGAATTACTAAGCACTTTGGGGGAAAGAAATTTTAAAATATGGATTTTCACTGTCACAGAGATCAAAAGCCAAGATATAGAATGAAATATCATCAACAAAGAGCACATCTGTCTTTCACCAAGGTTTAAATTCGACTTTTTAAAAGCTAAAAAATGGTGCTATATGGCTGTAAATTAAACACCTGTACGGCCAGTGGTTTTATCAGTCCTCTAGACTTATATAATCCTCTTAATCATGTCAAGTGGAGAACAATGGAAAATTCTATGGAGACATTTTATTAAAGCATCACAGTGCAAATGCAATGGGGGCAATTTAGTATCGGTGTAGAAAATGGGGCAAACATAAAGTACTGTATGTACTGTACAAGGGTGATTCCGTGGGCCTAGCCAAGCTGTATAGACTGTTACATCTGTCTGATTCAGTAAAGCTGCTGTTTTTCCGTAACTTGGCGTCATTATTTGCCCCCGTGCCTAGCCCAGGATCCAGCGGTATTCCTTAGGGTGGAGTAGAGGATAAACCACGCCCTGGTGTCACGAGCACAAGGGGTTAATGCCATCTGCCCCTAGGGTAATTCCATCTGCCCTCATCACACCCTCACCACAACTTTTGGCATCCTACGAACAGGATACAGGTGTGCGCCTTATGCCTAAAGTACCCCCCCCAGTCTGAACTGTGTCCAGTATTGCAGAGTAAAATTTGCACGCCGATGCAAACAAAGTTTGCACCATACAGTGTACAGGACTTTTTCTGTGAAAAGTGTTTAACTCGAGGCATTTGTGAAATAGAGGGGGATGTGAAGAAAAGACTGTTATGTCATTGAGAACTGTATAGAGTCTGTACCTGGAAGAGTTAACTTGGTCGATGTTTCCTGAGTGCGCGAGCAATCGCAGCTTTGCTCCGTCAGTCCGCAGCGGTGATGCCTCTTGAGTACAGCAAGGAGAAACCAAAGAGCTGCCCTGTGTTTTACAGAGGAAGATTTTGCTGTCCGGACCAAAACCAGAAGTTCCCTGGGCGCAGCCATATTGGAGGCTCCGATTGCTGCCTTGTCTTTGGCAGTCATCTACCAAGTACCCGCTGCAGTGCAAATACCAAGTCTCCGGTGCCTGAAGCTGTCAGTACTGCCACGTTATTGTCTGCAAGTCTGGTCGCAAGACTGTCCATTACCAGGTACCTTCAAAATAGAGGGGGAGTATCCACTACAGTACCCCCATTAGCCAAATCAGAGCCGCTACAACACTTCAGCAATCATCTTAAAAGGGAACATACCTTATTCTTCTTAAAGCGACAGCACACTCAAAAAACAACTGGATGTCTGAACCCAGCACCAAAGATCAACCATGCACCAGCGCCCCCTCATCTCCAGCAGCAAGGTCATCACCTGCTCCAATAGCCCCCTATTGCCTGCAGTCAACATCAACCCTGTCCTTCTTACCTACAATGGAGACCCCTTTACCCTGAGGGATTTCAAAGAGAGGATCAAGAGTTTGTTTGTCTTTTACTCTTTCCCTCCTAACCAACAGGTGCAATTGCTAACAGGACAACTCCAGGGACCGGCACTAGAGGAAGTCTCCACCTGGCCAGCATCTGAGAAGGCGACAGTGGAGCAGATCTTTGAAGGACTGTACCAGTTATTTGAGACCTTAAGCTGTAGCCCTACAGAATGCCCTAGAGAATGTCCAAAAATTAGATGGTATAACTTCTGAACAGGGCAACAAGGTGTTGATGGACAGATTCATTGATGGAGCCCATAACAAGTTGGACAAGGCCCAATTAAGAATGTTAGCATTCCAAAACCCTAACATGTCATTCCCTGCTTTTAAAAGACTGGCTATCCAAGTGACTGAGTCCAGGACTGAGTTAGAGGAAGTTTGTACTCCCCTTGCACCTGTTCAAGAGCCACTAGGGGCAGTAGCCAGGTCTATACCATCACTGTCCCCGCCCAAGTGCAACCCACTTTGCCAGTCACTGCAGCCTTAGATCCACAGAGCATTAAGCAGGACATTGAGCAATTGACCAAGGCTGTTAAGGAGCTTGCCATCTGGCCTGCTCCACCTGACCATGAACCTCCCCTGCCTAGGAAACCTGCTCCTGCTCCCTGCAATTCAAATTACTGTAATCCTTCACCTACTAGATAGATATTCAGGGACTTAGAGACCTTTATGAACCTATTGTAATAAACCCGGCCATTGGAAAATGCAGTGCTGGGATTTAAACGGATTCACCCTGAGGTTAAAGGACCAGCCCTCAGGAAAACAGTCACAAGGTCCAACCCCCGAATGACCTTAATCAGGACTCTCACTTTATGTTGCCTCTAGCTTTTTTGTAAAAGTCATTGTAGAAGGTGTACCTTTAGAGGCCTTGATATAGACCAGGTCACAAGTGTCTAACATATCTAAACTCAGCATTGGGATGCTAGTTTATTATGTGAGCCTTATGTTAATTTCAGGGTAGTTGCAGGTAATGGGCAACCAGTCCCCAGACATGGATACTGGGAGCCATCTATTCAGTTGGGAAAGCATGTACTTACCGGACAGGGAGTGATTGTAACTAATGTGACAGTCTGCTGAGTTTATATTGGGGATGAACATCATGAAAAATTGTTTCACTGAGATATTAGATGCTTTGCATGCCTCTCTTCCCCATATGTCCCCTTCAGACCAGGGGGCTGTGCAGCACCACTTGAAAGTTCTACAGGCGGGGCAGAAGTTTGCCAACAAGCAAGGTGAAATCTGCCGAGTACGAGTTCAAGACATCAGGTCGGTGACCTTACAACCCAACACGGAGACCATCATCTGGTGTTGTGCACATCCCGGAGTTAAGAATAGGGACTATCAGGCCCTGCTGGAACCTATGCAGTTAGAAGATCATCCTCTTGTCAGAACTGCAAGAAGTCTCGTCACTGTCACCAACGGGAGAGTCCTGGAGCGGTTATTGAACCTGTCTGATTCTGCCACTGTCTTACCCAAATATACTCCAGTGGCTCAGTTGTACCTCCTAGAGCCAAAACACATTGAGGGGCATTTACTAAGGGGTTTAGTCATTTTTTTCTGACTATTGTTGGCAAAATTGTCGCAATTGCGCCTACCCTATAAATTGTGCGACTTTCCCTAGCAAGAGCTAGAAAGTAAATTTTTTTTCCCGCTTAATTTACGCAAGTTTTCAGTTTTTAGGAATTTCAGGAATTTATTAACTGAGACAGTCGCAGTTGCGCAATAAACTGTCGCAACGGCCATAAAAATTGACTAAATTTACTCCAGCTCCAACATGGAGCAGGAAAAGCTACTGCCGCCCGGGCTCCGACATACTTTCTCCCCGCTACCCTCACTGCGCTACCGGGACACTGCAGTGATTTATATCCCCCCCTCTCACCTGCCAGCGCCACACAACTCCCATCTGTCTGCTGTTGCAAGACTACAAGTCCCAGCATGCCCTTACAGTGAGGACATGCTGGGAGTTGTAGTCTTGTAGCAGCGGGAGCTGAGCGGCGCGGGCGGGAGACAAGGGGGGGGGGTTTAGCGGGGAGGCCGTATGAGGAGCCCGGGCGGGAGACAAGGGGGGGGGGGGGTAGCGGGGAGACCGTATGAGGAGCCCGGACGGCTGCACTGTAATGTCAGCCCGGGCTCCTGCCCTGAGAGCCATAGGCTTTGGCTGTCAGGGCATGCTGGGTGTTGTAGTTTTGCAACAGCTGGAGGGCCACAGTTTGCAGACCACTGGTGTGTGGTCTGTAAACTGTAGTCCTCCAGCTATTGCAAAACTAAACAGCTGAAGGGGACCAGCGAAAACGTTCACTTACCCTTCCGAGGCTCCAGCGACGATCGCTGACGGAGATCGTCGCGCGGCAGTGTCGTGCAGCGCTGGATCCTATGTAAGCCGGTAAGTTGCGCAAAGCTTCCCAACCAGTGTGCCTCCAAATGTTGCAAGACTACAACTCCCAGCATGCCTGGACACCCTTTGGCTGTCCAGGCATGCTGGGAGTTGTAGTTTTGCAACAGCTGGAGGCACCCTTGTTGGGAAACACTGGCCTAAAACAGTGTTTCCCAACCAGGGTGCCTCCAGATGTTGCAAGACTACAACTCCCATCATGCCTAGACAGCCATTGGCTGTCCAGGCATGCTGGGAGTTGTAGTTTTGCAACAGCTGGAGGGCCACAGTTTGCAGACCATGGTTTGTGGTCTGTAAACTGTAGTCCTCCAGCTGTTGCAAAACTAAACAGCTGAAGGGGACCGGCGAAGACGTTCACTTACCCTTCCGAGGCTCCAGCGACGATCGCTGTCGGAGATCGTCGCGCGGCACTGTCGCGCGGCAGTGTCGTGCAGAGCTGGATCCTACGGAAGCCGGTAAGTTGCGCAAGCTTCCCAACCAGTGTGCCTCCAAATGTTGCAAGACTACAACTCCCAGCATGCCTGGACAGCCTTTGGCTGTCCAGGGATGCTGGGAGTTGTAGTTTTGCAACATCTGGAGGCACCCTGGTTGGGAAACACTGGCCTAAAACAGTGTTTCCCAACCAGGTTGCCTACAGATGTTGCAAGACTACAAGCCCCAGCATGCCTGGACAGTCAAAGGCTGTCCAGGCATGCTGGGAGTTGTAGTCTTGCAACATCTGTAGGCAACCTGGTTGGGAAACACTGTTTTAGGCCAGTGTTTCCCAGCCAGGTTGCCTCCAGATGTTGCAAAACTACAACTCCCAGCATGCCTAGACAGCCTTTGACTGTCCAGGCATGCTGGGACTTGTAGTCTTGCAACATCTGGAGGCACCTTGGTTGGGAAACACTGTTTTAGGCCAGTGTTTCCCAACCAGGTTGCCTACAGATGTTGCAAGACAATAACTCCCAGCATGCCTGGACAGCCTTTAACTGTCCAGGCATGCTTGGGCTTGTAGTCTTGCAACATCTGTAGGCAACCTGGTTGGGAAACACTGTTTTAGGCCAGTGTTTCACAGCCAGGTTGCCTCCAGATGTTGCAAAACTACAACTCCCAGCATGCCTAGACAGCCTTTGACTGTCCAGGCATGCTGGGACTTGTAGTCTTGCAACATCTGGAGGCACCTTGGTTGGGAAACACTGTTTTAGGCCAGTGTTTCCCAACCAGGTTGCCTACAGATGTTGCAAGACTACAACTCCCAGCATGCCTGGACAGCCTTTGACTGTCCAGGCATGCTTGGGCTTGTAGTCTTGCAACATCTGTAGGCAACCTGGTTGGGAAACACTGTTTTAGGCCAGTGTTTCCCAGCCAGGTTGCCTCCAGATGTTGCAAAACTACAACTCCCAGCATGCCTAGACAGCCTTTGACTGTCCAGGCATGCTGGGGCTTGTAGTTTTGCAACATCTGGAGGCACCCTGGTTGGGAAACACTGGCCTAAAACAGTGTTTCCCAACCAGGGTGCCTCCAGATGTTGCAAAACTACAAGTCCCAGTTTGGGAAACACTGTGCCCGGCCTCCGCCCCACCTTACTATAAGGGCATGCTGGGAGTTGTAGTCCTGCAGCTGGGGGCAGGGGACAAGCTTGTCACTTGCCCACACATCTCCTGCACCACACAACTACAACTCCCAGCATGTCCTTACTGTAAGGGCATGCTGGCAGTTGTAGTCGTGCGGGGCGGGAGATGTGTGAGCAGGTGATAATAAATGTACTAACCCATTTTTTTTGTTTTCTTCTCATTTCAGATCCGTGTATCCTGTGGACTCCTTCGGATTCGGTGGACTACTTCGATGACCAGCGTTTTTCTTTGTTTGATTTTAATAAAATGGTTAACGAGGGCTTGTGAGGGAGTGTTTTTTTGTAATAAAAATTTTTTAAAACCTGTTGTGTTTTTTTCTTACTTTACTAGACAGGCTTAGTAGTGGAAGCTGTCTTATAAACAGAGTCCATTACTAACCTGGGCTTAGCGCTAGCCACAAAAACAGCTAGCGCTAACCCCCTATTATTACCCCGGTACCCAACGCCACAGGGGTGCCGGGAAGAGCCGGTACCAACAGGCCTGGAGCGTCAAAAATGGCGCTCCTGGGCCTAGGCGGTAACAGGCTGGCGTTATTTAGGCTGGGGAGGGCCAGTAACAATGGTCCTCGCCCACCCTGGGAACCTCAGGCTGTTACTGTTTTGTTGTTATTTGGCTGAGAATGAAAATAGGGGGGACCCTATGCGTTTTTTTTTTTAAATAAATAATTAAATATATTTAAAAAAACGCATAGGGTCCCCCCTATTTTTATTCTCAGCCAAATACCAACCAAACAGTAACAGCCTGACGTTACCAGGGTGGGCGAGGACCATTGTTACTGGCCCTCCCCAACCTAAATAACGCCAGCCTGTTACCGCCTAGGCCCAGGAGCGCCTTTTTTGACGCTCCGGGCCTGTTGGTACCGGCTCTTCCCGGCACCCCTGTGGTGTTGGGTACCGGGGTAATAATTGGGGGTTAGCGCTAGCTGTTTTTGTGGCTAACGCTAAGCCCGGCTTAGTAATGGACTCAGTCTATAAGACAGCTTCCACTACTAAGCCTGTCTAGTAAAGTTAAATAAAAAAAAAACACAACAGGTTTAAAAAAAAATTTATTACAAAAAAACACTCCCCCACAAGCCCTCATTAACCATTTTATTAACATCAAGCAAAGAAAAACGCTGGTCGTCGAAGTAGTCCACCGAATTCGAAGGAGTCCACAGGATACACAGATCTGTAGAAGAAGTAACCAAAAAAAAAAAGTGTAAGTACATTTAGGGAGAAAAAAACTGTGTTAAAAAAATGTAATAAACACACACACACACACATTAAATACTTTTACCACTTCTGAGCCATGACTACAATTTACAGTGATCCCTCAACTTACAATGGCCTCAACATACAATAGTTTCAACATACAATGGTCTTTTCTGGACCATCGTAAGTTGAAACCAGACTCAACATACAATGCTACAGACAGTCCACAGATCTACAGATCTGTGAAACGTGTCAATGGCTGGAAGAACCAACCAATCAAAATGGGCATTCACTGGTAAAACCCCTGTATTACTGAAGTGTATGCACTGACTGGTGTCTGGTATTACATGTTCTGTACTCTTTACCTGTATCAGGGTTAGCTGCTCTTTTGGACACCAGGTGAGGGCGACTCCATTACTTGTTTGGGACATTGCCTGTACTGTACAGGACCCCTGAAGACGCTCCTGTCCTCTACATAGACCAGTGTTTCCCAATCAGGGTGGCCCCATCTTTTGCAAAACTACAACTCCCAGCATGCCCGGACAGCCTTTGGCTGTCCAGGCATGCTGGGAGTTATAGTTTTGCAACTGCTGGAGGCTCCCTGCTTGGTAAACACTGACATAGACAGTGATTTACAGCTCCCAGCAGATCTTTCTTACTTTTATATGTAAGGATTTGCTTTATCTATATTAGTTATCTACTTATTTTTCTTTGTCACTTTTTCCTATTTTGGATGACATTTTGGTGCCTTTAGAACCAATTACCACGTTTCCATAGAGTTATGGTCTCAACATACAGTGGTTTCAACTTACAATGGTTTTCCTGGAACCAATTAATATTGTAACTTGAGGGACCACTGTAGTTATTGAATTATTTAGATGTGGTGAAAAAGCTAAAAAAAAAAAAAAAAAGATCAGAAGGGAACCTAGCAGCCAAACCTATTCGGACAGCAGGAAAAAGGAACAGACTATTTTTTCTACTACATGAAGTAAATTTCCCACTTTTGCCTATGTGTGCCAAATGTATTAATGCCGTGCAACAATTTAGTAAATTTGTCGCACATAGTCAAAAATGAAGTAGAAAAAAACAGGGTAAAAACCAGACTACATAGTAAAAGATTAGTAAATGCCCCTCATTGTGTCAGAACATCTGGTGGTCCGACAGCGTGCAGCACAAGTTTCAAAGGGATCCAGTGCTAAGCCCCCAGAGCCCTGGTGGGCACAGCTCCAAGTTGGGGATGACACTACCATAAAAAAATAGGTTAATGGAGTCATTAGTGTTGCCAAAAGATATTATGAAGCTTTCAGGGATCGACCAATATCGATTTTTTTATGGCCGATACCGATGATCTGCGACCTTTCAGGCCGATAGCCAATAACTTATACCGATATTCCGGTATAAGTTATCGGATATTTCTCCCCCCCCCCCCCCACCCGGCCCCGCAGATCAATGATATAAAGCGGGCGCTTTAAATCAATTAACTGCAGTGGCTTTTGCAGGGCCAGAGACTGCCACCGCCCGCTTCTCTCCCCCTGCCTGGCCTGGGGTCCTCCCTAGTCCAACCACCACCGCTGCCCCATTGCCTCCCCCATCCCCGGATTTATAATTATCTGTTCCCGGCCACAGGAGCCAGAAGTAGCGTGGGCCCCGGGCCCCGGGAACAGGTAATTATAAATTCCGGGATGGGGAAGGCAATGGGGAAGCAGCGGCAGCAGTGGCAGCAGCGGCGGCGGTGGTGGTGGCGGTGGTGGTTTCTGGCCGGGGAGGCAGGCCGGGGGTGGGGCATTATTGGCATATCGGCAAGGTAATTGCCGATACCAATAATGTCCAAAATCGTGAATATCGGCCGATAATATCGGCCAAACCGATAATCGGTCGATCCCTAGTAAGCACCCCGGGAAGACTTCAATGATTCAGCACCGTATCCTCACAGGTAACAGCCCGCCTATCAAGGAAAGGCACCAGGCATGTACCAGACTGTCAAGAAGATGCTAACCGACATGAAAGAGACGGATGTCATACAAGAAAATCAGAGTCCCTAGGCGGCACCACTTGTCCTGGTCAAAAAGAAAGACGGAACCATCTGCTTCTGTGTCAACTTTAGGAAGCTGAACAATATCACACGTAAGGACGCTCATCCTTTGCCAAGGAACGAGAAGTCACATACGGCCCTGGGTCTGCTGCTTACTTCTCCACACTGGATTTGACCAGCGGATACTGGCAAGTGCCCATGGCCGTGGAGGATCGGGGGAAGACCGCCTTCGTGACACCCACAGGGTTGATAGAGTTTAAAAGTATGCCTTTGGGCATGCCCCTGCTACTTTCCAGCGTCTGAGGGAAAGGTGCCTGGGCCATCTGAATTTTCAAAGTGTCTTATTGTACCTAGACGATGCCATTGTGTATTCCAAGTCTTACCAGGAACACCTCAGTCATCTGTCAGACATTTTTCAAGTCTCCATTAAGCATGTACTGGAGATTAAACCGTCAAAGTGTAATTTGCTCAAAGCTCAAGTCCATTACTTGGGTCCTGTTGTCAGCGCAGAGGGAGTCCAGCCCAATCCTGAACAGGTGGAAGCTGTCAAGGACTGGCCTGCCCCATGCACAGGGAAAGATCTCAGGTGAACTACAAAGGAGAACTACAATGGAAGACCAACTATTGAATGGGTCAAAGAGCAAGAGAGCTTTCCAAGCTCTTAAACGTCTGCTAACAGAACCACCCATCTTGGCGTATCCAGACTACAGTCAGCCGTTCCGGCTATATACTGATGCCAGTTTTAAAGGTCTGGGAGCTGTACTGTCCCAAGTCCAGGAAGGACATGAGTGAGTGATCGCCTATGCCAGTCATAACCTGCGAGGAGCAGAGAAGAATAATGCCAATTACAGCTCATTCAAGTTTGAACTCCTCACCCTGGTATGGGCCATGACCGAAAAGTTCAAAGACTATTTGGCTGCCAAGCCTTTTACTGTCTACACGGATAATAAGCCGTTGGCCCACCTGAACACTACCAAGTTGGGTGCTATCGAACAGCGTTGGGCTTCGAGATTAGCCAATTACAGTTACACCATCAAGTACAGATGCGGAAAGTCAAATGTCAATGCCGATGTACTGTCTCGGATGACCCCGGTGAAGAACCATCCGTTGAAGACGTGTGGGAAGATGTGGAGATGCCCCCATTTTACCGGTTTGTGAACCAGGATTTTGTGACTGCCCTCATGGACGGTGATCCCAGGTTAAAGAAGACCTTTAAACTTGGAAGACTCTTCAGAACAAAAGTCGAGTCATGGGGGATCTGTTGGACTACCTTCTGGTGAAAAAGATACCAACCCTTCTACACCAGGCCCAGTGTGACTACGAGTTGAAACGCCTGTGGCGACAGAGGAAACGACTGTTTGTGCACAAAGGACTGTTGTACCGAAATTCTTTGGATCCAGTCTCGGGTGAGAGACTTCATCAGATTCTGGTTCCTCGAAGAGATGCGGCGATGGTCCTCAACGCATACCATGACCAGTCGGGAAACTTTGGAGTCCACAAGACTGAAGCCACTGTCAGGCAAAGGTTCTATTAGATCAGAATTGGGAGCGACATTAAAAAATGGTCCAGTGAATGTGCTGTCTGTAACATCACCAAGAATGTGCGCAAGGACGCAAGAGCGTGACAGACCCAACCAGTTGGTCGCGCTAGATTATGTGAATTTTTTTCCTGCCCTGTCCAGGTATACCTATGCTCTCACCATGGTGGATCGTGATTACAAGTGGGTTGTCGTTGTACCTATCAAAGATCTCACAGCCAAAGCAGCGGCTCAGATGTTCTACT
Organism: Hyla sarda; assembly: GCF_029499605.1. Lineage (NCBI taxonomy): Eukaryota > Metazoa > Chordata > Amphibia > Anura > Hylidae > Hyla > Hyla sarda. The sequence goes on from NC_079190.1 coordinate 457,900,333, forward strand.
CCAAATGGGTGCAAACCCTTGGGTGTCCGGAGTCCATCTTAACTGACCGTGGAACGGCCTTCGAGGCCCAACTCTTCCAAGAACTGTGGCAATTTCACAACTGCAAGAAACTCCGGACCACATGCTATGAGCAGCTTCTGTATGAAGGCAAGAAGAATGGCCCTGGTTATTGCCCGAGTTGTTGGAAATCTACAACAAAACAGTGTACTGCTCCACCGGATACACCCCCTTCTTCTTGATGATGGGCATGGGCAACTGCCGAAAGACCGAACGTTTGAATTACAGGCCCCAATCAACAATTCTGAAAATGGGCGAGGCCCAACAAAGACAACAAGAAGACTATAACAGCCATGCCTCTGCTAAACCACTCAAGGTGGGCGATAAAGTCTGGCTATGGAATTTCCCAAGAACTAACAAGTTAGACTCCATCTGGGAGACAGAACCCTATACGGTGACAGCCATACCCTATCCTGAGTCCGATGAATATGAAGTAAAGAAGCCTGGGTATGAGCCATAAGACGTCCACCGAAATCGTGTCAAGCTCTGTCTCAAAGAAGATCTACCAGTGCTCCCAGTACCGTCTCCTCCAGATGTCCGACCTGCAAGGGAGTATGTTCCTGGCGAGGGGATCCATCCATCCATGGATTTCCCCATGTTTTCAAAGAATCAGCCAGCATTCTTCTGTCTATCTCCAAACCCGGGACTAGTTCAACCAGCATTAGTCAACACGCCAGTCCCAGTCCTGTTACCATTGGCTCCGGTCTAAATACCTGTCTCCAGAGTGCCGACCATGTCTCCAATGTCTCCAGCTCAAATGCCAGCGAGTCCCGCAAGTTCTGAACCAATTCCAGCTCCTGACTTCATTGAAGAAGAGCTGACTGAAGCTCCAGAAGTTCTAAGGGTTCCAGATTCCCCAGGGGTGGTGCTGCGCAGATCTCAAAGGTCAACTCAGGGACAGTTACCAGCTAGGTACCGAGAGTGATAATACCTTTGTATATTTAGTCAGTCTAGCATAGATAATGCTAAGTGTAATTTTGTACAGTCAAGTCTAATGGAGTACATAGTGATTTGTATAGAAACTAGCCAAATGTAATGTCAAATGTAATGTCAAACTAGTCAAATGTAATGTAATGTAACTAACAAAAATATATTTCAGTCCATAATAGTCAGTAATGTCAAATGTGTAAATGTCTAAACATTTTCCTGTCCATCGTGTACAGGGTTCTCTACTAGCCAGAGAGTTCTTCTGGGAGCTAGATAAACACGAATAGTGACAGAGCTACCATGTATAAAGGTAATATTGTCCAGAAATATGCGTAGTATTTTGGGGAGAAAAAATACATAAAGAAAAAATAGACCAGCTCATCGCCCTGTAGAAGTAATCACTGGCAGGGTAGTTGGTGGAGGAGTACGGATGCAGGTCAAGCTGTGTAGCCAGTTGCAATGGAATCCAAACTTGGGATTCCATTTTGGGGAGAAGTAGCTAGTGCCAAAGGGCCCCAGTAGCTAAGACATTGCGGTAGAAAGCCTCCGACACCCTGATCCGAGTCAAGTGTGTTCAATGTGTTCATGTATGCAGTTGCAAGACTCAAGAACCTCATATGTCTTTTTATCCCCGTTATCAATACCCTTGCTAACAAAGGAGCATGTAAGGACATTCTCACCAATGCTACATGGACTCTTCCCCAACTGTTTACTATTTAGCCACCAAACCTCTGAAGGACTTTCAATATCAATGCCCCAGGAACAGTTTGTCATCACCAGGCACCAGTGGCCACTTTTATGTTGCTCACCCTCCAGGACTGGGTGCAAAGGGAAGCTGTTGTTAAGAGGGGGAGTTTGTGTGGCCCAGTACAGTAGTTGCACCCCTGTTCCCTAGCTACCCTATCAGGCAGCCTCCATACAGTGTCCCCTGCCCCCAAACCCCCCCCCCCCGCACCTTTCCCATTATCTATTCATTTGTACGCTGGTTATATAATGTATTATACATGAAATGTGTTATGCCTTTAAGACCAGTGGACATCTGATTAACCTGTTGTCATGTGATTGTAACCCAGTGAGGTGTCAGTGACCATGTGACCTATGGGTGACCTATGGGACCCCTCCAAGTCTCCATCATATAAGCCCTGGGAGGAGCTAGCTCTCTCTCTCTCTCTCTTCTCTTGAATGCTGAGGAACAGTGAGGTCAAGTCCTAGGTGTGTGTCTGGAGTCCAGAGGAGGCCTAAAGTTAGTCAAGCAGCCACGGATTCTCAAGTCCATTGCCCCACAGATCAAGTCAAAGCCTGGTAAGCTACAGAAGGGGTGAAGTCAGTCATAGTCTGTGATAGTCAAGTCAGTCCAAGTCATCCTGTCTCAAGTCAGTGTGGCCTGTATCCAAATTGTCCAAGTCCCAGCAAGCCCTAAGGTCTCTGAAGTCACTGGTCACCTCTGTGGGCCTAGCCAAGCTGTATAGACTGTTACACCTGTCTTACTCAGTAAAGCTGCCATTGTTCTGTAACTTGGCATCAGAGTCATTATTTGCCCCCGTGCCTAGCCCAGGATCCAGCGGTATTCCTTTGGGTGGTGTAGAGGATAAACCACGCTCTGGCATCACTAACACAAGGGGTTAATGCCATCTGTCCCTAGTGTAGTTCTATTTGCCCTCATCACACCCACACTACATTTGTAGTTTAACATCAGTGGTAAATGGCCAGTGACTTCAAATCAAAGCAAAACCATCTTAGTTGCCCAAAGCAACCAATCACAGCACAGTCCATAGCAACCAATCAATGCACAGCCCATAGCAACCAATAACAGCACAAGATTTATTTTTAAGAGCCAAATGTGAAATGATTTGATAAGATGACAACATTAAAACAAAGAAAAAGCTTAAGCATGAAGGAATTTACAATGCATTATGCATTGGATGAAGCAATTCAAAATCACTGGATGTTTATGTCATGGGAAAAGTCAGGTCCGCCTTAAAACTTTCAGAAGAGACAGTGGATAGGATTCGACCCATGTACCAGCACCGTCCTAGAACATTCACCAGGCTGACTAGTATGGAACTAAAGGTGCCATTATGGGTGTAGGAACCTGGGGAATGGGGATGGGGGTTATGCATCCCCCCAAGAAAATCATGCGGGGGACCAATAATGATGGAATTCCCCCAAGGTTGTGCCTGAAGTCCCAGCTTAAGGGTGCGTTCCCACAGGGCGTATACGCAGCGTATTTGACGCTGCACAAAATTTATGGCAGCAGCGGGAAATACGCTGCGTATTCCTTGCTCACTATACACACAGGGCTTTCCGGCAACAGCCCTATGTGTATAGTCAGTTTTAGAGGCGGAGCCGAGTGCCGGCGTGTCTGTGACACGCGGCTCCGCCTCCAAAACTCACTATACACATAGGGCTGCTGCCGGAAAGCCCTGTGTGTATAGTGAGCAAGGAATACGCAGCGTATTTCCCGCTGCTGCCATAAATTTTGCGCAGCGTCGAATACGCTGCGTATACGCCCTGTGGGAACGCACCCTAAAAAGTATGGAACTGTGGGTCGAGAATCTGGCTGTGTGGCCTACACTTACAGGGGAGGAGGAGGAGTAAGCACAGTCAGACTTCAGACACTAGAGGCAGTCTGTCTCTCTATTGCTCGGCACTTGGCTACACTGACCTCCCATGCCATGTTGTATCCGCCAGATGTCGTATAGGTCCTCCTCCCAAAGCAGATTAGAGACAAAAGAAGAAGAAAAGCATGTAGATGAAGAAGAGTCTTGAGATGGGTCAGATACAACATTGTGGTCACTGCATAAGGAGCAGGGAACCCCAAGTGGACTTGCCAGCTAATTTTAGTAAATGTTTTAAGAAACGGAGCTGGCCCTTGTTATGTGCACAAAGTACTACAATGGTGAGGTGGGTGGCATCAATTATGTAGCGTAAAATAACATACCTCCTCTGAGCATCAGAAGTTACCTCTTGGAGTGTGAAGGCGACCATGTTCCTGTTAGTGTTGAGCGGCATAGGCCATATTCGAATTCGCGAATATTTGCGAATATATGGACGAATATTTGTCATATTCGCGAATATTCGCATATTCGTAATGTTTTATTTTTGCATTTGCGAATATTCGAGTGTGCGAAAATTAACATATACAAAAATTTGCATACACAAAAATTAGCATAAGCGAAAATTCGCACATGCGAAAATTAGCATATGCACTGTGATGTGTACTGTAAAAAAAAAAGAAAAAAAAAAAAAAGAATATTCGTAATTACGAATATATAGCGCTATATTCGCGAATATTTGTGAATTCGCGAATATGCGATATTCGCGAATAAAATTCGAATTGCGAATATTCGCGAGCAACACTAGTTCCTGTCTGTTATCATAATTACCCTGGTCTTCGAGCTGTGGTGAGAATGAAAAATGTTAGGGTATGCAGGATGGTGGATTCTAGGAGCATACCTGGAGAGACGGTTGGTCTCCTGGGCACACAAGATATCACATCCAAGATTCTGAGCCTCCCTCCAGAGATGGGATCTTTTGTGTGGTGCATTTAACCCATTCACATTCATGCCAGCAATCGTTATGACTAGAGATGAGCGAAGTTACAGTGATTTGATTCGTCACAAACTTCTCGGCTCGGCAGTTTCTGACTTTAGCTTGCATAAATTAGTTCAGCTTTCAGGTGCTCCGGTGGGCTGGAAACGGTGGATACAGTCCTAGGAGAGTCTCCAGCCCACCGGAGCACCTGAAAGCTGAACTAATTTATGCAGGCTAAAGTCTGCAACTGCCAAGCCGAGAAGTTTGTGACAAATTGAATCACTGTAACTTCGCTCATCTCTAGTTATGACCATATCACATAGATATAACACATGTTAGGATATGATACAGGATATGCAAAAAGGGGGACAGAACGCACCTCCCAGCCAGCATGCATCTATCTGATATTACAGGAGGACAAAGCACTAGGACATCAGACATAGAGAAAATGCCACTTGAACAGTTAAACGTATAACAAATACAAACATAGAATAGCATCTGAATGCAAAATTTAAGAACAGGAAGATCCATTGGAAAGGGGGTCATCCAACAGTAAGCAGGGGTCAGACAGAGTCGACTCTGAATCCATTGGCAATGGGCACACCACCAGAGCTCATGGTGTAACAGGAAAAAAGAAATATGAAATGACAAATAAGTGCTGTCAGAGTTATCAAGCAGTAGCCCAATCCTTGGCCATCGGGACCAGACAAGCTGGGAGCTGAGGTTTAGGGGCAGCAGCAGGTGCTATCTTCCAGAGTTTCAGCAGTTCCAAGCCTTCCTCAAGGGAGCATACATTGTGCAGGGTATCTTCACCCCTGACGAAGAGGCGCACAGGGAACCCCCACCGGTAGGCAATTTTTGCTAATTGAAGGGCAGAGGTAACTGGCAGTAAGTCTCTGTGAGCTTGCAATGTGGCAGCTGAGAGGTCAGAATAGACCTAGATGTGGTGGAATGGTGCAGGAAGCACATTGTTCTTTCTAGCGGTTTCCATCAGGCATTCTTTCACAGTGTAGAAATGTACATGGGCAAAAAAAACTCATGTCAAAGAGTCATCTAAATGTTTCGAGCGGGGGACCCTGTGGGTCCAATCAACTTCCAGTTCTTGGGGTGTGCAGTCAGGAAGAGCCTTTTTGGAGGGGGACGCAGATGTAGTTTGGAATGTCCACAGGGGCCACCACCTCAGGAACCCCTAACGTAACTTTGGTATTATGGCAGCTCCTATCTTATAGAACTGCCACCTTGGCTTTGAGTACTTGGATGTCATCCTCCATAGCTGTGTGGGAGTCTACAAGAGTATTGTGCGAGTCGGCAAACTCGCCAAATTTATTTTCCACATGGTCCAGTCGGTCCCCCATAGCATCTACAGTGGTCTGCAAGGGGTTAACCATTCTCTGCATGTCAGCTAGGAAGGTTTTGCGTAGGACCGATAGCATGTCCCTCATGGTGGTGTCAGTAAGGGACTGGTTCATAACAGGGATGGCTTGAAGGGGATCTTCCCCTGGATCAGGGTCTGTGTCATGTAAACCCCAGGTGGTTGTAGCTTGTTGGAGAGGAGCATAGGGTGGGTTGGAGGAGTGCGCTCCAGGACTGGAGATATGAGGCCTGGCATGCGCACCGGAGGACTCACCTGGTGATGAGCCGAGGCTCTGGCTGGGAGGACAGTTATCTGCATGAAGGAGCTGCGTTGCTGCCCGCAGAGATAAGTCCTGAGATTGTGGAGGAATGGATAGGCAGTGTAATGCCGTGTCCGATGAGTATCACCGTAGCTGTGGAGAAATGGAGATGACATCTTCCGTGAGGAAGGGAGGCCTCGTGGTTGGAGAGAGAGATGTAAGTGCAGCGCCGGTGCCATCTTAGATTGCAGCGGTGCGGGGAACAAAGCTGAATTTCTTCAGCATTCCGGCTCTCCCGCACTTCCTCCATTTGACTGGCATGTCAGGAAGGTAATAGGTCTCTGTAGGTGTTAGAACTAGAGCAGCACAGTCGCTTTGTTGGTCGCTTTATAGGGCTCAGGAGCGGATCTCACTCAGTGTGCGACCATAACACCATGGCAGCCAGGCCACGCCCCTCTTATTTTAGTTTTTAAAATTTTTTTAAAGTAATGAAATAAAACAAAATATCTAAAAATTTGGTATTCGTATTTGTACTGACACATAAAATAAAGATAACATACGAGTTCCTCCATACGACAAAGAGAAATGTTTGGGTCACATAATTGAGCAATATTGTTTTCCAATTCTAATTCATTATCGTAAAATTAAGGTAGACAGTAAAAAGTACAACTAATACTGTGCAGAGGAAAAGTTGCCCAGTTGCCCATAGCAACCAATCAGATTGCTTCTTTCATTTTGCAGAGGCCTTTTAAAAAATGAAAGTAGTGACCTGATTGGTTGCTATGAGCAACTGGGCAACTTTTCCTCTGCACAGGTTTTGATAAATCTCCCCCTATGGGTCTTAGGAGGTGAGGAAGAAAAAATTACAAGCAAAAAAAATCTAAATGGGGGGTCAAGAAGTAGTTAAAAAAATACTTCTAACCCCTAAACATCAACAAAAACTTCCACATAAAAAACAATGTATATGCAGACTTTTCCCTAATTTGCTATAGACATCAAAATAATATCTTGCTGCAGCATTTTTGAACTTAAAAAAACCCAATGCATATGCCATGAAATGGTGTTGGATTGTAGCCTTGGTGTCCTTAGTTTGCCCTCTACGGCAGCAGGTAAGAGGTGGGATCTGTGTGCTCACGAAGTAATCGCAATTTCACAATAATTTTCCACCTTTTGAAGGTAAAATCACGTGTTGCCTTTCAAGTAAATAAGAAAAGTGATGCGTTCACAAAAATAAAAATAATAAAAAAAGAGAACTTTCCAAGTAACTTCTACTCCTCTTAAAATGCTGCCGGTGCTGAGGTATTAAATGAAAAAGAAGTAGAAAATGTAGTGATTTGTAATTTCCCAGAAGATGCCAAAGAGCTCAGCAATGAATTTTGATGCACTTCAGCTGTCCGCCGCGCTAAATGATTTCACAAATCAAACATCACTTCTATTTCACTCCTGTAAAAATGAAACAATATATCTCTTTTTTTTTCATTTACATAAGTCAAAGAGAAGAAGAAACGGTAGAACTGAAAAGTCATGAACATATTAAATGAGAGCATAAGGGGCTTAAACGAGATAAAAGACCGGCTATGTACGAACCTATGGGCATGTACAAGCAATGAGATAGGGCTCTGCTCGGTCCTGGTTTACATTGATACAAATTAGAGATGAGTGAACTTACAGTAAATTCGTTTCGTCACAAACTTCTCGGGTCGGCAGTTGATGACTTTTCCTGCGTAAATTAGTTCAGCTTTCCGGTGCTCCGGTGGGCTGGAAAAGGTGAATATATTCCTAGGAAAGAGTCTTCTAGGACTGTATCCACCTTTTCCAGCCCACAGGAGCACCTGAAAGCTGAACTCATTTATGCAGGAAAAGTCATCAACTGCTGAGCCGAGAAGTTCGTGACAAATCAAATTTACTGTAAGTTCGCTCATCTCTAATACCAATGGAACAATAGAGATTATATGAGACGACACTTGTGTTTAAAAATCTTAAGCCTACAAGTACTTATCAGCTGCTGTATACTACAGAGGAAGTTGTGTAGTTCTTTTCAATCTGACCACAGTTCTCTCTGCTGACATCACTTTGCATCTTGAATTTTTATCGTGAATATCGCAAATTCGCGATTATTGCGAATATATTCGCTATATATTCGAAATTGTGAATATTCACTTTTTTTCCTGCATATGTGAATATTCACATATTCCTTCTTTTCACTTGTGGGCCAATTAGAATGATGCAAATACATTTGTCAGAGGTTATCAACAACATCCCTAGCAACCAATAGTAAAGTTGCCCACCCCCTCATTGGTGTCTTCCTCGAATATGCGAGTCTTCCCATATGAGAATATGTGAATATAACGAATATGCGAAATTCACGAATATAGGATGAATAGTCATCTATATATTCGCGAAATATCACGAATTCGAATATGGGCAATGCCGCTCATCACTAATTTCAATGAGGAAGTCAAAGTTTGCAATACTTTTGTGGAAACATTGTGGTTATGCATCAAAAACTTTAACTTCGAAATTTAAATATTCCTCTCTAAAATGGGCACCAAATCCCCAACAAAATCTGTCCTACAAAAATTGAAAAAACGTGGGTAAGTTCATGCCGATTTTTTTCTTTTTTTTTTTCTATCTATCTAGTAATGTACAGAAAATTGCATTGACACAGACCCCCCCCCCCCCCCCACACACACACACATACACGCACACACACACACATACACTCATATGGGCATACTATAGACTATTTCATGAAATCTACCAAGTTCTAAATTGTGGTTTTGTAAAATCTGATTCAATAAAATCAGTATGAATGAGGCCTAAACAATTTCTTAGGCGACATCAGTGCATAGTGGCTGAAAGTGACTTTTGCTTATTCCATATTCTCATCAATATACTAGGAGAGTAAAGAGAATAAAATAATAATATACTAAATAAAAGAGTTTCCAGCCTACAAGCCTTTTTATGCCACTTCCATGTGAATATGATAAAAAAAAAAAAGGGAAATTAAGTGAAATAGAAGTTCATAAAATGCAAGATAAATATCTGTAATGGAGTTCAGAGCAAGCAAACAGGGCGAGAACCCGGGTGTGAATGCGAGTTTATTCCTGAGTGCAGTAAGTGTTTAAAATCATTATGTTCATGAGAGCGATATTCACCAAAAGAAAGATAAATATGCCAAACATCGCAAACTCAATTTGTAGGTGAATGATTAATGTCATGGAAGGACGGCAATTACAAGAGTTTGGATGTTACCCAGGGGGTTCGAGTTGTCAAGGAAGCCGGAGGACATGTACAGTACATCTTCTCAATAAGGGAACAAAAGTTTAGAGAATCGGATTTCGACTCAATCTATGGTCGTAATTTACTATACAGTGGTCATTCAAGTTACAATATTATTTGGCTCCAGGAAGACCATTGTATGTTGAGATCATAACTCTATGGAAACCTAGTAATTGGTTCTGAAGCCCCAAAATGTCATGAAAAAAAATAGGAAAAAGTAATGATTAAACAAAAATAGGTAGATACTGTAACTAATACAGATAAAGCAAGTTCTTACATATAAAAGTAAGAAAGATCTGCTGGGAGCTGTAAATCACTCTCTATGTAGAGGACAGGAGCTTCTTCAGGGTTCTGTACAACACACAGGCCCACATTTATTATTTTAAGTGTAAGTGAAGCATTTTTTTACACCCTTTTTTGTGTGCTGGCGATGTGTAGGAGCACCAAATGTATTAAATGTTCACAGAGCATTTGATAAATTTTGTGCAGGTAAACATTTTCTGAAATTTCTCTCTTCACATACACCAAAAAGCTATGCCAGGTCTGGGATGGTGTAGTTTTAGACACTTTTCAGTGGCTTTGCGCCTTTTTTGCGCCTTTTTACAAAAAGGCACAGTTCATAAATTTCAGTCCACGGCATGCGCTGAATTGAAAAGCGTTTACTGCTACTCCAAAACATCTGGAATGACTAAAATATTCTACCACCAAAAAGCGTAAAATAACACACAGTGCGCCAAAATAGCGCCTTTTGTACGGAGAAAAAAAGGTGTAAACTCATTGATAAATGTCGGCCACAGTGTCTCAAAAAAGTAAAATGGAGCTGCCCTCACCTGGAGCAGCTATCCCTGGCACCAGGGGCGGATCCAGAGTCTAGTCTCGGGAGGGGCACTTAGAGTTATTTTTTTTAGAGTATTTTGTGTTGGCGGACAGAAAATAAGGTGTTGCTTAAGGTACTTACAATATTTAGTCTAAAGGGGCGACATGCCTTCTTTACCATAAGAACTGTGAATTTATGGAACAGTCTACCTCAGGAACTGGTCACAGCAGGAACAATTAATAGCTTTAAAACAGGGTTAGATACATTCCTGGAACAAAATAACATTAATGATTATGCTGAATTATAAAACTACACCCCTTCCCCTTATCCCCTTACACCCTTCCCTTCAATTCCCTGGTTGGACTTGATAGATGTTTGTCTTTTTTCAAACATACTAACTATGTAACTATGTAACTATTTAAATGTATCATACAGTCCTAACCTTGTTTAAGACCCATAGGCCATGTTCACACGTCAGAATTTCCAATGCGGAATTCGGCACGGGCAATCCGCTGTAGCAGAGTCCCGTTGAATTCAACAGGATTCTGCTGCACTGTGCTCACGGCAGAATATCCATGCCAGATGTTTCCAGCACGGAAATTCCATTTTCTGTCTCTGTAGAAAGAATGAACACGTTTATTCTTTCTGCAGACACCGCACGGAATGCTTAGCCATCTCGGAGACGGCTGTCCGCACACAGATTTTCCCTGCGGACAGATAGGATGCCTGCGCTGTAGCATGTTGTGAGGCCCACGCTCTAGCATGTTGTGATGCCCACGCTGTAGCATGTTGTGATGCTTGCACTGTAGCATGTTGTGATGCCCGCGCTGTAGCATGTTGTGATGCCCATGCTGTAGCATGTTGTGATGCCCGTGCTGTAGCATGTTGTGATGCCCGCGCTGTAGCATGTTGTGATGCCTGCGCTGTAGCATGTTGTGATGCTTACACTGTAGCATGTTGCTATGCCCGCGCTGTAGCATGTTGTGATGCCCGCGCTGTAGCATGTTGTGATGTCCGCGCTGTAGCATGTTGTGATGCCCGCGCTGTAGCATGTTGTGATGCTTGCACTGTAGCATGTTGTGATGCCCGCGCTGTAGCAGGTTGTGATGCCCATGCTGTAGCATGTTGTGATGCCCTCGCTGTAGCATGTTGTGATGCCCACGCTGTAGCATGTTGTGATGCTTACACTGTAGCATGTTGTTATGCCCGCGCTGTAGCATGTTGTGATGCTTGCACTGTAGCATGTTGTGATGCCCGCGCTGTAGCAGGTTGTGATGCCCGCGCTGTAGCATGTTGTGATGCTTGCACTGTAGCATGTTGTGATGCCCGCGCTGTAGCATGTTGTGATGCTTACACTGTAGCATGTTGTGATGCCTGCGCTGTAGCATGTTGTGATGCCCACGCTGTAGCATGTTGTGATGCCCACGCTGTAGCATGTTGTGATGCTTGCACTGTAGCATGTTGTGATGCCCGCACTGTAGCATGTTGTGATGCCCATGCTGTAGCATGTTGTGATGCCCGCGCTGTAGCATGTTGTGATGCCCGCGCTGTAGCATGTTGTGATGCCTGCGCTGTAGCATGTTGTGATGCTTACACTGTAGCATGTTGTTATGCCCGCGCTGTAGCATGTTGTGATGCCCGCGCTGTAGCAGGTTGTGATGCCCGCGCTGTAGCATGTTGTGATGCTTGCACTGTAGCATGTTGTGATGCCCGCGCTGTAGCAGGTTGTGATGCCCGCGCTGTAGCATGTTGTGATGCTTGCACTGTAGCATGTTGTGATGCCCGCGCTGTAGCATGTTGTGATGCCCGCTGTAGCATGTTGTGATGCCTGCGCTGTTGCATGTTGTGATGCTGGGAGGGGCACTTAGAGTTATTTTTTTCGAGTATTTTGTTTTGGCGGACAGAAAATAAGGTGTTGCTTAAGGTACTTACAATATTTAGTCTAAAGGGGCGACACGCCTTCTTTACCATAAGAACTGTGAATTTATGGAACAGTCTACCTCAGGAACTGGTCACAGCAGGAACAATTAATAGCTTTAAAACAGGGTTAGATACATTCCTGGAACAAAAGAACATTAATGATTATGCTGAATTATAAAACTACACCCCTTCCCCTTATCCCCTTACACCCTTCCCTTCAATTCCCTGGTTGGATTTGATAGACGTTTGTCTTTTTTCAAACATACTAACTATGTAACTATGTAACTATTTAAATGTATCATACAGTCCTAACCTTGTTTAAGACCCATAGGCCATGTTCACACGTCAGAATTTCCAATGCGGAATTCGGCACGGGCAATCCGCTGTAGCAGAGTCCCGTTGAATTCAACAGGATTCTGCTGCACTGTGCTCACGGCAGAATATCCATGCCAGATGTTTCCAGCACGGAAATTCCATTTTCTGTCTCTGTAGAAAGAATGAACACGTTTATTCTTTCTGCAGACACCGCACGGAATGCTTAGCCATCTCGGAGACGGCTGTCCGCACACAGATTTTCCCTGCGGACAGATAGGATGCCTGCGCTGTAGCATGTTGTGAGGCCCACGCTCTAGCATGTTGTGATGCCCACGCTGTAGCATGTTGTGATGCTTGCACTGTAGCATGTTGTGATGCCCGCGCTGTAGCATGTTGTGATGCCCATGCTGTAGCATGTTGTGATGCCCGTGCTGTAGCATGTTGTGATGCCCGCGCTGTAGCATGTTGTGATGCCTGCGCTGTAGCATGTTGTGATGCTTACACTGTAGCATGTTGCTATGCCCGCGCTGTAGCATGTTGTGATGCCTGCGCTGTAGCATGTTGTGATGCCCACGCTCTAGCATGTTGTGATGCCCACGCTGTAGCATGTTGTGATGCTTGCACTGTAGCATGTTGTGATGCCTGCGCTGTAGCATTTTGTGATGCCCATGCTGTAGCATGTTGTGATGCCCGCGCTGTAGCATGTTGTGATGCCCGCGCTGTAGCATGTTGTGATGCCTGCGCTGTAGCATGTTGTGATGCTTACACTGTAGCATGTTGTTATGCCCGCGCTGTAGCATGTTGTGATGCCCGCGCTGTAGCAGGTTGTGATGCCCGTGCTGTAGCATGTTGTGATGCCCGCGCTGTAGCATGTTGTGATGCTTGCACTGTAGCATGTTGTGATGCCCGCGCTGTAGCATGTTGTGATGCCCATGCTGTAGCATGTTGTGATGCCCGCGCTGTAGCATGTTGTGATGCCCGCGCTGTAGCATGTTGTGATACCTGCGCTGTAGCATGTTGTGATGCTTACACTGTAGCATGTTGTTATGCCCGCGCTGTAGCATATTGTGATGCCCGCGCTGTAGCATGTTGTGATGCTTGCACTGTAGCATGTTGTGATGCCAGCGCTGTAGCATGTTGTGATGCTTGCACTGTAGCATGTTGTGATGCCCGCACTGTAGCAGGTTGTGATGCCCGCGCTGTAGCATGTTGTGATGCTTGCACTGTAGCATGTTGTGATGCCCGCGCTGTAGCATGTTGTGATGGCCGCGCTGTAGCATGTTGTGATGCCTGCGCTGTTGCATGTTGTGATGCCCATGCTGTAGCATGTTGTGATGCCCTCGCTGTAGCATGTTGTGATGCTTGCACTGTAGCATGTTGTGATGCCCGCGCTGTAGCATGTTGTGATGCCTGCGGTGTAGCATGTTGTGATGCCCGTGCTGTAGCATGTTGTGATGCCCGCGCTGTAGCATGTTGTGATGCCCGCGCTGTAGCATGTTGTGATGCCCGCACTGTAGCATGTTGTGATGCCCGCGCTGTAGAATGTTGCAAAAAATTATTTCCAGTATAATAATCAAATATACCAATTGCCACAGAATGGGAAAGTGCTAAAGAAGTTTTTACCTTTTAAAACTACAGCTCCCAGTATGACCTTAATTATGTGGTAAGGTTATGCTGGGAGTTGTTGTTTCACCCATCATTACGGCAGAACTTACAAGTGACTCCATCTCTGATAGGACATAATGAGGAGAATACAGAATGATATCAGTGACAACAGGTATCGTCTTCTCTATAGTGAGGAGAATACACAATGATATCAGTGATTACAGGTGACGTCTTCTCTATAGTGAGGAGAATACACAATGATATCAGTGACTACAGGTGATGTCTTCTCTATAGTGAGTAGAATACAGAATGATATCAGTGACTACAGGTGACGTCTTCTCTATAGTCTTTCCTTATCTAATTCAGATGGTACATACCACCGGGACTTGTTCCAGCTAAATGTTCTCTCAGCAGAACTTGATGGTTCCTCACTATGTCCGCGGATTCTGATCCTCTATGAAAACAATAATCATTATAATACTGCCAAACACTGTATCCTTTAAGAATATAATACTGGCACACACCGTACAATCTGAATATGATACTACTACACACTGTACCCTCTGAATATAATACCGCCACACACCGTACCCTCTGTATATAAAACCGCCACACACCGTAACCTCTTAATATAAAACCACCACACACCGTACCCTCTGTATATAAAACCGCCACACACCTTAACCTCTGAATATAAAAGCGCCACACACCGTAATCTCTGAATATAAAACCGCCACACACCATAACCTCTGAATATAAAACCACCACACACCGTATCCTCTGTATATAAAACCGCCACACACCGTAACATCTGAATATATTACTACAACACACTGAACCCTCCGAATATAATACTACCACATACTGTGCTTTCTGAATATTACCTTGCCATGCATCCTCTGAATACAATACCGTAATGTATTGTGGCCCATAAAAACCATACTACCCCAAAAATTCCTTATAATACACACTATGTATAATTGTCTTTAGACTGTTTTTTGTGTCTAAAAATGGTGCATTATATGAGAGGGGCATTAAATGTGAGGGGCACATGTCAGGGGGCATCATATGTGGGGGCACATGACAGGGGCATTATATGTGGGGGGGTACATGAGAGGGGGCATTATATGTGAGGGGCACATGACAGGGGGCATTATATGTGAGGGGCATGGGACAGGGGGTATTATAAGTGATGGGCACGTGACTTTGGGTATTATAAGTAAGCTGCAAATGTCAGGGGGGCATTATATGTGCATTATATGGGCACATGACAGGGGGGCCCCTGTCATGTGCCCCCACATATAATGCCCCCTGACATGTTCCCCTCACATATTGTTACGCCGAGCGCTCCGGGTCCCCGCTCCTCCCCGGAGCGCTCGCCACATCCTCGCTACTGCAGCGCCCCGGTCAGATCCACTGACCGGGTGCGCTGCGATACCGCCTCCAGCCGGGATGCGATTCGCGATGCGGGTGGCGCCCGCTCGCGATGCGCACCCCGGCTCCCGTACCTGACTCGCTCTCCGTCGGTCCTGTCCCGGCGCGCGCGGCCCCGCTCCCTAGGGCGCGCGCGCGCCGGGTCTCTGCAATTTAAAGGGCCACTGCGCCGCTGATTGGCGCAGTTGGTCTAATTAGTGTGTTCACCTGTGCACTCCCTATGTATACCTCACTTCCCCTGCACTCCCTCGCCGGATCTTGTTGTCATCGTGCCAGTGAAAGCGTTCCCTTGTGTGTTCCTAGCCTGTGTTCCAGACCTCCTGCCGTTGCCCCTGACTACGATCCTTGCTGCCTGCCCCGACCTTCTGCTACGTCCGACCTTGCTCTTGTCTACTCCCTTGTACCGCGCCTATCTTCAGCAGTCAGAGAGGTTGAGCCGTTGCTAGTGGATACGACCTGGTTACTACCGCCGCTGCAAGACCATCCCGCTTTGCGGCGGGCTCTGGTGAAAACCAGTAGTAACTTAGAACCGGTCCACTAGCACGGTCCACGCCAATCCCTCTCTGGCACAGAGGATCCACCTTCTGCCAGCCGAATCGTGACAGTAGATCCGGCCATGGATCCCGCTGAAGTTCCACTGCCAGTTGTCGCCGACCTCACCACGGTGGTCGCCCAGCAGTCGCAACAGATAGCGCAACAAGGCCACCAGCTGTCTCAACTGACCGTGATGCTACAGCAGCTACTACCACAGCTTCAGCAATCATCTCCTCCGCCAGCTCCTGTCCCTTCTCCGCAGCGAGTGGCCGCTTCAGGCCTACGACTTTCCTTGCCGGATAAATTTGATGGGGACTCTAAGTTTTGCCGTGGCTTTCTTTCACAATGTTCCCTGCACTTGGAGATGATGTCGGACCAGTTTCCTACTGAAAGGTCTAAGGTGGCTTTCGTAGTCAGCCTTCTGTCTGGGAAAGCTCTGTCATGGGCCACACCGCTCTGGGACCGCAATGACCCCGTCACTGCCTCTGTACACTCCTTCTTCTCGGAAATTCGAAGTGTCTTTGAGGAACCTGCCCGAGCCTCTTCTGCTGAGACTGCCCTGCTGAACCTGGTCCAGGATAATTCTTCCGTTGGCAAGTACGCCATCCAATTCCGTACTCTTGCTTCCGAATTATCCTGGAATAATGAGGCCCTCTGCGCGACCTTTAAAAAAGGCCTATCCAGCAACATTAAAGATGTTCTGGCCGCACGAGAAATTCCTGCTAACCTACATGAACTCATTCATCTTGCCACTCGCATTGACATGCGTTTTTCCGAAAGGCGTCAGGAGCTCCGCCAGGATATGGACTTTGTTCGCACGAGGCGTTTTTTCTCCCCGGCTCCTCTCTCCTCTGGTCCTCTGCAATCCGTTCCTGTGCCTCCCGCCGTGGAGGCTATGCAAGTTGACCGGTCTCGCTTGACACCTCAAGAGAGGACACGACGCCGCATGGAGAATCTTTGCCTGTACTGTGCCGGTACCGAACACTTCCTGAAGGATTGTCCTATCCGTCCTCCCCGCCTGGAAAGACGTACGCTGACTCCGCACAAAGGTGACACAGTTCTTGATGTCAACTCTGCTTCTCCACGCCTTACTGTGCTTGTGCGGATATCTGCCTCTACCTTCTCCTTCTCTACTAAGGCCTTCTTGGATTCCGTATCTGCAGGAAATTTTATTTTGGCCTCTCTCATCAACAGGTTCAACATCCCTGTGACCAGTCTCGCCAGACCCCTCTACATCAATTGTGTTAACAATGAAAGATTGGACTGTGCCGTGCGTTACCGCACGGAACCCCTCCTAATGTGCATCGGACCTCATCACGAAAAAATTGAGTTTTTGGTCCTCTCCAATTGCACTTCCGAAATTCTCCTTGGACTACCGTGGCTTCAACGCCATTCCCCAACCCTTGATTGGTCCACAGGAGAGATCAAGAGCTGGGGTACTTCTTGTTTCAAGGACTGTCTTAAACCGGTTCCCAGTACTCCCTGCCGTGACCCTGTGGTTCCTCCTGTAACCAGTCTCCCTAAGGCTTATATGGACTATGCTGACGTATTTTGCAAAAAGCAAGCTGAGACTTTACCCCCTCACAGGCCTTTTGACTGTCCTATTGACCTCCTCCCGGGCACTACTCCACCCCGGGGCAGAATTTACCCTCTGTCCGCCCCAGAGACTCTTGCTATGTCTGAATACATCCAGGAAAATTTAAAAAAGGGGTTTATCCGCAAATCCTCCTCTCCTGCTGGAGCTGGATTTTTCTTTGTGTCCAAAAAAGATGGCTCCCTACGTCCTTGCATTGATTACCGCGGACTTAATAAAATCACGGTAAAGAACCGCTAACCCCTACCTCTTATCTCTGAACTCTTTGATCGCCTTCAAGGTGCCCACATCTTTACCAAACTGGACTTAAGAGGTGCATATAATCTCAGCCGCATCAGGGAGGGGGACGAATGGAAAACTGCATTTAACACCAGAGATGGACACTTTGAGTATCTGGTCATGCCCTTTGGCCTGTGCAACGCCCCTGCCGTCTTCCAAGACTTTGTTAATGAAATTTTTCGTGATCTCTTATATTCCTGTGTTGTTGTGTATCTGGACGATATTCTGATTTTTTCTGCCAACTTAGAAGAACATCGCCAGCATGTCCGCATGGTTCTTCAGAGACTTCGAGACAATCAACTTTATGCCAAAATGGAGAAATGTCTGTTTGAATGTCAATCTCTTCCTTTCCTAGGATACTTGGTCTCTGGCCAGGGACTACAAATGGACCCAGATAAACTCTCTGCCGTCTTAGATTGGCCACGCCCCTCCGGACTCCGTGCTATCCAACGTTTTTTGGGGTTCACCAATTATTACAGACAATTTATTCCACATTTTTCCACTATTGTGGCTCCTATCGTGGCTTTAACCAAGAAGTATGCCAATCCTAAGTCCTGGTCTCCTCAAGCGGAAGACGCATTTAAACGGCTCAAGTCTGCCTTTTCTTCTGCTCCCGTGCTCTCCAGACCTGACCCATCTAAACCCTTCCTATTGGAGGTTGATGCCTCCTCAGTGGGAGCTGGAGCGGTCCTTCTACAAAAAAATTCTTCCGGGCATGCTGTTACTTGTGGTTTTTTTTCTAGGACCTTCTCTCCGGCGGAGAGGAACTACTCCATCGGGGATCGAGAACTACTGGCCATTAAATTGGCACTTGAGGAATGGAGGCATCTGCTGGAGGGATCAAAATTTCCAGTTATCATTTTCACCGATCACAAGAATCTCTCCTATCTCCAGTCTGCCCAACGGCTGAATCCTCGCCAGGCCAGGTGGTCGTTGTTCTTTGCCCGTTTTAACTTTGAAATTCATTTTCGCCCTGCCGACAAGAACATTAGGGCCGATGCTCTCTCTCGTTCCTCGGATGCCTCGGAAGTAGAGGTCTCTCCGCAACACATCATTCCTCCTGACTGTCTGATCTCCTCTTCTCCAGCCTCCATCAGGCAAACTCCTCCAGGGAAGACCTTTGTTTCTCCACGCCAGCGTCTCGGGATTCTCAAATGGGGACACTCCTCCCACCTCGCAGGCCATGCGGGCATCAAAAAGTCCTTGCAACTCATCTCTCGTTTCTATTGGTGGCCGACTCTGGAAACAGATGTTGTTGATTTTGTGCGGGCCTGTACTGTCTGTGCCCGGGATAAGACTCCTCGCCAGAAGCCTGCTGGTCTCCTTCACCCTCTGCCTGTCCCCGAACAGCCTTGGTCTCTGATTGGTATGGACTTTATTACAGACCTACCCCCATCCCGTGGCAACACTGTTGTTTGGGTGGTCGTTGATCGATTTTCCAAGATGGCACATTTTATTCCTCTTCCTGGTCTTCCTTCAGCGCCTCAGTTGGCAAAACAATTTTTTGTACACATTTTTCGTCTTCACGGTTTGCCCACGCAGATTGTCTCGGATAGAGGTGTCCAATTCGTGTCAAAATTCTGGAGGGCTCTCTGTAAACAACTCAAGATTAAATTAAACTTCTCTTCTGCTTATCATCCTCAATCCAATGGGCAAGTAGAAAGAATTAACCAGGTCCTGGGTGACTATTTACGGCATTTTGTTTCCTCCCGCCAGGATGACTGGACAGATCTTCTACCTTGGGCCGAATTCTCGTACAACTTTAGAGTCTCTGAATCTTCTGCTAAATCCCCATTTTTCGTGGTGTACGGCCGTCACCCTCTTCCCCCCCTCCCTATTCCCTTGTCCTCTGGTTTGCCCGCTGTAGATGAAGTGACTCGTGATCTTTCCACCATATGGAAAGAGACCCAAAATTCTCTTTTACAGGCTTCATCTCGCATGAAAAAGTTTGCCGATAAGAAAAGAAGAGCTCCCCCCATTTTTGCTCCCGGAGACAAGGTATGGCTCTCCGCTAAATATGTCCGCTTTCGTGTCCCCAGTTACAAACTGGGACCACGCTATCTTGGTCCTTTCAAAGTCTTGTGCCAAATTAATCCTGTCTCTTACAAACTTCTTCTTCCTCCTTCTCTTCGTATTCCCAATGCCTTTCATGTCTCTCTCCTTAAACCACTCATCATCAACCGTTTCTCTCCCAAAATTGTTTCTCCCACTCCTGTTTCCGATTCTTCTGACATCTTCTCAGTTAAGGAGATACTGGCCTCCAAGACGGTCAGAGGGAAAAAAATTTTTTTAGTCGATTGGGAGGGCTGTGGTCCTGAAGAGAGATCCTGGGAACCTGAGGACAACATCCTAGACAAAAGTCTGGTCCTCAGGTTCTCAGGCCCCAAGAAGAGGGGGAGACCCAAGGGGGGGGTACTGTTACGCCGAGCGCTCCGGGTCCCCGCTCCTCCCCGGAGCGCTCGCCACATCCTCGCTACTGCAGCGCCCCGGTCAGATCCACTAACCGGGTGCGCTGCGATACCGCCTCCAGCCGGGATGCGATTCGCGATGCGGGTGGCGCCCGCTCGCGATGCGCACCCCGGCTCCCGTACCTGACTCGCTCTCCGTCGGTCCTGTCCCGGCGCGCGCGGCCCCGCTCCCTAGGGCGCGCGCGCGCCGGGTCTCTGCGATTTAAAGGGCCACTGCGCCGCTGATTGGCGCAGTTGGTCTAATTAGTGTGTTCACCTGTGCACTCCCTATGTATACCTCACTTCCCCTGCACTCCCTCGCCGGATCTTGTTGCCATTGTGCCAGTGAAAGCGTTCCCTTGTGTGTTCCTAGCCTGTGTTCCAGACCTCCTGCCGTTGCCCCTGACTACGATCCTTGCTGCCTGCCCCGACCTTCTGCTACGTCCGACCTTGCTCTTGTCTACTCCCTTGTACCGCGCCTATCTTCAGCAGTCAGAGAGGTTGAGCCGTTGCTAGTGGATATGACCTGGTTACTACCGCCGCTGCAAGACCATCCCGCTTTGCGGCGGGCTCTGGTGAAAACCAGTAGTAACTTAGAACCGGTCCACTAGCACGGTCCACGCCAATCCCTCTCTGGCACAGAGGATCCACCTTCTGCCAGCCGAATCGTGACACATATAATGCCCCCGTCATGTGCCCCCACATATAATGCCCCCCTGACATGTGACCCTGACTTATAATTTCCCCTGTCCTGTGCCCCTCACATATAATGCCCCATGTCCTGTGCCCCTCACCTATAATGCCCCCCTGACATGTGCCCCTCACATATAATGCCCCCTGAGGGGGCAGGACAGGGGGCATTATATGTGAGGGGCACATGTCAGGGGGGCATTATATGTGAGAGGCACAGGACATGGGGTATTATATATGAGGGGCACATGACAGGGGGGGGGGGTCCTGTCATGTTCCCCCACCTATAATGCCCCCCTGACATGTGCCCCTCACTTATAATTTGCCCCTCTCGCTTATAATTTGCTCCACCACCCCTTTCTCACGCCCGTCACCTTTCTCCCACGCCACGACTGCTCCATTCCTGCAGTCAGTGAGAGCCGCGGGGACATGATCTCCGGGTGCCGGCACGATGATGTGACGTCTCTCACTGACTGCAGGAATGGAGCAGTCGGAGCGTGGGAGAAAGGTGACGAGCGTGAGAAAGGGGTGGTGGAGCGGGACAGCCGACAGCTCCCACTTCACCATGCTATAGTGCAGGAGGAGGGGTAACAATCTCGGGGGGGGGGGGGCAATTGCCCCGTTGCCCCCCCCCTGGATACGCTACTGCCTGGCACATGTAAAGAGTAGTACAGAACATGTAGTACCCTCTGTACTGTAGGGAGGCACTACCAGACAGCCAGGCAGTGCATGCACTTCAGGAATACAGGGTTTTACCAGTGAAATTTCCATTCTGATTGGTCAGTTCCTTCGGGTATTGATACGTTTTACAGATCTGGACTGTCCGTAGCATTATATGGTTTCAGGTTACAATGGTCCAGAAAAGACCACTGTATGTTGAAAATATTGTAAGCTGAAGGATCACTGTATATGTATTACACTAGCAAAAAACCTTGTTAATTTCTGTGTAGTTCCTCCCCTACTACTCTTACTCAATAGGGTCCTTATTTTTATTTGTTAAAACAGTGGCGCACAGTGACTTCACATGGGTGGCATTCGGACCAGAAAAAGCTTGAATACCGAGTGAAACAGATTCTGTCGCCTGACAGTGAATACCCCCCACTGTGATCCTTTCTCCCCCTCTGCACAATGTTTTATATGTGAGTATATAATAAAGAAGCAACCCTGAAAAAGAAGCACTGGTGAGTTTGCCGACTTTTTTCATCTTCTCCTTATACCTTAAAGATTGAAGTTTTATCTGGACTTTCTGGCTGGAATATTGTTTTTTTATTTTTTATTCTACAAGTGTCAGGTGATGGGTGGGATTATACAGTCAGGGGGTGAGAATGTTGTATAATGAGGGGCGTTTCTGCCTAATACATACCCCGGATTGTATAATCCCGCCCATCACCTGATATTCATTTCCAATAATAAAATTACATTCACATCCATCTGACTGATTTCCTGATTTGTCAGACAAAATGAAACTGTAAAAAGGTGTGTGATCAGGGCACCCTAATCTATTTAATTATTATCTAACGATAATGCAGTCTCATATTTTAAGGGTTGGCCACATGTTCTCTTATAGGGTAGGGTCACACGTAACAGATCCGCAGCGTATTGTATACTGCGGATCCGCCGGTGACCCGGCCCATATTGTGCCTCCTGCTGTTGCGGAACCTACCTGCCCCGCCCCTTTTCCTGCACACCCCGCCCCCTGACCTGCTTACAGCGGCAATCTGTGGCTCCAAGTAGCAGTGTATTTGCAATGTCTGAGTACACTGCGCATGCACATTGCAGCTTATATGGGATGTCTGAGTGCACTCGGCAACTTTCAGGCCCCAGTGTGGCTGCTCGGAGCAGTGGATTGCCGCTGCGAACAGGCCAGGGGGCAAGCAGGGAAGGGGGCTTGGAGGGTGGGTTCCGCAACAGCAGGAGGCACAATATGGGTCGGGTCATCGGCGGATAAAATACACTGCCGATCCATTGCGTGTGAACCTACCCTAAAGGGGTTTTCCGGACATACATGTTTTTACACTGGAATGGGGTTGCTTTTGAAATAAAGACAAACCATACTCACCTGCCCCGATCCCGTGCAGCTTTTGTTCTTCCCGATCCCTGCTCCTCTCTGCTCCTATTTGGCAAAGCGGTCATTTTATGCAGGAATAAAACTCAATTGGGGGGGGGGGGGCTACAGAGAGCAGCAGGTACTGGAAGCCATGAAAACAGCATTTGCAAGGGATCAGCGCAGGTAAGTACAGTTTGTTCTTTATTTTTAAAGCACTCACACTACAGTGTAAAAGCTAGTGAATGCCCCAGAAAACTCCTTTAACTCAGGAAGAAGATTTATTTTACAAATATAATATAAAAGAAAGATTTAATTCCCTATCCTAGCCTAAATTTCCTAGCAAAGGCATTGAGGCTTTTTAACACACCCATGACCCCCATCCCTCCATCAGCCACTGTTGCAGCCAACAAAGCAGCATTGCTGACTAATTGTAGGATAAAGAGTGGGAGAAATGAGCAGGAGCATGTGTCACTCCATAGACTGCAGTGCTCTACACTGGTGGCCCCATAGACTTACATTGTAGCCAAATGATAGAGATCCCTGAGAGCAAGAAGTGAAGCATGTTACCGTGCACTTCTCCCTGCTCATTTTCCTGGTCGGTGGGGGTCTTAGTGTTTCTGTGACAGGGACACTTTAAATGTTTATCTTTTTGACTTGGGCAATAGATTAGCATTTTCAAACTTTCTACATTGAAGTGTATATTACACCCCAAATGAATGTTTTTCCATCATCTGTTGCAATTTAGATCTTAAAACTGATTATCGATTATCCTGTGTCAGATTTATCATGTGATAACATTTAAATTAAGTATTCAAGCAAATACACTGCTCAAAAAAATTGCTAGAGATAGAGAAAGAGAAAGGTAACACATCCTAGATGTGAATGAATGAACTAATGGTATGAAATACTTTCGTCTTTACATAGTTGAATGTGCTGACAACAAAATCACACAAAAATTATCAATGGATATCTAATTTATCAAGGAGGTCTGGATATGGAGTTAACACTCAAAATCAAAGTGGAAAACCACACTACAGGCTGATCCAACTTTGATGCTGTCACGATCCCGGCTGGCAGGAGGTGGATCCTCTGTGCCAGAGAGGGATTGGCGTGGACCGTGCTAGTGGATCGGTTCTAAGTCACTACTGGTTTTCACCAGAGCCCGCCGCAAAGCGGGATGGTCTTGCTGCGGCGGTAGTGACCAGGTCGTATCCACTAGCAACGGCTCAACCTCTCTGACTGCTGAAGATAGGCGCGGTACAAGGGAGTAGACAGAAGCAAGGTCGGACGTAGCAGAAGGTCGGGGCAGGCAGCAAGGATCGTAGTCGGGGGCAACGGCAGGAGGTCTGGAACACAGGCTAGGAACACACAAGGAAACGCTTTCACTGGCACAATGGCAACAAGATCCGGCGAGGGAGTGAAGGGGAAGTGAAGTATAAATAGGGAGTGCACAGGTGAACACACTAATTGGAACCACTGCGCCAATCAGCGACGCAGTGGCCCTTTAAATCGCAGAGACCCGGCGCGCGCGCACCCTAGGGAGCGGGGCCGCGCGCGCCGGGACAGGACAGACGGAGAGCGAGTCAGGTACGGGAGCCGGGGTGCGCATCGCGAGCGGGCACTACCCGCATCGCGAATCGCATCCCGGCTGGAGACGGTATCGCAGCGCACCGGGTCAGTGGAGCTGCCCGGAGCGCTGCGGTAGCGAGAGAGAAGCGAGCGCTCCGGGGAGGAGCGGGGACCCGGAGCGCTCGGCGTAACAGTACCCCCCCCCTTGGGTCTCCCCCTCTTCTTAGAGCCTGAGAACCTGAGGAGCAGACTTTTGTCTAGGATGTTGTCCTCAGGTTCCCAGGATCTCTCTTCAGGTCCACAGCCCTCCCAATCCACCAAAAAGAACTTTTTTCCTCTGATCGTCTTGGAGGCCAGTATCTCTTTCACCGAGAAGACGTCAGAAGAACCGGAGACAGGAGTGGGAGAAACTAACTTGGGAGAGAAACGGTTGATGATGAGTGGTTTAAGAAGAGAGACATGAAAGGCATTAGGAATACGGAGAGAAGGAGGAAGAAGAAGTTTGTAAGAGACAGGATTAATTTGGCACAAGACTTTGAAAGGACCAAGATAGCGTGGACCCAGTTTGTAACTGGGGACACGAAAGCGGACATATTTAGCGGAGAGCCATACCTTGTCTCCGGGAGCAAAAATGGGGGGAGCTCTTCTTTTCTTATCGGCAAACTTTTTCATGCGAGATGAAGCCTGTAAAAGAGAATCTTGGGTCTCTTTCCATATGATGGAAAGATCACGAGTCACTTCATCTACAGCAGGCAAACCAGAGGGCAAGGGAGTAGGGAGGGGGGGAAGAGGGTGACGGCCGTACACCACGAAAAATGGGGATTTGGAGGAAGATTCAGAGACTCTAAAGTTATACGAGAATTCGGCCCATGGTAGAAGATCTGCCCAATCATCCTGGCGGGAGGAAACAAAATGTCGTAAATAATCACCCAAGACCTGGTTAATTCTTTCCACTTGTCCATTGGATTGAGGATGATACGCAGAAGAAAAGTTTAATTTAATCTTGAGTTGTTTACAGAGAGCCCTCCAGAATTTTGACACGAATTGGACGCCTCTATCCGAGACTATCTGTGTGGGCAACCCGTGAAGACGAAAAATATGTACAAAAAATTGTTTAGCCAACTGAGGCGCTGAAGGAAGACCAGGAAGAGGGATGAAATGTGCCATCTTGGAGAATCGATCAATGACCACCCAAACAACAGTGTTGCCACGGGATGGGGGTAGGTCTGTAATAAAATCCATACCAATCAGAGACCAAGGCTGTTCGGGGACAGGCAGAGGATGAAGAAAACCAGCGGGCTTCTGGCGAGGAGTCTTATCCCGGGCACAGACAGTGCAGGCTCGCACAAAGTCCACGACATCCGTCTCCAGAGTCGGCCACCAATAGAAGCGAGAGATGAGTTGCACAGATTTCTTGATGCCTACATGACCTGCGAGATGGGAGGAGTGACCCCATTTGAGGATTCCGAGGCGTTGGCGTGGAGAGACGAAGGTCTTTCCTGGAGGAGTTTGCCTGATGGAGACTGGAGAAGTGGAAATCAGGCAGTCAGGAGGAATGATGTGTTGTGGAGAGAGTTCAACTTCCGAGGCATCCGAGGAACGAGAGAGAGCATCGGCCCTAATGTTCTTATCGGCAGGCCGAAAGTGAATTTCAAAATTAAATCGGGCAAAGAACAGAGACCACCTGGCCTGGCGAGGATTCAGCCGTTGGGCAGACTGGAGATAGGAGAGGTTCTTGTGATCGGTGTAAATAATAACTGGAAATCTTGATCCCTCCAGCAGATGCCTCCATTCCTCAAGTGCTAATTTAATGGCTAGAAGCTCTCGATCCCCGATGGAGTAGTTTCTCTCCGCCGGAGAGAAGGTCCTAGAAAAAAAACCACAAGTAACAGCATGCCCGGAAGAATTTTTCTGTAGAAGGACCGCTCCAGCTCCTACAGAGGAGGCATCAACCTCCAATAGGAAGGGTTTAGAAGGGTCAGGTCTGGAGAGCACGGGAGCCGAAGAAAAGGCAGACTTGAGCCGTTTAAAGGCGTCTTCCGCTTGAGGAGGCCAAGACTTGGGATTGGCATTTTTTTTGGTTAAAGCCACGATAGGGGCCACAACGGTAGAAAAATGTGGAATAAATTGCCTGTAATAATTGGCGAACCCCAAAAAACGTTGGATAGCACGGAGTCCGGAGGGGCGTGGCCAATCTAAGACGGCAGAGAGTTTGTCTGAATCCATTTGTAGTCCCTGGCCAGAGACCAAGTATCCTAGGAAAGGAAGAGATTGGCATTCAAACAGACATTTCTCTATCTTGGCATAAAGTTGATTGTCACGAAGTCTCTGAAGAACCATACGGACATGCTGGCGGTGTTCTTCTAGATTGGCAGAAAAAATCAGGATATCGTCCAGATATACAACAACACAGGAGTATAAGAGATCACGAAAAATTTCATTAACAAAGTCTTGGAAGACGGCAGGGGCGTTGCACAGGCCAAAGGGCATGACCAGATACTCAAAGTGTCCATCTCTAGTGTTAAATGCCGTTTTCCATTCATCCCCCTCTCTGATGCGGATGAGATTATAAGCACCTCTTAAGTCCAGTTTAGTAAAGATGTGGGCACCTTGGAGGCGATCAAAGAGTTCAGAGATGAGGGGTAGGGGGTAGCGGTTCTTTACCGTGATTTTATTAAGACCGCGGTAGTCAATGCAAGGACGTAGAGAGCCATCTTTTTTGGACACAAAGAAAAATCCGGCTCCGGCAGGAGAGGAGGATTTACGGATAAAGCCTTTTTTTAAATTTTCCTGGATGTACTCCGACATAGCAAGAGTCTCTGGGGCGGACAGAGGATAGATTCTGCCCCGGGGTGGAGTAGTGCCCGGGAGGAGGTCAATAGGACAATCATAAGGCCTGTGAGGAGGTAGAGTCTCAGCTTGTTTTTTGCAAAAAACATCCGCAAAGTCCATATAGGCCTTAGGGAGACCGGTTACAGGGGGAACCACAGAGTCACGGCAAGGGGTACTGGGAACCGGCTTTAGGCAGTCCTTGAAACAAGAGGGCCCCCAACTCTTGATCTCCCCAGTGGACCAATCCAGGGTTGGGGAATGGAGTTGAAGCCAGGGTAGTCCAAGGAGGATTTCGGAAGTGCAATTGGGGAGGACCAAAAATTCAATCTTCTCGTGATGAGGTCCGATGCACATTAGAAGGGGCTCCGTGCGGAAACGTATGGTACAGTCCAATCTTTCATTGTTTACACAATTGATGTAGAGGGGTCTGGCGAGACTGGTCACTGGGATGTTGAACCTATTGACGAGAGAGGCCAAAATAAAATTTCCTGCAGATCCGGAATCCAAGAAGGCCATAGTAGAGAAGGATAAGGCAGAGGCAGATATCCGCACAGGCACAGTAAGACGTGGAGAAGCAGAGTAGACATCAAGGACTGTCTCACCTTTGTGCGGAGTCAGCGTACGTCTTTCCAGGCGGGGAGGACGGATAGGACAATCCTTCAGGAAGTGTTCGGTACTGGCACAGTACAAGCAGAGATTCTCCATGCGGCGTCGTGTCCTCTCTTGAGGTGTCAGGCGAGACCGGTCGACCTGCAAATCCTCCACGGCGGGAGGCACAGGAACGGATTGCAGGGGACCAGAGGAGAGAGGAGCCGGGGAGAAAAAACGCCTTGTGCGAACAAAGTCCATATCCTGGCGGAGCTCCTGACGCCTTTCGGAAAAACGCATGTCAATGCGAGTGGCAAGATGGATGAGTTCATGTAGGTTAGCAGGGATTTCTCGTGCGGCCAGAACATCTTTAATGTTGCTGGATAGGCCTTTTTTAAAGGTCGCGCAGAGGGCCTCATTATTCCAGGATAATTCTGAAGCAAGAGTACGGAATTGTACGGCGTACTCGCCAACGGAAGAATTACCCTGGACCAGGTTCAACAGGGCAGTCTCAGCAGAAGAGGCTCGGGCAGGTTCCTCAAAGACACTTCGAATTTCCGAGAAGAAGGAGTGTATAGAGGCAGTGACGGGGTCATTGCGGTCCCAGAGCGGTGTGGCCCATGACAGAGCTTTTCCAGACAGAAGGCTGACTACGAAAGCCACCTTAGACCTTTCAGTAGGAAACTGGTCCGACATCATCTCCAAGTGCAGGGAACATTGGGAAAGAAAGCCACGGCAGAATTTAGAGTCCCCATCAAATTTATCCGGCAAGGATAGTCGTAGACCAGAAGCGGCCACTCGCTGCGGAGGAGGTGCAGGAGCTGGCGGAGGAGATGATTGCTGAAGCTGTGGTAGTAGCTGCTGTAGCATCACGGTCAGTTGAGACAGCTGTTGGCCTTGTTGCGCTATCTGTTGTGACTGCTGGGCGACCACCGTGGTGAGGTCGGCGACAACTGGCAGAGGAACTTCAGCGGGATCCATGGCCGGATCTACTGTCACGATGCCGGCTGGCAGGTAGTGGATCCTCTGTGCCAGAGAGGGATTGGCGTGGACCGTGCTAGTGGATCGGTTCTAAGTCACTACTGGTTTTCACCAGAGCCCGCCGCAAAGCGGGATGGTCTTGCTGCGGCGGTAGTGACCAGGTCGTATCCACTAGCAACGGCTCAACCTCTCTGACTGCTGAAGATAGGCGCGGTACAAGGGAGTAGACAGAAGCAAGGTCGGACGTAGCAGAAGGTCGGGGCAAGCAGCAAGGATCGTAGTCGGGGGCAACGGCAGGAGGTCTGGAACACAGGCTAGGAACACACAAGGAAACGCTTTCACTGGCACAATGGCAACAAGATCCGGCGAGGGAGTGAAGGGGAAGTGAAGTATAAATAGGGAGTGCACAGGTGAACACACTAATTGGAACCACTGCGCCAATCAGCGGCGCAGTGGCCCTTTAAATCGCAGAGACCCGGCGCGCGCGCGCCCTAGGGAGCGGGGCCGCGCGCGCCGGGACAGGACAGACGGAGAGCGAGTCAGGTACGGGAGCCGGGGTGCGCATCGCGAGCGGGCGCTACCCGCATCGCGAATCGCATCCCGGCTGGAGACGGTATCGCAGCGCACCGGGTCAGTGGAGCTGCCCGGAGCGCTGCGGTAGCGAGAGAGAAGCGAGCGCTCCGGGGAGGAGCGGGGACCCGGAGCGCTCGGCGTAACAGATGTAATGTCCTTAAAACAAGTCAAAATGAGGCTCAGAAGTGTGCGTGGCCTCCACGTGCCGTATGACCTCCCTACAACACCTGGGCATGCTCCTGATGAGGATGGCGGATGGTCTCCTGGATGTCCTTCCGAGACCTGGACTAAAGCATCCGCCAACTGCTAGAAAGTATGTGATGAAACGTGGCGTTGGTGGATGGAGCGAGATATGATGTCCCAGATGTGCTCAATCGGATTCAGGCCTGGGGAACGTGCGGGCTAGTCCATAGCATCAATGCCTTACTCTTGCAGGAACTGCTGACACACTCCAGCCACATGAGGTTTAGCATTGCCTTGTATTAGGAAGAATCCAGGACCAACCGCACCAGCATATGGTCTCACAAAGGGTCTGAGGATCTCATCTCGGTACCTAATGTCAGTCAGGTTGCCTTTGGCAAGCACATGAAGGGCTGTGCGGCCCCCCCAAAGAAATGCCCTCCCACACCATTACTGACCCACCGCTAAACTGGTCATGCTGGAGGATGTTGCAGGCATTAGAACGTTCTCCACGGCGTCTCCAGACTCTGTCACGTCTGTCAAATGTGCTCATTGTGAACCTGCTTTCATCTGTGAAGAGCATAGGGCGACAGTGGCGAATTTGCCAATCTTGGTGTTCTCTGGCAAATGCCAAACTTCCTGCACGGTGTTAGGCTGTAAGCACAACCCCCACATGTGGACATCAGGCCCTCATACCACCCTCATGGAGTCTGTTTCTGACCTTTGCGTGGACACATGCACATTTGTGGCCTGCTGGAGGTAGGGTTGCCACCCTGCCGGTATTTTACCGGCACAGCCGGTATTTTCATCTACATTCCGGGCTGTGCCGGTAAGTTTGGATGAAAAATACCGGCCATGCAATGGCCGGTATTTTTCATTCACTGACAGGGGCGGACGGAGCAGCATCCCCAGAACAGCACTGCTTTCATGACCGGCCGTACAATGCCCAGGTCTAACACCACCAGCCTGTGACAGGGAGAGCTCCGTGCGATGACAGGAAGAGACTGTACAGTGCTGGGGAGGGGGGCGTGACCTCCTGTCTCCTCTCTCCCCCTCCCCCGCCTTCTCTCTGCCCCGTGCAGTCTTACAACCCTCCATAGGCAGAGCAGGGAGGGGAGAAGAGGAGAGGCCATGTATCCTGTCTCCCTCTGCTGCACAGGGCGGGTGAGTGTCTGTGTATATATATACGTGTGTGTGTGTGTGTGTGTGTGTGTGTGTGTGTATATATATATGTGTCTGTGTGTATATATGTGTCTGTGTGTATATATGTGTCTGTGTGTATATATGTGTCTGTGTGTATATATGTGTCTGTGTCTGTGTCTCTGTGTCTGTGTGTATATATATATATATATATATATATATATATATATATATGTGTGTGTGTGTGTGTGTGTGTGTAGGGGGGGGGGGTAAACTGCCTAATCTGGGGGACAACTATGCTGCCTAATCTGGGGGACAACTATGCTACCTAATCTGGGGGACAACTATGCTACCTAATCTGGGGGACAACTATGCTGCCTAATCTGGGGGACAACTATGCTGCCTAATCTGGGGGACAACTGGGGTACAACTATGCTCCTAATCTGGGGGACAACTGGGGTACAACTATGCTCCTAATCTGGGGGACAACTGGGGGACAACTATGCTCCTAATCTGGGGGACAACTGGGGGACAACTATGCTCCTAATCTGGGGGACAACTGGGGGACAACTATGCTCCTAATCTGGGGGACAACTGGGGGACAACTATGCTCCTAATCTGGGGGACAACTATGCTCCTAATCTGGGGGACAACTGGGGTACAACTATGCTCCTAATCTGGGGGACAACTGGGGTACAACTATGCTCCTAATCTGGGGGACAACTGGGGTACAACTATGCTCCTAATCTGGGGGACAACTGGGGTACAACTATGCTCCTAATCTGGGGGACAACTGGGGTACAACTATGCTCCTAATCTGGGGGACAACTGGGGTACAACTGGGGGACAACTATGCTCCTAATCTGGGGGACAACTGGAGGACAACTATGCTCCTAATCTGGGGGACAACTATGCTCCTAATCTGGGGGACAACTATGCTCCTAATCTGGGGGACAACTGGGGTACAACTATGCTCCTAATCTGGGGGACAACTGGGGTACAACTATGCTCCTAATCTGGGGGACAACTATGCTCCTAATCTGGGGGACAACTATGCTCCTAATCTGGGGGACAACTATGCTCCTAATCTGGGGGACAACTATGCTGCCTGATCTGGGGGACAACTATGCTGCCTGATCTGGGGGACAACTATGCTGCCTAATCTGGGGGACAACTATGCTGCCTAATCTGGGGGACAACTATGCTGCCTAATCTGGGGAAAAACTACCCGGCCCTCCACAATATTTTTAGTTTCTCATGTGGCCCCATGGGATAAATAATTGCCCCCCTCATTCCTCCTCAACCCCGGACATTCCTTAACCTGGAGCCGCCCGGGGAAAGGAGAAAGTGAAGACAAGAGACTGGTGAGACCTCTCTGCAAAATTGTGTATTTAATGCAGTGTTTCCCAACCAGGGTGTCTCCAGCTGTTGCAAAACTATTACTCCCAGCATGCCCAGACAGCCTTTGGCTGTCCGGGCATGCTGGGAGTTGTAGTTTTGCAATAGCTGGAGGCACCCTGGTTGGGAAACACTGATTTAATGTGTGAAACTATCTGCTGCGCTCTGTATCTAATCCTGTCATGTGCGATACTGTCTGCTGAGCCTGTGTATCTAATCCTGTCATGTGTGATACTGTGAGCTGAGCCTGTATATCCAAATCTGTCATGTGGGATACTATCTGCTGAGCCTGTGTATCTATATCTGTCATGTGTGATACTGTCTGCTGAGCCTGTGTTTCTAATCCTGTCATGTGTGATACTGTGAGCTGAGCCTGTGTATCTAATCCTGTTGTGTGATATTGTCTGCTGAGCCTGTGTATCTAATCCTGTCATGTGTGATACTGTGAGCTGAGCCTGTGTATCTAATCCTGTCATGTGTGATACTATCTGCTGAGCCTGTGCATCTAAATCTGTCATGTGTGATACTGTCTGATTAGCCTGTGTATCTAATCCTGTCATGTGTGATACTGTCTGATTAGCCTGTTTATCTGACGTTGCGCAGGGGGACGTCACTCGTCATCAGAGAGAGCCAGCGTTGCTGTCGCGCGCCACCACTACCGCCGCCGCTGGCATAAATAGGGTTTTGGTAGGTATTCTCTAAATGTAAATTTTTTTGTGCGATATAGGAAAATTCCCCCCCATATATATTGTATCCCTCCAATCCCCTATGCCATTTCTTAAACCCCCCTCCCATCCCCCGTGCCATTTCTTAAACCCCTGATCCCTCAGCCCCTGTGCAA
Source organism: Hyla sarda (assembly GCF_029499605.1). Taxonomy (NCBI): domain Eukaryota; kingdom Metazoa; phylum Chordata; class Amphibia; order Anura; family Hylidae; genus Hyla; species Hyla sarda. Next base: position 457,933,530 of record NC_079190.1, read on the forward strand.
TCTGGCCCCTCCCCTTTTGTAGCTCCACCCCCACATAGCCACACCCATGACCGGTATTTTTCTGAGGGAAAGGTGGCAACCCTAGCTGGAGGCCATTTTGTAGGGCTCTGGCAGTGCTCCTCCTGCACTTCTGTGCACAAAGGCAGAGGTAGCGGTCCTGCTGTTGGTTTGTTGCCCGCCTACAGCCTCCTCTACGTCTCCTGATGTACTGGCCTGTCTCCTGGTAGTGCCTCAATGCTCTGGACACTACACTGACAGATACAGCAAACATTATTGACACAGCTCGCATTCATGTGCCATCCTGGATGAGCTGCACTACCTGAGCCATTTGTGTGGGTTGTAGACTAGAGTGAAAGCACCCCCAGCATTCAAAAGTGACCAAAACATCAGCCAGGAAGCATAGGAACTGAGAAGGGGTCTGTGGTCACCACCTGCAGAACCACTCCTTAATTGGAGATGTCTTGCTAATTGCCTATAATTTCCACCTGTTGTCTGTTCCATTTGCACAACAGCATGTGAAATTGATTGTCAATCAGTGTTGCTTTCTGAGTGGACAGTGTGATTTCACAGAAGTGTGATTGACTTGGAGTTACATTGTGTTGTGTAAGTGTTCCCTTAATTTTTTTTGAGCAGTGTAGAAACACAGGCTAAAGTGGAACTTTCATGCAATAAACCATAAGGATCCCTTTTTGGCCCTCCAAAAAGTTGGGATGTATGATCGCATCCAATGGTAGACTGCACAATTGTTTGTCTGCCTCTTAAAGGGGTACTCTGGTGGAGTCGGAGGCCGTGAGCGTGACATCAAATCACACCCCCCTCTCTTCATGTCTATGGGAGGGGACGTGTTGGCCGCAGGAACCCAGCGTTTGTTTAGAATAGCCGGGTGCTGTGGGAAATCATGGGGGGCCCCCAGCAGAAATATTATCCCCTATCCTTTTGATAGGGGATAAGATGTATAGCAGTGGAGTAAACCTTTAAATTTGGAGGCATATTGAGGTAGGGCAAAGTTGTCCTTCTTGACTAGAAACAAGGGGCAGGTGCTACCTATATTCCGGCTAAAAAATACAGATGTAGCAGAGCTAAAAGTGTTCAACAGTATCTTGCTTTGGATTCACTTGCATGCCTATGGATACATTGTTGAGCCAATGACACACTTAGCACAGCTACATCTGTATATTTAGAAATGTAGATTTTGTTTGTTCAGCAGCCAGAATATTCTTTTTTGTAACAGCAAAGTAAGTAATGTTGTACCTCATGTATTATTAATGGAAACCTCAGAACGGAGCCGGACAGTATAATGGCAGCTTCCACTTTCGAGGTTATTTACAGACATATGTTGTATATTCCTCGGTCTTTTTTCATCCTGTAAGTTTTCCTGTGTCACTGCGATCTGTAAAGCACGAAATCTCCTCTAGATTGAAAACACATTACTGTAACCGGATAAGGTCATCACTTTTTAAGTGTAATGCAATTGGAGTCATAAAATAAATTTTATCGTTTGCATAAAAAGACTTTATGTGGATTAAACTCCACTTTTAATTTGTCCTATAATTTCTCACATTGAATCCTATAAATGATGGATCTGCCAGCTCTAGATTGGATGCAGCATTACACTTATTTATGACTAGCTGAGTATCCGGCGCTGCCCGGTTTTTCCTACCTTATCCTTGTGGGGGAGGAAAACAACAAAGGAAAAAGCTTTTGTCCTCATATACCGACCCCAAATCCCCCCCTCATATTCCGACCTCATATCCTGTCTTTATATTTTGTCCTCATATCTCGACCTCATATCCCGTCCTCATATCCTGACCTCATATACCGTCCTCATATCCCGACCTCATATGCAGTCCCCATATCCCGTCCCCATATTGCATCCCCATATCCCTTCCCCATATCCTGTCCCCATATCCCATTCCCATATCATGTCCTCATATCCCGTCCTCATATCCTGTCCCTATATCCTGTCCCCATACTGTGTCCCCATATTGCATCCCCATATCCCGTCCCCATATCCTGTCCCCATATCTCGTTCCCATATCCTTTCCTCATATCCCGTCCCCATATACTATCCTCATATCCCGTTCTCATATCCCGTTCCCATATCTGTCCTCATATCCCGTCCTCATATCCCGACCTCATATCCCGTCCCTATATCCTGCCCTCATATCCTGTCCCAATATCCTGTCCTCATATCTAATCCTCATATTCCATCCTCAGGTGGGGCTGAGTTGTGGTAAAGATATTGTAAGCTGAATATAAAAGGGGTGTGACATAAAGGGTGGGCGTGTCTTTGCAAGATGGAGTATGGCATGCGTATAGGGTGTGGCTTGCAAGCCAGACTGACACATTCACCAGGAGATGCAGAGCGGAGCTTGTGGAATAAGGTACCAGAAGTCCTATATACTTGCAGGGGACTTGAAACAAAAACCCCATCCTTCACATATCGGGGGTAGGTTAGGGGTTAATTAGTATTAGTGAAATTACTCCAGCTGTACTAAAGTTATGCAGTAACATATATTTTCCTTAGACTTGTATGGGACTTTAAATAAAATCCCCAACCCTGGCAAATGGGGTCGGTAAAGGTTAAATCACCTATCCTTTGTTTGTTGTTGACATATAAGTAACATGTGTGCCAAGTTTCATGGTAATATATTTAGCCATTTGGAAGTGATGCTCTAACATACACACATACATATATACACACATACACACATACATACACACATACACACACATACACACACATACACACACATACACATACACACATATATACACACACATACACACACACACACATATACACACACATACACACACACACGCACACATATACACACACATACACACACACACATACACACACAAACATACACACACACACACACATACACACACAAACATACACACACACATACATACACACACAGACACACACACATACACATACACACACACATACACACATATACACACATACACACATATATACACACACATACACACACACACATACACACACACATACACACACATATACACACACACAGACAGACACACACATACACACACACACACACATATACAGACATACACACACATACACACACATACACACATGTACACATATACACACACACACATACACACACATACACACACATACACACACGTACACATATACACACACACACATACACACATATACACACACATACACACACGTACACATATACACACACACACATACACACACAAACATACACACACACATACATACACACACAGACACACACACATACACACACACATACACACATATACACACATACACACATATATACACACACATACACATACACACACACACATACACACACACATACACACACATATACACACAGACAGACACACACATACACACACACACATATACAGACATACACACACATACACACACATACACACACATACACACACGTACACATATACACACACACACATACACACATATACACACACATGCACACATATACACACACATGCACACATATACACACACATACACATACACACACATGCACACACACAGACACATACACACATGCACACGTTGAGATTTATATATGTAGATTGTTATCTAATGATCAATCTATTTCAGTGTAATAAGTACAAATTGCAAGATCGAGATAAAAGAGGAAAAATCCCATAAATATCTCAGCACCACTTAAGGTTGTTGCATAGAATGGGTTTAGCAAATGAATAGATGTGAAACTGCATTGAAACATTAGTCACATCTTCAAAAGTCAAAGCAATTTGTACAGTAACCTGTATGTATAATGGAGCCTGCATTGTATTGCAGATCCTATATGAATAATGGAAGAATCATAGACTATCACATTCTGATGGATGCAAATCTTATTCTGTTGGATCCAATGTATGTAATGCATTAGTCACACAGCCTATTCATGTAATACCTGTTATGGCAGGGTTTCTTTTTCATTTGTCAGCACACTTGTGTTCATATACACACATGCATGCACATAAATTCATGTCCCGATGGCAGCCACATGCAGTGTAAGCTTCTTCTCTAGCACCAGCCACAGAACACACATTGCCAGCAACATAGCTCCATATGAGGCTACCTACAAAACCCTTAAAGAGAACCTCTCATGATCTTATTAAATTTTATAATCCTCCCAGTTCACTGCCCCCTCGTGATAAACCACCCCCTGACTTAATTTTTTTTTCTTCCTTGATATTGCTCTGTATTTTCAGCTCAGTCTCAGACAGATTCACAGACTGGGAAGGGGCATTACCCATCAGGCATGACATCATCTGAAGCCATACAGGGGAAAACTTCCTCCCTCACTCTCCCAGAGCAGTTCAGTGTGAGATGAGCTATGATCGGCTAAGGCTGCACACACACCTCTCAGGCCAGCAGGAGTCCAAAGGCTGTGCAAGAGATGGAGGAAATGGGCTCTGGACAAGTAGGGAGACACCTAATGGCAGCTTTTTTAAACACAACACCTAGAAAACTTCCTTTTTTTTTTTTTTTTTAACAAAGTACATTATAAAGATTTTTATTTACCATAAGGAGTGCAATAGCAAAAATTAGTTTTAATGACACTGACCATTTAAAGCTGGTTACAGAATAGTGCCATTCACAGAGCTCCATGAAGTGCCATCATACAAGGCGCTGAGTGTCCATAAGGTGCCAACCATTTACAGCTACTGTTCTGCCATATAGTGTGAGTTACAGAGCCCCCAGAGTCAGTTCTAGCAAGGATCATCCTGCTGTTTAGTCATCTTGTGTCTATTAGATTGTTTGGGGCATCTCTTAGAAAATTACTTTAGAGCTTATCAATTAGTGTGGATCAGCTGATCTGGATGCTCAAAACAGGGCTTGTTTGAAGTAGGAGTTTCTTATTGATTCTCTCCTGACAGGTCCCTGACTTTTGCAGTGGGGTGCGGATTATATTGTATGTTCTATGTATTTAAACCCAAAATTCCTTGTATTTCTTGTTCTAGCCTAATTTTGTTTCCAGTCAGTTAAGTTGATTCTTGGTTAATTCTTGTGTAGTCCTTGTTTCTATATCTTGACTTGCTATTGTTTCTTACTGTATTGTCTTCATGCATTTATTTCTTAGTACAGCAGTAGCGATGAGCGAAGTTACAGTAGTTTGATTCGTCACGAACTTCTCGGCTCGGCAGTTGCTGACTTTATCCTGCATAAATTAGTTCAGCTTTCAGGTGCTCCGGTGGGCTGGAGACTCTCTCCTAGGACTGTATCCACCTTTTCCAGCCCACCGGAGATCCTGAAAACTAATTTATGCAGGCTAAAGTCAGCAACTGCCGAGCCGAGAAGTTCATGACAAATGGAATCACTGTAACTTCGCTCATCTCTATTCAGCAGTGCCCAGCCTTGGTTTTTGTATCTTGCTCTTAGTGTCCACCTGTTGTTTGTGTTTGTGCCAGAGTAGACATATTTTCAGGGACAGTAAGCGTCAGTGAGGTCAGTGTTTAGAGAGATATAGGTAAAGATTTAGGAAAATCAAGTTTTTCTTTTAGTTTGTTCCTGTTCCATTACCACCTGCCCCAGTTTCTGACTGCAGTCTTTATCACTCATTTGTGTCATTATCCATTTCTATTACTATTTGTTTATATTTTCTGTTGGAAAGTTCCAGTTTTTTAATTCATTACCTGCTTACATACATGCATACTTTTACATATTTGTTCATGTGACTGTTACAAAAGTCTGCCCTACTGTAAGTCCTGGGGTATCTGAGTATTGGGAATAACTATAAGGATCTGAAAAAATCAACTGATATACAGTATTGTACACCCTTTACAATTTTGTAAATATTTTGCTATATCTTTTCATGTGGCAAATGACACTCTGCTACAATGTAAAGTAGTGAGTGAACTACTAAAGGGGTACTCCGCTGCTCAGCGTTTGGAACAAACTGTTCAGAACCCTGGAGACGGCGCCGGGATGTCATAGGAACGCCCCCTCATGACATCATGTCCCGCTCCCTCAATGCAAGTCTATGGGAGGGGGTGTGATGGCTGTCACGCCTCCTTACATAGACTTGCATTGAGGGGGCGTTATGTCTTGAGGGGGCTGGCCTAAGACATCATGAGCTCCCGGCGCCGGCTCCAGCGTCCTGAACAGTTTGTTCCAAACACTGAGCAGCGGAGTACCCTTTTAATGTATAATCCTTGGCAACAAAAGTGAGTACATCTCTAAGTGGAAATGTCCAAATTGCACCCAAAGTGTCAATATGTTGTGTGGCCACCATTATTTCCCAGCACTGCTTTAAGCCTCTTGGGGATAGAGTTCACCATAGCTTTACATGTTGTCACTAGTGTTGCTCACGAATATTCGCAATGCGAATTTCATTCGCGAATATCGCATATTCACGAATTTGCGAATATTCGCGAATATAGCACTATATATTCGTAATTACGAATATTCGTTTTTTTTTGTTGTTTTTTTTTCACAGTACACATCACAGTGATCACCCCTCTCTACTTCCAGCTTGTGTGGTGTAAAGAAGGCTCCAATACTTCTGTGTGAGACAGGCGTGCAAATTTTCGCATACGTGAATTTTGCCTTATGCGAAAATAAAACGCGAATATTACGAATATGTGAATTTAGCAAATATATGACGAATATTCGTCCATATATTCGTGAAATATCGCGAATTCGAATATGGCCTATGCCGCTCAACACTAGTTGTCACTGGAGTCCTCTTCCACTCCTCCATGATGACATTACAAAGCTGGTGGATGTTCTAGATCTTGTGCTCCCCCACCTTCTTTTTGAGGATGTCCCACAGATCCTCTATAGGGTTTAGGTCTGGAGACATGCTTGGTCCGTCCATCACCTTTACCCTCAGCTTCTTTAGCAAGGCAGTGGGGGCCTTGAAGGTGTTTTGGGGATGTTATCATGTTGGAATACTGTCCTGCAGCCCAGTCTCTGAAAAGAGGGGATCATGCTCTGCTTCAGTATGTCCCAGTACATGTTGGCATTTATGGTTCCCTCAATGAATTGTAGCTCCCCAGTGCCAGCAGCACTCATGCAGCCCCAGACCCTGACACTCCCACCACCATGCATGACTGTAAGCAAGACACACTTGTCTTTGAACTCCTCAGCTGGTTGCCATCACACACACTTGTCTTTGAACTCCTCAGCTGGTTGCCATCACACACACTTGTCTTTGAACTCCTCAGCTGGTTGCCATCACACACGCTTGTATTTGAACTCCTCAGCTGGTTGCCATCACACACACTTGACATCATCTGAACAAAATAAGTTTATCTTGGTTTTATTGGACCACAGAACATGGTTTCAGTAATCCCTGTCCTTAGTCCACTTGTCTTCAGCAAACTATTTGCAGGCTTTCTTGTTCATCTTCTGGGACAATAGCCATGCAGACTAATTTGATGCAGTGTGCAGCATACGGTCTGAGCACTGACAGGCTGAACGCCCCACCCCCCACTCCCACCCCTTCAACTTCTGCAGCAATGCTGGCAACATTCATATGTCTATTTCCCAAAGACAACCTCTGGATATGACACTCAGCATGTGAATTCAACTTCTTTGGTCGACCATGGGGAGGCCTGTTCTGAGTGGAATATGTCCTGTGAAACCGCTGTATGGTCTTTCCCATTGTGATGCAGCTTAGCTTTAGGGACTTGGTAATATTCTTATAGCCTAGGCCATCTTTATAAAGAGCAATAATTCTTTTTTTAACGAGTCACATGACACCGGGGAGGGAAAATGGGCAATTGGCCCCAATTTGGATATGTACGCTTAGGGGTGTACTAATTTTTGCTGCCAATCTTTGTGCAGCACCAGGTTTTTTTTTTTTAAACACTGGGTGCAGGCGGTGTGGTCATGACGTCACGGCAATGCCCTTGTGATGTCACATCACGCCCCCTCAGTGAAAGTTTATGGGAGAAGGTATGGCAGCCATCACACCCCCTCCCATAGACTTGCATTGGGGGGGCGTGGCGTGACATCACGGGGTGCATTGCTGTGATGTCACAACCCTGCCACTCGCTCCAAGCATTTGGAACAGAATGTTCCGCATGCTTGGGCAGTGGAGTACCCCTTTAAAAATGCATGGATGTGTGTTGAATTATTTTGAGGGGACACAACATTAAAGGAGAGCTCCAGAATAGGAAAATTATCGTCCCTACTGCCGGCAGTAAAAAAAATAAACAGGTACATACCTTCCTTCGCTCCCCGATGCCTCTGGTAACCGGCTCCGGCCTCCGCCGCGATCCTCTTCCTGGTTGCCGGTGGTCAGCGAGTCATACTGCACTCAGCCAATCACCGGCTGCAGCAAAGTCCCAACTCGGCCAGCGATAGGCTGAGCGGCAGTGTGACGTTTTTGGCCCCAGCAGCAGGTGCCGGTGTAGTGAAGAATTGTGTGTCTTGAAGCGTTCTCTCACTGCCGCTCAGCCTATCGCCGACTGAGTCGGGACTTCGCTGCGGCCGGTGATTGGCTGTGTGCAGCATGATTAGTTGACCACCGGCAACCAGGAAGAGTATCGCGGCGGAGGCTGGAGCCAGTTACCGGAGGCACCGGGGGAGGGAAGGAAGGTATGTACCTGTTTATTTTTTTTACTGCTGGCAGTATGGACGATAATTTTCCTATTCCGGAGTTCTCCTTTAGCCCCTTAAGGACACAGGACGTACTCAAACGGCCCCTTTTCCGAGTCCTTAAGGTCTCAGGACGTTTGAGTACGTCCTGTAAAATCCCGGCCCCCCGCCGCTAGCCGGAGGGGTGCCCGGTGCATGCTGGGGGTTGTAGCTTTTGCAACAGCTGAAGGCACACTGGTTGCAAAACACTGAGTTTGTTACCAAACTCGGTGTTTCACAACCAGTGTGCCTCCAGCTGTTGCAAAACTACAACTCCCAGCATGCACTGATAGACCGTACATGCTGGGAGCTGTAGTTTTGCAACAGCTGGATGTTTCTCCCCCCCCCCCCCCCCAATGTGAATGTACAGGGTACACTCACATGGGCGGAGGTTTACAGTAAGTATCTGGCTGCAAGTTTGAGCTGCGGCAAATTTTCGTCCGCAGCTCAAACTGCCAGCGAGAAACTACTGTGAACCCCCGCCCGTGTGACTGTACCCTAAAAACACTACACTACACTAACACAAAATAAAATAAAAAGTAAAAAACACTACATATACACATACCCCTACACAGCCCCCCTCCCCAATAAAATTGAAAAACGTCTGGTACGCCACGGTTTCCAAAACGGAGCCTCCAACTGTTGCAAAACAACTACTCCCAGTATTACCAGACAGCCACTGACTGTCCAGGCATGCTGGGAGTTTTACAACAGCTAGAGGCACCCTGTTTGGGAATCACTTGCGTAGAATACCCCTATGTCCACCCCTATGCAATCCCTAATTTACGCCTCAAATGCGCATGACGCTCTCACTTTGGAGCCCTGTCGTATTTCAAGGCAACAGTTTAAGGTCACATATGGGGTATCGCCATACTCGGGAGAAATTGTGTTACAAATTTGGGGGGGTATTTTCTGCTTTTACCCTTTTTAAAAATGTAAAATTTTAGGGAAAAGAAGCATTTTAGGCAGCAGTGCCAGCAGAGCACTTTTCAACCCCATATGGGGTGTTTTCTGAATCGGGAGAAATTGGGCTTCAAATTTTCGGGGGTATTTTCTGCTATTACCCTTTTTAAAAATGTAAATTTTTTGGGAAAACAAGCATTTTAGGAAAAAATAAATTTTTTTTTTTTACATATGCAAAAGTCGTGAAACCCCTGTGGGGTATTAAGGTTCACTTTACCCCTTGTTACGTTCCCAGAGGGGTCTAGTTTTCAAAATGGTATGCCATGTGTTTTTTTTTGCTGTTCTGGCACCATAGGGGCTTCCTAAAAGTGACATGCCCCCCAAAAACCATTTGACGCTTCTTCCCTTCTGAGCCCACTACTGTGCCCGCCGAACAATTAACATAGACATATGAGGTATTAATGTTTAAAGTGACCATGGTCAGAATTGCAAAAAGTCCTTAAGGTGAAAAAAGGCTCAGTACTTAAGGGGTTAAACACTGTTAGACAGGCTGTGTAATCACTACTTTACGCTGTAGCAGAGGGTCATTTTTTTTGTGTTGCAACATAAAAAGATACCATAAACTATTTACAATGTAAAGGAATGTCTTATGACCACCCGGTATTGTTACATATAAGATCATAAAAATATTAGTAAAAAGGGAGGAATTGATAAACATAACAAAATAACAACCACTTTTCACTTATGTGCTGATACTCCAGAGAGTTCTTTGTTTACTTGGCTGCAGCCATGACATTTACTTACAGTATAACCACATGGTCTCATCTGTGGATGGCACAACACAACTGAGGACAGTGACTGATTGGGATGGTCACTTGAGTAGAAAAGCATGACATCACTGCAGCCAAGTACACAAAGTTCTGTGGGGATCACCTGAGTGGCAATGCTAAAGTGGCAGTGGATTTGAAAGGCGAGTAATGTTATTTTATCACAAAACCTCCTTTGGCCAATTTTTTATGATCTTCAAAAATCACTTTAAAGGGGTAGTCCGGTGGGGAAAATTTTTCAAATCAACTGGTGTTAGAAAGTTATACAGATTTGTAAATTAGTGAGTTGTTTATTTCAGTCTGACCACAGAGCTCTCTGCTGCCACCTCTTTCCGTGTCAGGAACTGTCCAGAGTAGAAGCAATTCCCATTGAAAACCTCTCCTGCTCCGGACAGTTCCTGACTCGGACAGAGGTGTCAGCAGAGAGCACTGTGGTCAGACTGGAAAGAACTACACAATTTCCTCTGGAGCATACAGCAGCTGATAAGTACTGGAAGGATTAAGATTTTTTTTTCATAGAAGTAATTTACAAATATGTTTAACTTTCTAGCAACAGTTATTTGAAAAAAAAAAATGTCCACTGGAGTACACCTTTAAATGCTGGACCTCCAAAAATGTCTAATCGGTAAGTGCTTCTCAAATGCAATTTATAAAATCAAGGCAAACCCAAAACTCGTATCATAAACCCAGTTCTGTATGTCTATATTGGTTTGTATACAGATCTGTAGGCACTCCCAGTGTTGCTGTATTGTACCTATATGAGCACCATATTGTCTTTTAGAAGCAATGCTCAGGGAGGAGAATACCTGCCTAATACATGGTACCTGCCATGGTTGTTTTTCACAGATTCATCCAGAAACCATAGCCTCTGTATTAAATAGAACAGTATGGGATTATATTAGGTTATAGATTCAAACATCAAATATTCATAATGTACATGTGTACATCAGGCCTAAGGGTACCACCCCCTTTTTCCTTCACAGTAGTTGTTTATGGATTCATGTACATAGTTGTATTGTGGATCCCGAGTTCTTGATAAAAGCTTCCACCTTTATTACAGAAATGTCATTAAAATCCTAGAATAGACAGACATTAAAGCATACAGAGCATCCCTGACACGTTTCCAGCTGTCATGCAACCACTTAGTCACAGGGCCTATTGGCACATAGAAACAGGGACACTGTGTACAGCCTTGTGATAAGTCAGTGTTAAGCTTGGCTTTAACCCCTTAAGGACCAAAGGTTTTTCCGTTTTTGCACTTTCGTTTTTTCCTCATCACCTTCTTAAAATCATAACGCTTTTAATTTTGCACCCACAGATCCATATGAGGGCTTATTTTTTGTGCCACCAATTGAACTTTGTAATGACCAATCATTTCACCACAAAACTTACGGCGAACCCAAAAAAATATATATTTGTGGGGCAAATTTGAAAAAACGCCATTTTGTAACTTTTGGGGGCTTCCAATTCTATGCAGTGCACTTTTTTTTTTTTGTAAAAATGACACCATATATTTATTCTGTAGGTGCATACGGTTACAATGATACCTAATTTATATACTGTAGTTTTTTCTTTATTTTACTACTTTCAAAAAATTATTACTACATGTACCAAAATTTGTATGTTCAAAATTGTCATCTTCTGACGCCTATAACTTTTTTATTTTCCTGTATACGGGGTGGCATGAGGGCTAATTTTTTTTGACCTGAAGTTTTTATTGGTATCGATTATTCTGATGGGACTTTTTGATCACTTTTTATACATTTTTTTAGGGTATACAAAGTGACAAAAAATACGCAATTTTGGACTTTGGAATTTTTGGAATTTTTTTACCTGTATGCCATTGACTGCATGGTTTAATTAACATTATATTTTTACAGTCTGGACATTTACGCACACGGCAATACCTCATATGTTTATTTTTGTTAAATCACATTTATTCACTTTATTTATTTTTACTATTTTTACACAGTTTTTAGCCCCCATATGGGACTATTACTTGCAATCCTTTGATTGCATACACTTTTCAATGCTATGCCATAGCATAGCATCGATCAGTGTAATCTGCACTCGATTGTCTGGATCTCAGGCTTGGAGCAATCAAACGATGATCGAACAGCGTGGAGCGAGGTAAGGCACCTCCCGTTGTCCTCTCAGTTGATCAGGACACCGCGAATTCACCGTGGCATCCCGAACAGCTCCACTGAGCTAACCGGCTTGGATTTCTCCCGTTTTAGATGCTGCAATCCACTTTGATTGTGTCGTCTAAAGGGTTAATACCAGACATATGCCTGATCGGCGATGTCTGGTATTAGCCAGGGGTCCTGGTTGCTGATATCAACCGGGACCCAGCAGATACCGCTTCACATTACGGGAGCTGGCCACGAATGTAAATATACGTCTGTGGTCATTAAGAGGTTAAAGCTGCAGGTGAGGTGGCAGCTGGTCAGGCAAACACTATAGATAGTATCAGACATAGCAGAGCTAAACAGGTATTTACAGCAGAAGCTGTGAGAACAGCTAGCCAATATGGCTACAGGTGCAGGCTGGCTGGAACAAACTACAAGCCGACAGGAATCGAAGTAGACAGTCCATGTTCATACACAGAGATGTGTGTAAGAGCCCAAAGGATGAGGCAAAAGCAAAGTGAAGAATACAGGCAGGTATAAGCAACACAGGACCAGCATACAGACAGGCTTCAGAGACCTAACAATGCAGAATACACAACATTAATGAGGCCTCGGGCAACAGGTGTGACTTTATAGGGAGTGCCAGGCAAAGATTGGAGGAGGATCCATTAGAGAGTGTGTGCTGGCTCTGGAAAACTCATCTCTCACAGTAAAGCCTTCGCAGCCCCTAGTGGACAGAGCGGATACTGCAGCAAGAGAGAAACCAGAACATGAAGACCAGGAAATATAGCAGACACATGTCACAGAAAATGTCGCCCGACGCTGGTAGGTACCAGAACACATGGTACATTGGTGGTTGCCAATCAGTAGTGTCACAGTCTGCCATAAGGGTGCATGATGCCAATTTCATATCAAGGCATATGAAGCTTTTTTTTTATATATGTCATTTAGATTCCATATGAAGCCAACAGACAAAACGAATGCATGTCCTATTGCACTTCGTACCTCATGATGCTAATAGTGCCTAATAGAGCCTATACATCAGGGCTCCTTGCTGTGCCATGTGCTTGAGCCCTAATACTCCTGACTGTGTAGCAGTGGTCTCAAACTGTGGCCCTTCAGATGTTACAAAACTTCAACTCCCAGCATGCCTGGTAGATGATGAAGTTTTGCCACAAGTTTGAGACCAATGCTTGGTTTCTTGCCAGTGCTTGTAGATTTTAACCCCTTAAGGACACAGAGCGTATCCATATGCCCCTGTTTCCAAGTCCTTAAGGACATAGGGCGTATGGATATGCCCTGCGCATTTCTGGCCCCCGCCGCTAGCCGGAGGGGAGCCGGTGCCGGATGCCTGCTGAAACCGTTCAGCAGGCATCCCGGCATATTGCCCAGGGGGGTCATTATGTCTGCCCATGTCGGCGATGGCCGCAGATCGCTGGACAATTCAGTCCAGTGATCTGCGGCGGATTCCAGGTCAATCGGGTCTCCAGTGACCCGGTGATCCGGAATTACTCGCTGATCGGGGCCGTCTCTGATGGCCCCGAACAGCCATAGCCAGCAGGGATGAGGTGGCACTGGTGCCACCTCACGATCGCCCTGATTCATCGGCCGGTTTCCCGGCCGACCAATCAGTGCTCCTGCTACGGGTGTCACTCCCACAACCCGCTCCGCCCTCTTCCGGAGGACATGAGCGGGTGCTGGAAGAAGACCCCGGGAGCTGGGGACCCCGATCCCCGGCGTCCCTGTTGGGATCGGGGCCCCAGGAGCGACGGCTGTGGCGAGGTACTGACCTGCAGGAGTGGCGTGGAGCAGCAGTTGGAGGTGCTTAGCAACAGCTCCCAGCATGCAAAAAGGGCATACTGGGAGCTGTAATTATGCAACAGCAGGAGGCAGACCACCACAACTCCCAACATTCCTTTATGGGCATGCTGGGACTTATAGTTTTGCAACAGCTGGAGGCACATTTTTTCTATGGAAAAGTGTACCTTCAGCTGTTGTATAACTACAACTCCCAGCGTGCACAATCAGCTAAAGTGCATGCTGGGAGTTTTAGTGGTGCATCTGCTGGTTGCATAACTACAACTCCCAGCATGCCCGTTGGCTGTCGGTGACTGCTGAGAGTTGCAGTTTTGCAACAGCAGGAGGTGGTGAGAGCCTGAATGCAGATCGTAGAGGGAGGGGGCATGTTTAAGGAAAAGTTAAAAAAATAACGACCGCTATAAAACCATGCAGACCCCTGTGAAGGTGGTAGAGGATAGTCAGGGGGAGAAAGAATGCCTGTTTGATACAGAGGAGAAGATGGAGGAAGGTGGTGAGAGAGAGATGGCGGCAGTGAGGGTGATGAGAGTGAGGGGGATGATTGTGATACCCCGTGTACCCCTAAGACCTCTGTCACCCCAAGTGCAGAATATATTAACCTTGCTCAAGTCACCTTACCAACCACTTCAGAGGAAAGTGACAGCAGGGATGGCGGTGACAGCAGCCCGGTCGGTGGGGGGGCTCCTGCGGGCCATAGTGATGCAGGAGTCACCCACCCGTCTGGAAAATTTCAGTTTTGGCCAGGACCTGGGCCTGACGAGAATAAAAGGAAGAAAATGAAGAAGAAAAAGGCTGGGAAGCAAGTGAAGTTTGTCTTCTCCCCTTTCAAGCAGTCTGGGCCACCTGAAAAGTTGGTTCAGGCTGCTGGGCCCCCCACCCTGCCAGATCCCGCTTCTGCTGTGGAACGGGACCAGTACGGGGGGGTACAGTGCTGCATCCAACATGGCCGCGGGTGCCACAGTCACGCATCCTGCTGGTAGGGAAGAGCAGGACGGGCTAATGGTGGGCAATAGTTATGCGGCAGTATGCAAGGGGAGCGGTTCCCCGAGTATTGTGGGCAATGTCACCAGCTCTGCAGGGCACTCCCCTGAGAGGGGGGGGGAGTGTCCGGGCGCCGGGACCTACTGCTGAGCCTGTGCGGTCGGGCGCAGTGTGTGGCGCGGATGCTGCGGGGATCTCCCCTGATAGGGAGGGGAGTCCCTGCACATCAGTGGCAGGAGGAGGTGTGGAGGTGCGCCCGGAGGGGCAGCCTCAGCCTCGGGATTTGACGTCTACCGTGACGTCTCGTATAGAGGATGAGTCAGTGTCGGCAGCCGCCGGTGACCTTAGAGGGAGCAAGAAGCCCAAGCTAAAACACGTCCAGGCCAGCCCAGAGATAGTGGGTGAAGCAGCTGCTGATCCCATATATACTGTAAATGAAAGCAATGTAAATACAAAGAGTGTGAATGATGGGAGTGGTAGTGCTGTGGATGAGAGGGGTGTATGTGGGAGTGGTAGTGGTGTAGATGGGAGGAGTGATAGTGGTGTAGATGGGAGGAGTGGGAGTGGTGTAGATGGGAGGAGTGGTAGTGGTGCAGATGGGAGGAGTGGTAGTGGTGCAGATGGGAGGAGTGGTAGTGGTGTAGATGGGAGGAGTGGTAATGGTGTAGATGGGAGGAGTGGTAGTGGTGTAGATGGGAGGAGTGGTAGTGGTGTGAATGGGTGGAGTGGTAGTGGAGTGAATGGGAGGAGTGGTAGTGGAGTGAATGGGAGAAGTGGTAGTGGTGCAGATCGGAGGAGTGGTAGTGGCTTTTGTGGCAGTACAGGTGGCCTAGGCAGGGACATAGGGACGGTGTCTTGTCCGGCTGCCCCCCCCCCCCCCCCCCCGGTCGCCAGGAGTTATGCAAGTGTGGCGGCTGGGGGTTCAGTGGGATCTTTACCTCCTGCATCTGGTGACGGTCAGTTGCAACGGCGCCTCCTGGAGGCACTGAAGGGAGGAGAAAGGACGCTCCAGGTAGAGGGAAAGGAGATGGACCTGTCTTTTTGGGTGGAGAGACGTGGTCTGGGAGCGTTCCAAGAGAGGAATGGGGAGACCGTATGGTCCCTCCAGACACCCGGGCAAGGAGGTAGTTCGCAAGAATGTGGCCCGTCTGGTCTGGAAAGGCGAAGATGCGTGCCCCCAAAGGGGCAAGGTGGTGGAGCTTCTTTTCCAGATGGGTTTCAGGGCTAGGGACATCTTTGCCCTGATTCACCCCTTCGGCTCCTCCAAGTCTGACGTCAGCTTTGTTAGGCCGAAGGGACTAGATCTCTTTTGGTCTAATTATGAGCTGATGAAAAACGAGCCCGGATGGCGAGATTTCGCTGTAAAAGCGGTATCTCGCCAGAGTATGGTAAAGAAAGTGACCGTTTTGACCCGTAACGAGTGACTTTCTTGCTATGACATTATGACCTGGTTGGGCAGGTACGGGGAGGTGACGGACGTCCCCCGGAAGAACTTTGATGAGCACAATATATGGTCAGGGGCCTGGATGTTTTCCGTCCATCTCAGGCGTTCAGGGAAGACGGTCACCCACATCCCTTCGGCCGCCTTCCTGGGACACGACAGGATTCAGATCTTCTACCAGGGGCAGCCGAAGCTGTGTCACAGGTGTGGTGACCCAAACCACTTTAGTGCCAACTGCACTCAGCAGATATGCACCCTCTGCTGTGGGGTGGGTCACCTGGCGGCCACCTGTGGACAGATTCGGTGTAACTTGTGTGGTGACTTAGGTCACCCGTTCAGCCGGTGTCCGTGCTCATTCTCTAACGCTGTGACCGCCCCGGCTGGGGAAAGCCAAACTGTTGCCCCGGCGGGGGAAGGGACCAGTGGAGGAGAGGGGGCACGAAAGCCAGTGAAGGAAAAACATAAGACCCCCTGTATGCGGAGGCGAGAGGAGAAGCGCAGTGTTACGCCTAGCGCTCCGGGTCCCCGCTCCTCCCCGGAGCGCGTACGGCGTCTCTCTCTCCGCAGCGCCCCGGTCGGTCCCGCTGACCGGGAGCGCTGCACTGTCACGGCCGTCGGGGATGCGATTCGCACAGCGGGACGCGCCCGCTCGCGAATCGCATCCCAGGTCACTTACCCGTTCCCGTCCCCTGCTGTCATGTGCTGGCGCGCGCGGCTCCGCTCTCTAGGGCGCGCGCGCGCCAGCTCCCTGAGACTTAAAGGGCCAGTGCACCAATGATTGGTGCCTGGCCCAATTAGCTTAATTGGCTTCCACCTGCTCCCTGGCTATATCTGATCTCCTCCCTTGCACTCCCTTGCCGGATCTTGTTGCCTTGTGCCAGTGAAAGCGTTTTGTGTGTCCAAAGCCTGTGTACCAGAACTTCTGCTATCCACCCTGACTACGAACCTTGCCGCCTGCCCCCGACCTTCTGCTACGTCCGACCTTGCTTCTGTCTACTCCCTTGTACCGCGCCTATCTTCAGCAGTCAGAGAGGTTGAGCCGTTGCTAGTGGATACGACCTGGTCACTACCGCCGCAGCAAGACCATCCCGCTTTGCGGCGGGCTCTGGTGAAAACCAGTAGTGACTTAGAACCGGTCCACTAGCACGGTCCTCGCCAATCCCTCTCTGGCACAGAGGATCCACCTCCTACCAGCCGGGATCGTGACAGTAGATCCGGCCATGGATCCCGCTGAAGTTCCTCTGCCAGTTGTCGCCGACCTCCCCACACTGGTCGCCCAGCAAGCCCGACAGATTGCCCAACAAGATCACCAGCTTTCGTACTTGACCACCATGACACAGCAACTCCAGTCGCAGCTACAGCAGCTTCAGTCACAGCTACAGCAATTTCAGTCTCAGCTACAGCAGCAGCAACCATCTCCTCCGCCAGCTCCTGCACCTCTTCCGCAGCGAGTGGCCACTCCTAACCTCCGCCTGTCCTTGCCGGACAAATTTAATGGGGACTCTAAGTTTTGCCGTGGCTTTCTTTCGCAATGTTCCCTGCACTTGGAGATGATGTCGGATCAGTTTCCTACTGAAAGGTCTAAGGTGGCTTTCGTAGTCAGCCTTCTGTCTGGAAAAGCCCTGTCATGGGCCACACCGCTCTGGGACCGCAATGACCCCGTCACTGCCTCTGTACACTCCTTCTTCTCGGAAATTCGAAGTGTCTTTGAGGAACCTGCCCGAGCCTCTTCTGCTGAGACTGCCCTGCTGAACCTGGTCCAGAGTAATTCTTCCGTTGGCGAGTACGCCATGCAATTCCGTACTCTTGCGTCTGAACTTTCCTGGAATAATGAGGCCCTCTGCGCGACCTTTAAAAAAGGCCTATCCAGCAACATTAAAGATGTTCTGGCCGCACGAGATACTCCTGCTAACCTGCATGAACTCATTCATCTAGCCACTCGCATTGACATGCATTTTTCTGAGAGGCATCAAGAGCTCCGCCAGGAAAAAGACTTAGATCTCTGGACACCTCTCCCACAGTCTCCATTGCAATCTGCGCCCAGGCCTCCCGCCGAGGAGGCCATGCAAGTGGATCGGTCTCGCCTGACCCTGGAAGAGAGGAATCGTCGTAAGGAAGAGAATCTTTGTCTGTACTGTGCCAGTACCGAACATTTTTTGGTGGATTGCCCTATCCGTCCTCCACGTCTGGGAAACGCACGCTCGCACCCAGCTCTCGTGGGTGTGGCGTCTCTTGATGCTAAGTCGGCTTCTCCACGTCTCACGGTGCCTGTACGGATTTCTCCTTCAGCCAGCTCTTCCCTCTCAGCCGTGGCCTGCCTGGACTCTGGTGCCTCTGGGAATTTTATTCGGGAGTCCTTGGTGAATAAATTCTGCATCCCGGTGACCCGTCTTGTCAAGCCACTCCACATTTCCGCGGTCAACGGAGCCAGGTTGAATTGCACCGTGCGTTTCCGCACGGAGCCCCTCCTAATGTGCATCGGACCTCATCATGAGAAAATTGAGTTTTTGGTCCTCTCCAATTGCACTTCTGAAATTCTCCTTGGACTACCCTGGCTTCAACACCATTCCCCAACCCTGGATTGGTCCACAGGGGAGATCAAGAGCTGGGGACGCCGTACGCGCTGCGGGGAGGAGCGGGGACCCGGAGCGCTAGGCGTAACAGTACCCCCCCCCCTTAGGTCTCCCCTTCTCTTTGTCCGGTAACTGCCTCCCCTGGGATGAGGACACCGGGAAAGGATGGAGGGATTCCTCAACGGCAGGCAGTACAGCAGGAGTGGGAATGGGGAGGGAGGGCAGAGGGCGAGGCCTGGCACGGGGCAGTGTGACACCAGGACGAGGGCCATGAGGAGGCATTGAGGCTTGCCTGACTGGACTGGGAGGGGGGGAGAGGCACTTCTTAAGGCGGGCAGAGTCCATAACGACCTTAGGGAGACCGGATACAGGAGGAACCACAGGGTCACGGCAGGGAGTACTGGGAACCGATTTAAGGCAGTCCTTGAAGCAAGAGGTACCCTCTTGCTTCAAGGACTGCCTTAAATCGGTTCCCAGTACTCCCTGCCGTGACCCTGTGGTTCCTCCTGTATCCGGTCTCCCTAAGGTCGTTATGGACTCTGCCCGCCTTAAGAAGTGCCTCTCCCCCCCTCCCAGTCCAGTCAGGCAAGCCTCAATGCCTCCTCATGGCCCTCGTCCTGGTGTCACACTGCCCCGTGCCAGGCCTCGCCCTCTGCCCTCCCTCCCCATTCCCACTCCTGCTGTACTGCCTGCCGTTGAGGAATCCCTCCATCCTTTCCCGGTGTCCTCATCCCAGGGGAGGCAGTTACCGGACAAAGAGAAGGGGAGACCTAAGGGGGGGGGGTACTGTTACGCCTAGCGCTCCGGGTCCCCGCTCCTCCCCGCAGCGCGTACGGCGTCTCTCTCTCCGCAGCGCCCCGGTCGGTCCCGCTGACCGGGAGCGCTGCACTGTCACGGCCATCGGGGATGCGATTCGCACAGCGGGACGCGCCCGCTCGCGAATCGCATCCCAGGTCACTTACCCGTTCCCGTCCCCTGCTGTCATGTGCTGGCGCGCGCGGCTCCGCTCTCTAGGGCGCGCGCGCGCCAGCTCCCTGAGACTTAAAGGGCCAGTGCACCAATGATTGGTGCCTGGCCCAATTAGCTTAATTGGCTTCCACCAAGAAAATAATTCTACTGCTGTACAAATCACTAGTCAGACTATACATAGAATACTGTGTACAGTACTGAGCACCAGTGTACAAGAAAGATATAGTGGAGCTGGGCAACCAAGGAAATACAGGGAATGGGAGAACTACAGTACCCAGAAAGATTATCAGAATTAGGGTTATTAGTTTAGAAAAAAGAAGGCTTAGGGGAGACCTAATAACTACCGTATATACTCGAGTATTAGCCGTTCCGAATATAAGCCCCTAATTTCACCCCAAAAACCCAGGAAAACCTATTGACTCGAGTATAAGCCTAGGCTGGGAAATAAATCATTCCCCCCGTCATCATTCCCCCCCCCCCAGTCATCATCCTGCCCTCCTCTGTCATCATCCCGACTCCCACTGTCATCATCCAGACCCCCCTCATCCCTCCTGTCATCATCCAGACACCCCTCATCCCCCCATCATACAGATCCCCCTTTCCCCCCCGTATCATTATCCATATCCCCCTCATATCCCCCTGTCTTCATCCAGACCCCCCTCTCTTGTTCTCTACTCACCTCCCCAGTTGCAGCTCTGTCGGTCCTTCCCTAGCAGCCGTCCAACGTCGCTGCAGGGAACGTCCGACTTCTAGTGGGGAGGGTGAGCCAGTTTTGGTCATCCATCTTGACGGAGAGGCCCTCTTCTCTGCTGCGGGCTGGCCCCGGACTAGTGACGCTGCATTGACGCCGCCGCATAGGGACGCCCCTGACGTCACGGATGTCTGCTGTGCACGGACGTCCCTGCATGGTGGCATCAATGCAGTGTCACTAGTCCAGGGCCGGCCCAAAGCGGAGAAGAGGGCCTCCTGGTCAAGATGGACCGCCCGGACCAGCTCACCCGCCCTACTGGAAGTCGGACGGTCCCTGCAGCATAGATGGGCGACGATGGACGGCCCGGCCCATCCCACCCCGACCGGTATGCCTGGGATTTCCTCTTCACTCGAGTATAAGCCGAGGGGGACGCTTTCGTCATGAAAAATGGTGCGGAAAACCTCTTATACTCGAGTATATACGGTATGTATAAGTATATCAGGGGACCGTTCAGAGATCTCTCCCATGATCTATTTGTACCCAGAACTGTATCTGTAACAAGGGGGCATCCTCTAGGTTTAGAGGAAAGAAGGTTTCTACACCAGCACAGAAGGGGGTTCTGTACTGTAAAAGCAGTGAGACTGAGGAATTCTCTGCCAGTGCAGGTGGTCATGGTGAACTCTATGAAATAATTTAAAAAGGGTCTGGATGCATTTTGGAGAACAATAACATTACAAGTTATGGATTCTAGATCTATAGGGACATATTTGGAGTCGGGAAGGAATTTTTACCTCCAGTATGAGGTTTTTTTTGCCTCTGGATCAACTCAGTAAGGACTCATTAGGGTTATAGGTTGAACTTGAATGGACTCTGGTCTTTTTTCAACCTTATGAACTATGTTACTATGTTACTTTGTATCTTCACAGTGTCTTTAGCTAAATAATACTATGTTGATAAGAAAAGTAACAGCTGATGGAAGCGAGTACATTGTTCAATATGAATTGCTGAAAATATGTGCTGGAGTTGTCTAATGTTTTACCCGGCATGACATAAATTTCTGAATAGTGAGACTATGCTCGTGGCCCTGTCATTAAATAAAACAAGAAACGCGGCTCCATTATCAACCTTTTCCAGAATGATGCCTAAGTATCCATTGAGGTCATTTTCTCATCATTCATCACAGCTGTCTGCAGGAGCTCAATTCCAAATCTGGATGTTCAGTAAAGCTTATTGTAACCCAGACAAAACACTTATTACATTCACTGAAGATACTGCATGTGTAACCATGAAGCTTCCTGATTTGAAGCTTTGCAATGAATTTTAAACAGTGCAGTTGGATTTTCTATATGTTATTGTGGACAGGTTTTGTGTGGTTATTGAATGGAAACCCAAGGTGCTTGTTACAATGAAGACTAGTCAAAAAAGTATAGCATGGCAATAGGGCACTTTGGACAATGTATTTTTATTTTTTTTTACAGAAGCTTCCCCTTATAATCCGGGCCAGAACCCAGCAGCAGTTTTTTAAACTCTCTTGTTACACCCAGTGGGAAGGAAAAATTACACAGTACCCTCTTAGACCAATAGGCTATAGTAGCAATGGTCGGACGTTCTGCGTACTCAAGGAAGAGAGAGCGACTGCAGGAAGTTGGTCGGAAATCTCTCCTATGTTCTACAAGGTTCTTGAAACATTCCTCAGAGATCTGGGACAACATAGAAATATACTGTAGAATGTGTCTGCAAATAAGAACCATATGACCCATCTAGTCTGACCATTATTCTAAATACTATGAATAGTCCATGGCCCTACCCTATAGCCTTATGCCTATCCCATGCATGGTTAAACTTCTTCACTCTATGTGCAATTACCACTTCTGCTGGAAGGCTATTCCATGCATCCACTACTCTCTCAGTAAAGTATTACATTCTGATATTACAGCAGAAACCTTTCCCCCTCTGATATAAAATGATGTCCTCTTGTTGTAGTTTTTCATCTCTTAAATACCCCCTCCTACCGTGTTGATGCATTTAAAAGTTTCTATCATATCACCTCTGTCTTTTCTTTCTTCTATACATGTTAAGGTCCTTTAACCTTTCCTGGTAAGTTTTATACTGCAATCCATGTACTAGTTTAGTATCTTCTCTGAACTCTCTCCATTGTATTTATATCATTCTGGAAATACGGTCTCACATGTAGGTAGGAAACAGTGGAGCCCTAACTCGCCCACAGCCACTTTCCCTACCTATCAGCCCTAAGTGACGAAACCACGATGACAACCCCTCCCTGCTAAGTTCTAGGGCAGTGTTCTCAAAATAATAAAATACAAAACAGTCGGAGTTGGAAAACAGCTGGGGGCACACAAAACTGACAGAACTAAATCTAGACAAATACACAGTAAAGTAAGGTCAGACTAGCTGGGGTCAATAACAGGAGTAAGCAAAGTACCAGAACAGGAGAGTAGTCAAAAAGCCAAGCCAAAGGTCAAACCTGAAGTCAGAAACACTATAGGATTGCTGGTTGCTAAACAAAGTCTTTCACTGACCAGGACTTGAAGCACACTGCAGGTTTAAATAGCCAACTACAAAGGTGCGATCTTAGCATGGTCAGCTGACCAGCCCAGAAAGCTAGGGTGTAGCCAGCAACCAAACTAAACCAAAGCTCAAGAAATTTTAACCCTTCAGGTCAGACACGGAGGAGTCATTACTTGCAGCCTCCAGTACTGCGCACAATACTCCAAATGAGGTCTCACCAGTGTTCTGTACACAGGATGAGCGCTTACCTCTCTACTGATAATACCTCTCCCTATACATCCAAGCATTCTACTAGCATTTCCTGCTGCTGTATTACATTTTCTGCCTACCTTTAAGTCTTCTGAAATAATGACCGCTAAATCCCTTTTCTCAGATACTGAGGTTAGGACGGTATAACATATTCTATTTTCTACTATTGGGTTTTTACATCCCAGGTTCATTTTCTTGCACTTATCCATATTAAAGGTCAGTCTCCAGAGACCACTCCTCTAGTTTACCTAAAACCTTTTTCATTTTGTGTATCCCTCCAGGAACATCAAGCCTGTTACACATTTTTCTGTCATGAGCAAAAATAATATAAAGTTATTAAACAAAATGGATCCCAGTATAGATCCCTGAGGTCCCCACTGGTAACAAGACCTTGCTCTGAATATACTCCATTGACTACAACCCTGTGTTGTCTGTCCCTCCACCCCTTCCTAATCCATTCAACAATATGGGAGTCCAAGCTCAAAGACTGCAGTTTATTGATAAGTCTTCTATGTGGGACAGTGTCAAAAGCCTAACTAAAATCTAGATAAGCAATGTCTACTGCCCCTCGGCCATCTATTTTTTCAGTTACCCAATCAAAAAAATGTATATGATTAGTTTGACATGATCTCCCTGAAGTTATCCCATGATATTGCTCATTTTGCAATCCATAGGATTTTAGATGTTACATAATCCTATCCTTTTTTAGGGTTTAAATTAATTTCCCGACTATTAATGTCAGACTTACTGGTCTATAATTGCCTGATTCCTCTCCACTAACTTTCTTATGAATAGGCACAACATTTGCCAACTTCCGATATTCTGGGACGTTTGCTGTTAGCAGTGATTAGTTAAAGTGGTTGCACGCTCAGCCCATGGCAGAAGACCGGGATATCCCTGCACCCTGCACCCCCTGATGCTGACTCCTCCTCTCCCTTCTGCCCACAATCCCAACTTTGCCTGTAGTCTCACTTTTTAAGTTGGATTGTGGGCAAAACTGGGGGAGTTTGGCCATTATTGGTCCCCCCCAGTGGAGTACTATGCAGGGGGCGGGGAGGGGGGGCGGCCCGCCCTGGGTGCCGCTCACAAGGGGGGTGCCAGGGGCGGACTGACCCGCCGCAGCCGCCGCCGCCACCACTACTGAGGATCCGGGACACTCGTCCCAGACCCCCAGCAGACAGCGGTGCCTTCTCCTGTATGCGCGATACACGCACATACAGGAGAAGGCGTCCCCTCTGTGTGAGCCGCATCTGCAGCTACACAGAGGAAACGTGACCTCCACCCCCACACAGCACACAGTACAGGCGCCGGTGTCTGTACTGTGGAGGGGAGAAGTCGCAGGCCCTGCAGCAGAGGAGATCGCTACGTGGGATATCAGGTGAGCATTCTTTTTTTATTTATTTTTCTCAACTCTGCATACACCTATGGGGAAGGGGAGGGGGGTTACTCTACATATACCTATGGGGAAGGGGAGGGGGGGTTACTCTACATATACATATGGGGGAGGGGGGGTTACTCTACATATAGCTATAGGGGAGGAGGGGGGGTTACTCTACATATACCTATGGGGGAGGGGGGGTTACTCTACATATATACCTATAGGGGAGTAGGGGGGCTTACTCTACATATAACTATAGGGTAGGAGGGGGGGGGGTTACTCTACATATACCTATGGGGGAGGAGGGGGGGTTACTCTACATATACCTGAGGGGGGGTTACTCTGCATATATACCTATAGGGGAGGAGGGGGGTTACTCTACATATACCTATGGGGAAGGGTAGGGGGGGTTACTCTACATATACCCATAGGGGGGGTTACACTACATATACCTATGGGGAAGGGGAGGGGGGGTTACTCTACATATACCTATGGGGAAGGGGAGGGGGGGTTACTCTACATATACCTATGGGGAGGGGGGTTACTCTACATATACCTATGGCGAGGGGGGGTTACTCTACATATACCTATGGGGAAGGGGAGTGGGGGTTACTCTATATATACCTATGGGGAAGGGGAGGGGGGTTACTCTACATATACCTATGGGGAAGGGGAGGGGGGGTTACTCTACATATACCAATGGGGAAGGGGAGGGGGGGTTACTCTACATATACCTATAGGGGAGGGGGGTTACTCTACATATACCTATGGGGAAGGGGAGGGGGGGGTTACTCTACATATACCTATGGGGAAGGGGAGGGGGGGTTACTCTACATATACCTATGGGGAAGGTGAGGGGGGTTACTCTACATATACCTAAGGGGGGGGGGGTTACTCTACATATACCTATGGGGAAGAGGGGGGTGTAGCTGCATATAAATATGGGAAAGAGGGGGGTGTAACTGCATATACATATGGGAAAGGGGGGTGTAACTGCATATACCTATGGAAACGGGGGGGTTACTCTACATATACCTATGGGGAAGGGGAGGGGGGTTACTCTACATATACCTATGGGGAGGGGGGTTACTCTACATTTACCTATGGGGAAGGGGAGGGGGGGTTACTCTAAATATACCTATGGGGAAGGGGAGGGGGGTTACTCTACATATACCTATAGGGGAGGGGGGTTACTCTACATATGCCTATAGGGGAGGGGGGTTACTCTACATATACCTGTCAGGAAGGGGAGGAGGGGTTACTCTACATATACCTATGGGGAAGGGGAGGGGGGTTACTCTACATATACCAATGGGGAAGGGGAGGGGGGTTACTCTACATATACCTATAGGGGAGGGGGGGCTACTCTACATATACCTATGGGGATGGGGAGGGGGGGTTTCTCTACATATACCTATGGGGAAGGGGAAGGGGAGGGGGGGTTACTCTACATATACCTATAGGGGAGGGGGGGTTACTCTACATATACCTATGGGGAAGAGGAGGGGGGTTACTCTACATATACCTATCGGGAAGGGGAGCTGGGGGTTACTCTACATATACCTATGGGGAAGAGGGGGTGTAGCTGCATATACCTATGGTAAAGGGGGGGTGTAACTGCATATACCTATAATAAAGGGGGGGTGTAACTGCATATACCTATGGGAAAGGGGGGGTGTATCTGCATATACCTATGGGAAAGGGAGGGGGGTGTAACTGCATATACCTATAAGAAAGGGGGGGTGTAACTGCATATACCTATAAGAAAGGGGGGATGTAACTGCATATACCTATGGGAAAGGGGGGGGGTGTAACTGCATATACCTATAAGAAAGGGGGGATGTAACTGCATATACCTATGGGAAAGGGGGGGTGTAACTGCATATATCTATGGGAATGAGGGGGGGAGTGTAAGTGCATATACCTATGGGAAAGAGGGGGGGTGTAACTGCATATACCTATGGAAAAGGGGGGGTTTAACTGCATATACCTATGGGAAAGAGGGGGGGTGTAACTGCATATACCTATGGGAAAGGGGGGGTGTAACTGCATATACCTATGGGAAAGAGGGGGGGTGCAACTGCATATACCTATGGGAAAGGGGGGATGTAACTGCATATACCTGTGGGAAAGGGGGGTGTAACTGCATATACCTATAAGAAAGGGGGGGTGTAACTGTATATACCTATGGGAAAGAGGGGGGCGTGTACCTGCCTATACCTATGGGAAAGAGGGGGGGGAAGGTAACTGCCTACACCTATGGGGAAAGGGGAGGAAAGGGGGGGTGGTAACTGCCTATACCAATGGGGAAGGGGGGGTGTAACTGCATATACCTATGGGAAAGAGGGGGGGTGCAACTGCATATACCTATGGGAAAGGGGGGATGTAACTGCATATACCTGTGGGAAAGGGGGGTGTAACTGCATATACCTATAAGAAAGGGGGGGTGTAACTGTATATACCTATGGGAAAGGGGGGGGTGTAACTGCATATGCCTATGGGAAAGGGGGGTATAACTGCATATGCCTATGGGAAAGGGGGGGGTGTAACTGCATATACCTATGGGAAAGAGGGGGGGTGTAACTGCATATACCTATGGGAAAGGGGGGGTGTAACTGCATATACCTATAGGAAAGAGGGGGGGTGCAACTGCATATACCTATGGGAAAGGGGGGATGTAACTGCATATACCTGTGGGAAAGGGGGGTGTAACTGCATATACCTATAAGAAAGGGGGGGTGTAACTGTATATACCTATGGGAAAGGGGGGGTGTAACTGCATATGCCTATGGGAAAGGGGGTGTAACTGCATATGCCTATGGGAAAGGGGGGATGTAACTGCATATACCTATGGGAAAGAGGGGGGGATGTAACTGCATATACCTATGGGAAAGAGGGGGGATGTAACTGCATATACCTATGGGAAAGAGGGGGGGATGTAACTGCATATACCTATGGGAAAGAGGGGGGGATGTAACTGCATATACCTATGGGAAAGAGGGGGGGGATGTAACTACATATACCTATGGGAATGAGAGGGGGGTTGTAACTGCATATACCTATGGGAAAGAGGGGGGGTGTAACTGCATATACCTATGGGAAAGAGGGGGGCGTGTACCTGCCTATACCTATGGGAAAGAGGGGGCGGAAGGTAACTGCCTACACCTATGGGGAAAGGGGAGGAAAGGGGGGGGGTGGTAACTGCCTATACCAATGGGGAAGAGGAGGGTTACTCTACATATACCTATGGGGAAGAGGGGGTGTAGCTGCATATACCTATGGTAAAGGGGGGTGTAACTGCATAAACCTATAATAAAGGGGGGGTGTAACTGCATATACCTATGGGAAAGGGGGGGTGTATCTGCATATACCTATGGGAAAGGGAGGGGGGTGTAACTGCATATACCTATAAGAAAGGGGGGGTGTAACTGCATATACCTATAAGAAAGGGGGGATGTAACTGCATATACCTATGGGAAAGGGGGGGGGGGTGTAACTGCATATACCTATAAGAAAGGGGGGATGTAACTGCATATACCTATGGGAAAGGGGGGTGTAACTGCATATACCTATGGGAATGAGGGGGGGAGTGTAAGTGCATATACCTATGGGAAAGAGGGGGGGTGTAACTGCATATACCTATGGAAAAGGGGGGGTTTAACTGCATATACCTATGGGAAAGAGGGGGGGGTGTAACTGCATATACCTATGGGAAAGGGGGGGTGTAACTGCATATACCTATGGGAAAGAGGGGGGGTGCAACTGCATATACCTATGGGAAAGGGGGGATGTAACTGCATATACCTGTGGGAAAGGGGGGTGTAACTGCATATACCTATAAGAAAGGGGGGGTGTAACTGTATATACCTATGGGAAAGAGGGGGGCGTGTACCTGCCTATACCTATGGGAAAGAGGGGGGGGAAGGTAACTGCCTACACCTATGGGGAAAGGGGAGGAAAGGGGGGGGTGGTAACTGCCTATACCAATGGGGAAGGGGGGGTGTAACTGCATATACCTATGGGAAAGAGGGGGGGTGCAACTGCATATACCTATGGGAAAGGGGGGATGTAACTGCATATACCTGTGGGAAAGGGGGGTGTAACTGCATATACCTATAAGAAAGGGGGGGTGTAACTGTATATACCTATGGGAAAGGGGGGGTGTAACTGCATATGCCTATGGGAAAGGGGGGTGTAACTGCATATGCCTATGGGAAAGGGGGGGATGTAACTGCATATACCTATGGGAAAGAGGGGGGGATGTAACTGCATATACCTATGGGAAAGAGGGGGGATGTAACTGCATATACCTATGGGAAAGAGGGGGGGATGTAACTGCATATACCTATGGGAAAGAGGGGGGGATGTAACTGCATATACCTATGGGAAAGAGGGGGGGATGTAACTACATATACCTATGGGAATGAGAGGGGGGTTGTAACTGCATATACCTATGGGAAAGAGGGGGGGTGTAACTGCATATACCTATGGGAAAGAGGGGGAGGTTTTTTTTTTTTAAACTCTACCTATACCTACAGGGAAAGGAGGGGGACCAATGGGGAAGGGGAGGGGGGGTTACTATATATATACCTATAGGGGAGGGGGGGTTACTCTATATATACCTATGGGGAAGGGGAGGGGGGGTTTCTCTACATATACCTATGGGGAAGGGGAGGGGGGTTACTCTACATATACCTATGGGGAAGGGGAGGGGGGTTACTCTACATATACCTATGGGGAAGGGGAGGGGGGTTACTCTACATATACCTATGGGGAAGGGGAGGGGGGTTACTCTACATATACCTGTGGGAAAGGGGGGGTTACTCTACATATACCTAAGGGGAGGGGGGGTTACTCTACATATACCTATGGGGAAGAGGGGGGGTGTAACTGCATATACCTATGGGAAAGGGGGGGTGTAACTGCATATACCTATGGGAAAGGGGGGGTGTATCTGCATATACCTATGGGAAAGGGGGGGTGTAACTGCATATACCTATGGGAAAGGGGGTGTAACTGCATATACCTATGGTAAAGGGGGGGTGTAACTGCATATGCCTATGGGAAAGGGGGGGTGTAACTGCATATGCCTATGTAAAAGGGGGGGTGTAACTGCATATACCTATGGGAAAGAGGGGGGGTGTAACTGAATATACCTATGGGAAAGAGGGGGATGTAACTACATATACCTATGGGAAAGAGGGGGGTGTGTAACTGCATATACCTATGGGAATGAGGGGGGGGTGCAACTGCATATACCTATGGGAAAGAGGGGGGGTGTACCTGCTTATACCTATGGGAAAGAGGGGGGGGGGGGAGGTAACTGCCTATGCCTATGGGGAAAGGGGAGGAAAGGGGGGGGGGTGGTAACTGCCTATACCAATGGGGAAGAGGGGGGTAACTCTGCCTATACCAATTGGGAAGAGGGGGGTAACTCTGCCTATACCAATTGGGAAGAGGGGTAGGGGAATCTGCCTATACCTATGGGGAAAAAAGGGTTTAACTCTGCCCATACCTATGGGAAACGGGAGGAGGTTTTTTTTTTAACTCTGCCTATACCTACGGGGAAAGGGGGGGGGGGACTCTGCTGCCTATACCTAAGGAGAAAGGGGTGTTAACTCTGTTTCTATACCTATTGGGAAGGGGGTTTAACTCTGCTGACTATACCTACAGGGAAGGGGGGGCTACCTAACTTTATACCTGGAAGCCTTACTACTTACCTACATACACAGCTACCTAACTATGTACATACCTGGCCTTCATACATGGCTGCCTAACCACCTAGCTAGCCCCCTACCTACCTAACTTGTCACCTACCTACATATCTGGCTTCCTGATCTACCTACCTAGTTACTTATTTACCTGGCTACCTACCTACCTGCCCGTTTACTGTGCAGAACACCAAGGAGCGCATTATTACAGTTTGCGGGCCTATAGATG
The DNA here is from genome assembly GCF_029499605.1 of Hyla sarda. Lineage (NCBI taxonomy): Eukaryota > Metazoa > Chordata > Amphibia > Anura > Hylidae > Hyla > Hyla sarda. The sequence goes on from NC_079190.1 coordinate 457,964,611, forward strand.
GAAAGATTGTGTAGAGGAGGGCACTGAATATATGCAGAGTCTGACATGTTTTTCCTGCAGATGGCGATCTTATCCAGACGGAGAAGAAAAGGAAAGAGGACGCAGCTGATCAGAAAAGAGAAAGCCGGTTGCGGGCGAAACGCGTCGGAGACTCATAGCAGGTGTAGGGTCCAGTCCGGTATCTATATGTCCTCTGCCTTCTATTTTTTCTAACTGTCACCTCCATTGTGCACTTTTGTTTTTGTACTTAACACATGTTATGCTGTTTAATACCACTGCCATCTTAGAACATTGCACTTTGCTTAGTTATTCACTGTGTGATATTTCTCACTATGTAAGAAGTGTTTATAGTTTTTTAGCACTTGCACTTTATTCTTAGTTACTCTTGCACACTCAATCCTATCTTCTGTATGTACATAAAGACTTATTATATATATATACATTTTTTAATCCACCTACCGGACTCAACTCTCCCTTTATATATATATATATATATTTTTTATCCTGCTTTTATTATTATCAATTATTACATGTTGTAAATTGAGATGAATTTTTATCAACTTATATCTATGGATTTATATTGATTGTGTATGAATTTTCTTTTCCTATTTTATATCATATATTTTTTTTTAATTTATGTCTTTGTATTTAATAAAATTTACATATATATTTTTATATTACTTGTATTTCATCATTGGGGCATAAGGTTTACGCTCTTTGTAGCGTATTGTAGGTTTACATATTTGGTCTTCTGTCTTTTTAGACCCCTTTTTCATTTATTTTAAGGAGCCATTTTTTGGACTCTTTTTGAACTAATTTTTTTTGTTTCTCTCGTAGCACTTTGGAAACTTCTGCCGCAGTCGTGACATTTTTTAGCTATTATTAGAATGTGTGAGCTTAAGCTGATAAGCCGTAATGGTTTATCAGTTCCGCGTAGCCTTTGATGTCTGTATTTGGCTATAGGGTTCGCTGTTGGGTTGAATACTTTTTATATGTTTGCTGTGATCAGATCCATTTAAACTATATCACTGCGGTTCTCAAGTCATCATCTGGCTCCTTAAGTTGTTTTCCCATCATGAAGAAATGGATATTTTCTGTTTATAACGTTGGGAATATAATAAAGGTAAATGGTTACTTTTTCTGTCATTGCTGTGTGGTTTAGTGCTTTCCATTATTAGCATGTATATGATTGAAAGTGCAATTGCTGGTGGTACAGAAAAGGGAATGCTGGGTGTATTCTACCTAATCATTGGAACACTGGTGTTCAATATAGCACTTAGCAGAAAAAATGTTCAATGTGAGGCTGTGTTTACATAATGGGGTTTATTCACTAACGTGATCCCGACTCTTTTTTTCTCGGGTTTTGCGCCCGTGCGACACAATTTGCCGCCAAAAAAAAAAAAAACTAAATTTCACAAGAAAAACCTGAAAAGGGGGACATGGCTTAGACAAAAGGGGCATGGCCTCGACAGTTTTGATAACTCCCAACATATTTACTAGGGTAATCACAGAAAATGTGGTGGATTTGAGCTGGGAAAAACCCGTCAGATCAGACCAGCTGTAAAAAAAAAAAAAAAAAAAGCAAAACATAGGAAAAGTGCAAAATTACTATTGAAATTGTGTAACTTTACAACTTTTTTCTGAAACTGCAATAAAAATAGAGCTATTTTACCACAATCTGCATAATCATGTTATCTCAATGAAAATCATGGTATCTATCTATATATCTGTCTTCTATCTAATCTATCTATCTATCTAAAAAAGTTAGAAATTGGTCAGCACATTCTGATACACAACCATTGTATGAAATAAGTACACAGTTGCATGCTACTGCGACTGAACTACAAATACAAGCAAAAGAATTACAGCAGCACACTGCTAGCACACAGCTATATATGAAATATGACATCTTTAACTTAGCAATACTGCTATATTGAAAAATAGATGTTCATAGCTTACCATTTGGCTAAATAGTGTGTACCATCCCCCCACGATAAGGTGATCTCTTTGGGATAGACTATGAATATGCCTCTCCTAGGCTAGCACTGAGCCTTAATATCTGGGAATGCAAGGTCTGGCACATCCCGCACCTAATGGAGTAGGTAGGGTGCCACGTCCCAAATGATGCCTGAAGAAGCGGACCTTCCGCGAAACGCGTTGCATTGTGAGTAATAAAATTCCCTTATCCTTACCTTGGTCTCAGCGCCTGATGGATCCTGCAGATTGTTGGAGGAGTTTTCTTAAATTTCATATCCCAAATAAGGTCACCTTATCGTGGTGGGATGGTACACACTATTTGGCCAAATGGTAAGATAAGAACCTCTATTTTTCACCATAGCAGTATTGCTTAGTTACACATGTCATATTTCACATGTAGCTTTGTGCTAGCAGTGTGCTGCTGTTATCCTTTTGCTTCTATCTATCTATCTATCTATCTATCTGTATCTAATTATTTCATCTGTATATCTCTCTCATAAGTATTTATGTTATATCTGCGATGCATTTGCAAACTATTCAGACCCTTTCCCTTTTTTTTTTTTCAATTTCTTTTGTTATTATGGCCTTGTTATAAAAAAAAAAAAATTTAAGTTTTTTCCCCATCAATGCATTCATTACCCCATAATAACAAGGTATAAACAGAATGATACAAATCTTTGCAAATGTATTATAAAGGAAAAACTAGAACATTGCAGGTTTCTTAGGGATGATGCCACAAGGTTTACACACCTAGATTTCAGAATTTCGTGCCACATTCTTCTTTACATATCCTGTAAGGTTGGATGGGAACAGTTGGTAGAAGCCATTTTCAGATCTCTAGAGATGTTCCATTGGGTTCAGGCTCTGGCTGGGCCACTCAAGGACATTCACAAAGTTGTCATTAAGCCGTTCTCTTATAGTCTTGGCTGTGTGCTTAGTGTCATTGTCTTATTGAAAGCTGAACCTTCAGCCCAGTCTGAGGTCCAAAATGCTCTAGATCAGGTTTTCATTATGACCTTTGCTTCATTCAGCTTTCCCTCAACCCTGACCGGTCTCCTTGTCCCAGCCGCTGAAAAACAACCCCACAACATATTGCCACCAACATGTTTCACTATAGGGATAGTATTAGTCAGGTGATGTGCAGTGCCTGGTTGCCTCCGGACATGACACTTAGAATTAAGGCTAAGAAGTTTAAGGTCTGCTCTAAGAAGAATCCCAGTTGTTCCAACATATTTCCATGTAGGAAGTGCGAAGGCCATTGTTTCCTAGATATGTATTGCACTCTTCTTTAGATCTGTGCCTCCACATAATCCTGTCTCTCAACTCTACAGGCAGTTCTTCCCACCTCATTGCTTGGTTTTTGCTCCGTTATGCTTTTGTCAGCTGTGAGACCTTATATGAACTGGGGTCTGTCTTTCCAAATCATGTTCAAATCATGTCCGGCTTGGTGACATCACTTGAATCTGTGTAGCATCTAGGAAAATATAGGAGTGTCACCACTCCATGTTAGCAACAACATACACAGCCTTACGAGGAAATGTTAGTAAGGGCTAGCACATACATAAAAACAAAGGAATGGCAGTAATTCCCTAGGTACTGGACCGAAGGAGCGCTACACTGGGGAGGAGACATTGGCGGGTAATGTTGTGGGACTTATCCTCCTAATGTAGGAAAATAGAGACTGTAAGTAGGTGATTCACTGACCACAACAGGCACAACGCAGTTTTATGTCAATAAAGGGTGGATACACATTGGACATTGTTTAATTCATGTTTTTAATGCCAGTTTAACCCCTTCCCTCTTTGGCGATTTTTCATTTTTGAACTTTAGTTTTTTCCTCCTCACTTTCTAAAAATCATAACACTTTCAATTTTACGCCTAAAAATCCATATGAGGGCTTGTTCTTTGCTTTGTAATAACATTAATAATTTCACTACAAAATCTACAGCAAAACCAGAAAAAAATTATTTATGGGGCAAATTTTTTTTTTTTTTTAAAAAGCCATTTGTAATTTTTAGCGGCTTCTGTTTCTACACAGTGCAGATTTCGATAAAAATTCCACCTTTATTCTGATGGTCCATACGGTCGCAAGGATACCCAAGTTATATATTTTTGATTTTATTTTACCACAAAAAAAATTATAACTACATGCACCAAAATTAATACGTTGAGAAATGTCCTCTTCTGACCCTATAACTTTTTTATTTTTCCGTATAAGGGGCAGTATGAGGACTTTTTTGCGCTGTGATCTGAAGTTTTTATCATTACCATTTTTGTTTTGATCTGACTTTTTGATAACTTTTTATTCATTTTTTATGGTATAAAAAGATACCAAAAATATGTTATTTTGGACCTTGGAATTTTTTTTAACGTGTACGCCATTGACCGTGTAATTTAATTTATGAAATATTTGTATAGCGCAGACATTTACGCACGCAGCAATACCACATATGTTTATTTTTATTGACACAGTTTTCTTTTTTTTTTTTTTACTTTTATTAGGGAAGGGTTTAAATCACTGTAAGACTCACCGCAGACGACTGTAACTCAGGAGGTAGTAGATCACTCCCGGATGAAGCGGGGTGAAACGCGTTGGAGTGTGAGGTGGGGAACACCGGAGCAGACGGCTGTGCAATCCAGCGGTGTGCTTTCTATCTCTTGACCCATACTTGTTGCATTAAGGGCAGTACATTGGAGCTGCATTAGGATGGTTTGTACACAAGCCTCCACTCATATCATTGGGTATGTGGATTGAGGACATTATTTTTGCATAGTCATATCTATACCAATATTATGATGGAAAACTGATCCAGCTTAATGGTTTTGCACTTTCATTTTGATTTACGCACTATTTGCACAACAAATCTGTAAAGATATCTTTGTACCCTATCATGCCGTTTCCCTACCTTTTGTCCTTTTAATGTGTCCTATGTCATATGTGTTTTTTAGGGGTGTGATACTTGTTTCTGTGTCAATTATGCAATTGTGCTATTGATAAATAAAGATATATATTTTTTGCAAATCACACTGGTGATTTATTATTACTGAGTGGGACCATACTGTAGGTTTTGTGTTGTTGGGTTTAGTGTCCACATTTTTTGGTAGTCATATTGAACAGGTATTGGTGGTCTGTTTATATAGGTTGTTCTGGTTTTCACCAGTGCCTGCCTCTCTGGACTTGCTGCGGCAGGCGGCACCCAGGTCGCTATCCCTGGCACGACTTGATTACACAGGTGGCTGAGGTGAAGCGTGGCACAGAAGGGACAAGGCAGGGCGTAGTCAGGAAAACAGAAGGTCTGGGCAGGTGGCACAGGAGCGTAGTCAGTAGAATAGCAGAAGGTCAATAGGCAGGGGACTAGGAACACGGGCAGGTCACGGAATGCAAGGTCTGGTACACAGCAAGGAACACGGAATACTGCTTTCTCTCAGGCACAAAGGCCAACAAAGACAACTTATAAGCGAGGTACAGGTGGCAAGTAATTACGGGGGCACTGGCCCTTTAAATTTCAAAGGCCCAGTGCACGCGCGCCCTAGGAGGTGGCTGATGGCTGCTGACAAGGGTGGGGAGATGTGCTCACGGCCGGAATGTCCGGCCGGAGCGCAAGGTATAACAATCACATTTATTAACACTTTATATTCAATAAAGTCCAATAGAGGACTATAACATTGCACACACTGATTTCCTACACTGATCATTGCCATGCAATAGCATGCCATTGATCAGGGTTATCGCCGCTCGACTGCTCCTGCCTGGATTTCAGGCATGGTGCAGTCATTCAGCGATCGGAAAGCAAGGAGGCAGGTAGGGATCCTCCTCTTGTTCTGCAAGCTGTTCGGGACACCGTGATTTCCCCACGGCGGTCCCAAACAGCACCACTAAGCTAACTAAACTTTTGATTTAGACGCACTGATCAAGTTTGATTGCCAGATCCAAAGGGTAATGCCGAACATCAGCACGATCAGCGATGTCTGGAATTAGCCATGGGTCCTGGTTGCATATAGCAACCGGGACCCACGGGTATGATGCGCGCTCATCTGCTGAGCGCGCATCTTAACTGGGGAGCCGCAGATGGACGTTAATGAATGTCCATTTGCTGCAAGGGGTTAATATTGTGTTGTTTTTTTAATTTTTTTTATTAATTTATATAACACCAACATATTTTGCAGCACTTTACAACACAGTGGAAACATATATAGATCTATCTATCTATTCCAAAAGAACAGCACAACAACTTTCAGTAATCTTATAGGTAGGTGCAGGCCGTCATCTGGTTCCTGGTCACATAATCCAAGACTTCAATCTAAAATAGACAAGACCGCAGCACACAGGCGTAGTGAAAAAACAAAGTTGATTTTATTTCATCCTCTGCAGAGCAGAGCTGAGGTCTTGTCTATTTTGGACATCTATCTATCATCTATCTATCTCACATATCTATCTATCTATCTCATATATATCTATCTATCATCTATCTATCTCACATATCTATATATCTATCTCATATCTATCTATCTATCTATCTCATATCTATCTATCTCACATATCTATCTATCTATCTATCTATCTCATATCTATCTATCTCATATCTATCTATCTACCTATGTCTCTCTCTCACTGTCTGCCTAATAAATGTCATGGTTGCCTTCACCTCTCTTGTGGCTGATACATTAGATTGATATTTATTTTTACTTTGTGATATTATAATGAATCTAATATGAATTATAGACCTCACATCCACAATTATTGCAGCAAATTATAACCGTAATAAAATTAAGTGACAGATTTACGGTGGTCTTGTGTTACATGCAGTTTAAAGGACAAAAATAAATCAGCCCTTACCCCTGAATAACATTGGGGTTGGTCAAAAATTGAATGAATAATAATAGCACTTAAGGCGCATAATTGAACAGAAATGCAAAAATCTGTATATAAAACATAAAATAAAGGATGAAACTAATGAATATATTTGTCATGCACAATTTAATATCTATTTATATGAATAGTATTATTTAGCTGTAAACTGGGCATAACAAAAGCAGAGCAGAGGACGTTATAGGACTGGCCTATATAGAGTGAGACTAAAACATGTAAACTTGGGTTAATGTATGGTATACAGAAAACTACAATGCAATGCATAGATACACATCTAGTCACCTAGAGAATTACTAACAGGATAGTGTTTTCTATTGCCACCTGCTGGTGGAATTCTAGAATGTTTAGCTACATTAAAAGAAATATTAATAAAGAAACAGAAGTCGATAAAAAATAAAGAGTTGCAGGTCTCAGGATCCTAAATCTGTACCCAATCCCTATGAAAAGCTATAAAAAAAAAAAAAAGAAAAGGCTGGATATTTTATATACTTATAGGTCCCTGCCCATAAGAGCTTATAATGTAAATTAGGAGACTGACACAATAGTTACATGGTGGTATTTCAGACCAGAGGATCATCCCCTTGTTGTGGCGTGGGAAATGTAAAGAAAGCTCCATGAACCAGTCATGTAACCAGTATCTGAGCCAACATGGATATAAAGGGCAGAAATCTTTGACAAGGGTAGTTATTCGAGGAAAGAGAGTGATGTCTTAGCCACAAAAAACTTCTTTGAAATCTGCTGTCAATTGCTTGTTGTTATGATCAGTCTGTCTCTAGTAACAGAAAAAAGAGAAGGTCAATCTGGGCTGTGTACCTGCAATCTGCAAGCTTGTCTTCTTCCTCCAAAAGATCGACACTGTCCATGAAAGGTAAATCATAGCTTACCACTTATCTCAGCAGCAGTAGTTCAGTGTTTAGTGTAACCCCTTCCATACAAACCCAGTGCATCTGTGTCCCCTTTTCTTGCAATCTATAGTAGTGTATAGAGATGAGCAAATTTTTGAAAAATTTGATTCGCCAAATATTTATTAGTAATGTATTTTAATAATGTGTTTAATAAAGTGTGTGTGTGTTTCACTTTTTAAAAAAAAATTTGTAACATTTTTTTAAATAGTACTACTACTCCCAGCATGGAACAAATTGTACCAATAGACAGTACTTGCACTAATAGACAGATCGTCCTGAGTGTCACTCCTGACACCCACTGCGATCATCCTGTATAATGTATAGATGCGGGAGGCTTTCTCGCATCTAGATAGGACTATCGCATTGGGTGTCATGAGTGACACCTGCTGTAATCTGTCCTTAACTGCTGGTACTACTGCTCCCAACATGGGGCACACTCTGCCCCATGCTGGGAGCTGTAGTACCTGCATTAATAGACAGATTGCAGCGGGTGTTACTTCTGACACCCGATGCGATCGTCCTGTATAATGTATAGATGCGGGTAGCCAGCCGCTCTTCTCTGGTCCCACTGTAGTATGAGCATATGCTGTAAATGTACCTATTATTCATATTTCCCGCAGAGATCTGTGATTGGCTGGAACCATCTGGCCATTCAAAGCTCTCTGCAAGAAATATGAATAAGTGATGTGAATTCTATTCACATCACTGGCCAGCCGGAGTATAGTGCAGTGATGCGAGCGCAGGAGAAAGCTGCTCTATCTCTGCGATAGAAAGGACAATCGTATCGGGTGTCAGGAGTGACACCTGGGGCGATCTGTCTATTAGTACAGGTACTACAGCTCCCATCATGGAACAGTCTGTTCCATGCTGGGAGTAGTAGTGCTACCTAAAAAATTAAAAAAATAGAGAGAAAAAAAGTGAAACAGACATATACACACACTTTTTTTAAACAGAATATTAAAATAAATTACTAACAAAAAAAAATGTAAAATTTATTAGAATTTTATTATTAATTATAATATATTTAAATGGCCCCTTTCTACATTTTTATTATTGTTGGCTACATTTTTAGGTCCCTGCACGCCCACATAAATTGATCCCTGTTTAAAAATGTACATTAACATTTTTTTTTATACACCCAAGAAAGGAATCTACATTTTATTCTATTCTGCCAGAGCAGAGAAATCCTTAACTGCAAAGGTCACAGGTTAAATATGTGGTTAATCACAATTAATTTGCATAATAAGTAGGTCAATTGACTGTACGCTTGTGGTTTACCACGTATTGAACCTGTGACCTTTGTAGCTATAGTTTATTGATTATTTAATGATTATTTCAGCTCTGCACTGAAAATAAAAAAAAGTCTGCGATGTGGATTTCAACTAAAAAAATAAAAGATCTTAAACTGATACTGTGGCCATGCCTGAATTTGTAGGCAACACAATTTAAATGTTTTAAAACAAAATTATTTTTTATTAAAAAGCAGTGAACAATTTTTGTGAGCTGGGCAGGGAACTGAGAGCCCCGGCCAGTCGATATTAACATGCAAAGCAGCCTGTGAAAATGAATAGAATACTGTAATATAGTATTATAGTAAAGGTTAGAATAGATATATAGCTGCGGGGAGAGTATAGCTGCGGGGAGGTCTAGGGACCTCCCCGCAGCATCCACTCTACCCTCTCTCCCCTGCACCCAGCCCCGATGTCGATTCACCGCAAGTTGTACCTGTACTGACGATGTGACGGCAATTAAAGCAAAGCTTGAAGGTGGTGAGTTGCAGCGTTTTTCTTTACTTGATTCTTTATACAAAATGTTTGCTGTTCCACGCATTGCACCCCACCAAGCTACGGGACTGTTCGAGCACCTGTCTGATAGGCTGATTCCGAAGGATACGCTGGGCCTGGCCTGTCCTCTTTTGTTAATTCAGATAAATATATATATAGCAATCAATATTTCTAGCTGCGATGTTCTAAAGAAATAGTTTACACTGCTGTGTGCAGAAGATTGAATCAGCCTGTTGTACAGTTCTGCCGGGATGGATTTATTTTGCTAACATTTTTTAATAAGGGGGTATAGTGATTAAAAGTACCCCTATTAACCCCTTCCCTACCCATGACATACATGTACGTCATGACAGGGAAGGATTTTCCTGACGTACATGTACGTCATGCAGATACTGGCCCCTATTAGCGGCATCCCGCCGCGCCTGGTAAGATGGTGGCTATCACTAATAGGTAGCCATCTTGCCTCGGGACCTAGGGGGTTTCGTCCCCCCTCACCACGATCATTATTATCAGCTAGTCAAATCTGACTAGCCAATGGCAGCGCTTCGCAATGAAAATCCTGAGCAGAGCCGTGTGTGTGTGTCTCGATCACGGGGTTCGGGACACACACACTGCTCTGCTAAGTGGTCCCTGATGTCCCGTCCCCCTTCCCCGATGTCCCTTACCGGTCCCGAGCTCCCGCAGCTGTGCCCTTCTGCATGCTTCACTTCCGGGTGAAGCAAGTGCAGTATTTTTTTTTTTTTTGTAAATGAGCTGTTTAGTTTTACAACAGCACCCCTAGTGTCCTAAACCTGCTACTGCATCTTGTGCTTGGCAGGGGAGACACTTAGGGAGAGGAGTATTCTAGGGACAACGCTTGTGGCCTGCTCACCCTGTATGTCTCCCTATGAACCCATGCAACCTTTGTAACTGGGGTCTGCCCAAGTATAGCTAGAGCTAGTCCTTGATCCCAGGGTATAATTTGGTGAGGTATCTGGGGGGTGTACCCATGATGGTGTATGCAACAAAATCATTCCAGACATGCAGGCTACTAACAAAACAGGTTTACACTTTACTGAAGTCCGCTGCACATAACCAGACAATATTCTCCTCACAGTACAGAGTACTTTTGGATGGATGCTTGGAAATTCACAACAGTTACCCTTAATTTTTTTTGCAAAAAGTAATACTGACAATTCTCTGAAAATACTGTATGCACTGTTGCTTGTGGATATGTATACAGTCCAATAAGATAAATCTCTACTGAGAAGGGCATGCACAGATTGGCTAAATGTGGTGAAGATATACTTCCAAAGATTTGGACTCTTAGTTTCTGGTATTACGATTCCCTATGGCAGGGTGTAAGATAGGGATGATAGTGATGTGTAAGCCTCCCTACAGTGACCCCTGGGCCTCCTCTATACCTGTCCCTTTGTATATATATATATATATATATATATATATATATATATTCCCTGTATTATATTGTATAATCTTTATAAAAGGTGTGATAGCTTTAAGAATGTTTAACATGTGATTACCAGTGTCATGTGATTGTAACCCAGTGAGGTATCAGTGACCATGTGACCTATGGGACCCCTCAGAGTCTCCCCTATATAAGCCCTGGGTGGAGCCTCTGCTCTTTCTCTTCCTGCTTATGCTGAGTTGCAGCAAGGTCAAGTCCAAGAGTGTGTCTGGAGTTCATAGGAGGCCTCAAGTCAGTCCAGCAGCCACAAGTCTTCAAATAAGCTACAATTGGGGCATAGTCAGTCACATTCAAGTCAGTCAAGTCAAAGTCATCTGTCTTCAGTCAGCGTGGCCTGCATCAATATTGTCCCAGTCCACTACAAGTCCCAACAAGCCCTGAGGTCTCTGAAGTCACTGGTCACCTCTGTGGTCCTTGCTAAGCTGTATAGACTGTTCCATCTGTCAATCAGTAAAGCTACCGTTGTCCTGAACTTGGCGTCTGAGTCATTATTGCCCCCATGCCTAGCCCAGGATCCAGCGGTATACCTTCGGGTGGTATTGAGGATAAATCACACCCTGGCGTCACAAATACAAGGGGTTAATGCCATCTGCCCCTAGGGTAATTCCATCTGCCCTGCATCACACCCCATACCACACTATTCCCTCTTCTGACAAGACCATTCTCCCTCTCATAGTAGGAACAGAGTAATTGAGATGAATGCCCTCTCGGCAGGGACTGGAGACAGGCTTGGGTAAACCTTCTGAAATGCCACACAGTGTCATGACAGACCCAGAGCTGACTAAAGTGAACTTTAGCAATCGAAACTGGCAAATTCAGCAGTCAATCACATGCTGCACAGCAGGCTTTTGCTGGAAACAGGTATGGTTTGGTTCCAGACAGGAATTGTTTGGTTCCAGGATAGAGAGGTTGGACTTCTAAGACTCTTCCCTCAGAATCTTCTAGCAGATTCTAGACAAAAACTAGTTTTTAAACTAAAACTTTCTGTGTGGTGTTGGAGGAATTAGCAATGTCTGCATCCACAGCAGTCAGATGATGCTTTGCAGAGTACAGTGCTATACATGGCATGTAGAGGAGAGAAGGGATTATTGATGCACTGGGTTTGCATGGTGCTGTGTGAGCACAAAAAAAAACAGCAGCACACAAAGGAAGAGGTTACACTAGCTGTTGCTGCTAAGAAGGCAAAGTTGAGAAAAGATTATGCTGCAGCATTGTGGACATCCAGCAGTAGGTATACTGGTATTTACACAAGGGATGGGCGGTGAGAGATGAGAGCAGGGTTGATAACTTGAATTTTTCTTTTTTTTCTGTATGACTTCATGAAATCATGAAAGACAGGTATGTATGTCTATAACTCAATATACTGATATAAAGCCATTACCAGCATATACTCTGAGCTGTAAAATGATGATAATTCCAATCATATTGACATACTTAACAGTCTTAAAACAGATAAGTGTTTTGTTTTTTGTTTACATGGAGTCTGAAAATAAAGTCAGTTGTGGATCCTCTGCAGCAGGCAGACTGGCTCAGTTTGCAGATACACCACCCAGGCTTTCTCATGGTCTCTCCCTTTCTTGCACATAGCACACGCTAAGCCCTCCTCCCTATTTCTGTGTTTTGTCCTGGGCCTCTTTGTTAGTAGAGACAAAATTTCCCTAACAACAGGCAGTGGACAGCAGATTGCATAGAAGGGAGACACATAGGGGCCAGGATTTTAGGGCTATTTCTCTGTGGTAAGGAGTCATTTTTGATAAATGAAGTGATATACAAATATGTTACATGGGCTATCAGAAGGAGGGGAATTGTTTGAAAAGACAGTGACTATTTAAGGATGCATGAAGCTTTTACATCAGTATATGGAGTTCTGCATTACAGGCTGTAGAAATATGTCACCATATGATGCCTCTGTAAAGCTCTGTAATATAGAATGCAATGGAGAATTGTAAAATGTATATCTTGCATTGCAAAGGGTTAAACCTAAGGGGCAATCTGAAGAAAATCTAAGTCAAAAGGTTTTGTAAAACCCCATTCACTTATTTAAAAATAAAACTTAAAAAATCACCTAAAAATTGGAAGGTTCCTTAAGGGGTTTATGAGCCCACTACACATATGGGTTATAAGATAAATCCTTTGTTTTCTCTGCAGGTCGGTTACAACTTTTAATATATTGCTGGTGATTCCACCAGACCATAGAGAATTGCCCAGGTCTGCTGCTCATAATATTCCAGCCTTTATTACAAATGGCCGCGAAGTTTCAGCGGGTGCAGAGTGAAAGTTTTGCATTAACCTCAGACAGTGTTTTATTAAAGCTATACATTTGTTCAGTATTAAATGTAAAAAAAAAAGTATAGCAAGTTTATTAAAACGACCATCACTCACTTAAACACCAAGGGACTGAGGGGGGGGTTGGGTGAAGAAAGATTATAGCGATATCAGTTTACCAAGGCTTCTGCTTTACTGCAGCAATAAATGGTTAGTGCTGGATTTATGAAATACAAAGCATTGTTGCTGATCCTGAATGTCAGCACATTTGTCTTTTATATCTGTGCACACTTATCCTGGATTGAGGTAGCTGTATAGAGGTCGTACAGCACAGTCTGCACCTACGGCTAACATAATAAACTTAAAAACATCAAATATATATATATATATATATATATATATTATATATATATTTATATATATATATATATATATATATATATATAGCAATGTTTGTGGTCAAAGGGGTACACTGCCCCTAGACATCTTATCCCTGCAGCTGGGGACCCCCGCCATCTCCCTGCTGTATCCGGCATTCGTTTACAGTGTTGGGTGCAGCGCCGGAGGCTCGTAACATCACGGCCACGCCCGCTTGTGATATCACGGCCACGCCCCCTCAATGCAAGTCTATGGGAGGGGGCATGATGACCATCATGCCCCCTCCCATAGACATGCATTGAGGGGGCATGGCCGTGACATCACAAACTGTATTCAAACGTGTGCTTTAAATTTGACCTGCATACTATTTTAAACCATATGCATTTTAAATTTAAATGTCCGGTTGCATCAGTTTTTGCAAAAAATAAAAAATAAAAAAGTATATGATTTTTTTCAAAAATTTTTTTTTATTCCAAGGAAAGTGGGTGTGGTTTGCCATGTGCAAGAAAAAACATATCCCAAAAACCATATGCCATCTGTTTTTTTATTTACTTCAATGTACAAAACAGTACACAAAACCGCACATGACCAAAAACTTACACAACGGGACACTTCTTGTTGCATACGTTTTTGCATGGGAGGTCTATTGTGATGTCCCAGCACCAAAGGCTGTCCTGTGGCTTCGGACTTCTTCGGGCAGACCTGCGGCACAGGTGTTAAAGAACTGAATATTAGTAGTATTATGTTCAAGCACTTTTTTAGAAGTTTAATATATTTTCATGAGTATTATGTTATTTCTTTATATGTTATATACATATATACATATACATGTTATATATATATATATATATATATATATATATATGTAGTACATTTAAGGATGTGGCGCATTGAAAGCCCATGTGACCCTGTATGCCCAATGGGAACCCCTAAACTGTTTAGTATATGGAGTAGTGGGGGGAGGAGTTGCCCCAATTCACTTCAGCCTAGAGCTGTAAGCAGAGCACAAGTGTGGTAAAGGTGTGAGGTATGTGGAGAAGCACTGGGGAAAGGCCCAGAACAAAATCTCTTTTCAAGTCTTATCCAGTCATATGCATGTATCATCCCCACGGTCGAAGTTCATGCACTGGTGGAGAAAGCTAAAGGACCCTGAAAGAAACCTAGCTACTTGGACAAATCTTCAGTCTCCTTTCAAGTCAGTTTCAATTCTATTGGTTAAAATCACCACAAGTCCCAGCAAGGCAACAGGGCTCCCAAGGGGTTACACTGCATCCTCTCCACTCTGCATCATACTGTATGTGTAACACCATCTGCACCCTGCTCAGTGAAATGCAGTTATCTGTAACCTTGCGTCGGTGTGTTTCTTTACTCCATGTGCTGTGTCTGGCTCAGTAGAGGCTGTCTCCAACCTCCGACCGTGTATAGGCGAACGGTGCCCTGGCGTCACGAAGGGATAAGGTATTTCCTAGCACCTCTGTGGCTACCACACTATGTATACGTTTTCTATACGGTTGCATATAGTTTTCCTATACAAATCCTTTTACAGAAACCATATAGCAAAATTGTGATGTGAATGCACTCCATAACACTGACAGGCATAATTCATTGCAGCACAGATCCGTAGCGTAATGTCCCCTGATGTGACAGTAAAAAAGAGGAAAAGAATAAATAAATAAAAGGTAAACAAAACATAAATAAAAAATAAATATCAATAATAAATAAATAAATAAACACAATCCCCCTTTTTCCTCCAAAAAATTTCAAATTCAAAATCTCATTTGTACCCCAAAATGATACCATTAAAAACGTCAACTAATCCCGGCAAAAAAATTCCTGCACATAACATTGTCCATATAAAAATAAAGTAAGGCTCTCAGAAAATCAAATTAGTTTTCATAGTGTAAATATAATAAACTGTAAAATGAAGTACATAGATTAGGTATCGCTAATCGTACAGATCGGCAGAATAAAATGACTATATTATTTATACAGAAAGGTGAACACAATAAAAAACAATTATAATAAACTTACTGCTTTTTGTTAAGTATGCCTGATGTACCCAAAAATAATACAATTCAAAACAGCAACCACACAAAAGAAGCACTCACGCAGCTCCTTCGGTAAAAAAAAAATATATATATATATCCCCTTAAGGACGCAGGGTTTTTCCGTTTTTGAATTTTAATTTTTTCCTCATCACCTTCTAAAAATAATAAAGCTTTCAATTTTGCACATAAAATTCCATATGATGGTTTATTTTTTGCGCCTGCAATTCTACTTTGCAGTGACATTAGTTATTTTACCCAAAAATTTACGGCAAAAAAAGAAAAAAAAAATAATTGTGCGAAAAAATGGAAGACAAAAAGCCATTTTGTAAATTTCGGGGGCTTCTGTTTCTACGCAGTGCATTTTTCTGTAAAAATGACACCTTGCCTTTATTCTGTAGGTCCATACGGTTAAAATGATCCCCTACTTATATAGGTTTGATTTTGTCGTACTTCTGAAAAAAATCATAACTACATGCAGGAAAATGTATACGTTAAAAACTCTTATCTTCTGTCCCCTATAACTTTTTTATTTTCTGCGTACAGGCCGGTATGAGGACTCTTTTTTTGCGCCGTGATCTGAAGTTTTTAGCGGTACCATTTTTGATCGCTTTTTATTCATTTTTTCATGATATAAAAAGTAACCATATATTTTTATAAATTGGACATTTCCGCACGTGTTTATTGTTATTTATTTATTTATTTTTTATGGGAAAAGGGGGGTGATTCAAACTTTTATTAGGGAAGGGGTTAAATGACCTTAATTACCTTTTTTTTTTTTACTTTTTTTTGCAGTGTTATAGCTCCCATAGGGAGCTATAACACTGCACACACTGATCTTTTACACTGATCCCTGCAAAGCCATAGCTTTGCATTGATCAGTGTTATAGGCGGTCGATTGCTCAAGCCTGGATCTCAGGCTTGGAGCAATCAATTGCCGATCAGACGCGACGGAGACAGGTAAGGGGACCTCCACTCACGTGCTAGCTGATCGGGACATCGCGATTTTATCACGATGGTCCCGATCAGCCCGACTGAAGCTTTCACTTTCATTTTAGACATGGTGATCAACTTTGATCGCCGCGTCTAAAAGGTTAATAGCACAACGATCGGTGCCGCACGCTACTAGCCCATGTTCCCAGCTATTATTAGCCGCTGGGAACGACCCGGTATGATGCGGGGTCACGGCGTGATCCCGCGTTATATACAGAGAACGGGTGCAGGGTGTATTGGTCTTAAGAGGTTAAACTGCTCTCAGACTACACTCACATTTTTTTATAAAAAGATCAGTTTTGTGACTATAAATGTGAAAAGCCAAGTAAATATGTATATATAGTAGGTATCGCCATAATCGTGCTGAACTGCAGAATAAAAATGACAGTAAAAAATGAAGTAAAAAAACTATGGCAGAACAGTTTTTTTTTTTTTTTATACCACCTTAGAAAAAATGGAATAAAAAGTGATTAGAGTGTCACATGTACCCCAAAATGGTACCAATGAAATGATCAATTCTTCTGTCAAAAATATTTTCGGACCCCAAGGCCTCTGCATCTTAATATAATACCTACACAATATCCTAAATAAAATGAGGACACAAAATACACATTGTGCTTCTTCATGAGCACATGGGCAACATATGGGATATTTCCAAATATGTCGGAATTAGGGAAAAAATTTGGGCCTACTCACTTTTGTTGTTAAGGTTTAGACATTAATGGCTGTATGATGAGTTATTTTTAAGGGACACAATATTAAACACTGTTATACAGGCTGTGCACTCACTACTTTCCACTGTAGCAGAGTGCTGTCACATAAAAAATATTAAATAAAATATTTACAAAAATGTAAGGGATGGATTCAGCAATGTGAGATACTTTATATATATTCTGAGGAGTGAACTCACTTATAGGAAATACTGTATATAATGTGAGGGGTGGACTCACTTATGGGAGATACTGTATATATAATGTGAGGGGTGGACTCACTTATGTGAGATACTGTATATATAATGTGAGGGGTGGACTCACTTATGGGAGATACTGTATATATAATGTGAGGGGTGGAGTCACTTATGGGAGATACTGTATATAATGTGAGGGGTGGACTCACTTATGGGAGATACTGTATATAATGTGAGGGGTGGAGTCACTTATGGGTGATACTGTATATAATGTGAGGGGTGGACTCACTTATGGGAGATACTGTATATATAATGTGAGGGGTGGAGTCACTTATGGGAGATACTGTATATATAATGTGAGGGGTGGACTCCCTTATGGAAGATACTGTATATATAATGTGAGGGGTGGACTCACTTATGGGAGATACTGTATATATAATGTGAGGGGTGGAGTCACTTATGGGAGATACTGTATATAATGTGAGGGGTGGAGTCACTTATGGGAGATACTGTATATAATGTGAGGGGTGGACTCACTTATGGGAGATACTGTATATAATGTGAGGAGTGGACTCACTTATGGGAGATACTGTATATATAATGTGAGGGGTGGAGTCACTTATGGGATATACTGTATATATAATGTGAGGGGTGGACTCACTTATGGGAGATACTGTATATATAATGTGAGGGGTGGATTCACTTATGGGAGATACTGTATATATAATGTGAGGGGTGGACTAACTTATTGGAGATACTATATATATAATGTGAGGGGGGACTCACTTATGGGAGATACTGTATATATAATGTGAGGGGTGGACTCACTTATGGGAGATACTATATATATAATGTGAGGGGGGACTCACTTATGGGAGATACTGTATATATAATGTGAGGGGTGGACTCACTTATGGGAGATACTATATATATAATGTGAGGGGTGGACTCACTTATGGGAGATACTGTATATATGTTACGGCGAGCGCTCCGGGTCCCTGCTCCTCCCCGGAGCACTCACGGCTTCTCTCTCCCTGCAGCGCCCCGGTTAGACCCGCTGACCGGGAGCGCTGCACTGACATTGCCGGCGGGGATGCGATTCGCATAGCGGGACGCCCCCCTCGCGAATCGCATCCCAAGTCACTTACCTGTCCCGGTCCCCGGCTGTCATGTGCTGGCGCGCGCGGCTCCGCTCTCTAGGGCGCGCCCGCGCCATCTCTCTGAGACTTAAAGGGCCAGTGCACCAATGATTGGTGCCTGGCCCAATTAGCCTGATTAGCTTCCACCTGCTCCCTGGCTATATCACCTCACTTCCCCTGCACTCCCTTGCCGGATCTTGTTGCCTTGTGCCAGTGAAAGCGTTTAGTGTTGTCCAAGCCTGTGTTACCTGATCTCCTGCTATCCATATTGACTACGAACCTTGCCGCCTGCCCCGACCTTCTGCTACGTCTGACCTTGCCTCTGCCTAGTCCTTCTGTCTCAGCAGTCAGCGAGGTTGAGCCGTTGCTAGTGGATACGACCTGGTTGCTACCGCCGCAGCAAGACTATCCCGCTTTGCGGCGGGCTCTGGTGAACACCAGTAGCCACTTAGAACCGGTCCACCGGCACGGTCCATGCCAATCCCTCGCTGACACAGTGGATCCACAACCTGTAAGCTGAATCGTGACAGTAGATCCGGCCATGGATCCCGCTGAGGTGCCGCTGCCAAGTCTCGCTGACCTTACCACGGTGGTCGCTCAGCAATCGCAGCAAATTGCCCAACAAGGACAGCAGCTGTCGCAGTTGACCGCCACGTTACAGCAACTTCTGCCACTGCTACAGCAGCAACCATCTCCTCCGCCAGCTCCTGCACCTCCTCCGCAGCGAGTGGCCGCTCCTAGCCTCCGCTTGTCCCTGCCGGACAAATTTGATGGGGACTCTAGACTCTGCCGTGGATTTTTGTCTCAATGTTCCCTGCATATGGAGATGTTGTCGGACCTATTTCCTACAGAACGGTCTAAGGTGGCGTTCGTAGTGAGCCTTCTTTCTGGATAGGCCTTGTCTTGGGCCACACCGCTCTGGGACCGCAATGATCCTGCCACAGCCACTGTCCAGTCCGGTGTGAAGTCCGTAGTGTCTTCGAGGAACCAGCCCGAGCTTCTTCTCCCGAGACTGCCCTGCTGAACCTGGTCCAGGGTAATTCTTCAGTAGGCGAGTACGCCATCCAATTTCGTACTCTCACTTCCGAATTATCTTGGAATAACGAGGCTCTCTGCGCGACCTTAAAAAAAGGCCTATCCAGTAACATCAAGGATGTGCTGGCCGCACGAGAGATTCCTGCCAACCTGCAAGAACTTATCCATTTGGCCACCCGCATTGACATGCGTTTTTCTGAGAGACACCAGGAGCTCCGCCAGGAAAAAGACCTAGATCTCTGGGCACCTCTCCCACAGTATCCTTTGCAATCTACACCTGGGCCTCCCGCCGAGGAGGCCATGCAAGTGGATCGGTCTCGTCTGACCCAGGAAGAGAGGAATCGCCGTAGGGAAGAAAATCTTTGTCTGTATTGTGCCAGTACCGAACATTTCTTTGTGGATTGCCCTATTCGTCCTCCACGTCTAGGAAACGCACGCACGCACCCAGCTCAAGTGGGCGTGGCGTCTGTTGGTTCGAAGTCTGCTTCTCCACGTCTCACGGTGCCCGTGCGGATTTCTCCTTCTGCCAACTCCTCCCTCTCAGCCGTGGCCTGCTTGGACTCTGGTGCCTCTGGGAATTTTATTCTGGATTCTTTGGTGAATAAGTTCTGCATCCCGGTGACCAGTCTCGTAAAGCCGCTCTACATTTCCGCGGTCAACGGAGTAAGATTGGATTGCACCGTGCGTTACCGCACAAAACCCCTCTTAATGTGCATTGGACCCCATCACGAAATGATTGAATTTTTCGTCCTTCCCAACTGCACCTCTGAGGTCCTCCTCGGTCTGCCATGGCTCCAGCTTCATTCTCCCACCCTTGACTGGACCACCGGGGAGATCAAGAACTGGGACTCTGCTTGCCACAAGAAATGCCTCTCCCCCCCTCCCAGTCCCGTCAGGCAAGCCTCAGTGCCTCCTCCTACACCTGGTCCCCCCAAGGCTTATCAGGACTGTGCCTTGCCTCCTCATGGCCCCCGTCCTGGTGACACCCTGCCCCGTGCCAAGCTTCACCCTCTGCCCTCCCTCCCCATTCCCACTCCTGATGCACTGCCTGCCTTTGAGGAAACCCTACATTCACTCCCGGTGTCCTCGTCCCTTGTGAAGCAGTTGCCGGACAAAAAAAGGGGGAGACCTAAGGGGGGGGGGTACTGTTACGCCGAGCGCTCCGGGTCCCTGCTCCTCCCCGGAGCGCTCACGGCGTCTCTCTCCCTGCAGCGCCCTGGTTAGACCCGCTGACCGGGAGCGCTGCACTGACATTGCCGGCGGGGATGCGATTCGCATAGCGGGACGCGCCCGCTCGCGAATCGCATCCCAAGTCACTTACCCGTCCCGGTCCCTGGCTGTCACTAGGGCGCGCGCGCGCCTGCTCTCTGAGACTTAAAGGGCCAGTGCACCAATGATTGGTGCCTTGCCCAATTAGCCTGATTAGCTTCCACCTGCTCCCTGGCTATATCACCTCACTTCCCCTGCACTCCCTTGCCGGATCTTGTTGCCTTGTGCCAGTGAAAGCGTTTAGTGTTGTCCAAGCCTGTGTTACCTGATCTCCTGCTATCCATATTGACTATGAACCTTGCCGCCTGCCCCGACCTTCTGCTACGTCTGACCTTGCCTTTGCCTAGTCCTTCTGTCCCACGCCTTCTCAGCAGTCAGCGAGGTTGAGCCGTTGCTAGTGGATACGACCTGGTTGCTACCGCCGCAGCAAGACCGTCCCGCTTTGCGGCGGGCTCTGGTGAACACCAGTAGCCACTTAGAACCAGTCCACCGGCACGGTCCATGCCAATCCCTCGCTGACACAGTGGATCCACAACCTGTAAGCCGAATCGTGACAATATATAATGTGAGGGGTGGACTCACTTATGGGAGATACTATATATATAATGTGAGGGGGGACTCACTTATGGGAGATACCGTATATATAATGTGAGGGGTGGACTCACTCTTGGGAGATACTGTATATAATGTGAGGGGTGGACTCACTTATGGGAGATACTGTATATAATGTGAGGGGTGGATTCACTAATGGGAGATACTGTATATAATGTGAGGGGTGGACTCACTTATGGGAGATACTGTATATATAATGTGAGGGGAGGACTCACTTATGGGTGATACTGTATATAATGTGAGGGGTGGATTCACTTATGGGTGATACTGTGTGTAATGTGAGGGGTGAAATCACTTATGGGAGATACTGTATATAATGTGAGGGGTGGAGTCACTTATGGGAGGTACTGTATATATAATGTGAGGGGTGGACTCACTTATGGGAGATACTGTATATATATATATAATGTGAGGGGTGGACTCACTTATGTGAGATACTGTATATATAATGTGAGGGGTGGATTCACTTATGGGTGATACTGTGTGTAATGTGAGGGTTGAAATCACTTATGGGAGATACTGTATATAATGTGAGGGGTGGAGTCACTTATGGGAGGTACTGTATATATAATGTGAGGGGTGGACTCACTTATGGGAGATACTGTATATAATGTGAGGGGTGGACTCACTTATGGGAGATACTGTATATATAATGTGAGGGGTGGACTCATTTATAGGTGATACTGTATATAATGTGAGGGGTGTACTCACTTATGGGAGATACTGTATATAATGTGAGGGGTGGACTCACTTATGGAATATACTGTATCTATAATGTGAGGGGTGGACTCACTTATGGGAGATACTGTATATATAATGTGAGGGGTGGACTCACTTATGGGATATACTGTATATAATGTCAGGGGTGGACTCACTTATGGGAGATACAGTATATATAATGTGAGGAGTGGACTCACTTATGGAAGATACTGTATATATAATGTGAGGGGTGGACTCACTTATGGGAGATACAGTATATATAATGTGAGGGGTGGACTCACTTATGGGAGATACTGTATATAATGTGAGGGGTGGACTCACTTATGGGAGATACAGTATATATAATGTGAGGAGTGGACTCACTTATGGAAGATACTGTATGTATAATGTGAGGGGTGGACTCACTTATGGAACATACTGTATATATAATGTGAGGAGTGGACTCACTTATGGAAGATACTGTATATAATGTGAGGAGTGGACTCACTTATGGAAGATACTGTATATAATGTGAGGGGTGGAGTCACTTATGGGTGAGACTGTGTATAATGTGAGGGGTGGACTCACTTATGGGTGAGACTGTGTATAATGTGAGTGGTGGACTCACTTATGTGAGTACTATAGGATGAATGTGTGGAAAATGACCACAGTTAGTATTAAGTGCTTTGTTGGCAGTAATTCTGACAAGGAAAGTCCCCAGATATGTGTACCAAACAGGGTCTACACAGCACAGCTACCTGTGTAGATATTACAGTTTCCTATTGCAAGGAATAGGAAACAGACAATACTGATGTGTAAGCCAAGATGCGATACCTCTGGTAGGGAGCCTACAAAGAGTTAAAGGGGTACTTTGGTGGACGACAATTTATTTTTAAATCAACTGGTGCCAGAAAGTTAAACCGATTTGTAAATGACTTCTATTAAACATTCTTAATCCTTCCAGTACTTATCATCTGCTGTATGCTCCACAGGAAGTTTGTTTCTTTTTGAATTTCTTTTCTGTCTGACCACAGTGCTCTCTGCTTACACCTCTCTCTATGTCAGGAACTGTCCAGAGCAGGACCAAATCTTCATAGCATACCTATCCTGTGCTGGACAGTTCCTGACACAGACAGAGTTGACAGCAGAGAGCACTGTGGTCAGACAGAAAATAAATTAAAAAAGAAAATAACTTCCTGTGGAGCACACATCTGATAAGTACTGGAAGTACTGTATTAAGATTTTTCAATAGAAGTAATTTACAAATCTGTTTAACTTTCTGGCACCAGTTGATTGAAAACTACTTGAGATGATTTGTCCCCTTGGTTTGGACTGGAGACAGTTGTCAGTAAAACCTCCCGAATGCCACATGGGGCCATGATCCCCACAGTTGAACCCACATACCATCCCACAGCCGCCCCCACCCCCCTCCTCCGGGATGAGCTAGTTTTCCCTTATTCTATGTACAACTACAAAAGAGTACATTCATCCTGCTGGTAAATATTTGTATTTTTATATTATAATTATTATTATGTTTTATGTATAAGCAATATACCAACCACAATACAGAAGGTAACACAATAAGATTCAATTCTCTAACCCCTCACATCAATGCTTGTTGTCTGTCCCTGTAATGTACAGGATTATCAGCTCCGTTTCATGCACAGATATATATTACAATCAGTGTGGCGCCCCCTCCCCCATGCAGCGTGTCCGGCAGTGCAGCGAGGTTCTTATTAAAAGATCCTTCAGTACAATATTTACACATGGTTATCGGGGTATTTTACATTGTCACTCAAGATTCATCCTGCATTTTCATCTCTTATTCAATGATCTTATATTAGATTTTTTATTTTATTTAAATGTCAGTGTATTCGGTTTGTACATTTTCCGGATGCCTCCTATCTCGGAGATATTCTGAACTATGTGGTTACATTTACTATTATTTTTTAAACCTTATGATTTTTGCATGTTAAACCTTTAAAATTAACTTTGTATATTATAAGACTTTATTTCCTATCCTTGTTTTGACATATTTCCACCTACTGACCTTTTATGAATTTTTTTTCTTAGTTTCTTTTTGGTCTTTTTTCTTATTTTATTTGTTTTGTGCAATGAGGTTTCTTTTTATTGGTACCATATATACTCGAGTATAAGCCGTCCCGAATATAAGCCGAGGCCCCTAATTTCACCCCAAAAACCCAGGAAAAGTTATTGACTCGACTATAAGCCTAGGGTGGGAAATACATCACCCCCCCCCCCCCCTGTCATCATCCAGACCCCCATCATTAACACCTCCGTCATCATCACCCTGTCATCATCCCCCCTTCATCATTACCCTGTCATCATCCCCCCCTTCATCATCACCGCCTGTCATCATCACCGCCTGTTATCATCCCCCTGCCATCATCACACACCCCCCTTCATCATCACCGCCTGTCATCATCCCCCTGTCATCATCCCACACCCCCCCCTTTCATCATCACCACCTGTCATCATCCCCCCGTCATCATCCCACCCCCCCACCCCCTTCATCATCACCTCCTGCCATCATCCCCCTGTCATCATCCCACCCACCAATCCCCCCCCCCTTCATCATCACCGCCTGTCAATCCATGCTGGGAGTTGTAGTTGTAGTTGCAACATCTGGAGGTCCGCAGGTTGAAGACCACTGAACAGGCGGAGAGTTCACTCCAGTATAAGCCGAGGGGGGTGTTTTCAGCACTAAAAATTGTGCTGAAAAACTTGGCTTATACTCAAGTATATACGGTACCATTTTGGTTTTCATGTGATTGTGTAGTACTTATGATTCAATGTGTTTTAAAAAAACGGCAGTTTTTGTTACATATATTTGTATATATGTTTTAGTTTTTTGACCTTAAATATTTTTAAAGATTTATATTTTCAAAATATTTTGCCTATTATTAGAATACTTTTTAGCGGTTATCAAGGCCAGCTAAAAAATTAATGTATAATTCCATTTGTGATGCACATACAGATCCAGATGTGCCAGATATATGTAGAAGCCTGCACCAGATGATATACTTGGCACGTCATAGCATAGCTTATGGCTGGCTACAGACGGGTCACTAGACCCGTGGTGTTAGGCTGGGACTTGTGGCCATACTATGGATATGTTATGTATATATGTCCGTAATAGTGTTGCTCGCGAATATTCGCAATTCGAATATTATTCGCGAATATCGCATATTCGCGAATTCACGAATTTCGCGAATATAGCGCTATATATTCGTAATTACGAATATTCGTTTTTTTTTGTTTTGTTTTTTCTTCACAGTACACATCACAGTGATCACCCCTCTCTGCTTCCAGCTTGTGTGGTGTAAAGAAGGCTGTAATACTACTGTGTGAGACTGGCGTGCAAACATTCGCATATGCGAATTTTCGCGTATGTTAATTTTGTATATGCTAATTTTCACATATGTTAATTTTCGCATACACGGATTTTCGCATATGCGAAAATAAAACGAGAATATAACAAATATGCGAATATTCGCGAATATATGACGAATATTCGTCCATATATTCGCGAATATTCGCGAATTCGAATATGGCTTATGCCGCTCAACACTAGTCCGTAATACACCCATGTGAAGCCAACCTAAGACAGATTTTAAAAACTTCCTCTTTTTTTCTGTAAGCTTCAATTCTATGCCTTATGGCTCCATACGAGTCCCAAGTGGAACAGAGCGATAACATGACACCTACAGACTGTAAACTCGTAATGTACCTCTGTGCATCTCTATTTAATTATTTATCCTTTCATAGAGTTTTTTTCTCTAATTTATACAGGAGATTTTCTACTTTCTAGGTGGTAATTTTTTAGAGCTTGGGAAGACCACATCCCTATGCAAGATCTTAAATTGAACTAGAGACAAAACCAATCTGGAATGGCCCCTGCTCTCATAAGGCCTCAAAGCAGCCACATTGGTCATCTCTATAACATTGTCCATTGTGGTAGGCAGATCCTGTTGTGTCATGGTATCTTGTCAATGATATAACAATAGAAAACCCCAGTGACTATCTATTCTTCCCACAGAATGAGGTACAGCCACAGTGGCATAACTACCATAGGGGCAGAGCATGCCACAGCTTTTGGTCCTATGGTGGGGGGGTCTAGCACTGGACTTCTCTTGCCTAGCATTTGCCTGTAGCCACCACCAAGTAAAACCTCACTGTATAAAGATTTTTACAGCTACATTTTTTATACTAGCTGTAAAAATACTGCAGCACATTACACAGTAATATTTACACACTTTAATGGCTTTTCAGGTTAAAAAAGGTTATTAAACAAATAAATATAATGTGTGGATAAAAAGGATTGCTATAGTGGGGATCAAAAGTTTGGGCACCCCAGGTAAACATTTGTATTAATGTGCATAAAGAAGCCAAGAAAAGATGGAAAAATCTCCTAAAGGCATCAAATTACAAATTAGACATTCTTACAATATGTCAACAAAAGTTAGATTTTATTTCCATCATTTACACTTTCAAAATAACAGAAAACAAAAAAAATGGCGTCTGCAAAAGTTTGGGCACCCTGCAGAGTTAATATCTTGTACTGCCCCCTTTGGCAAGTATCACAGCTTGTAAATGCTTTTTGTAGCCAGCCAAGAGTCTTTCAATTCTTGTTTGAGGTATCTTTGCCCATTCTTCCTTACAAAAATCTTCCATTTCTTTGAGATTTCTGGGCTGTCTGTCACGCACTGCTCTTTTAAGGTCTATCCATAGATTTTCAATTATGTTGAGGTCAGGAGATTGTGAAAGCCATGGCAAAACCTTCAGTTTACGCCTCTTGATGTAATCCCCCGTGGATTTCGAGGTGTGTTTAGGATCATTATCCATTTGTAGAAGCCATCCTCTCTTTAACTTCAGCTTTTTCACAGATGGTATCAAGTAACATCCAAAATTTGCTGAAATGTTATTGAATCCATTGTTCCTTCTACTTGTGAGATGTTCCCTGTGCCACTGGCTGCAATACAACCCCAAAGCATGATTGATCCACCCCCATGCTTAACAGTTGTACAGAGGTTATTTTCATTATTTAACCTCATCGGTCCACAGAACTTGTTTCCAAAATGCATCAGGCTTGTCTATATGTTCATTTGCAAAGTTCAAATGCTGATTTTTGTGGTGAGGATGTAGAAGAGGTTTTCTTCTGATGACTCTTCAATGAAGACCATATTTGTACAAGTATCTCTTTATAGCGGAATAGTGTACCACAACTCCAGTGTCTGTAAGATCTTTCTGGAGGGATTGTGCAGTAAAACATGGGTTTTGAATTGTTTTTCTCACAATCCTGCGAGCTGTTCTGTCTGATATTTTTCTTGGTCTTCCAGATCTTGCTTTAACTTCCACTGTTCCTGATGACTGCCATTTCTTAATTACATTCCGAACAGAGGATATTGACATCTGAAAACGTTTTGCTATCTTCTTATAGCCTTCTCCAGCTTTGTGAGGGTCAACTATTTTCAGTTTCAGATTTCCAGACAACTGCTTAGAAGAACCCATGGTGCTGATTGTTGGGGCAAGATCAGATGAGTCTGTGCCTTTAAAACCTTTGAGATTGAAATTACCTGGTCTTCCCAGATGATGATTAAGAACAATCCATGACACTGGCAGGTCTCAGCTTTGCAAAGGGGGCAGTGCATGTTATCAATTTTGCAGGGTGCCCAAACTTTTACAGAAGCCATTTTTTTGTTTTCTGTTATTTTGAAAGTGTAAATGATGGAAATAAAATCTAACTTTTGTTGACATATTATAAGAATGTCTAATCTGTAATTTTATGCCTTTTGGAGATTTTCCCATCTTTCCTTGGCTTCTTTATGTACATTAATACAAATCCCACTGTATGTGCAAAATAGGTATTCTTCAAGATGTCAGTAGATTATTGCATAAAACAGATAACCCTTTTTGGGGACCATATTAACCCTTCATATACACATGTTTATTCCCTTTGTGTGTATTGGAACTAAACCAAAAAAGGGAGGGGAAAAAAAGTAAATTGGACATAATGTCACACCAAACTCCAAAAATGGGCTGGACAAAATTATTGGCACCCTTAACTTAATATTTGGTTACACACCCTTTGGAAAAAAATTAATTAAATCAATTGCTTCCTATAACCATCAATAAGCTTCTTACACCTCTCAGCCAGGATGTTGGACCACTCTTCCTTTGCAAACTGCTCCAGGTCTCTCTTATTGGAAGGGCGCCTTTTCCCAACATCAATTTTAAGATCTCTCCACAGGTGTTCAATGGGATTTAGATCTGGACTCATTGCTGGCCACTTTAGAACTCTCCAGCGCTTTCTTGCCAACCATTTCTGGGTGCTTTTTGATGTATGTTTGGGGTCATTGTCCTGCTGGAAGACCCAAGATCTCGGATGCAAACCCGGCTTTCTGACACTGGGCTGTACAGTGCGACCCAAAATCCGTTGGTAATCCTCAGATTTCATGATGCCTTCCACACATTCAAGGCACCCAGTGCCAGAGGCAGCAAAACGACCCCAAAACATCATTAAACCTCCACCATATTTCACTGTAGATGCTGTGTTATTTTCTTTGTAGGCCTCATTCCGTTTTCGGTAAACAGTAGAATGATGTGCTTTTCCAAAAAGCTCTATCTTTGTCTCATCTGTCCACAAGATGTTTTCCCAGAAGGATTTTGGCTTACTCAAGTTCATTTTGGCAAAATGTAGTCTTGCTTTTTTATGTCTCTGTGTCAGCAGTGGGGTCTTACTGGGTCTCCTGCCATAGCGTTTCATTTCATTTAAATGTTGACAGATAGTTTGCACTGACACTGATGCTCCCTGAGCCTGCAGGACAGCTTGAATATCTTTGGAACTTGTTTGGGGCTGCTTATCCACCATCCGGACTATCCTGCATTGACATCTTTCATCAATTTTTCTCTTCCGTCCACACCCAGGGAGATAAGCTATAGTGCCATGGGTTGCAAACTTCTTGATAATGTTGCACACTGTGGACAAAGGCAAATCTAGATCTCAGAAGATGGACTTGAAACCTTGAGATTGTTGATATTTTTAAACAATTTTGATTCTCAAGCCCTCAGACAGTTCTCTTCTCCTCTTTCTGTTGTCCATGCTTAGTTTGGCACACACAGACACACAACGCACAGACTAAGTGAACGTCTCTCTTTTTTATCTGCTTTCTGGTGTCATTTTTATATTGCCCACACCTGTTACTTGCCCCAGGTGAGTTTAAAGGGGCATCACATGCTTGAAACAATCAAATTTTTCCACAATTTTGAAAGGGTGCTAATAATTTTGTCCAGCCCATTTTTGGAGTTTGGTGAGACATTATGTCCAATTAGCTTTTTTTCCTCCTTTTTTGGTTTAATTCCCATACACACAAAGGGAATAATCACGTGTATAGCAAAATATGTGTTAAGGCAATCCTTTTCTATGAGAAATACTTACTTTTCTTGAAAAATTTCAGGGGTGCCAACATTTACGTCCATGACTATATAGATATATATATATATATATATATATATATATATATATATGTAGTTGCAAGCTGCTGATATGTTTTGTATGTTCGCAGTTCAACCTACTTAAAGGGGTACTCCACCCCTAGACATCTTATCCCCTATCCAAAGGATAGGGGATAAAATGTCAGATCGCCGGGGTCCTGCTGCTGGGGACCCCCGCAATAAAGCAAGCTGCACCCACCTGTAACTGCTTTCGGAAACGCTGGAGGTTCTCTGGCTAATTCCTCCCAACCACGGGGATGGAAGATAGTTATGTCACGACTCCGCCCCCCGTTTGACGTCATTCCCCCTCCCCCTCAATGCAAGTCTATGGGAGGGGCGTGACAGCACACGGGGGTGGAGTCGTGACGTCACGATCTTCCATACCCGTGGTCGGGAGGCATTAGCCAGAGACCCTCCAGCACTTCCGGAAGCATTTAAGTGTGGGTGCTGCTTGCTATATTGCGGGGGTCCCCAGCGGCGGGACCCCGGCAATCTGACATCTTATCCCCTATCTTTTGGATAGGGGATAAGATGTCTAGGGGCGGAGTACCCCTTTAAGTAAACCCAGTCCTGCATTATCACAAACTACCAGTGTCTTTCCAGATACATGACCAACAGGTTTTGGGCCTAGCTCCAGACACTAAAGCACAGGCGAAAAGTGTTGTGTCTATGATCAAATACTGTGAGGAAACAAGAGCTGCATACAATGTACTGAAAGATGGCAAGTGGTTCAGTCAGTGTAGTAATGTGGGAAGACAAAAATGGTAGCAGTCCTGCTAGGCTAAGGTTGAGTACATAGCAAGAAAAATAGGAGAAAAAGAAAAATGGGAGAAAAGAAGATACCAGAGCAGATGTCCAGTATTAAAATAACATTTATTTAAATAATGTGATGTGAGGTCTTAAGCAGGGCCCTTGCTTCAGACGAGTCACAAGATATAATAAAACGAGCTGGGGTGAGATCAGTAGCAGCGCTCGGCAGCGCTGAAGACCCCCTATTTGTTGCCCACTCTACCCTGTCTGCACAGGGCTGCTGTATGAGTGGTTTGCAGTATAGTGGGGGTTAAGGCTGAATGTTGATCATGTGCGCTTTGCAGCGCTGGTGTCCTTTGCTTTGGGACCCTATTTACCCTGACGGCACAGGGACAGAATTTTTGTCTTCCCATTTCACTATTGGCACATTGGGCATAGTATCCTCAGAGGCCATCGCATGTTGAAGGCAGCATCAACATACGATGCTTTTGTATGTCAGGGCCATCGCATAAACGGGTATCCGGCAGCGCAGACTGCTTCAGCTGCCCCCGGATAGCCGTTTACGGTGCCCCTTGTGCTCCGGTGATGGTCTCCTACCTGTCCTCGGGGCTCCGGAGCTCCTCTTCACGATCCCCTGCATCGCCGGCTCTCTCCATCGTCGTCGCCACACACGCCGTCCTATCATCCAATAGAAGCGGCGTGCGTAGTGACGTGGTGGTGGCGACGTGAGAGCGACAATCCCGGAGAAGCAGAGACGTCCGGAGCGTCGGGGACACCACAGGGACACCACGGGGACACCACGGGGACGTGGTGACAGCGATGGAGGGCGACATCCAGGGCAGCGGTGACGAGCGGTGACGGTCCGGAGCGGCGGGCACAGGTGAGTACAACTTCCTATACTTTACATTGCACGGATCCCTCAACATGCGATGGTTTCAACAAACGATGGTTCATTTGGAACGGATTACCATCGCATGTGGAGGGACCACTGTATATATATATCACTAGGTCATGCAGTCTTTTTTATCTAGCTATTGAATTTGGCTCACAAATCCCTGTGTTCTGCTGCTCATGAAGTAACATGACCCATTGTTTACATTATGCTTGATAAAGACCTTAAAGACCTATTTAAAAATCTTAATCCTTCCAGTACTTATCAGCTGCTGTACTCCATAGGAAGTTCTTTTCTTTTTTAATTTCCTTTCTGTCTGACCACAGTGCTCTCTTGTGACCACTCACTGTATATACAAAAGCTGATAAGTACTAGAAGAATTAAGATTTTTAAATAGTAGTAATTTACAAATCTGTTTAACTTTCTGGCATCAGTTGATTTTAAAAAAAAATGTTTTCCAGTGGAGTACCCCTTTAATGTAAGACTGAAATGTCACACCTCTGTATTTGATGGGTGAATAAACTACTTTTTCTTAGATATCCTGCTGGAGTTCCATTGTTTCTGGATTATAGTCCTGGTCAAACACTCAAGGCTGCTAGCCACAGACGGTTAAGTCCTTTCTTCACTGAGCACATTCCATACCCTTTTTGCTTTCTGGACATATAGAACCAGGTTATCAGAAGAACACTGGAACATAAAACTTGTTATGCAACAATTATCATTGCTGCAGCAGTTGGCAAATATTCAGATGAAGCTGCGATTGCCACAAAAAAGTTAGACAACCAGCATCCAAACCACTCGCTCAACCAGCAGAATGAGGATGAGGTTTGTTACAGTGTGTCACCACTGTAGTAAGGTGGAGCATGTCAAAGGGCGGTCCTATGGGCGGTCCTATAAGCCTTTGCCTAGGATGACAAAAATCCTTGCACCAACCCTGAATACATAGCAGCTGCAGCAGAACGTGCTTCTCAAGAAGTGATTTGGATTCATCAACTTCTACTAGATTTGGAACTGAACATGTCTCAGCCCGTACCCTGTCACAGCGAGCGCTCCGGTCATCACCTCCGGACCGGAGCGCCCTCTGCTTCAGCCCTCCGTTCCGGGGTCCCGGCGTCTCTCGGTCAGACGCACTGACCGGGAGTGCGGGTCCCACTGTGGCAGGGACACGGCTAGCGTGGCGGCTGGTCCCCGCTCACGTGCCGCTTCCCTGTTTGCCTTACCTGCTCCCCGCCCGGCACTCTGCTCTCCTGTATCCCGGCGCGCACGGCCCCGCTCTCTAGGACCTTCTTCTGGACTTCACTTCTATTTGGCGAGAGACCCACGCAGCCCTCCTCAAGGCCTCGGCCCGTATGAAAGTCGTAGAACTCCTCCGGAATTCAGTACCTGTGACAAGGTGTGGCTCTCCTCGAAGTACATCAGATTTAAGGTACCAAGTTACAAGCTGGGCCCCCGTTACTTGGGTCCCTTCAGAGTCAAGAGCCGCATTAATCCGGTGTCCTACCAGCTCCATCTTCGTCCCTCCCGCAGAATTCATAACTCTTTCCATTTCTCCCTTCTCAAACCTGCTATCTTTAATCGCTTCTCTCCTAAACTTCTTTCTCCCACCCCTGTCACTGGTACCTCAGATATTTTTACAGTTAAAGAAATCCTAGCCACCAAGCTCGTTCGGGGGAAAATATTTTTTTGGGTCGACTGGGAGGGCTGCGGTCCTGAAGAGAGGTCTTGAGAGCCTGAAAATAACATCTTGGACCGCAGTCTTATCCTCACATTTCTTGGTGCCAAAAAGAGAGGGAGACCTAAGGGGGGTACTATCACAGCGAGCGCTCCGGTCCTCACCTCCGGACCGGAGCGCCCGCTGCTTCAGCCCTCCGTTCCGGGGTCCCGGTGTCTCTCGGTCAGACGCACTGTTGCAGGGACGCGGCTAGCGTGGCGGCTTGTCCCCGCTCACGCGCCACATCCCTGTTTGCTTTACCTGCTCCACGCGGCCCCGCTCTCTAGGGCGCGCGCACGCCGGCTTCAGTAAATTTAAAGGGCCAGCGCACCGGTAATTGGTGCGCTGGTTCCTCACCTTCCACTGTGTCCTACCCATAAAAGGCACCTGCCCCTTCCTGCCCTTGC
The DNA here is from genome assembly GCF_029499605.1 of Hyla sarda. NCBI lineage: Eukaryota > Metazoa > Chordata > Amphibia > Anura > Hylidae > Hyla > Hyla sarda. The sequence goes on from NC_079190.1 coordinate 457,998,229, forward strand.
CAGATCTTTGTGCCTTGTGCCTCTGAGAAAGCGTTCCCTACTGTGATTGTTGCCTAGCCAGTTGCCGAACCCGTTGCTACCGTATACTCGCCTGTGAACCCTTGCTGCCTGCCCTGACCTCTGCTACGTCCGACTATGTTCTTGCCTGCTCCCTGTGTACCATGCTATATCAGCTGCCAGTGAGGTTGAGTTGTTACTGGGGGATACGACCTGGTAATTACTGCCGCAGCAAGTCCATCCCGCTTTGCGGCGGGCTCTGGTGAAGACCAGTAACTGCTTAGAACCGGTCCTCCAGTACAACCCGTGCCATCACCTCTCTGGTCAAGAGGATCCACTACCTATCCTGCCGGTTTGTGGCATACTAAAGACAATCTCTCATTGGGCTCTCTGCCCAATGCCTTGGCTACTGGGGCCCCTTGGCATTACACACTTCTCCCCTGAAGACTAGATATATTTAGACATTTATTAGATACCATTTGACATTTGTTAACCCTGACTTTTAAATTACATGCTTTTGTGGGAACAGGAATACCTTCTGGCCAGGAAAGTATCCTGAGCACGTGGGCACAAGAAATTACATTAGACATTTTAGACATATAAGAAATTTGTATGGACTGTGTAGTTGTGAGTGTTACAGCCCTAATGTTGAGTGGATATGTGTACATGACTTTATGTGTACTTGTGGACTATGTGTAGTACACGACTTTACTCTGTACATGTTAACGATGGGGTGATATGTTGCTTCTCTTGATTAGGTCAGGATAACCACTACAAGAAAGCTGCCAGACATCAGAAAATATGGTACACTACAATTTTTTTTATTTTGGTGTACAACAAATGATATACATTTTTAGTATACTATAACAATTAAAGTACAGGACCGAAAATATTTCCCTTGTACATAATGGTGAGCAAAAATATATTACTATGGCAGTATTTACACAGATGTCCATGTATCGCTGTTACGCCGAGCGTTCCGGGTTCCCGCTCCTCCCCGGAGCGCTCGCTACACTCTCGCTCCCGCAGCGCCCCGGTCAGATCCACTGACCGGGTGCGCTGCGATACCGCCTCCAGCCGGGATGCGATTCGCGATGCGGGTGGCGCCCGCTCGCGATGCGCACCCCGGCTCCCGTACCTGACTCGCTCTCCGTCGGTCCTGTCCCGGCGCGCGCGGCCCCGCTCCCTAGGGCGCGCGCGCGCCGGGTCTCTGCGATTTAAAGGGCCACTGCGCCGCTGATTGGCGCAGTGGTTCTAATCAGTGTGTTCACCTGTGCACTCCCTATGTATACCTCACTTCCCCTGCACTCCCTCGCCGGATCTTGTTGCCATTGTGCCAGTGAAAGCGTTCCCTTGTGTGTTCCTAGCCTGTGTTCCAGACCTCCTGCCGTTGCCCCTGACTACGATCCTTGCTGCCTGCCCCGACCTTCTGCTACGTCCGACCTTGCTTCTGTCTACTCCCTTGTACCGCGCCTATCTTCAGCAGTCAGAGAGGTTGAGCCGTTGCTAGTGGATACGACCTGGTCACTACCGCCGCAGCAAGACCATCCCGCTTTGCGGCGGGCTCTGGTGAATACCAGTAGTGACTTAGAACCGGTCCACTAGCACGGTCCACGCCAATCCCTCTCTGGCACAGAGGATCCACCTCCTGCCAGCCGGCATCGTGACAGTAGATCCGGCCATGGATCCCGCTGAAGTTCCTCTGCCAGTTGTCGCCGACCTCACCACGGTGGTCGCCCAGCAGTCACAACAGATAGCGCAACAAGGCCACCAGCTGTCTCAACTGACCGTGATGCTACAGCAGCTACTACCACAGCTTCAGCAATCATCTCCTCCGCCAGCTCCTGCACCTCCTCCGCAGCGAGTGGCCGCCTCAGGCCTACGACTATCCTTGCCGGATAAATTTGATGGGGACTCTAAGTTTTGCCGTGGCTTTCTTTCACAATGTTCCCTGCACTTGAAGATGATGTCGGACCAGTTTCCCACTGAAAGGTCTAAGGTGGCTTTCGTAGTCAGCCTTCTGTCTGGAAAAGCTCTGTCATGGGCCACACCGCTCTGGGACCGCAATGACCCCGTCACTGCCTCTGTACACTCCTTCTTCTCGGAAATTCGAAGTGTCTTTGAGGAACCTGCCCGAGCCTCTTCTGCTGAGACTGCCCTGCTGAACCTGGTCCAGGGTAATTCTTCCGTTGGCGAGTACGCCGTGCAATTCAGTACTCTTGCTTCAGAACTTTCCTGGAATAATGAGGCCCTCTGCGCGACCTTTAAAAAAGGCCTATCCAGCAACATTAAAGATGTTCTGGCCGCACGAGAAATTACTGCTAACCTACATGAACTCATTCATCTAGCCACTCGCATTGACATGCGTTTTTCCGAAAGGCGTCAGGAGCTCCGCCAGGATATGGACTTTGTTCGCACGAGGCGTTTTTTCTCCCCGGCTCCTCTCTTCTCTGGTCCTCTGCAATCCGTTCCTGTGCCTTCCGCCGTGGAGGCTATGCAAGTTGACCGGTCTCGCCTGACACCTCAAGAGAGGACACGACGCCGCATGGAGAATCTCTGCCTGTACTGTGCCGGTACCGAACACTTCCTGAAGGATTGTCCTATCCGTCCTCCCCGCCTGGAAAGACGTACGCTGACTCCGCACAAAGGTGAAACAGTCCTTGATGTCAACTCTGCTTCTCCACGTCTTACTGTGCCTGTGCGGATATCTGCCTCTACCTTCTCCACTAAGGCCTTCTTGGACTCCGGATCTGCAGGAAACTTTATTTTGGCCTCTCTCATCAACAGGTTCAACATCCCAGTGACCAGTCTTGCCAGACCTCTCTACATCAATTGCGTTAACAATGAAAGATTGGACTGTGCCGTGCGTTACCGCACGGAACCCCTCCTAATGTGCATCGGACCTCACCACGAAAAAATTGAGTTTTTGGTCCTCTCCAATTGCACTTCCGAAATTCTCCTTGGACTACCCTGGCTTCAACACCATTCCCCAACCCTGGATTGGTCCACAGGGGAGATCAAGAGTTGGGGTCCCTCTTGTTTCAAGGACTGCCTTAAACCGGTTACCAGTACTCCTTGCCGTGACCCTGTGGTTCCCCCTGTAACCGGTCTCCCTAAGGCCTATATGGACTTTGCGGATGTTTTTTGCAAAAAACAAGCTGAGACTCTACCTCCTCACAGGCCTTATGACTGTCCTATTGACCTCCTCCCGGGCACTACTCCACCCCGGGGCAGAATTTATCCTCTCTCTGCCCCAGAGACTCTTGCTATGTCTGAGTACATCCAGGAAAATTTAAAAAAGGGCTTTATCCGCAAATCCTCCTCTCCTGCCGGAGCCGGATTTTTCTTTGTGTCCAAAAAAGATGGCTCCCTACGTCCTTGCATTGACTACCGCGGTCTTAATAAAATCACGGTAAAGAACCGCTACCCTCTACCTCTCATCTCTGAACTCTTTGATCGCCTCCAAGGTGCCCACATCTTTACCAAACTGGACTTAAGAGGTGCTTATAATCTCATCCGCATCAGAGAGGGGGATGAATGGAAAACGGCATTTAACACTAGAGATGGACACTTTGAGTATCTGGTCATGCCCTTTGGCCTGTGCAACGCCCCTGCCGTCTTCCAAGACTTTGTTAATGAAATTTTTCGTGATCTCTTATATTCCTGTGTTGTTGTGTATCTGGACGATATCCTGATTTTTTCTGCCAACCTAGAAGAACACCGCCAGCATGTCCGCATGGTTCTTCAGAGACTTCGTGACAATCAACTTTATGCCAAAATGGAGAAATGTCTGTTTGAATGTCAATCTCTTCCTTTCCTAGGATACTTGGTCTCTGGCCAGGGACTACAAATGGATCCAGACAAACTCTCTGCCGTCTTAGATTGGCCACGCCCCTCCGGACTCCGTGCTATCCAACGTTTTTTGGGGTTCGCCAATTATTACAGACAATTTATTCCACATTTTTCCACCATTGTGGCTCCTATCGTGGCTTTAACCAAAAAGAATGCCAATCCTAAGTCATGGCCTCCTCAAGCGGAAGACGCCTTTAAACAGCTCAAGTCTGCCTTTTCTTCTGCTCCCGTGCTCTCCAGACCTGACCCATCTAAACCCTTCCTATTGGAGGTTGATGCCTCCTCAGTAGGAGCTGGAGCGGTCCTTCTACAAAAAAATTCTTCCGGGCATGCTGTTACCTGTGGTTTTTTTTCTAAGACCTTCTCTCCGGCGGAGAGGAACTACTCCATCGGGGATCGAGAGCTACTAGCCATTAAATTAGCACTTGAGGAATGGAGGCATCTGCTGGAGGGATCAAGATTTCCAGTTATTATTTACACCGATCACAAGAACCTCTCCTATCTCCAGTCTGCCCAACGTCTGAATCCTCGCCAGGCCAGGTGGTCTCTGTTCTTTGCCCGATTTAATTTTGAAATTCACTTCCGGCCTGCCGATAAGAACATTAGGGCCGATGCTCTCTCTCGTTCCTCGGATGCCTCGGAAGTAGAGCTCTCTCCGCAACACATCATTCCTCCTGACTGCCTGATCTCCACTTCTCCAGCCTCCATCAGGCAAACTCCTCCAGGGAAGACCTTCGTCTCCCCACGCCAACGCCTCGGAATCCTCAAATGGGGTCACTCCTCCCATCTCGCAGGTCATGCGGGCATCAAGAAATCCGTGCATCTCATCTCTCGTTTCTATTGGTGGCCGACTCTGGAGACGGATGTTGTGGATTTTGTGCGGGCCTGCACTGTCTGTGCCCGGGATAAGACTCCTCGCCAGAAGCCCGCTGGTCTTCTTCATCCTCTGCCTGTTCCCGAACAGCCTTGGCCTCTGATTGGTATGGACTTTATTACAGACTTACCCTCATCCCGTGGCAACACTGTTGTTTGGGTGGTCGTTGATCGATTCTCCAAGATGGCACATTTCATCCCTCTTCCTGGTCTTCCTTCTGCGCCTCAGTTGGCAAAACAATTTTTTGTACACATTTTTCGTCTTCACGGGTTGCCCACGCAGATCGTCTCGGATAGAGGCGTCCAATTCGTGTCTAAATTCTGGAGGGCTCTCTGTAAACAACTCAAGATTAAATTAAACTTTTCTTCTGCTTATCATCCTCAATCCAATGGGCAAGTAGAAAGAATTAACCAGGTCCTGGGTGATTATTTACGGCATTTTGTTTCCTCCCGCCAGGATGACTGGGCAGATCTTCTACCATGGGCCGAATTCTCGTATAACTTCAGAGTTTCTGAATCTTCTTCCAAATCCCCATTTTTCGTGGTGTACGGCCGTCACCCTCTTCCCCCCCTCCCTACTCCCTTGCCCTCTGGTGTACCCGCTGTGGATGAAATATCTCGTGATCTTTCCACCATATGGAAAGAGACCCAAAATTCTCTCTTACAGGCTTCATCACGCATGAAGAAGTTTGCTGATAAGAAAAGAAGAGCTCCCCCCATTTTTTCTCCCGGAGACAAGGTATGGCTCTCCGCTAAATATGTCCGCTTCCGTGTTCCCAGCTACAAATTGGGACCACGCTATCTTGGTCCTTTCAAAATTTTGTGCCAGATTAATCCTGTCTCTTATAAACTTCTTCTCCCTCCTTCTCTTCGTATTCCTAATGCCTTTCACGTTTCTCTTCTTAAACCACTCATCATCAACCGTTTCTCTCCTAAACTTATCTCTCCCACTCCTGTCTCCGGTTCTTCAGACATCTTTCCCGTAAAGGAGATACTGGCCTCCAAAAAGGTCAGAGGAAAAACCTTCTTTTTGGTTGACTGGGAGGGCTGTGGTCCTGAAGAGAGATCCTGGGAACCTGAGGACAATATCCTAGATAAAAATCTGGTCCTCAGGTTCTCAGGCTCCAAGAAGAGGGGGAGACCCAAGGGGGGGGTACTGTTACGCCGAGCGCTCCGGGTTCCCGCTCCTCCCCGGAGCGCTCGCTACACTCTCGCTCCCGCAGCGCCCCGGTCAGATCCACTGACCGGGTGCGCTGCGATACCGCCTCCAGCCGGGATGCGATTCGCGATGCGGGTGGCGCCCGCTCGCGATGCGCACCCCGGCTCCCGTACCTGACTCGCTCTCCGTCGGTCCTGTCCCGGCGCGCGCGGCCCCGCTCCCTAGGGCGCGCGCGCGCCGGGTCTCTGCGATTTAAAGGGCCACTGCGCCGCTGATTGGCGCAGTGGTTCTAATCAGTGTGTTCACCTGTGCACTCCCTATGTATACCTCACTTCCCCTGCACTCCCTCGCCGGATCTTGTTGCCATTGTGCCAGTGAAAGCGTTCCCTTGTGTGTTCCTAGCCTGTGTTCCAGACCTCCTGCCGTTGCCCCTGACTACGATCCTTGCTGCCTGCCCCGACCTTCTGCTACGTCCGACCTTGCTTCTGTCTACTCCCTTGTACCGCGCCTATCTTCAGCAGTCAGAGAGGTTGAGCCGTTGCTAGTGGATACGACCTGGTCACTACCGCCGCAGCAAGACCATCCCGCTTTGCGGCGGGCTCTGGTGAATACCAGTAGTGACTTAGAACCGGTCCACTAGCACGGTCCACGCCAATCCCTCTCTGGCACAGAGGATCCACCTCCTGCCAGCCGGCATCGTGACAATCGCTCAGTAGTCCAGATACACTATAGAGTTCATGTTCTAAGAGCTCAGGCTCTGTCAGGTTCCTGAGAAGACATTTTGGCCGTAGCCGGGCACAACACTTAAGAAATTGGTTACCACAAAACTTTCTTGACAGTTTGTCATGCACTGTGCTTAACTGTTGCTTGTAAACCTGGAACAACAAAAGATTGTGCTTGCACACAGAAGTCAGTTAGTCTCATGACCAAATTGGGCAAAGTTACTGTACAAGAGCACACAAATAGAACATTTCTTTTACGTATGTACTCTTCCATTCCAACCTCGTTGGTCAGACTGCTTTCTAGGCTGTAAAATATACCTCTCCATGTGGTTGACATGTGTGTTCCTTGAGACATGGAACAAACGGGATTCAGTGATGGTCGGACTCACAATGACCACAACTTGTACAGCAGCAGCTTTTGCCACTGGAGGAATGACAGTTGGTGCCTGTTGGGCCAGTCACAGCTCCTGAACAGCTGGAGTAGGCCGAGGCACTTTTGTTGGTGCACGCTGGTCCGGCCAAACCTCTGGGGAACCGAGAGTAGGCCTGGGCACTTCCATTGGTGCCCGATGGTCAAGCCAAACCTCCTCAATAGTAGGAGTAGGCCTGGGCACATCTGTAAACGTCTGCAGACCCAGCCAAACCTCTGTGGCAGCAAGAGTGGGCCAGGTCATTTTTTTTAGACAAATTTAATTTTGAATTTTTCAGCATCTTGGCCCTTGGACATAGATGTCATGGAGAGGATAGATAGAGTAGCAGGCCTTTTCAATGTCTTGGCCTATGCTGTCTGGGATCAGTTTGTTAACAACTTCCTTCAAGTCATTTATTTGCACCTTTTGGGTCATGATTTCCATCATCTTGGTGCGAATCTGACGGACTTGTTGAGGCCCTTCTGATCTGATTGTTGTGCGCCTTGATGGAGCTAACACAGAAGAGACGGAGGAGGTAGCCATCTGTAGTCTTCCCATCCACCTGTGCTTTAATTCGGGTCCTCTGTTTTTTTACAACTGGGCCCCCTTGCAACCTGGGGAGTACTGGCCCTTTAAGATGCTGCAGCAGCTTAGTCTGTCTGGGCTGAGATACCCTGGGTGGCAATTCCCCACTTAATGTCAAGTACCCAGGAACACTGCTGGGCATGAAGGGGTTAATGTGACTCACCACTGGTACCAGAGACTGACTTGCAAGCGTTGGTATCGGCGGCTCACCTGCGATCTGCATCTTCCTTGTGACTGTTGGTGTCTGCAGAGTCTGTGCTGCAGCGGGTACCCGGACAGAATTAGCGGAGCTGGATGCAGCCACCAGGATTCGCAATACGGCTGCCCCCAGGGAACTTCCTGTGGCTGAAATTTAGGCTTGAGGCCTCCAGATGTGCTGGACACTGACTCTGAGACGTCTGGACTGGACTTGACCTCAGCAGAAAGTGAAACACAAGAGAGAGATGGTAGTACCTCCCCCTCTTATAAAGGGGGGCTGAGTAAGGAGCTCATAGGCCAACTGTGGGCCACCTGGTCATCTGGTGCTCTCTGGATAACAAAACATATGGCTTGAACATGTAACAACCTTTATCATGTGACTAACAATCATGTGACCATATCAAAGGTCCTTTACCCTTAATATATAACTTATATACATTATGAGGGAACACTGCAGATGAGTCCTGAGGACATACAGGGACTCAACCAGAAAGGACTGTAGGAGCATAAGTATTGTACCTTTTGTATTAATTGCACTTGTCCAGTAGATGGCACTATGCAGTCAACATTACTAGTTGTGTATAACTTGTTGGTTCACTCACAAAAATGACTTTTAAAATGTTTTCCCCCGATATGTTGTATGTACCAAAAATCAGCATACTTGGACTCTTGGAATTATTAATATTATATTTTAATAGCTTCAAAGTTGTTAATATTTTTTTAGTCTTTTTTTTTTTTTTTTGTAAAATGGGAAAAAGGGGCGATAATTTTTTTTGGGGGAGGGGTTTATTTACTTTTTTTAAACACTCTCTTTTTACTATTTATTTTGTATGTTTTAAGTCCCCACAGGGGACTATTTTTAGCAATCTTTGGATTTCCATTATGTTCAGTGTTATGCAGACTAAACAAGAAGATCCCCATAGCACCACGGAGTAGGTAAGCAGAGTTCTAGCCGCAATTTTCACTCACATTTTCAGCCCACAATCAGTGAATACTAGTACCGCTCCTGCACTCGCTTCATAGTCAGACGATGTTAAGGGGTTAAGCATAGAGTTTTCGCGAATTGTTCGCCCGCGAACAGTTCCCGGCGAACTTTGCATGTTCGCGTTCGCATCGCCAGGCGAACATATGTGAAGTTCGATTCGCCCCCTATACTTTAACATTGCGGTAAACTTTGACCCTGTGAGTCAGAGTTAGCAGACACATTACAGCCAATCAGCAGCAGTCCCTCCCTTCCAGACCCTCCTACCTCTTGCACGGACGCCATTTTACCTTCATTCGGCATGCTGCAGGCTTAGGAAGTGGAGGGACAGAGAAGCTGCTCCTGCTGTATAGGGAAAGCGATAGCTAGGTTGCTGCTAGGTGGTGTATTCAGGGTCCACTTTACTCTTAAAGCACTAGTCTAACATCTGCTTTAAGGACAGCACCCAAAAAAGCCCTTTTTAGGGCTCAAATATCAGTCCGTGTGTCTTGCAACAGCTTGAGGCACCCTGGTTGGGAGGGAACCGCTGGTTAAAAGGGGTACTCCAGTGTAAAACTTAAGTTCCTTCAAGCAACTAACTACAGTATTAAAAGGGCTATAAGTTCAGTCCGTGTGTCATGCAACTGCTGGAGGCACCCTGGTTGGGGACCTCTGCTAGCAAAAGGGGAACTTCGCTGGCAACCTTTTTTGCTCATTGTCACACTAGTGCAAATCACAATTGGTGTGACAGTTGTTCAAATAAAAATACAAAATACCTTTTTTGGCTGTGAAATAAAACCAGTGCTGCCTAAAGGGGGGCTCTAAATATGTGCTGCCTAATATGGGGGAATCTATTTGCTGCCTAAAGGGGGGCTCTAAATATGTGCTGTCTAAAGGGGGCTCTATGTGCTGCCTAAAGGGAGGCTCTAACTATGTGATGCCTAATATGGGGGAATCTATGTGCTGCCTAAAGGGGGGGCTCTATGTGCTGCTTAAAGGGGGGCTCTAACTATGTGCTGCCTAACATGGGGGAATCTATGTGCTGCCTAAAGGGGGAATCTAACTATGTGATGCCTAAAGGGGGGATCTAACTATGTGCTGCCTAAAGGGGGCTCTATGTGCTGCCTAAAGGGAGGCTCTACCTATGTGCTGCTTAAAGGGGGACTCTAACTATGTGCTGCCTAGTATGGGGGAATCTATGTGCTGCCTAAAGGGGGGGATCTAACTATGTGCTGCCTAGTATGGGGGAATCTATGTGCTGCCTAAAGGGGGGATCTAACTATGTGATGCCTAAAGGGGGGCTCTATGTGCTGCCTAAAGGGGGGATCTAACTATGTGCTGCCTAAAGGGGGCTAAAGCACATTATTCCAAAGAATTTAGGAATAATAGGTGATTTATTCCCTTTATGGATTAAAACCAGACTCTGCATCAACTATGTAATTTTCCATGGGAGTTTTGCCATGGATCCCCCTCCAGCACGCCACAGTCCAGGTATGAGTCCCCTTGGAACAACTTTTAAATCACTATTGTAGCCAGAAAGAGTCCCTGTGGGTTTTAAAATTCGCCTGCCCATTGAAGTCAATGGGGGTTGGCCGGTTCGCGAATATTTGCGGAAGTTCGCGTTCGCGAACCAAAAGGGTTATGTTCGCGACATCACTAGTTAAGCATAGAAGATAGTTTGGGAGTGATCATAATGTATATGTTGTGATATTGTTAATGTAAATAACAATTTTTTTGGGGAAAAATAGCGCACATACACTGTGTACACTGTACTGCACATCATAAATGAATGACCACTGCATGCACACATCCAAAACATGACCACACTAGACTACCTTTCCCATAGTAGCGTAAATGAATAGGCATGTAAAAAATGAAGGAAAAAAAAAACACAAAAAATTGACAGCGCATAATTTTGCACATAATTGAAACCAAAAAGGCCGAGATCAATAAACCTCCCCAAAAGTAACTAAAACCACTACAAAGTTACACATATTGAGCATTTTTATGCAAACCAAAAATATTTATGCCTATTATTTTCTTGTAATTTGTTACATAAATTTGCTGCATTGTTTTTATAACTTACTATTTGTGTATCTTTGCAGAATACATTACATTAGGTGCAGAAGACGTCGTGCCCATATCTCATCTCATTGTCTGGTAAGTGCTAACCTGACACCAGAGGATATGCATAATATATACAATAAACTGATTAGAAGTGATGAATACAGATGTCTGTCCAAAACAAAGCGTCCCTGCCTGTTACGCGCTGAAGGAAGAATGACAAAAAGGACACTTGGTTAACATTAGCAGAAGAGCCGGTCTATGTGGTAGACGGCCGTGATGTACAGTTCAATTTAATAGGCTCCGCCATCTATAAATCTGCTCTGTCGGGCTTTGCTTTGATGAGAATGTGATATATTTCTCAAAAAACTTTCGCCAAATGTCACCCTGAGAACTCGCCATATTGCAGAAAATGTTCTGTTTCCTCTTTGTGTGAACTTACATAGGGGGGCAATTTCCCTTATATAACACTGTCTGCATTATGTATGCAAGCAATGAGGGTTTTTTCTTATCAGTGTCAACAGAAGAAAGCAGAAATCTTGATTAACCTTCATTACTATATTTGGCTTTGTGTTGGGATAATATTAAAGGAGAACTCAAGCTAGAGGATAGGGGATAAGTAGCTGATCGCGGGGTTCTGACCGCCCAGTGAGCGGCGAGGAGCACGGGCTGTCTATCGTCTCCATTCATTTCTTTTGGAGTGCTGTACCTGGGTCTTTTGGGTGCTCCCATAGAAATGATTAGAGAGTGTGCCATCTTACTGGAAGCCGGGTCCCGTACCAGAGATCACGGGGGTCCTAGCGGTCGGACCACCCACAATCAGCTATTGTGGATAGGGAATAAGTTAAATGTGGCTTCCCTTTAATGCTGTTATACCACATTTTTTTAGCAGCATAGGGGATATTAATGGGTTACATCTGAGTGACTGACAATGATCAGCACTTATTTGGACATTTTAGGCTTGGGACATTTGTAGGGTTTGTCTGCATTAGAAAATCCCAGATGTTGCTATACTACAAGTATCTACATCTCTCTTTTTACCCCCCTTGATGCTATGGTCACAAATGATAGCAGCAGGGATCTGCATGGTTTTTACCCCACCTCTGCTCCAATACTTGCTTCTCAGTAGACAGCTACACCTCAGCTGATACTAATGAGCAGCTTCTAAAACCTTTCCCTGCTGGGCCCTGGCTATTTAAACTGCAACAGTTCATTCTGCCCCTGCCCTTACATGGCCTCTGATCTCCAAAAGTGTTTGTATGTTCCTGACTGAGATTCCATGTTTGAGCCTGGACTGGCTGACAACCACTCTGGTTCCTCATCCTGGTTCTGACTACACTGCTTATGGTATTCTGACTTTTGTTATTACTGAGTACCAAATCTTGCTCCAGACCCATGACTGTGTTTGACCAAGTCCCTGGATTCCACTATTGTTTGTTATTTTAGTATTTTTCATTATTTTATTAAAAGTGTGATTTGTACAGAACTGTCATCTCTATCTGGTTTCAGTTCCTGACAGGAAATAAGAGTTGTTTCTACTGGCAGTGTGGAGGACCATATCTCGGCCTCAGAGACCTTTACCACTAGACAATGGCCAACATTTCTCATTTACTTTAGACTGTTTTTTGTGTCTACAAAAGGCGCAAGCAGGGTGTTTTTGCGCCTTTTTTGCACCTTTTGGTTTAAAAATTTCTGCTGATTTTCAGTGCCAATCCACTGATTTTGGCAATACATATGATATGGAAGAGTTTTATGAACTGCGCCTTTTTGTGCAAAGGCGCAAAAAAGGCGCAAAGCTACTGAAAAGTCTCTAAAACTGCACCAGTCCAGACTTAGCTTAGCTATTTGGTGTATGTGAAGAGAGAAATTTCTGAAAATGTGACCTGCACAAAATGTATCAAATGCTCTGTGACCATTTAATAAATTTGTTGCTCCTACACATCACCAGCACACAAAAAAGATGTAGAGAAATGCTTCACTTACACCTACAATGATAAATGCTTCACTTACACCTACAATGATAAATGCTTCACTTACACTACAATGATAAATGCCGGCCATTGTACCAAGCATGTGCTTCTGTGGGTTTCAAGGGGCCACTCTACCAACATGGCTATTTTACTAATGTGTATGTAATGTTTTTTATACTGTTCACTGTGTGGTGAAATTTGAATGTTTGTATCTGTATTTCTCAGATTGTTACAATTCCAACTGTACACAATTTGTATAGCTTACATCACCTTTTACTAGAAAAATAGCTGTTTGCTTATTTAATTCAACGGGGTTCTCTTTGATTATGCTACAGGGGCTGTGAAGTTAGTATAGTTCATAATATAGTGTCTGTACCTGTCCCTAATGGTTGGTCTTGCATTCTTATGTGATCTTTGCTCTGGATGTTCATTTTTAACAGCATACGAAATGAATCCTGTCTCAAATATTCCCAGGATGCAGTGCGGCCGAGACACGTCCTCACTAGTCAGGTGATGACAGGAAGCCTGCTCTGCTTCAATGGGTGGAGTGACCACAGGGAATTTACAACAGCTGAAGGCACCCTGGTTAGAAAGCACTGGTCTTTTGCATTGAATTCAGCTCGTTTGTTGTTCAATGGATGGGGTGACTGATGTGTGGGAGGGATAAAAGTGGAATTATGGGATTTGTAGTAAAAGAGAAAACTCCAACAGGAAATACCAGTTCACAAAAAGAAACCACAGCATTACGGTAATCTCACAACATAGCCATTTAACCCAAAGACAAGTGCGGATCCTTCCTAAGCATGTCCATTACTGTTTGCCAGGTAAGTGCTAAAATCACCTTATGGTGGAGAACCCCTTTAAGATACTGCAGCATTGCCCCAATTACTTGACTAGGACAATGCAGTACCTTGAACCACCACCACTACAAAGGGCTCGTTCCCACTGTGACAGTAGGACAGTGAAGATGTGCAGCATCTCATAGACACCAATGCAAACTGCTAGAACTCTGCCCAAAGAATGAACATGTTCCTTCTTTGGACGGACGTCCATTCTGCCGGTGGAATTCCTCTAAGACGATTGCGCAGTGTGCACAGAGCAGCAGAATCCCATTGAAAACAATGGGTCTCTGTTGCAAGTCGAATGTCTGCAGTGTGAACAAGCCCTGATAATTCAGCTTCTGATTTAATTTTTTTTATTTATTTTTTTGCCCACCTTGCCTAAACCGTGGTACCCCTACTTACAAAACTTGCACAGGTTCACAGGGGGACTTACCAGGTTAGAAAGACCACCCTCTTACACCCTGTTGATATATTTTGCCAGAAGGATTGCTGCCCTCAGTTGGCCTTGGCCACTTCACCTACCCTGCTGAGCACCACATGTGCACAAAAAAAAAAGGCAAATGGCCCAATATATACAAATAAGTCAAAAAAGTAAAAATGTTAATAAACTCTGTAGATTCCAACCAGAGAAGAAAAAAAAATGCAAATCATCTGTATTCAACATTCTCTTACATAACATCCACAGATTTCATCATTTATTGCTGCACTTATTTTTTTTATGGAACGAAGAAGCTATTCGCACTATGCGCTCTGATAAATAAAATATAACACAACTGTCCGGTTTACATGATGAAGAAAAAACTGCTAAGAAGATGCAACTGCGGGGATTCATTTGTACATAAATAAGTATGTGATCCCGCACATGATTAAATGATGAGCGCCAAACATTTAGCAGCGATACATTGATTTCCTTGTAATGAATAGGAGATGGCTACGCTATATGTACATGTATATTAGGAGTACGGCCTGCAAACCAGGGAAGCTTCACTAAAGAGACTAAATGGCTCCATCTAGTGGCATAGAGAGGGACTGGCACGTAACATTATTTTTTATTGTAGTAAGGCTGCATACACATCTCGTTAATGCAATACGGTTCCCGTATCAGTTTTTTTGTAAAAAAAAAAACGTATGTCTCAAAACCAGACCGAACCGTATACAACCGTGTACAACCCTATGTACCTCTGTACGGTTTTAAACCGTATGTGGTTTGAAAACGGATGTCCGGTTGCCTACGGTTCAATACGTTTAAAAAAAAAAAACTGATACGGTTTTATGTTTGTCCTTAATTAGATAAAGTTCTTCTTGTTCTATTTTTGTGAAGAACTTTCGGCCTGCACTGCGCATGTGCAAACTGCAAAACCGTATTGTGCAAACAGAATGGAACTGTAGGCACATATGGTTCAGTACGGTTCCCATAGACCACCATTTAAAAAAAAAAAAAACGTATACGGGTTGTATCCGTTTTTTTTTTTGTTTTTTTACTTAGACATAAAACAGTAGTAGACTACGGTTTTGTATACGGGAAAAAAATGGATAAAACTGTAAATGATGCAAAATGTACACAACTGGATGCGATGGTTGGCATACGGTTTTCTATGAAATGTCTATACATACGGTTTGCAATACGGTTCCATATGGTTTTTTCACTGAAACCGGGGACGGGAACCGTATTGCAAAAACGAGATGTGAATGCAGCCTAAGTCAGTGTTTCCCAACCAGGGTGCCTCCAGCTGTTGCAAAACTTCAACTCCCAGCATGCCTGGACAGCCTTCGGCTGTCCAGGCATGCTGGGAGTTGTAGTTTATCAACAGCTGGAGGCACCCTGGTTGGGAAACACTGCAGTAAGTACATGGTCTGGAGACGCTTTTGTCAAGGATGGCGAAGGGGTTATGATTGTGGGAATTAAGGTAATAGAAATTGCCTTTTTATGCTTTATGTAAAGCAAATGGTTGAAAATTATTATCACTGAATGAACAGAGACTAATATTGCAATACCCAGTGGCCGAATTTTTGGCTTGTAAAAATTTGGAATTTTCAACTAACCCATATTATTTAAACTAAATCTTTGTAAAGTGCACAGAAGGGTATAGTTTAGAGCAGAGTTTTCCAACTGGTGTGCCTCCAGCTGTTGCAAAACTACCACCCCAGCAGAATCTAAGGTGCCAATACTGTAGGGGTTAAAAGGCAGGGGACACTAACTAATAACATGACAAGCAGTAAATACAGCGGACAGATTAATTTAAATGGTGACTGGAAAGAGCGTTATCGTGGTTAAATTGGTTAAAGGGGTACTCCGCAGCCACGCCCCCTCTCATAGACTTGCATCGTGGGGCGTGGTGTGACGTCACGAGGGGCGTGGCCATGACATCACGACCCCCTGCCGCCCGCTTCCAAGTGTTCGGAACATAATGTTCCAAACGCTGGGGCAGCGGAGTACCCCTTTAAAGGGGTACTCCTGTGGGAAAATTCTTAAAATCAACTGGTGCCAGAAAGTTAAACAGATTTGTAAATGACTTCTATTAAAAAATCTTAATCCTTCCAATACATTTTATGGGCTGTATACTACAGAGGAAATGCTTTTCTTTTTGGATTTCTCTGATATCACGACCACAGTGCTCTCTGCTGACCTCTGCTGTCCATTTTAGGAACTGTCCAGAGCAGCATATGTTTGCTATGGGAATTTTCTCCTGCTCTAGACAGTTCCAAAAATGGACAGCAGAAGTCAGCAGAGAGCACTGCGGTTGTGACATCAGAGAAATCCAAAAAGAAAAGCATTTCCTCTGTTGTATACAGCCCCTAAAATGTATTCGAAGGATTAAGATTTTTTAATAGAAGTAATTTACAAATCTTTTTAACTTTCTGGCACCAGTTGATTTAAAAAATAAAAAAAAGTTTTCCACGGGAGTACCCCTTTAAATTCTATAAACTGATACATCTAAGAGAACAATTATCATGCATAAAGCAATTTGACAGAACATACTATGTGATGTGAAACAAAGTATAACTTTATTGATAGCAAAAAAAAAAAAAAAAAAAAAAAGCATCCAACAAGAGGACCTTTAGGTCAGACATACAAAAATGCAAAAAGAAAAAAAAGAAAAAATCAAATAAAAAACATAGGATAAATAGTACACGCACAGGTTAGAGTTTAACCCTTTAACGACGCAGGACGTATATTTACGCCCTGCGCCGGCTCCCGCGATATGAAGCGGGGTCGCGCTGCTACCCCGCATCACATCGCGTCGGTCCCGGCGCTCATCAACGGCCGGGACCCGTGGCTAATACCACACATCGCCGATCGCGGTGATGTGCGGTATTAACCCTTCAGAAGCGGCGGTCAAAGCCGCTTCTAAAGCGAAAGTGAAAGTATCCCGGCTAGTCAGTCGGGCTGTTCGGGACCGCCGCGGTGAAATCGCGGCGTCCCGAACAGCTTGCAGGACACCGGGAGGGACCTTACCTGCCTCCTCGGTGTCCGATCGACGAATGACTGCTCTGTGCCTAAGATCCAGGCAGGAGCAGTCAAGCGCCGATAACACTGATCACAGGCGTGTTAATACACGCCAGTGATCAGCATGAGAGATCAGTGTGTGCAGTGTTATAGGCCCCTATGGGAGCTATAACACTGCAAAAAAAAAAAAAGTAAAAAAAAAGTGTTAATAAAGGTCATTTAATCCCTTCTCTAATAAAAGTTTGAATCACCCCCCTTTTCCCATAAAAAAAAATAAAACAGTGTAAATAAAACTAAACATATGTGATATCGCCGCGTGCGTAAATGTCCGAACTATAAAAATATATTGTTAATTAGACTGCACAGTCAATGGCGTACGCGCAAAAAAATTCCAAAGTCCAAAAAAGTGTAT
The DNA here is from genome assembly GCF_029499605.1 of Hyla sarda. Classification (NCBI taxonomy): domain Eukaryota; kingdom Metazoa; phylum Chordata; class Amphibia; order Anura; family Hylidae; genus Hyla; species Hyla sarda. Next base: position 458,015,722 of record NC_079190.1, read on the forward strand.
TTTGGTCACTTTTTGTACCATTAAAAAATGAATAAAAAGTGATCAAAAAGTCTGATCAAAACAAAAATCATACCAATAAAAACTTCAGATCATGGCACAAAAAAATGAGTCCTCATACCACCCCGTACGTGGAAAAATAAAAAAGTTATAGGGGTCAGAAGAGGACATTTTTAAACGTATAAATTTTCCTGCATGTAGTTATGACTTTTTCCAGAAGTTAATGATAAGGTGTAGAAACGGAAGCCCCCAAAAGTTACAAAATTGCGTTTTTTCTTCGATTTTGTCGCACAATGATTTTTTTTTCCGTTTCGTCGTGAATTTTTGGGTAAAATGACTGATGTCACTGCAAAGTAGAATTGGCGACGCAAAAAATAAGCCATAATATGGATTTTTAGGTGGAAAATTGAAAGGGTTATGATTTTTAAAAAGGTAAGGAGGAAAAAGCGGAAGTGCAAAAACGGAATAACCCTGAGTCCTTAAGGGGTTAATAATAATTGAAAAGTACATAACCACCTGGTCTGACCACCACCCACTGAGCAGAACTAGTGTGACAATCCTGATTGTAGAATACACCTTATTAAGGAAAATAAGCTTGAATAAATTGTGAATAAACACGGTAGTAAATCAGATAGAAAGATTAGAAAGAATGTCTCAGCGGGGGCTAAATCTTCATGCATTTTGTCAGGGTTTTTTTAAGCGTACCTATCATATCACAGAATAAAACCATACAGCTTTTATATCAGTGGTCTTCAAACTGTGGCCCTCCAGATGTGGCAAAACTACAATTCCCAGCATGCCCGGACAGCCGTTGGCTGTCCGGGCATGCTGGGAGTTGTAGTTTTGCCACATCTGGAGGGCCACAGTTTGAAGACTGCTACTTTATATGTTGCTCACTAGGTAATGCCGATGGCTTATAGTACATGTCATTTTATGTGTCTAGCTTCTCTATTTGGCTCACAAATACCTCAGTTCTACAGCTCACTCATTCTGACATCCACTGCTCAGGAAGGGTCCTATTATAGGCAATCACTGAGCCCCCCCCCCCTCACTAACCATGCATTCATGCTCTGTAACCCCCTCCTCTCTGTTTTGATGCTGCAGTCTGAAAGACAGGACAGGAGTGAGCACAGAGGAGTTCTAGTCTTGCCCATACCTCCTGGAACTTGTCCCAGCCTGTGCTTCAGCTGGGACAAAGATGATGCTGCAGCCAGACAGGATTAGGTTTAGGATGGTATGGGGACCCCTAGTGGTCTTTTTTTTTTATAAGCCATCATTTCTATAAAAAGGAGAAACACATTTCAAGTTCAAGCAACAGCGCCACCTAGCGTAAACCGCAACCGACATGCTTTAGTGTCATATGTAAGAGCTGAAACCATGAAGCATTTTGTGCCTCTGCACTGTGAAAAAAGAAAAGCTAATTTAACTTTCTAGCCTATCTTGGTGACTGTTTCTTTAAAAGAGAACCACTTAAAACCCACATGTCTTTCCCAGTTAGGGTATTTGCCCAATACTTCCTACCTGGCAGGGCTGGCTCTGCCTATAGGCAAAATAATTAATTGTTAGGCTTCAAGGGAACCCGGCTACACGCCGCTGATCGACCAGACAGGGGAGTAGGTAAAAGAGGATTTATTGACCAGAATGCAACGCGCTTCACTGCGCTTGTGCAGCTTCCTCAGGCATGCGCAACTTCCTCCCATGCCTGAGGAAGTTGCGAAAGCGCAGTGAAACACGTTGCATTCTGGTCAATAAATCCTCTTTTACCTACTCACCTGTCTGGTCGATCAGCGCTGTGGAGCAGCGTTCCCTTGAAGCCTAACAATTCATTACTGTATACCTACTGGAGGGCAGCAGATGACCTACTTTGAATGTGATTACCATTGTTGTGTATGTGGCTACACAACCACCCAGGGTGAGCAGCTAATTTACATCATTTTCTCACCATCAGGGTTTAAACAATATTACTCTATGGAGTGCTTATTCCTTCATTTTTGTAGGCAAAATAGGCAGCCGCCTAGAGCGTACTCTTGATGGCGCCACTCTGCCTGCAGCAATAATGTTATCCACCATCCAAAGCACCTGCCCAACCAGCTAAACCCTGCCACCCCAGCAGTAAGGTGATTACATGAGAAGGAGGTTTGTTACAGTGTGTCACCCCAGTAATAAGAAGATTATATGAGGAGAGGGTTTGTTACAGTGTGTCACCCCAGTAGTAAGGCACTTACATGAGGAGGGGGTTTGTTACAGTGTATCACCCCAGTAGTAAGGCGCTTACATGAGGAGAGGGTTTGTTACAGTGTGTCACCCCAGTAGTAAGACACTTACATGAGGAGGGGGTTTGTTACAGTGCATCACCCCAGTAGTAAGGCGCTTACATGAGGAGGGGGTTTGTTACAGTGTGTCACCCCAGTAGTAAGGCGCTTACATGAGGAGAGGGTTTGTTACAGTGTGTCACCCCAGTAGTAAGAAGATTACATGTGGAGGAGGTTTGTTACAGTGTGTCACCCCAGAAGTAAGGCACTTACATGAGGAGGGGGTTTGTTACAGTGTATCACCCCAGTAGTAAGGCGCTTACATGAGGAGGGGGTTTGTTACAGTGTGTCACCCCAGTAGTAAGAATATTACATGTGGAGGAGGTTTGTTACAGTGTATAACTCCAGTAGTAAGGCGCTTACATGAGGAGGTTTGTTACAGTGTCTCACCCCAGTTGTAAAGTGGAGCATGTCAAAGGACGGAGCCCATAGGCAGGGTGAAGGGGCGACAAAAATAGCTTTCACCTAGAGTGGCAAAAATCCTTGCACCAGGCCTGCTGCCCGGGTCCCTATGGTTCACCACTTTGTAGGTAACTGCTGACACGCTGGAAATGTCCATTCAGCAAATACCCCAGGGCACCATCTGAATGGCAGCCGCAAGAAATCAGGCAGGTGAGTATGGAATATTTTGTATTTTAAGGCCGATTGAGCCCTTTTAGTAAACTAGAACAAAAATTTATCTCCCTAAAAAGAGGACCTACTCCATTACAGTTAGTGTATTAGGGATTTCCCTATACAGAATACATTCCATCGGACTCCCAGCCAATGTCATCTGCCTGACGTGATATACCGTATCTTGTCTGCCATGTCTATGAGGCTCTGAAATCTATTGTCTGGAGAGCAGCATAAACACAGATCACCGCCGGGACATTTACTTTAGATCACCAAAAACATGTCACGGCCGATACCGCCTTCCAATTTTCCCTGACAGGCAAAGGAGATGTTGTCTTCACATGACAATAAAATTACTTTGATGACCAACAATGCAGATAAAAGAGCAGATATGTAAGGATCAGAGGACGGGTTAGTAACAGTCTTCTCTGAAAGACGTCTTTAACTCTTTATGACACATGTGAACACTGCTTTTTTTTTTTTCGCATGGACTCATTAAAAGTGGTATTGCCAACTTGGACACCTATGAAATATCCATATCCAGGGTTACATTACGGGGGAGATTTATCAAAATACAGTACAGACCAAAAGTTTGGACGCACCTTCTCATTCAGAGTTTTCTTTATTTTCATGACTATGGAAATTGTAGATTCACACTGAAGGCATCAAAACTATGAATTACCACATGTGGAATTATATACATAACAAAAAGTGTGAAACAACTGAACATATGTCATATTCTAGGTTCTAGACACCTTTTGCTTTGATTACGGCTTTGCACACTCTTGGCATTCTCTTGATGAGCTTCAAGAGGTAGTCACCTGAAATGGTCTTCCAACAGTCTTGAAGGAGTTCCCAGAGATGCTTAGCACTTGTTGGCCCTTTTTGCCTTCACTCTGTGGTCCAGCTCACCCCAAACCATCTCGATTGTGTTCAGGTCCCGTGACTGTGGAGGCCAGGTCATCTGGCGCAGCACCCCATCACTCTCCTTCTTGGTCAAATAGCCTTTACTCAGCCTGGAGGTGTTTGGGGTCATTGTCCTGTTGAAAAATAAATGATGGTCCAACTAAACACAAACCGGGTGGAATAGCATGCCGCTGCAAGATGCTGTGGTAGCCATGCTGGTTCAGTATGCCTTCAATTTTGAATAAATCCCCAACAGTGTCACCAGCAAAGCCCCCCACACCATCACACCTCCTCCTCCTCACCAGCACACCTGTGAAGTGAAAACAGGTGACTACCTCTTGAATATCAACAAGAGAATGCCAAGAGTGTGCAAAGCAGTAATCAGAGCAAAAGGTGGCTAGAACCTAGAATAGGACATATTTTCAGTTGTTTCACACTTTTTGTTATGTATATAATTCCACGTGTGGTAATTCATAGTTTTGATGCCTTCAGTGTGAATCTACAATTTTCATAGTCATGAACATAAAGAAAACTCTGAATGAGAAGGTGCGTCCAAACTTTTGGTCTGTACTGTATGTCCAGAGGAAAAGTTGCCCATAGCAACCAATCAGATCGCTTCTTTCATATTTCAGAGGCCTTTTCAAAAATGAAAGAAACAATCTGATTGATTGCTATGGACAACTGGGCAACTATTCCTCTAGACAGGTTTTGATAACTCTCCCCCATAATGTCTTATGGATACAGGTCCCACGTGTGTGGAGAACAGGGGTCCCCTACAAACACATGAGAATGGAGAATGAATAGAATAGTGTTCCCCAACCAGTGTGCCTTCAGCTGTTGCAAAACTACAACTCCCAGCATGGCCAGACAGCCAAAGGCTGTCTGGGCATGCTGGGAGTTGTAGTTTTGCAACAGGCTGTCTGGGCATGCTGGGAGTTGTAGTTTTGCAACAGCTGGAGGCACACTGGTTGGGAATCACGGGAGAGAAGTGGCAATGCATGTGTGCAGATCTCTTCATTCAAATCTATGTGGCCACCTCCTGTCCTCTATGGACACAGCAAACACCTTACCATGTGGGTCCGGAATACTCCACACAGATGCAGGTGTCTGTGAGACCCATATGTGGCAAACATTTAGGGATATCCTGTGGTTCGAAAAAAAGAAAATCCTTTAAAGCGTATATGTCATAAAATAATGCCTATATGTTATTCAATAGGTCATGCAGATGCATTACATGTCTTTTTTATGTGTCAGGCCTCTGTATTTTGCTCCCAAATCCCTCCATTCTGCTGCTCACTCATTCTGACAACCACTGCTCAGGAAGGGGCGTGTCTGAGTCAAGCACTGGGCCTGCCCTCACTCACCATGCATTCACTTCCTCCTTTAGTCTGCTGTGCTATGCTGGGTCTCTTCATCCAATCACTGCAGGCTGCTCTGTAACCCCCTCCTATCTGTTTCCATGCTGCAGTCTGACAGACAGGACAGGAGTGAGCACAAAGAAGTGCTAGCCCCGCCCTAACTTACTGGACTTTGTGTCTGTCTGTGCTTTAGCTGGGACAATGATAATGCTGCAGCCGAACAAGATTATTTTCTGAATGGTATGGGGACCCCTAGTGGTCTTTTTTTATTTTTTTATAAGCCATAATTTCTATAAAAAGATAGATTTTTTTTACAAAAGTAAAATAATGTTTAGCCAAGATGTACAGCATATAAAAGGTTTTCGAATCTGACAGCGCCCGTTTTACCCATTTTTTGCCAAGAAGATTTATGGCAGTGTATTTTCCAATATTTAAAAAGTCACCTGGGTGATAAAAATTGAGTTAAAACATTGTAATTTATTGTTTATAAAGATATAAGTATGTGGTATTTATTGGGGGATTTTAAACGTGTATTCACATTTTCATGTTTTTAGTTGCAATTATTGAACAGAAAGCAAGGAATGGATCAAAAAAAGATATGAAATCTCAGTCTTTCCTTAAAATTGTCATCCATTTCTGATCTGTTACTGTCTTTGCATTCAATAATTGCAATTTACAAACCAGATTGTGTGAAACCAGATTGTGTGAACCTGTCCAGAGGAAACATTGCTGAGTTGCCCAAAGCAACAGATATCTTCTTTCATTTTGCAGAGGCCTTATTAAAAATGAAAGAAGCAATCTGATTGGTTGCTACGGGCAACTCAAACTTTTCCTCTGGACAGGTTTTGATAAATCTCCCCCTAAATGCAGAAAATGTATGAACATCTAATCTTGACTTTTTCTTTGATCCTACCATCTCTCATTTATTCTGTCAGGCACCGATCAGGGGACAGGGAGAGTGAGCCCTAAACTGACCCTAAAACATCTCTTCCTGCCTACTTGCCCATCCATCCTAAACGGTGGATCGACAACTGGGCGCCAGTCCCTTCCTGTGCTACAGTGCAGTGGCATAAAAACACATAATATACATAGTCGGTCTCAGAACAGAACAGAAAACTACTAGACAACCAGATATACCAGACAGAATACAAACAATATATAAAATAGATATGCCAGTGATCATGCCCAAGTGGACTAGACGCGTTTCAGGGTTATTTAATGTAACCCTTTCCTCAGTAGTCATATGGCTATGACTACTGAGGAAAGGGTTACATTAAATAACCCTGAAACGCGTCTAGTCCACTTGGGCATGATCACTGGCATATCTATTTTATATATTGTGCATATCCACCAAGGCTGGTTTATCGCTTTTAAACCACTAAGACCATCAGGACATCCAGTCCGACATCAGTCCGGTCCACCATTGTCAACTACCTCCAGTGCAACGAATTCGGCTCCAGCAGCAGCTGACGTCACACGCCGACAACACGAGGTGAGCTCCTCGTATCCAGTGTATGGCCCTGATTCCATCTAACCAGCGGTGAGGACTTACCATCTCTAGCGCTTGCCAGCGCCAACGTCCTCCCGGCGATCCGCAATCATCGGCGCCTGCCAGCGCCAATCGCCTCCGCTCTTACCAGGACCTTACTGGACTTTACCAACACCATCTGGAACGTTGCACAGAGGACGCAGTGTACCGGCACCATCTACACACTGTGAAAGCAGCGCCTTTTGCCTAGGTTGCTGCCTTAAGGACCGGTAATATTCACTTGAAACTGTCATAAATTGTTGAACATATTGTGCAGCGGGTGCCTAGATATTAGCGGTTAAATACCAGCTGCACTCACTATATGCCAGTGATATTAGCATGCCATTAACATTATCTTAATTTTTGGTATTATTGTCATTTTATATTTTTCATGTACATTATTACCTAAAGGTTGTTTTTATTGTATATGTTCTTCTCACATGGGCCCTGTGAGAAGTAACTAACTACAGTCTATTTATCCTATCTTATTAAACTGTTTATACTATTATCATTGAAGTACGATCCAGACAATCATTCATTTAATATTTCTCATTTAATATCTATACCATCATTTACTCACTTAGAAGGTCCGGGCAACTTTTTTCTATTCATTTTCTAATCTGTATAATGTTCTGGCACCAGTTGATTTAGTTTTTTTCCCTTGTAATTATATATATATATTATTTAAACATATTCCATATTTTACAGCACTGTATAAGGATCATTTACATCTGATCTAATCCCAGTGGGACTCAAACTACATTCCAAATTAAAACATTTTTTTTTTATTTCATAAAAAATAAATCAACCTCCGTCTTGGAAACATATATTCAGCTTTTAAGGAGTTATCTGACTATAATGAAATCACCTATCCACAGCAATCCTAAGAACAACAGTTTCCTGAGTGCCCCTTGTAAATGGAGTGCAATCTCTGTCCCATAGAGTGTGAATGCAGCGGTGGCCATACCAGTGCACTACAACTGCATTCACAAGGGCATTCACAGACATCCATTCATGAGATGGCCGGGCTTCTGGCTGTCAGGACACCTTTTTACCCTATCTTGTGGTAATATGCAAAATTATGTTTAGTTTGAAACCCCATTTAAAGGGGTTTTCCTATCTTACAAAATTATCCCCGTATCCCAAGAATAACTATCTGATCGCGGGGGACCCATGTCTCCCATTTGAATGGAGCATTAGGTCTCGCATGCAGACCAACACTCCATTCTATACACCAACACTACATACCAATGCTACATATCTACTTTACTACCTATTTACCTACTTACATACCTAGCTACTTGACTTCCTACCTACCTAGTTAGCTATCTGGCTACCTACCTAATTTGTTACACAACTACTTGGCTACCTACTTAGCTACATTCCAACTTACCTACCTAGCTACTTAACTACTTACTTACCTATCTGCCTGGTGGTATTACCCAGTTACTATGTGTATCCGCCTGGTGGTATTACCCAGTTACTATGTGTTAGTAATGTTAGTGGTCATGGTGCGGTGCAATCATTTATCTCTTATATAGTGAGGTGATATTGGTCTCTGTAAATATTTTTTTCTTAACAGTAGGATGATAATATTTAGCCACTGCATTAGTAATAGGCCAACCGGGAGTACAGGCATTATTTTAGGTTTCTAAACCCCAATCTATGGGGTGAGCGGCAAAGCCTACACTGTATGCATTACCACTCACATACATGGGTAAGGGATGGGGGGGACCCACCAGAGCCTTAAATCATCCCTGTAACAAGCTTTTCTTCTATTAAAACCAAGAGATTGGCCCTCATTTACTATTGCAAACCCGACATTTTTTGTCAGGTTGTGCGCCAGATTCTGTCGCATTGCGCCACAAATTCTGTCTGCACCAGAATTTGCGCCAGAATTGAAGAAACCCTGACGAAAAAGGGGCGTGGCCGCTGGGGAAATGGGTGTGGTCTCCAAAAGGGGCGTGTCCCTGACATTTTCACAAAAACCCAACATATTTACTAAGGTTTCCACATAAAATGTGGTGGATTTGAGCTGAGGAAAACCCTACAGATCAGAGCATGTATGAAAAAAAGCAAAGTGTAGGGAAAGTGGAAAATGTAGGGAAACCTTAGTAAATACCGTGGAAAATAAATTGTAGGGAATTAAAACCCACAAAGAAACCTACACTCCACCCTTAGTAAATGAGGGCCATTATCTCTGTAAACTAAGAGTTAGTAGGAGCGTGTCACAATTTTTTTCAGTTGTATTTGTGCTAGTTCCAACCGATAAAATAAGTCTTCTTTTGACTCTATATGATATCAGGGACAAGGGACATACAAATATAGAATACAGGCATCATGCTCTGCAATTGGACTTCTATGACTCCATACAAAACTAAGGCTTTTTGCCGCCCTAATTGTAATATAGTAAAACCTCTATAAAAGCACTCAGAATGTAATCTATAGCATTCCCTTCAACACGTACAGGATGAAGACATCCACCAGCTCCAGAAGGCAGAGAACATAACGCTGTGATCTAGTGGAACAATCGGTACATTAAATCACCATTTACCTTACACGTTCCCTGTCTAGAAGGAAACTTATGCCTCGTACCAGGCATCTGGTGCAAGTTAAATCCTCCTTTCCACTCAGCTGGGTAAATTAAGGGCATAGTAACCTTGGTGCTTCAAAGTAAACTTGGCACACAGGAAGGTCTTTGAGCATAAGATTTTATTTCCACCCCATTAGTTTCCAAATGAAGCATTATTTTACTTCAGACATTGATAAAGTCACAAGGAGATGACAACTACCCTCAACTTCATTATAAATGCAACTGAAATTAATCTGGTCATAGAATAGTCATGGTATCATATAAGTAAAGTACTCAACATTTCATGTTCCTGAGAACTGGCGAAAAGCAAACAACCATCATCAAGTGTGGAGCAAAAATTCATATTATATTGATATATCAGTGAATGGAGTGGGGGGGATTTGAAAAGTTTTGATGTCATTTCTCAAACCATATGTCTTTTTTTCCTACCAAAAAGATTTGGAAAGGGAATAATTTATTACAAAAAAATTACATGTTTCTGTTTTATATCCCTTACAATGGGGTCTCCTAATACTTGTCCCACCCAAGGATTAAAGGCTTTAACTGTGTCCCCACTGGGGATTGCTTACAGAGGTTCCTGAAGGTATTAGCTCCAGGATAACCATTGTATGTTGAGTATGGTTTAAGTAACAATGGTCCAGGAAAGACCATTACATGTTGAAAATATTTTATATTTTATTGATATATATATAGTTTTGTGGGAAAAGTATTATATTTTTCATGACATTTATTCAAATCTCTGCTCATTTAGGGCTAAGTAGTCAAATGGGAAGTCCTTCACAGTGATTAACAGATATAGGTGTATATGTGTGCATAAAGATGGGGCTGACAATCACTTAACAGTACTGAATATTCTAGAAAATTTCAATGAAAATGAGACAGAAAGAGGCTTAATTAGAGTATTTAATACAACAACAAGAAAACAGTAGCATGCACTCACCGCAGAGATGTGTCTTTCCGTCCGGAGGTCCGGGATCACAGGGTAACAACTAGCGGATACCGAAGCGCTCAGAGGCGTAGCCTCTGAGCGCTTCGGTATCCGCTAGTTGTTACCCTGTGATCCCGGACGGAAAGACACATCTCTGCGGTGAGTGCATGCTACTGTTTTCTTGTTGCTTGTATTAGTTACTGCTTCCATATTGCATGCACCCCACAGGTGTCACCTACCTCATTGGACCTACATCTACCCCATACAGATATCCTTTTACAGCTGTACAGATATGTATTCAGTGTGCTCTCCTCCACCCATCCTTACTTAATTAGTCTTGTTGGCCCCAGGGCAAAGTTTGGACTTACCCCCGCACACAGTCCCTATATAGTAGTTAGGCCTCTCAAACTGTGCCCCATATAGTAATTAGGCCCCCAAACTGCCCTTATACAGTATTAGGCCTGTTCTGGGCTTAATTTAGTAGTAAGGGCCCGTGCTCCATTTAATATAGGCCCCCTCTGTGCCCCATATAATAATGGGCCTCCTCCTCCTTTTCATATATTAAAAGCCCTTTCTGTAGGCCCCTTCATATTGTAGTTAGGTCCCAAAATGCCCCTATATTGTATTAGGCCCCCTTTGTTCTCCATATAGTAATTAGGCCCCTACACTTCTTTACCCCATATAGTAGATAAGTCCGCTCCGTGTACCTAAATTGTAGTTAGGCTCAACTGTGCCCTAATATTGTAGTTAGGCCCCACACACACACTGCCCCACACTGTGGCAACATGCTGATTTTAATGCAAACGATCATGTGTCATACTGCATTGTCAGAAATTAAGAAAATTAAACTACTTTTTTAAATAAATAGTTTTAATAAAAAGTATTGTCATCTGAAAAAAAAATACATTTTGTACAGATAAAATTCAAACAAATGTTTGTCATCAGTAGAGGGCGCACAGTCTTCTTAGCACAATTCCATATTTTAGAATACAAGAAACATTAGGAGGCATGCAAAATTACTTTTACAGAGGCATCCTATACATTGTTAAAAAGGTTTTCCAGGCAAAATTGATTAATGGCCTAACAATGGCCCAGTATCCCCACCAAAGTCTCTCTTGAGTATAGGCTATCAGTTAATTTTGCCTGGAAAACCCCTTTAGGCATCACATTGCAATTTTTTTTTTGTATTTAACCAATACACTGACTACAATCAAACAACAACTGATGTCAGTAACACAAAAGCCTGCTGCCCATCCACGCCCATATTCATGTCAGTAGTGATATTCACATAGATTCAAATCTTTAACATAAGTAAAAATTGAGAACCTGAAAATTGAAAACTACCGACAATAGGCAGCACCATAGGGGTTGGCAGCAACGCAGCTGGCCATAAATATGAATTGCTGAGTATTTGCTATTTGGGTGAGCTATGGCTACAAGAGCAGGAGACTGAGTAAGAAGCTCGTTACTCTTCATCAAAGATAGGGGTCTCTATGGCATCCATAGCAAATGAAAAGGGGTTGACTCCTAAAGACAAGGCAACCCCTTTTCATTTGCTATGGATGCCATAGAGACCCCTATCTTTGATGAAGAGTAACGAGCTGCTTACTCCGTCTCCTGCTCTTGTAGACATAGCTCAGCCAAATAGCAAATACTCAGCAATTTAAGGTCCAACCATTATCTTCCTTATTCTGCCTTTAACAGGGCTCAAGTCCTTCCCATTAGCAGGAGTCCTGCAAATCTTGGATGAGTTCCCTCACTTTTTTTTTCATGACTTTACCCCTGCCCCTTAATCAGCAGATGTTATGGTAAACACAAGCAAAAAAAGATATTAAAACACAGTGACAAGCATATATATATATATATATATATATACACATACACACATACATACATACATCTATATGTTAAATATATACTGTATACATAGTGGTTCTCAACCTGGGGTACAAGTACCCCCAGGGGTACTTAGCAGTTATCCAGGTGGTACTTGAAAACAAAAAGAATCAGTAATGGCAGCCACAGCCACTGGTTACTGGTCTGGACCACTTTGAAAGAAATGGTAGGCTGACATCACTGCACGAGGAGTGGAGCAGGAGGACAGCAGAAGGAAAGCGTGGGCACTGGGCTGCTGTGGGCAGTAACTACCATCAGCTTTGTTGCTCCACTGCCCTTGCAGACCGGGGACCAACTGCTATGAGCCACAGCAATAGGTCCCCAGACCAGAGGAGCACCAAAGCGGGACAGTATGGTGGCCTACAACTATATATGGGGGCAATTTGGGGGCCTACATTTATATGTGGGGGCACAGAGGGGGCCTAACAACTTTATGGGGACGCAAAGCGGGTACTATTACTGTGTGTGACAATAAACACGGGAAGTTTGTAAATAGGTGGGTATTGTACTGCAGAAAGAAGCCCAAAATGTTTGTTTGGCTGGTTCTGTGGAGAAGTCTTGTATGGATGAAATCTTAATGGTGGTCTAGGCCAGATAGTGAAGAAAAGAAAAGTAAACAACTCCGGTTAGAGAAGACATCACCTGTAAATCGGGGGACTGGGGAGATTGGGAGAGGAACAGGGGGCCTGTTATAGAGGAAAGTAAAGCATATGAATTATACTATAATAATTTTGTAATGTCCCAGTACAGGATGTAATCCTGTACAATAACCTTGGGCCCTGTCAGGTTGAGTCCCTCAGTGTCCTGGGGGCTCTCCTTCAGTGTCTCCCCCATAATTTAGTTGGTATTACTATGTCTAGCCAGTACAAGGTTATGTACTATATGTATAGTCAGTATAAAGTTATGTATTTTGTATATAAGGTGTTAAGGACCTGTGGAGGTCACATGATATGTTCACATGATGTTATCGCATGTTACCAAGAGAGCACCAGCTTAACACATGACCCGCAGCTTGACCTATGGGCTTCTAGTACAGCCCCCCCCCCCCCCTTTATAAGGAAGAGAGGTGCTGCAATCTGCCTCTTTTGCTGCTGAGGAACAGAGAGAGAGAGTGTCCAGCTACCTGGAAGGCCTCAAATCTACCATCACTTTCAGTAAATCAAGTCTATGTCTTCTGTCACATCCTACAGTCCAGTCAAGCCTAACATCAATGATCTAAAGTCTATTACTAGTCCCAGCAAGCTGTGAGGTCCTTCTATGTTCCTGGCAACCTCTCTGGGATTCTGGCCTAGCTGTAGAGACTATAACAACTGTTTGACCTCAGGAAAGCCTCCGTTAAACCATAACCTGGTCGTGGACTCATTTCACTGCCTAGCCATTGGGATAGTGGAGATATTGTTGATATCGTTTGGGTGGTTCCCGATACCCAAAAACCACTGTGGCATCACGAACATTAGGGGCTGATAACATCTTGCCCCTGGGGTTAATATGATCTGCCCCATCCACCTACACCACTACACCCCGTGGTCCCGCCATTCACCGTGGCTCTCAACAATTCCAAAATGTCTCTAATATGGGGGTACAATTTTTTGGGAATGGGCTGTCAAGGGGTACTCAGGCAAAAAAGATTTAGAACCACTGCTGTACAGAGAAATACATTGCTGACACAGTTGTAATTAAAAAAATACATATATACAATGAATACACACACATAAACATGCTGTACAATATACATTCATTACATGAAATGCAGAGGTAGACATATTACAAACAGTAGGCTGAAAAAAAATCTACGGTAAAAAAAATATATATATTTTTTAATCTGTGGGCAGAGCATATGTACTGAAAGCAAAATTACTTCTATCAATTTACTTCATATGATCAAAAATAAAAAAATAACATTTTAGCAAATATTCTATATTATATTAGCAAAATCACTTACATTTACAAGTACTTTTCACATTGTTAACAGAAGTAAAAAATATAGGAAATGGCTAAATCCTTGCCATAACCACACTCTTATTGTAGTGTCCTTGAATATAGCTCAGCCTGGAAAAGGACTGTCCATAGTTATTGTAGAGTTAGGCCATGTTCACATTACAGTTAGAGAGCCTGGGGCCTCGATCACAGGTCTGTCTGACAGAAAGACAGTTCAGGATGTTACTCCATTCTTACTGTCAAAACTTTGGACACCACCATGAAACCCAACAGAACCCATTGTAAATCAGCAGGTCCTTCCTGTCCACCATTTGACGATTAGACATTGCCATCATGAATATAATGGAAACCAGGATTCCAGGATTCAAAGGCTAAAGTAATGATTGCATCTTCGTTTTGATAGAAGTTTATACCATCTGTAAGTGCATTCACTATTTCGGATGTAAGAGGGCAGGGCATGTATTTCCATTTGCCCCACAACAGGAAGAAAAAAAATTTGATTTTTGACATGAAACAGGCCGGAAATCCACTTCAACATTTTCAGGAAGGACAAAGTCATATCGGCAGAGTATTTCCCTGTAAAATTCAAATAAAATGGGTTACTCCTGATATATTTTCATATTTTCAAGCATTTTACATAATATTTTTCATCCTCCCCCTGCAAAGTTCTTCTAAGATCATGTAAAGTATAGAATAGAGGTAGCTCGTCCAAAAAGAAGTTGTTTAGTCACGCCAAATGCAACGTTTCAATAAAACCTTGAAAAAAAGTAAGATGAAAGATGTAAAGTTGCCTCTAGTGTGAATAACAAACTGTTTTTTGGATGTTAACAATAAGGAAAGTCATAAAGTGGCGACACTAAGTGATGAAAACTTCAAACTTTATTTAATCCATGGATCAGATTAAGTGGGCAGAAGTAGAAAGAATGGCAGCAGTACATTGCATGGTCTTCTGGGCTCCTCTACGTCATTTGGGAGCATCACTTAAACATGGCTCAGCAAGAGGACATAAGCAGCTACTGATTTTGAAAGGGGTTAAACAAACAAGAAACAATACGTAACAGCAAGGCAAGCATCATTTTCATAGCAGAAATGAGGAGAAAGAGGAAAAGATCATGTACATTTATAAAAACGGAGTTTGTTTTGGGTCATTCAGTTCTAAATGTTCCTAGGATGAGGATCCGAATAATCCGGGTGGCTTCTCTATTTCACAGCTTTTGCTGAGCTATAGACGCGATTAATATCAGCAAAGGTAAGTACAGTATTATTGTCATGGCGGTTCCCCATATGACTGATCGGTCTAGAGCACCCAGACTAGTACGTATCAATCGTAGGTGGAAAAGCATCTTTTCATAAAGTTTATATAACACTTTTCAGAAGGGGAAAGGAGGCAATATACAACTAGGTTGTGCCACAGGAGAAGGATTGTTTTGCTCTTATGGAGATTCTTCCAATCTGTATATTTGACCCTTTTTGGCAATGACTACAATAAGAGCATTTTCTTCATTGGAAATTGCCAATCAATGTGGAGCCAGTTTATTTCACTTTTACCTCCAGAAAGTGTGCTAAACACTTTGTGGCAGGGTTTGGATTTTGTCGCCCCTTGACTCCGCCCATTGGCTCCACCTGATTATTGTGGTGACATACTGTAACAAATCTCCTCATGCTGCTGGCTAAGTGAGTGATTTGAATGCTGATTGACTAACTTTCTTGTTGCAGGCAGAGCGGCGCCACCCATTAAGAGGGCGCTCTAGGCAGCTGCCTATTTTGCCTTTAGGGAGAGCCGGACCTGTTGCCAAAGATAGCCAAGCTTTTCCAATAGGAGATTCAGCATCCATTTCTTGAGAGGCAGGAGGGGAGGGGGGCAGCAATTGGACCCCTGTGATTATAAACTTCTGCTTCATCCTGTATAAGTATTGTAGGCTGGAATACCCCTAGGGTCATGCGTAGCGGATTGCCAGCGTATTTGAGTGTGCCTCCTGTTGTGCCCGTGTGTCCTGCTTTGTCTGCTCATAGGAGCAATCCGTCACTATGAACAGACACTGGGATCTGTGAATTAGAAAGCTTATCGTGGCTGCTCTCGGCCTAGCTCATGGAACAAGAGGAGCGACCGCAATGTCTCTGAGTCGTAGATCCCTGTGTGTCTGCTCGTAGTGGCAGATTGTGGCTACGAGCAGACAAAGCAGGACACATGGGCATGGCAGGGGGAACACTCTAGGGACAGTCAGTAGTGCATTCGCAGTGTCAAATATGCTGTGGATGTGCTACGTGTGACCTTACTCTTAGGCATAAAAATTCCTGGAATTATACACATAGCGTTGGTGGCCCTTAGATGCCTTGTATGTGAGTGTGAAGTCACTTGTCTCCCTCCCACACATCTGTCACCCCACCAAGATAAATCTGGCCTGGCACGGGGGGGGGGGGGGGGGAATCAGATTGAAAAGGTATAGGTAATAAATGTACAATCCTCCTTTTTAATCCTTTAAGGATAAGGGTTTTTCCATTTTTGCACTTTTTCCTCCTCACCTTTTAAAAATCATAACGCTTTCAGTATTCCACCTATAGACCCAAATGGGGCTTGTTTTATGCGCCCACAATTTTACTTTGTAATGTCAGTCATTTTACCAAAAAATCTACGGCAAAACCAAATTAAAATTATTTGTGGGACAAAATAGAAAAACGCCATTTTGTAAATTTTGGGGGCTTCCATTTCTATGCAGTGTACTTTTCAGTTAAAATAGCACCTTATCTTTATTCTGTAGGTCCATGCGACTAAAATGATACCCAACTTATACAGGTTTGATTTTATTTACTACTGTACTGTTAAAAAATTATAAAACTTTTTGCACGAAAATTTGTACGTTTAAAAATGTCCTCTTCTGACCCCTATAACATTTTTATTTTTCTGCATATGGGGCAGTATGATGGCTCATTTTTTGCGCTGTGATTTGAAGTTTTTATCGGTACCATATTTGTTTTGATGGGACTTTTGGATCACATTGTATACTTTTTATAGGGTATTCAAAGTGACCAAAAATATGCAATCTTGTAATTCTGGAATTTGGAATTTTTTTTACGTATACGCCATTGACCGTGCTGTTTAATTAACATTATATTTTCATAGTTGGGACATTTACGCTCATGACAATACCACATATGTTTAGGTTTATTTTTATTTACATATTTTTTTCATTTAAATGGGAAAAGGGGGGTGATTCAAACTTTTATTAGGGAAGAAGTTAAATCACATTTATTAACTTTATTAATACTTTTTTTTACATTTTAATAGCCCCCTTAGGGGGACTAAAACATGCAATATTCTGATTGCAGACACTGATCAATGCTATGCCATTGCATAGCATTGATCAATTTTATTGGCGCTCTGCTGCTCCAGCCTGGATCTCAAGCATGGAGCAGTAGATCGCCAATCAGACAGGTAGGGACCCTCCTAGCATCCTCCCAGCTGATCGGGACACTGCGGTTTTACTGCAGTGATCCTGATCAGCTCCGCTGAGCTCCCAGGAAGCTTTTTCTTTCACTTTAGACGTAGTGATCAACTCTGATCACCGTGTCTAAGAGGTTAATACCGGACATCAGCACAATTGGTGATGTCCGGTATTCGTCACGGGTCCCAGCTGTTGATAGCCACCGGGACCAACCCACTATGATGCGGGGACAGCATATGACCCCGTGTCATAGAAGGGGAGTGGGCGCAGGGCGTACAAGTACGTCCTGTATCCTTAAGAGGTTAAAGCTTGAATCCCCCCTTTTCCAATTTTATAGATAAAATGTAAACATGTGTTTTTGCCACGTGCGTAAATGTCATATTGGGGGAGATTTAACAAAACCTGTCCAGAGGAAAAGTTGCTGAGTTGCCCATAGCAACCAATCAGATCGCTTCTTTCATATTTCAGGGGCCTTTTAAAAAATGAAAGAAGCGATTTGATTGGTTGCTATTGGCAACTCAGCAACATTTTCTTTGGACAGGTGTTGATAAATCTTCCCTTATAACGTTAAATCGCACGGTCAATGGCGTAAAAGTTAAAAAAAAAAATTTAAAAAAATTTAAAAAAGATACCAAAGTCCGGAATTGTTTTTTTTTGGTCACTTCGTATATGAAAATTAAAATTATAAATTGCTTTATTTTGGAGTGATTTAGAAAAATTTCCCCCGCATATGTGATATCACGTATATATAAATAATTATGCTAATTAGTGGCAACCCTGGCTATTATATGCAAATGCATTGAAATGAATGGCACCCTCTGCGCTACGTTACAGTATATGTCGGCATCCTATTTTTGGGCGGGATGCCGACCGATGCTTCAGACAGACTTGAAAAACGAACCTAGCCTAATTGGTGTATAACAGCTGTGTAATCTCTAAAATCACCACCGAATGCGCTATAGTCAGTGAAGATCCAATAGGAAGACATGTTTTAGTGTGTGACATAGTTGTGATCAGATTCACATAGACCCCATGTGGATTGGGCTGTGTTCACACACTGAATCTACCCTACATGGGCGGAGGTACTGAGACATTAACACATTACACCTTCAGGAGCTTGTAAGACATTCCATTCTACATCCATAGACGTTAAAAGGGTATTCCGGCCCCTAAGAACCTAATATACAGAGAGGTCCGTCCCCCCACAACCTCCCGAAATTACGCTTTGGGGCAGTTCCATGTGACCCTACCATAATATGATGCTGCTCATTTTAATTCCAAATGAGGTTTGGAGTCAACAAGTTTAGCTAGGTGGATAAGCTGTTAAATGTTGGAGTACCCTTTTAAGTGTATTTCTGTGTAATAGATTTCAATAAAGTTTGTTTTTTCAGTTAATTTTTTCTTCTTTTTTTTTTTTTATGATTTGGCCGGCTTCTTACATGACAGTCGGCTACGGCCAGTGATACGCAGACGGCTCTGCGGTGTCCCCGTCCCCAGGAAGTGGAATGACGTCAGCACTGCCAGACCGTGAGGGGGCTCGTAGGAAGGTATGTATGAGTTTATTTTGTTTATTTTTTAGGCCCGGGCATATATAAAACTGTACGACTACAGTTGTCCTTTAAGTGCCTATGTTGTGCAGTATGATGTACATAAAATGTGTTATAACTTTAAGACCTGTTGTCATTTGATTAGCCTGTTGTCATGTGATTGTAACCCAGTGAGGTATCAGTGACCATCTGACCTAAGGGTGACTTTTGAGAGAGTCTCTCCCATATAAGCCCTGGGTGGAGCCTCTGCTCTCGCGTTTAGTCTTTGCTGAGTTGCAGTGAGGTCAAGTCCTAGGTGTGTGTCTGGAGTCCAGAGGAGGCATAAAGTCAGTCAAGCAGCAATGGATTCTAAAGTCCATTGCCCCACAGGTCAAGTCAAAACCTGATAAGCTACAGAAGGGATGAAGTCATTCATAGTCTGTCATAGTCAAGTCAGTCCAAGTCATCCTGTCTCAAGTCAGCGTGGCCTGCATCCAAATTGTCCCAGTCTACTATAAGTCCCAGCAAGCCATACAGTCTCTGAAGGCACTGGTCACCTCCGTGAGCCTAGCCAAGTATAGTATAGACTGTTACACCTGTCTGACTCCGTAAAGCTGTCGTTGTTACAAAAAAAAAATTAGGGGAGAGCTGGCTCGTAGTCCAGATGTCTGGAAGTCGCGGTCTGAATCTGGACCATGGTTCCCCAGTTGGGTACCACTGCTATAGATCATATCTGTTGCTGTGTGTGCAGCGGATTTACAGGAATAGTTGTAATAGGTACATATTGCTTATTATGCTTACATGCTCACATGTGTGGGTGTTTTATGTACTATATTTCTAACTCTACTTAGATCAATATATACCACCTATATGACCACTGTGCCAATATATACCACTACCTGTTACACCACCTACCCCCAGATACTGAAGAACCCCCCATAAATTATTAGTTGTTCCTCTTGACTTTAGACCATGACCAGGGTATGCAACCTGCACCAGGGCACAAGGGGCATTTCCTGTCTTCACTGATGGAGGTGCCCGATGTACTTGGATCCCAACGACCATAATAGGTGCCTGAACCCAGATAGTACACCATTGGTCTCAAAACTGTGGACCTCCAGATACTGCAAAACTACAACTCCCAACAAACCCAGACAGCCGTTGACTGTCTGGGCTTGTTGGGAGTTGTAGTTTTGTAACATCTAGAGGTCCATAGTTTGCAGACCACTATGTTCAATTACAAGGTCCCTCAAACTGCACAGGGTACCAACCAACCCAAGGCCAACCCTAGATGTCCTTCATTATGTCCCCATCACATTGTATATGGCAGAGCAGGTCTATAAGGCCAGTGCCAGGCAGGTGCCACCTGAGGATTCCATGGCCGAGGACATCACCTGCACACGGCTAACTGCCGTTTACTCTCTGCTGGCGACCAATGTGACTGGACTGAGGTAGAACCACGGAGATGGTGTCCACTGGACATGGAGAAAATGGCGAGGAGGAGAAGAAGAAGAGCGAAGGCAAGAGAAAGAGGGAAGAGGAAGGCGAGGATGGAGTCTTGAGGAGAGGAGATGACAATGGAGGATCAAAGGATGAGAAGCAAACACCTGGGATGGCGTCCACTGAATATGGAGAAGATGGTGAGGAAGGGAAGAGGACAAGGGAAGAGAAAGGTGAGGATGGAGTCAAGAGGAGAAGAAGAGATGACGAGGGAGGATCGGAGGATGAGGAGCCAACACCTGGGAGCAACCAAGGAATATCGGGCCTCTACCCCAGGCTTACCATCAGCTGCTACAACCTCCAACAGGTACTGGGTAGGGGCAACTTTGGCAAGGTAAGTTCTAGCTCCATCTTGTTTCCTGTTATCAACAATTTTTGGCTGGATATGTGTTGTGGGGAGAGATTGGGGGGAGGGTGCAGTGTTGTGATAAGGTGGGTCTGCTGGTCCCTAATGGCTTGAGTGGTACTCCCTGAAGGGCCTACACTTAGTATTATGTGTGAAAAGATCCTTTGAGGCACCTCCATGTACTGTGCCTTGGCAGATGGAAGTCGGGGAGCCCAAGATCGTGTGGGTGCAGGAAACCAGATGAAGGGAGAAGAGGAGAAGGTGCAGCAGGGTCTTTATTTCTGGAGCAGCGTGTAATCAGTACATACATGGAGAGGTTTATTAAGACCTGTGCAGTTGCCCATAGCAACCAATTTAAAAAGGCCTCTGAAAATTGAAAGAAGCAATCTGGTTGCTATGGTAACTGCACCGCTCTTCCTCTACACAGGTCTTTTTAATGAGCACAGGAATTCTCAATAATATAAAGTAAATTTGGAAAAGTGCATATGTGCTGATATAATATCACTGTAAATTGCTCCTCCAATACCGCTGGTAATAAATAATAAAATCTCTTCACATGTAATGTATACAGGACTCATATAAACCCAATAATAAAGTGCAAGTTCAACAAAAGATTTCCCCCCTATGTGATTATGGTTCTCTATTATCTCCTGTGTTCTCCGTGCCCTATATCGCTGTATGCTCTGTTGGATTTGCTTTTTTTTGCACATTTTCTTTCTTTTATGCATTACTTGGGGGTCTAATGGTACCAATAACGTATACGTTACCTTGTTTTCCCTGGTTGAAACTTTTGGTGTACAATTAAATTGAGCTTACTGGCCTGGATATTCCTGGGGGTGGACCGAGAAACACTTGTAGGATCCCCACACCACTTACTTTATATGGCCCACATGTGACATCATCCAAGGTGCATCCAGGTGAGGTATCCCCCTGACTCTACAGGTGTGTGACCAGACCAGGACCAGAAGGTGAAAACCACCCAGTCTTCTGTCGAATAATGTCCTTGAATTTTGTTCCCTTCAATGCTACTTTTTTAGTTATCCATACATGGATCTCAATGGCTTCAGTTCAATCTTACAGAAACCTATTCGGACCAGGAAATGTGAACTACACTGATCCCAACCAACTCAAAGACATGTCTATTCATTGTTCAATGTATTCATAGAGTTGGGAGATAAAGTAAGGGACCCCTCTGGAATTCCCAGTATTTATGCATTAACTACTAATAAAATGTGTTCCCCAAAATGTAAGGGGAACCAATTACTTGCTATACCCCCTTACTATGTTTGCCTGTGACTGACCATGTCCGACTTCACCTTTTGGACATATCTGTGAGGAACAGATGTTGGAATTTTCTCAGCGTCCATATTTCTTCATCTGATCCCAGACCTGCCTGATCCTGGCACAAGTATCTTTACTTGGAGAATTTGACCCCTATTTTAATGGGGATAAGTCTAATAAGCACCACCATTGATGCCTCCTGATGACCCATTCTCTGCTTCTTTCTCAATGAGGATACAAATTTTCTTTCTGGACCCATCATTTTTGTAAGGATTTCTGCTAATTTTTGAGACTTTATCATGTTGGACCCATGAATTCCATGGTAACTGTCACGATGCCGGCTGGCAGGTAGTGGACCCTCTGTGCCAGAGAGGGATTGGCGTGGACCGTGCTAGTGGACCGGTTCTAAGCCACTACTGGTTTTCACCAGAGCCCGCCGCAAAGCGGGATGGTCTTGCTGCGGCGGTAGTGACCAGGTCGTATCCACTAGCAACGGCTCACCTCTCTGGCTGCTGAAGATAGGCGCGGTACAAGGGAGTAGGCAGAAGCAAGGTCGGACGTAGCAGAAGGTCGGGGCAGGCAGCAAGGAT
The DNA here is from genome assembly GCF_029499605.1 of Hyla sarda. Lineage (NCBI taxonomy): Eukaryota > Metazoa > Chordata > Amphibia > Anura > Hylidae > Hyla > Hyla sarda. Next base: position 458,038,476 of record NC_079190.1, read on the forward strand.
CGTAGTCAAGGGCAACGGCAGAAGGTCTGGAAACACTGGCAAGGGACACACAAGGAACGCTTTCACTGGCACTAAGGCAACAAGATCCGGCAAGGGAGTGCAAGGGAAGTGAGGTAATATAGGGAGTGCACAGGTGATAACTCTAATTGGAACCACTGCGCCAATCAGCGGCGCAGTGGCCCTTTAAATCGCAGAGACCCGGCGCGCGCGCGCCCTAGGGAGCGGGGCCGCGCGCGCCGGGACAGAACAGACGGGGAGCGAGTCAGGTAGGAGAGCCGGGGTGCGCATCGCGAGCGGGCGCTACCCGCATCGCGAATCGCATCCCGGCTAGCAGCAGGATCGCAGCGCCCCGGGTCAGAGGACGTGACCGGAGCGCTGCAGCGGAGGAGGTGAAGCGAGCGCTCCGGGGAGGAGCGGGAACCCGGAGCGCTCGGCGTAACAGTACCCCCCCCCTTGGGTCTCCCCCTCTTCTTGGAGCCTGAGAACCTGAGGAGCAGACTTTTGTCAAGGATGTTGTCCTCAGGTTCCCAGGATCTCTCTTCAGGACCACAACCCTCCCAGTCTACTAAAAAAAAATTTTTTCCTCTGACCTTTTTGGCAGCCAAAATCTCCTTGACCGAGAAGACGTCCGAGGAGCCGGAAACAGGAGTGGGAGGAACAGATTTGGGAGAAAAACGGTTGAGGATGAGTGGTTTGAGAAGAGAGACGTGAAAGGCATTAGGGATACGAAGAGAAGGAGGAAGAAGAAGTTTATAAGAGACAGGATTAATTTGACACAGAATTTTGAAAGGACCAAGATAGCGTGGTCCCAACTTGTAGCTAGGGACACGGAAGCGGACATATTTAGCGGAGAGCCATACCTTGTCTCCAGGGGAAAAAACGGGGGGAGCTCTTCTTTTCTTATCCGCGAACCTCTTCATGCGTGAAGAAGCCTGTAAGAGAGAATTTTGGGTCTCTCTCCATATAATGGAAAGGTCACGAGAAATTTCATCCACAGCGGGCAGACCAGAGGGCAAGGGGGTAGGGAGGGGGGGAAGAGGGTGACGGCCGTACACCACGAAAAATGGGGATTTGGAGGAAGATTCAGAGACCCTGAAGTTATACGAGAATTCGGCCCATGGAAGGAGATCTGCCCAGTCATCCTGGCGGGAGGAAACAAAATGTCGCAAATAATCACCCAGGATCTGGTTAATTCTTTCTACTTGTCCATTGGACTGGGGATGATATGCAGAGGAAAAATTTAATTTAATCTTGAGTTGTTTACAGAGAGCTCTCCAGAATTTAGACACGAATTGGACCCCTCTATCCGAGACAATCTGCGTAGGCAACCCGTGAAGACGAAAAATGTGTACAAAAAATTGTTTAGCCAACTGAGGCGCAGAAGGAAGACCAGGAAGAGGAATGAAATGTGCCATTTTGGAGAATCGATCAACGACCACCCAAATAACGGTGTTGCCACGGGAAGGGGGTAAATCAGTAATAAAATCCATACCAATCAGAGACCAAGGCTGTTCGGGGACAGGCAGAGGATGAAGAAAACCAGCGGGCTTCTGGCGAGGAGTCTTATCCCGGGCACAGATAGTGCAGGCTCGCACAAAGTCCCCAACATCCGTCTCCAGAGTCGGCCACCAATAGAAGCGGGAGATGAGTTGCACAGATTTCTTGATGCCCGCATGACCTGCGAGATGGGAGGAGTGACCCCATTTGAGGATTCCGAGGCGTTGGCGTGGAGAAACAAAGGTCTTTCCTGGAGGGGTCTGTCTGATGGAGGCAGGAGAAGTGGAGATCAGGCAGTCAGGTGGAATGATGTGTTGCGGAGGGAGATCAACCTCTGAGGCATCCGAGGAACGAGAGAGAGCATCGGCTCTAATGTTCTTATCGGCAGGACGAAAGTGAATCTCAAAATTAAATCGGGCAAAGAACAGAGACCACCGGGCCTGGCGAGGATTCAGCCGTTGGGCAGACTGGAGGTAGGAGAGGTTCTTGTGGTCGGTGTAGATAATAACAGGAAATCTTGATCCCTCCAGCAGATGCCTCCATTCCTCAAGTGCTAATTTAATGGCTAGAAGCTCTCGATCCCCGATGGAGTAGTTCCTCTCCGCTGGAGAGAAGGTCCTAGAGAAAAAACCACAAGTGACAGCATGCCCGGAAGGATTTTTTTGTAGAAGAACAGCTCCAGCTCCTACTGAGGAGGCATCAACCTCCAATAGGAAGGGTTTGGAAGGGTCAGGTCTGGAGAGCACGGGAGCCGAAGAAAAGGCAGACTTGAGTTGTTTAAAGGAGTCTTCTGCTTGAGGAGGCCAGGACTTGGGATCAGCATTTTTCTTGGTTAAAGCCACGATAGGAGCCACAATGGTAGAAAAATGTGGAATAAATTGCCTGTAATAATTGGCGAACCCCAAAAAGCGTTGGATAGCACGGAGTCCGGAGGGGCGTGGCCAATTTAAGACGGCAGAGAGTTTGTCTGGATCCATCTGTAGTCCCTGGCCAGAGACCAAATATCCTAGAAAAGGAAGAGATTGGCATTCAAACAGACATTTCTCAATTTTGGCATAGAGTTGGTTGTCACGAAGTCTCTGAAGAACCATACGGACATGCCGGCGGTGTTCCTCTAGATTGGCAGAAAAAATTAGGATATCGTCCAGATATACCACAACACAGGAGTATAATAAATCACGAAAAATTTCATTGACAAAGTCTTGGAAGACGGCAGGGGCATTGCACAGTCCAAAGGGCATGACCAGATACTCAAAGTGTCCATCTCTGGTGTTAAATGCCGTTTTCCACTCGTCCCCCTCTCTGATGCGGATGAGGTTATAGGCGCCTCTTAAGTCCAATTTAGTGAAGATGTGGGCACCTTGGAGGCGATCAAAGAGTTCAGAGATGAGGGGTAAGGGGTAGCGGTTCTTAACCGTGATTTTATTAAGACCGCGGTAGTCAATGCAAGGACGTAGGGAGCCATCTTTTTTGGAGACAAAGAAAAATCCGGCTCCGGCAGGAGAGGAGGATTTACGGATAAAGCCCCTTTTTAGATTCTCCTGGACGTATTCGGACATGGCAAGAGTCTCTGGGGCAGAGAGAGGATAAATTCTGCCCCGGGGTGGAGTAGTACCCGGGAGGAGGTCGATAGGGCAATCATAAGGCCTGTGAGGAGGTAGAGTCTCAGCTTGTTTTTTGCAGAAAACATCCGCGAAGTCCATATAGGCCTTAGGGAGACCGGTTACTGGAGGAACCACAGAGTTACGGCAAGGGTTACTGGGAACCGGTTTTAGACAGTTCTTGGAACAAGAGGACCCCCAACTCTTGATCTCCCCAGTGGACCAATCCAGGGTTGGGGAATGAAGTTGAAGCCAGGGAAGTCCAAGGAGAATCTCCGAGGTGCAATTGGGGAGGACCAAAAGTTCAATCCTCTCATGATGAGATCCGATGCTCATAAGAAGGGGCTCCGTGCGGAAACGTATGGTACAGTCCAATCTTTCATTATTTACACAATTGATGTAGAGGGGTCTGGCGAGACTGGTCACTGGGATGTTGAACCTGTTGACGAGAGAGGCCAAAATAAAATTTCCTGCAGAACCAGAGTCCAAGAAGGCCACTGTAGAGAAGGAGAAGGCAGAAGCAGACATCCGCACAGGCACAGTAAGACGTGGAGAAGCAGAGTAGACATCAAGGACTGTCTCACCTTTGTGCGGAGTCAGCGTACGTCTTTCCAGGCGGGGAGGACGGATAGGACAATCCCTCAGGAAGTGTTCGGTACTAGCACAGTACAGGCAGAGGTTCTCCATACGGCGTCGTGTCCTCTCTTGAGGTGTCAGGCGAGACCGGTCGACCTGCATAGCCTCCACGGCGGGAGGCACAGGAACAGATTGCAGGGGACCAGAGGAGAGAGGAGCCGAGGAGACGAAACGCCTCGTGCGAACAGAGTCCATATCTTGGCGGAGTTCCTGACGCCTTTCAGAAAAACGCATGTCAATGCGAGTGGCTAGGTGAATAAGTTCATGTAGATTAGCAGGAATTTCTCGTGCGGCCAGAACATCTTTAATGTTGCTGGATAGGCCTTTTTTGAAGGTCGCGCAGAGGGCCTCATTATTCCAGGACAATTCTGAAGCAAGTGTACGGAATTGTACGGCATACTCGCCAACGGAAGAATTACCCTGGACCAGGTTCAACAGGGCAGTCTCAGCAGAAGAGGCTCGGGCAGGTTCCTCAAAGACACTTCGGATTTCCGAGAAGAAGGAGTGTACAGAGGCAGTGACGGGGTCATTGCGGTCCCAGAGCGGTGTGGCCCATGACAGGGCTTTTCCGGACAGAAGACTGACTACGAAAGCCACCTTAGACCTTTCAGTGGGAAACAGGTCCGACATCATCTCCAGATGCAGGGAACATTGGGAAAGGAAGCCACGGCAAAACTTAGAGTCCCCATCAAACTTATCCGGCAAGGATAAGCGTATCCCAGGAGCGGCCACTCGCTGCGGAGGAGGTGCAGGAGCTGGCGGAGGAGATGACTGCTGAAGCTGTGGTAGCAACTGTTGTAGCAAAACGGTCAGTTGAGACAGCTGTTGGCCTTGTTGCGCAATCTGTTGTGACTGCTGGGCGACCACCGTGGTGAGGTCAGCGACAACTGGCAGAGGAACTTCAGCGGGATCCATGGCCGGATCTACTGTCACGATGCCGGCTGGCAGGTAGTGGACCCTCTGTGCCAGAGAGGGATTGGCGTGGACCGTGCTAGTGGACCGGTTCTAAGCCACTACTGGTTTTCACCAGAGCCCGCCGCAAAGCGGGATGGTCTTGCTGCGGCGGTAGTGACCAGGTCGTATCCACTAGCAACGGCTCACCTCTCTGGCTGCTGAAGATAGGCGCGGTACAAGGGAGTAGGCAGAAGCAAGGTCGGACGTAGCAGAAGGTCGGGGCAGGCAGCAAGGATCGTAGTCAAGGGCAACGGCAGAAGGTCTGGAAACACTGGCAAGGGACACACAAGGAACGCTTTCACTGGCACTAAGGCAACAAGATCCGGCAAGGGAGTGCAAGGGAAGTGAGGTAATATAGGGAGTGCACAGGTGATAACTCTAATTGGAACCACTGCGCCAATCAGCGGCGCAGTGGCCCTTTAAATCGCAGAGACCCGGCGCGCGCGCGCCCTAGGGAGCGGGGCCGCGCGCGCCGGGACAGAACAGACGGGGAGCGAGTCAGGTAGGAGAGCCGGGGTGCGCATCGCGAGCGGGCGCTACCCGCATCGCGAATCGCATCCCGGCTAGCAGCAGGATCGCAGCGCCCCGGGTCAGAGGACGTGACCGGAGCGCTGCAGCGGAGGAGGTGAAGCGAGCGCTCCGGGGAGGAGCGGGAACCCGGAGCGCTCGGCGTAACAGTAACTAATTTCATAAATGTTTGGACCATTGTTTTTATCGATTGGACCCCCTTCTATTGCCTTTTCTACTTTCCCTAATTTACAGAGACTATAAAGGGTCTATTCACACTGCATAATTTTTGCATGAAATGAAAGCCCATACACTTCTGTATAATAATTTACACTCACATCAACAGGAGTGTAGAATCCCATAGAAGTGTATGGGAAATTCTGCAGTGTGAATAGACCCTAACAATAATCTCTGGGTAATCTTTGTCCCTTGGAGAAAACTGCAACACCACATAGTGGACTATTCTGCACAGGACTATATATATATTTTTTCTATATATACTTTTTTTTCCCCTCTACTCTAGTACTATTTTCTGCATTCTATGCATTTTTGTCTCTACCTTATAAGATTTTTCTATAAATTTTTCTTTGTTCCTCTTGGTACCAAATCTGGTGGAGCCCAGCTTTACAATTATTATATACGACTGCTACATAACCACCGTGCACCCGCCTAATATTCAGTGACATTCGCCTATTACTGTTTCTGCACTTTATTCATCCACTTTTATAAATCACTTTTACACTAGGGATCGTGGTTTATGCTTTTTTATATCATTCATTATTATTCTTTTTAGTTTTTATTTTATTTTACATTAATGACCAAGCCCATTTTGACCACAGGAGAAGCCTTCATGGTACAACAACTGACGCGTTTCAGGTCGACAGACCTTTAGTCACAGAATAGTAGTGGATCCAAAATAAAGGCTTTATTCCACAAGACGAACGTGCAGCATACAGAGGGAGCAAACAGTTCCACTAGCAGGGAGTGAGCGCAGCCGCTCTCTGGATGTGGGGGCACACCACTGAATACAGTATTTGCAGCTGCAGGAAACTTTGGGGGAAATGATTGCTGCTAAAGGGGGATTTACAGGTTATTGTAGCTCTTTCTTGCAACTGAATAAAATAGTGGAATATCACTTTATTACATCTCCATAGAGCATCCAATAGCAGACACAAAATCATGACGGTAGCTCAGTATTCCTAAGCCAAAAGGTTCCTGAGTGCTATCCAACTGACCCACCACTCAGACCACCCATAAAATTCCAGACTGACGCCCCCCCCCCCCCCTTCTCCATTGATGTCATTGTTTCTCAAGAGTGGTACTCAAATACAAGTCATGTTTTCTGGATTTCCTTAGTCTTTCACAGGTGATATAACTGTGGTGATGCCTGATTAACTGACCATAATTATATCACCTGTGAAAGACTAAGGCAATACTGAAAACATTACCTGTTTGGGGGTCTTGAGGACCGCACTTGAGAAACACTGATCAATATCAACCTTATGATGTCTTCTAATGAGAATCCTCAGTTTGTTTTCCACAGGTAGTCATGGCATCAGTCCCTGGCCGAGACACCTACGTGGCCATAAAGATCATCAACAAAAAAGAGGAAAATGAGGATACCATCATGAGAGAGCGGCAGATACTCCTGGTGGCTCGAGTATGCCACCTTTATGCCACCTTTATGCCGCACATCAGTTTCTGGAGCACGCATATTTCATCACGGTGTATCTGTCTGGCGGCAGTCTGGAGGATTTGATCAGGATGTGCGGCTACCTGGACATGGACAACATAAGGTTCTATGCAGCAGAGATAGTATGTGGCCTCCAGTTCCTCCATGGACATAACATAGTCCACAGAGACTTCAAGCCAGAGAACATTATGTTGGATACAGAAGGCCACATCTTTCTCCTTGTCTTTTATAGTTACAAATTATTATGTCTTCACTTCTCCTTCGGTGGATGAGAAGATCTGGACTCTGAGGACCCCGCGCCTACTGCCCAGAACCTCTGGCCTCCTGACCCATGCCTTATGTCTCTGCAGCTGTCACCTTGGCTGCCCTAGTACATAATCTCTCTCTTCAACAGCTTTATGCCACACCTTTGCCATTGTGTTGCTGCCCCAAGCTCTTTACCTGGCATCCCCCGAGCTGGCATCTGACATCATTCCAGCCCAAAGATCATCTACACCCCCCGGAGCGGCCTGTGCTTAGATTCCATATGGAGAGTTCAGGAAAATAGCCGCATGTTGTAGTCCTGGGGCACTGAGTGGTAGCTGTTATCCCTGAACTTAACCAAACACAGGATGGGTAAGTACTGCACTCACCCCACATACACTACACAAAAGGGATAGGCCCACACAAATAGTCACATAGCACAAATAGACATATTGGCTTGATCCAGGGATTTATGCTAATTGGCATATTTGGGGTCAGGAAACATTTTTTCCCCCTGTTTTGAGGGCAATTGGCTCATTCCTCACAGGGGGTTTTCACCTTCCTCTGGATTAACATAGCTGTGAATAGGTTTAGCATAATAACATCAGAAATAACCCTATTAGTAACACAACAAATTCCAATTTTTTTTTTATAAATTATATATATTTATATTATCTTAAAAATGTATTTGCCCAAATAGAAACAGACTAGTACACATGTAAAATAAATTAATTTATCCCCCCCCCCCCCCCCCCACCTATCACTCAAGTTTGGTACCATCCTTTGATCCAGGGATTTATTCTGCCATATTTGGGGTTGGGAAGGAAGTTTCCCCCCTGAAAGTAAGGACAATTGGCTCATTCCTTACAGGGGGTTTCGTCTTCCCCGGATCAACATAACCGAAAATAGGTTTAGTATAAGAACATAAAAAGTTTACCTATTACAAACAAAATCTATATTTAAAAAAAAATAAAAATGATATTCAGTGGGGATCAAAAGTTTGGGCACCCTAGGTAAAAATTTGTATTAATGTGCATAAAGAAGCCAAGAAAAGATGGAAAAATCTCCAAAAGGCATCAAATTACAGATTAGACATTCTTATAATATGTCAACAAAAGTTAGATTTTATTTCCATGGGCACCTTGCAGAGATAATATCGTGTACTGCCCCCTTTGGCAAGTATAACCGCTTGTAAACGCTTTTTGTAGCCAGCCAAGAGTCTTTCAATTCATGTTTGAGGTATCATTGCCCATTCTTCCTTACAAAAGTCTTCCAGTTCTTTGAGATTTCTGGGCTGTCACGCACTGCTCTTTTAAGGTCTATCCATAGATTTTCAATTATGTTGAGGTCAGGAGAATTATGAAGGCCATGGCAAAACCTTCAGTTTATGCCTCTTGACGTAATCCCCCCCTGGATTTCGAGGTGTGTTTAGGATCATTGTCCATTTGTAGAAGCCATCCTCTCTTTAACTTCAGCTTTTTCACAGATGGCATCAAGTTATCATCCAAAATTTGCAGAAATTTTATTGAATCCATTTTTCCTACTACTCATGAGATGTTCCCTGTGCCACTGGCTGCAATACAACCCCAAAGCATGATTGATCCACCCCCATGCTTAACAGTTGGACAGAGGTTCTTTTCATTAAATTCTGTTCCCCTTCTTCTCCAAACGTACCTTTGCTCATTCCAGCCAAAAAGTTCAATGTTAACCTCATCGATCCACAGAACTTGTTTCCAAAATGCATCCGGCTTGTCTATATGTTCATTTGCAAAGTTCAAACGCTGATTTTTGTGGTGAGGACTTAGAAGAGGTTTTCTTCTGATGACTCTTCCATGAAGACCATATTTGTACAAGTATCTCTTTATAGTGGAATAGTGTACTACAAATCCAGTGTCTGCCAGATCTTTCTGGAGGGATTGTGCAGTCAAACGTGGGTTTTGAATTGTTTTTCTCACAATCCAGAGAGCTGTTCTGTCTGATATTTTTCTTGGTCTTCCAGATCTTGATTTAACTTCCACTGTTCCTGATGACTGTCATTTCTTAATTACATTCCAAACAGAGTATATTGACATCTGAAAATGTTTTGCTATCTTCTTATAGCCTTCTTCAGCTTTGTGAGTGTCAACTATTTTCAGTTTCAGATTCCTAGACAACTGCTTAGAAGAACCCATGGTGCTGATTGTTGAGGCAAAATCAGATGAGTCTGGGCATTTAAAACCTTTGAGATTGACATCACCTGGTCTTCCCAGATGATGATTGAGAACAATCCATGACACTGGCAGGTCTCAGCTTTGCAAAGGGGGCAGTGCATGCTATAAATTCTGCAGGGTGCCCAAACTTTTGCAGATGCCTTTTTTTGTTTTCTGTTATTTTGAAAGTGTAAATGGTGGAAATAAAATCTAACTTTTGTTGACCTATTATAAGAATGTCTAATCTGTAATTTGATGCCTTTTGGAGATTTTTCCATCTTTCCTTGGCTTCTTTATGCACATTAACACAAATTTTTACCTGGGGTGCCCAAACTTTTGATCCTCACTGTATATATTTGCCCTAAACATAATTTTTAGACTAGTACACAAATAATAAAAAATTTAGTACAACAGACCACTAACTTCCACATATATAAATCGTATAAAGCATACTTGTTTATTACCGTCCACCCCATCCCTATAAATAAATTCTCTCTTTTAACCCCTACGGGGTTTTACATGTCTTTATTTCCATTGGACGCCCATCTAACAAATGTTGTATTCATGCTGCTAGTAACCTCTCTCCATTCTGACTAATAGATTAGGATCCCCATCTATTACCCAGAATCCCCTAATAGATCATATGTAAAATGGGTTTTCTAAACCCAGCAATAGCTTTTATGGTAATATAAAAAGTGAGGGTTTGTTACAATGTATCAGTGCAACTCATGGCTAGACTGAAAACACAGTGGAGAACATTTCATGGAGTAATAGATCTTCATAGACGCTTTTACGGGCTCCTGTTATGAGATCACAAACACCAGAAGAGCATCAGAGCAATATTTGTGAAGAAGGAAAATCCCTGACAGAGAAGTGTCCACATGGAGAGATCACATAGGAACAGTCCACTGGACAAGCAGTATGACAACCAATATGGCCACCATTACAGTCGCCACCCCAGATGTGGTCACCCAGCTTTCACACACTCCTGAAAAGTTAATCTTACTATCTGTGTAATGGCACAATGCTATCTCAAGAATGGTCTCTCGTATTAAAGCAGTGGTTACATGTGTACACAGTTGCCAAACAGAGCTGGTGCAAGGATTTTTGTCCCCCTAGGAAAAAACTAATTTGCCCCACCATGACTCCGCCCTTTGGCCCGCCCCACCTTACTACTGTTGAGACACACTGTAACAAATCTCCTCCTCATTCTGCTGGCTGAGTAAGTGGTTTGGATGCTGATGGTCTAACTTTCTTCTGGCAGGCAGAGCGGCGCCCCCCCAATAAGAGGGTACACTAGGCAGCTACCTATTTTGCCTATAGGCAGAGCCAGCTCTGACGATCAATACATACTGGTCTGCGTGCTCCTAGACTGAGCAATCATAAGGTGAGCTGCCATGACAGTAAAACCACCATACTTAACTTTTGCTGGAAATGATCGAGTCCATAGCTTAGGAGCCCAATGGGAGAAAGAGGTGCAGAAGAAGAAGTTGCCTGGATCATCCAGACTAACAGCCTAGGAGCTCTAGGACTGAACGATCAACACAAACTCATGTTTATCTATAAATTTACATGATCTCTATTTCTGCTATGACTATATTTGCCTTGCTGTTACATATTGTTTCTTGTTTGATTAACCCCTTTCTTTCCAAGTCTGAAATCAGTAGCTGCTTACATGATCTCTCTAGAGCTTCATTTAAGTAACACTTCCCGTGAAACTGTCCCCATTCATTGTGCTATGCAGCTACGGCTGGTCTTTTTTTTTTTACTATCCCTGTCTACTTGATCTGATCCAGGATTTAAATAAAGTTTACATTATGGGTGAGTGCTGCCACTTTTTGACTTTTTTTATTGTTATGTTCCAAACTTTTTGGTTTGCGCACCCCCGAGGTTCACCAGGCTCACGGTGCTACGTTTGCATCACATCTCGATAGCATCATTTGCAGTTGTTTAAAGTGTAGCAGTAGTGCCTTCCATGCTTCTCTGTGCATTATTGCCCTTTTCCAATGTTCTGCCACCATTCTATACTTTATTAATGGACATATAGTTTCTGTATACTGTACACTTCTGTATACTTTTCATGGAGAGATAATACATTTAAAGTGAGCACACTGACTATATGTGATTGAGGAGACTCTGTTCATCTTTACATTAAAGTGTACCCGTCAGATCCAACAAAAAAAAAAAAATTTTTTTAAATATATCTCTCAGTACCTAATCCTGACCATGTACATCTAATTTTTATGTGTCTAGCACCTTTATGTTTTTATTACACCTTTAATTTAGCTCACTGTTACGCCGAGCGCTCCGGGTTCCCGCTCCTCCCCGGAGCGCTCGCTTCACCTCCTCCGCTGCAGCGCCCCGGTCACGTCCTCTGACCCGGGGCGCTGCGATCCTGCTGCTAGCCGGGATGCGATTCGCGATGCGGGTAGCGCCCGCTCGCGATGCGCACCCCGGCTCTCCTACCTGACTCGCTCCCCGTCTGTTCTGTCCCGGCGCGCGCGGCCCCGCTCCCTAGGGCGCGCGCGCGCCGGGTCTCTGCGATTTAAAGGGCCACTGCGCCGCTGATTGGCGCAGTGGTTCCAATTAGAGTTATCACCTGTGCACTCCCTATATTACCTCACTTCCCTTGCACTCCCTTGCCGGATCTTGTTGCCTTAGTGCCAGTGAAAGCGTTCCTTGTGTGTCCCTTGCCAGTGTTTCCAGACCTTCTGCCGTTGCCCCTGACTACGATCCTTGCTGCCTGCCCCGACCTTCTGCTACGTCCGACCTTGCTTCTGCCTACTCCCTTGTACCGCGCCTATCTTCAGCAGCCAGAGAGGTGAGCCGTTGCTAGTGGATACGACCTGGTCACTACCGCCGCAGCAAGACCATCCCGCTTTGCGGCGGGCTCTGGTGAAAACCAGTAGTGGCTTAGAACCGGTCCACTAGCACGGTCCACGCCAATCCCTCTCTGGCACAGAGGATCCACCTCCTGCCAGCCGGCATCGTGACAGTAGATCCGGCCATGGATCCCGCTGAAGTTCCTCTGCCAGTCGTCGCTGACCTCACCACGGTGGTCGCCCAGCAGTCACAACAGATTGCGCAACAAGGCCAACAGCAGTCATCTCCTCCGCCAGCTCCTGCACCTCCTCCGCAGCGAGTGGCCGCTCCTGGGATACGCTTATCCTTGCCGGATAAGTTTGATGGGGACTCTAAGTTTTGCCGTGGCTTCCTTTCCCAATGTTCCCTGCATCTGGAGATGATGTCGGACCTGTTTCCCACTGAAAGGTCTAAGGTGGCTTTCGTAGTCAGTCTTCTGTCCGGAAAAGCCCTGTCATGGGCCACACCGCTCTGGGACCGCAATGACCCCGTCACTGCCTCAGTACACTCCTTCTTCTCGGAAATCCGAAGTGTCTTTGAGGAACCTGCCCGAGCCTCTTCTGCTGAGACTGCCCTGTTGAACCTGGTCCAGGGTAATTCTTCCGTTGGCGAGTATGCCGTACAATTCCGTACACTTGCTTCAGAATTGTCCTGGAATAATGAGGCCCTCTGCGCGACCTTCAAAAAAGGCCTATCCAGCAACATTAAAGATGTTCTGGCCGCACGAGAAATTCCTGCTAATCTACATGAACTTATTCACCTAGCCACTCGCATTGACATGCGTTTTTCTGAAAGGCGTCAGGAACTCCGCCAAGATATGGACTCTGTTCGCACGAGGCGTTTCGTCTCCTCGGCTCCTCTCTCCTCTGGTCCCCTGCAATCTGTTCCTGTGCCTCCCGCCGTGGAGGCTATGCAGGTCGACCGGTCTCGCCTGACACCTCAAGAGAGGACACGACGCCGTATGGAGAACCTCTGCCTGTACTGTGCTAGTACCGAACACTTCCTGAGGGATTGTCCTATCCGTCCTCCCCGCCTGGAAAGACGTACGCTGACTCCGCACAAAGGTGAGACAGTCCTTGATGTCTACTCAGCTTCTCCACGTCTTACTGTGCCTGTGCGGATGTCTGCTTCTGCCTTCTCCTTCTCTACAGTGGCCTTCTTGGACTCTGGTTCTGCAGGAAATTTTATTTTGGCCTCTCTCGTCAACAGGTTCAACATCCCAGTGACCAGTCTCGCCAGACCCCTCTACATCAATTGTGTAAATAATGAAAGATTGGACTGTACCATACGTTTCCGCACGGAGCCCCTTCTTATGAGCATCGGATCTCATCATGAGAGGATTGAACTTTTGGTCCTCCCCAATTGCACCTCGGAGATTCTTCTTGGACTTCCCTGGCTTCAACTTCATTCCCCAACCCTGGATTGGTCCACTGGGGAGATCAAGAGTTGGGGGTCCTCTTGTTCCAAGAACTGTCTAAAACCGGTTCCCAATAACCCTTGCCGTAACCCTGTGGTTCCTCCAGTAACCGGTCTCCCCAAGGCCTATATGGACTTCGCGGATGTTTTCTGCAAAAAACAGGCTGAGACTCTACCTCCTCACAGGCCTTATGATTGCCCTATCGACCTCCTCCCGGGTACTACTCCACCCCGGGGCAGAATTTATCCTCTCTCTGCCCCAGAGACTCTTGCCATGTCCGAATACGTCCAGGAGAATCTAAAAAGGGGCTTTATCCGTAAATCCTCCTCTCCTGCCGGAGCCGGATTTTTCTTTGTCTCCAAAAAAGATGGCTCCCTACGTCCTTGCATTGACTACCGCGGTCTTAATAAAATCACGGTTAAGAACCGCTACCCCTTACCCCTCATCTCTGAACTCTTTGATCGCCTCCAAGGTGCCCACATCTTCACTAAATTGGACTTAAGAGGCGCCTATAACCTCATCCGCATCAGAGAGGGGGACGAGTGGAAAACGGCATTTAACACCAGAGATGGACACTTTGAGTATCTGGTCATGCCCTTTGGACTGTGCAATGCCCCTGCCGTCTTCCAAGACTTTGTCAATGAAATTTTTCGTGATCTGTTATACTCCTGTGTTGTGGTATATCTGGACGATATCCTAATTTTTTCTGCCAATCTAGAGGAACACCGCCGGCATGTCCGTATGGTTCTTCAGAGACTTCGTGACAACCAACTCTATGCCAAAATTGAGAAATGTCTGTTTGAATGCCAATCTCTTCCTTTTCTAGGATATTTGGTCTCTGGCCAGGGACTACAGATGGATCCAGACAAACTCTCTGCCGTCTTAAATTGGCCACGCCCCTCCGGACTCCGTGCTATCCAACGCTTTTTGGGGTTCGCCAATTATTACAGGCAATTTATTCCACATTTTTCTACCATTGTGGCTCCTATCGTGGCTTTAACCAAGAAAAATGCTGATCCCAAGTCCTGGCCTCCTCAAGCAGAAGACTCCTTTAAACAACTCAAGTCTGCCTTTTCTTCGGCTCCCGTGCTCTCCAGACCTGACCCTTCCAAACCCTTCCTATTGGAGGTTGATGCCTCCTCAGTAGGAGCTGGAGCTGTTCTTCTACAAAAAAATCCTTCCGGGCATGCTGTCACTTGTGGTTTTTTCTCTAGGACCTTCTCTCCAGCGGAGAGGAACTACTCCATCGGGGATCGAGAGCTTCTAGCCATTAAATTAGCACTTGAGGAATGGAGGCATCTGCTGGAGGGATCAAGATTTCCTGTTATTATCTACACCGACCACAAGAACCTCTCCTACCTCCAGTCGGCCCAACGGCTGAATCCTCGCCAGGCCCGGTGGTCTCTGTTCTTTGCCCGATTTAATTTTGAGATTCACTTTCGTCCTGCCGATAAGAACATTAGAGCCGATGCTCTCTCTCGTTCCTCGGATGCCTCAGAAGTTGATCTCCCTCCGCAACACATCATTCCACCTGACTGCCTGATCTCCACTTCTCCTGCCTCCATCAGACAGACTCCTCCAGGAAAGACCTTTGTTTCTCCACGCCAACGCCTCGGAATCCTCAAATGGGGTCACTCCTCCCATCTCGCAGGTCATGCGGGCATCAAGAAATCTGTGCAACTCATCTCCCGCTTCTATTGGTGGCCGACTCTGGAGACGGATGTTGGGGACTTTGTGCGAGCCTGCACTATCTGTGCCCGGGATAAGACTCCTCGCCAGAAGCCCGCTGGTTTTCTTCATCCTCTGCCTGTCCCCGAACAGCCTTGGTCTCTGATTGGTATGGATTTTATTACTGATTTACCCCCTTCCCGTGGCAACACCGTTATTTGGGTGGTCGTTGATCGATTCTCCAAAATGGCACATTTCATTCCTCTTCCTGGTCTTCCTTCTGCGCCTCAGTTGGCTAAACAATTTTTTGTACACATTTTTCGTCTTCACGGGTTGCCTACGCAGATTGTCTCGGATAGAGGGGTCCAATTCGTGTCTAAATTCTGGAGAGCTCTCTGTAAACAACTCAAGATTAAATTAAATTTTTCCTCTGCATATCATCCCCAGTCCAATGGACAAGTAGAAAGAATTAACCAGATCCTGGGTGATTATTTGCGACATTTTGTTTCCTCCCGCCAGGATGACTGGGCAGATCTCCTTCCATGGGCCGAATTCTCGTATAACTTCAGGGTCTCTGAATCTTCCTCCAAATCCCCATTTTTCGTGGTGTACGGCCGTCACCCTCTTCCCCCCCTCCCTACCCCCTTGCCCTCTGGTCTGCCCGCTGTGGATGAAATTTCTCGTGACCTTTCCATTATATGGAGAGAGACCCAAAATTCTCTCTTACAGGCTTCTTCACGCATGAAGAGGTTCGCGGATAAGAAAAGAAGAGCTCCCCCCGTTTTTTCCCCTGGAGACAAGGTATGGCTCTCCGCTAAATATGTCCGCTTCCGTGTCCCTAGCTACAAGTTGGGACCACGCTATCTTGGTCCTTTCAAAATTCTGTGTCAAATTAATCCTGTCTCTTATAAACTTCTTCTTCCTCCTTCTCTTCGTATCCCTAATGCCTTTCACGTCTCTCTTCTCAAACCACTCATCCTTAACCGTTTTTCTCCCAAATCTGTTCCTCCCACTCCTGTTTCCGGCTCCTCGGACGTCTTCTCGGTCAAGGAGATTTTGGCTGCCAAAAAGGTCAGAGGAAAAAATTTTTTTTTAGTAGACTGGGAGGGTTGTGGTCCTGAAGAGAGATCCTGGGAACCTGAGGACAACATCCTCGACAAAAGTCTGCTCCTCAGGTTCTCAGGCTCCAAGAAGAGGGGGAGACCCAAGGGGGGGGGTACTGTTACGCCGAGCGCTCCGGGTTCCCGCTCCTCCCTGGAGCGCTCGCTTCACCTCCTCCGCTGCAGCGCCCCGGTCACGTCCTCTGACCCGGGGCGCTGCGATCCTGCTGCTAGCCGGGATGCGATTCGCGATGCGGGTAGCGCCCGCTCGCGATGCGCACCCCGGCTCTCCTACCTGACTCGCTCCCCGTCTGTTCTGTCCCGGCGCGCGCGGCCCCGCTCCCTAGGGCGCGCGCGCGCCGGGTCTCTGCGATTTAAAGGGCCACTGCGCCGCTGATTGGCGCAGTGGTTCCAATTAGAGTTATCACCTGTGCACTCCCTATATTACCTCACTTCCCTTGCACTCCCTTGCCGGATCTTGTTGCCTTAGTGCCAGTGAAAGCGTTCCTTGTGTGTCCCTTGCCAGTGTTTCCAGACCTTCTGCCGTTGCCCCTGACTACGATCCTTGCTGCCTGCCCCGACCTTCTGCTACGTCCGACCTTGCTTCTGCCTACTCCCTTGTACCGCGCCTATCTTCAGCAGCCAGAGAGGTGAGCCGTTGCTAGTGGATACGACCTGGTCACTACCGCCGCAGCAAGACCATCCCGCTTTGCGGCGGGCTCTGGTGAAAACCAGTAGTGGCTTAGAACCGGTCCACTAGCACGGTCCACGCCAATCCCTCTCTGGCACAGAGGATCCACCTCCTGCCAGCCGGCATCGTGACACTCACTAGTCTGAATTCCTCTCAAAGGGAGGGGGCGTGGCCTCACTGTGCAGGTCTCCGCCCCCTTCCTCAGTATGCTGTCTGCTCACATCTCCCCTAGCATTAGCAAAACTACAACTCCCAGCTTGCCCTCACTGACAGTAGCAGGGCACAAGCTGACAGTGGGAGGATTTTTCCTCCAGCTCTGAGCCCTGCACTCACAGCTGTCAATCAAGGAAGTGTGTCCATGACATAGGTGAGGATGCCTGGACACAGCAGGACTAGTATGTGTCCAAGCAGATGGGGGGCTGTTGTTTGACTGGCTTCTTCAGTATGAAATACTGAACATTTTACAATGAAAGCAATTGCAAATCCTATTGGTTTGGCATGCTTTACAACATATCAAAAGTTTTTGTATCTGACAGTGCCCATTTAAAGTTTTTTGTTTAGAACACAATTTATCTCCATGCCTATGATCACTGGAGGTCCCAGTATTCTGAACAGATAGATGTCCCCTTTATTGTGGATATAGGACAACTTTTAATCTTGAGAGAACACATTTAAACTTTAATTTGCCTAACAGTGGGCAAACACCATACATGATGCAATGAACTGTCCCAAAAATATCTAATGATGTTAGCCAGTAAGACATGATCTATACACTGGTCGGTCATTTCTGTAGCAGCCAAGTATCATATTATGTTACTGATAAGATATTTTACCTGTCTGGATTAAAGGAAGATCTGAGCCTCATCCTTAGAACTCGTAGTTTGTGTTTTGGTCCAACAATAGAACCGGTGGTAAACATTAGAGAAACTTTTGAAATCTCTTCAAGCTCCTGATGAAACTTGGCCAGCAAGGTAACTTCATTATTTTGTTCAAATGTGGTAGCATCTCTGAATGAAGTAAACCAAACAAAAATCATAAAGATTATTATTAAATTCTACAACATAATAGGGTCAAGTATAACATTTGGAAATCAATGTTAAAGGAGTACTCTGGCAGGAGTTTTTTCTAATTATGACCATTGTATGGGGAATGAAAAAAAAATTGAAAATACTTACCTCCAGAGCTCCCATGGTTCCCAGACGTGATCATCTTTCTGAGGTGCTGCATGACAGAATCACCTGGGCCCAATATGTCACAATGCAGCTCAGGGACATCACTGCGGCCAATGATTAACTGTGCTGCAGTCTGACATTTTGGGCCTGTGTGCTCACGTAGACGACACACTGTAACTCAGAAAGACAATCGCTGCAAGTAACCGACCCAGAACACCGGAGGCACAGCAGGAGGTAAGTAACGTTTTCTTGGTATTTTTTTCATACTTCACCCAATGGAAATTCCACCGGAGTTCTTCTTTAAAGGGCTATTCCAAAACCTCTACAATGATTTTTTCCTCTACCAGTACAGCATTGGGCAACCTACATTGCAGGGGAACTTATTCAAGTAAATGGGGTCAGCCCCCACCAAAGTCATCGTATATTCTAGCAAAATTCCATCACTTTACGGGATAGGGGAATAGGGGTGACCACATCACACCTAACCAGCACCTTAAACAATTTTAGGCACAAAGCAACAAAAAAAGACCTGCATTATAACTGACCTATTCCCACAAAAAGTTAAACCACTGTACTGTATAAGAACAACAGACAAATAATAGTTTTTACTTTGTTCAATCAAGATACAACCATAGACTTCAGGATCATGGGATTCCTATTCTATATCTAATAACCAGACTCTAAAGTGATACTTTGGGCAGAAAACAGCTATTATTCAAAGGGAGGAGCCCCCCTAGCGACAACATCTCAACTATAAAAGTGGTTCTTTTGACGCCCAAGGATGAAGAATGACAAACTGTAAAGTCTGTAGCAGGTAAGGATTCATTCACATCACGATTTTGCTACAACCGTAGTGAAAACCATATACATGCAAAAATGTATGCAACAAGATCTATCCGGTTGTGTAAGTTTTAGGTCGTGTACGCTGTTGTGTGTTTTTTTTTTTTTTATGTACACAAAACTGCAGTCGACTACGGTTTTGTGTCCTGTTTAAAGACCGTACACGAACCATATACTTTATTTTTTTATTTTTAACATTGAAGTCAATGAAAAACTGAGGTGTCTACAGTGCAATACAGTTTTTAAGACACAGTTTTTGGGATACATTTTTTTCTTGTACATGGCAAACCACAAACCATTCTGCAGAATTTCAATAAAACAATTAGAATTTTATTGCACTAAAGTGTTAACCAAAAGAAGTATACTTTTTTTATTACAAAAATAGATGCAATCGGACCTCTTAACCCCTTAAGGACTCAGCCCATTTTGGCCTTAAGGACTCAGACAATTGAATTTTTACGTTTTAATTTTTTCCTCCTCGCCTTCTAAAAATCATAACTCTTTTATATTTTCATCCACAGACTAGTATGAGGGCTTGTTTTTTGCGCGACCAGTTGTCCTTTGTAATGACATCACTCATTATATCATAAAATGTATGGCGCAACCAAAAAACACTATTTTTGTGGGGAAATTAAAACGAAAAACGCAATTTTGCTAATTTTGGAAGGTTTTGTTTTCACGCCGTACAATTTATGGTAAAAATGACATGTGTTCTTTATTCTGAGGGTCAATACGATTAAAATGATACCCATTATTATATACTTTTATATTATTGTTGCACTTAAAAAAATCACAAACTTTTTAACCAAATTAGTACGTTTATAATCCCTTTATTTTGATGACCTATAACTTTTTTATTTTTCAGTATAAGCGGCGGTATGGGGGCTCATTTTTTGCGCCATGATCTGTACTTTTTTTTGATACCACATTTTCATATAAAAAACTTTAAATAAATTTTTTATAATTTTTTTTTTAATAAAATGTATTAAAAAAGTAGGAATTTTGGACTTTTTTTATTTTTTTTCGTTCACGCCGTTCACCGTACGGGATCATTAACATTTTATTTTAATAGTTCAGACATTTACGCACGCGGCGATACCAAATATGTCTATAAAAAATGTTTTTTACGCTTTTTGGGGGTAAAATAGGAAAAAACGGACGTTTTACTTTTTTATTGGGGGAGGGGATTTTTCACTTTTTTTTTACTTTTACTTTTACATTTTTTTACATTTTTTTTTACACTTGAATAGTCCCCATAGGGGACTATTCATAGCAATACCATGATTGCTAATACTGATCTGTTCTATGTATAGGACATAGAACAGATCAGTGTTTTCGGTCATCTTCTGCTCTGGTCTGCTCGATCACAGACCAGAGCAGGAGACGCCGGGAGCCGCACGGAGGAAGGAGAGGGGACCTCCGTGCGCCGTTATGAATGATCGGATCCCCGCAGCAGCGCTGCGGGCGATCCGATCGTTCATTTTAATCGCGAACTGCCGCAGATGCCGGGATCTGTATTGATCCCGGCACCTGAGGGGTTAATGGCGGATGCCCGCGAGATCGCGGGCGTCGGCCATTGCCGGCGGGTCCCTGGCTGCGATCAGCAGCCGGGATCAGCCGCGCATGACACGGGCATCGCTCCGATGCCCGCGGTTATGCTTAGGACGTAAATGTACGTCCTGGTGCGTTAAGTACCACCTCACCAGGACGTACATTTACGTCCTGCGTCCTTAAGGGGTTAATTCAAACCACATACGGTTTAAATCAGTATGCAGTTGAATTTCAGAGCACACGTTTGCATATAGTTTTATCAGTTTTTAGGGAATACGTTCTGTAAAAAAAAAAACTAAAAAAAAAAAACTGATACAGAACAGTATGGCAAAATCGTGATGTGAATGCAGCCTAACTTCTTACCAGGTGTGTCAAGACAACCACTGCCCAGGACCTGAGCGTACAGCCAGCCTACACTAAGAGACCGTCAGCCAACTAGATAAGACAACCTGGTGGAACTTAAGGGCTGATGAAGATACCTCTACTACAACAGAATTACCATACTTGGTTAGGCTGGGTTCACACCACGTTTTCAGCCATACGGGACCGCATAAGGCTGGGGGGAGCTAAAACCGGGCGCTCCCGTATCCCTGCCGTATGCCGCCCGTATGTAATTCATTTCATTGAGCCGACCGGAGTGAAATGCTGCCTCCGGTCGGCTCATTTTTCCCACCGGACCTAAAACTGTGGTGGTCCCGTATGGCTGAAAACGTGGTGTGAACCCAGCCTTAGACATCCTCAATTCCTCATTTCTCTCACAATACTAAAAAAAAAAAAAAAAATTGTATTATGCGAGACACAACATTGATATTATATGAGGCAATGATTTGTTATACTTACTGATCAAGCTTTGATTCCGTGACATTTCCTGATGGGGACTCAAGCTTGATGGTAATAAACCCACTACGTGGTTTATCATTTAAAGTGATGAAGTCCAAGAAATAATGAAATACTAAAGGAAAAAAAAGGCACAAAAGTTCTTATTATTGACCAAAGCAATCATATGAGGGTGCTGAGAAGTATTGAACCTTACAAAAAAATTAAAATAAATGGAGTTAGGAAGCTGTAAATTGTAGGGTACTCAATGGTGCAAAAATCAACCACCAATAATTTTAAGTTCTCTTTATGGCGACACCTCCAGAAAAGTTCAATGTTAAAGAGCATAGGACCATATCCAAGTTCCTGTTTCTCCAAGGGAAAGGTCCGAAGCACATCTATGATGAAAGGTCAGAAACGTTGGATGACAGTGACCCTTCATATGCAATAGTTAAAGAGAATCTCTGATGATCTTGTTAAATTTTATAATCCTCCTGGGTCACTGCCCCCATCATGATAAACCACTCCCTGCCTTTATTTATTTTTTTAAATAATTTTTAAGTTTTCTACCTTGATATTGCTCTGTATTTTCTGCTCAGACAAATTCACAGACTGAGAAGGGGCATTACCCAGCAGGCGTGACACCATCTGAAGCCATACAGGGGAGAACTTCCTCCCTCACTCTGCTACATACAGCCCAGAGCAGTTCAGTGTTTGAGATGAGCTATGATTGGCTAAAGCTGTGCACACACCCCTCAGCACTCCAGGCTGCATTTCCTGATTTTGGACTTCTGCCAAAGTCTGCGCATGAGAAATGTGCTCTGGACAAGTAGGGAGACACCTAGTGGCAGCTTTTTTAAATTAATAAAACATACATTTTTTAAACAAAGTACATTAGAAATATTTTTTATTTACCATAAGGAGTGCAATAGCAAAAAATAGTTTTAATGACAGTGACCTTTTAATTGTTGGGTTGTCAATTTTAAAACTGACCATTTCAGTGTTAAAAGTGAGAAACCAAGCGAAAGGCCTGTCTGTCTCTGTGCCTGTAAATGTGAAAGCCATCCATGACATTATTATGGAGGACCACTGCAGGACACACTGCAGGTGAAGCCATGACAAAATTGGCCTCCTTAGGCTTTCAAGTGATGCCCCATCCACACTGTTTACCTGACCTGCCTCCGACTGACTATTATCTATTCCCCAATCTAAAAAAAAAAAACACTGAAAGGGACAATGATTTGGGAGTGTTCCAGAGGCAACTAATGCTAAAAATGAGTAGTTACACCAGCAGTGGGAGGAATTTTATTGCAGGGTTTAAAGGGGTACTCTGCTCCTAGACATCTTATCCCCTATCCAAAGCATAGGGGATAAGATGTCTGATCACAGGCATCCAACAGCTAGGACCCCATCTGATCTCTGTGCAGCACACTGCATACATTTAGAACACTGGGTGTAGACTGTGGGGGTTGTGACGCCACGGCCCTAGCAACGTCACACTATGCCCCCTCAATGTAAGTCTATGGGAGGGGGCGTGGCGTCCCCTCCCATAGACTTGCATTGAGGGGGTGGGACTTGATGTCACGAGGGGGCATGGCTGTAACGTCATGACCACCGCAGCCTGCACCCAGCGTTCGGAACACAAAGTTCCGAAAGCTGGGGCAGCGGAGCACCCCTTTAAGAAGCTGCAGAACAGATGTCACAAGTGCATTGACTTCCTGGGGGAATATGTGTAGAATGGTCCGGTAGTTACAGCTTCCTAGCTCCATTTCTTCTGTGTAAGGCTCAATACTTAGCACCTCGTATCATCTAAATTTGTAAATGGAGATATTAGCATTAATAAACTACATATCCAAAAGGAGAATGTCTTTCTCAAGATAATTTGGTATAAATGTTTTTTAAGGAAATAAAAATAGATCAAACATGTAACCAAAACCTATATTGTTTTATACACTTTTTCCTATTACAGGGGTTTTCGGGAGTAGGTCTCCTGAGGCACCCACAAAAAGTCCCCATAGTAATAAGAGGAGATTAAATCAAACTTTATACACTCTGTTTGCTGTTGTGGTTACTTTATGCTTACAGGTAGCATGACAGACACATTTTTAGGCTAAAGGCGCTTTCTATTCTGGGAAACCTATAATCTACATTCCAAACCTTCCCATCATGAAGACTAGAGGGGAATTTAATACAGAAGTAGTGAATTCGTGCACAGCTGCTTTCACTTTGGTCTTCACTACAGTTTAGAGGAAATTGATTCTCATTTTTCATTCTTTCCTATACTATAGAGAAGATTTATTTCCCTTATAAAAATAAATGCCAAGAATAACAAAAATCTAGTACTTCCATGACCTGATTCACAGTAAACTCAATTATTTTAAATAGGGACAAAGTCATTTTGTGAGTTACTATATGCAAACAATTTTGTAGTCATAGGTTACTCCCTTCTTCTACCTACCTGTCAATTAGCAAAGAGAGGATGCAAAGAGAAAAGGGCAACATATGACAACAGGGTCAAACTATATAGGATTTATTTGTAGTCTGCAAACATGGAGACACATAGGGCTGCATAGAAGCTGTAGACATAAAACAGTAGATATTTTTATTAAGACTATTTGAAAAGTTCCATCACTTTTTTTTACTTTTAGGGGAATTGACGAAGGTTGTAAAAATTCCACATACCCTGTACAAGTACAAGATGTTCTCTAATGTAGTAACATAAGGTATGTAATGCTGGTGGTTGGCACCCACCAGCGTGCAGGGTGTCCAAGCATTCACCACCGCTAGGCCGTATTATTATTATTTTTTTAAATAATACATTTTTATTAAACATTTTTGCATAAAACAAATAACATACAAATACAAAAAAAACCTAACCCATTTTTATTCTGTGTTGGGTGCCGCTTCGGAGACAGGGGCGTGACGTCATGGACACCCCTTCCGGCCATCACACCCGCTCCCATAGACATGAATGGAAGGGGCGTGGTGTGACATCATGAGGAGGCATCACCATGACGTCACGTCCCTGTCTCTGAAGCAGCGCCTGGCACAGAATGCCGGGGACTGCTCCAAGATCACGGGGGTCCCCAGCGGCGGGACCCTGCGATCATACATCTTATCCCCTATACTTTGGATAAGGGATAAGATGTATAAACCTGGAATTCCCCTTTAAGAGTGCTCCACCAGATTACCTGTGTCTGAGCAATAGTGTGGTTCTCCCATAGCAAAGTTGTGTTCCTGATCTGCTATCCTGTATCTGACCTGTGCTTTATTACCTGACATTGCCTCTGCCTGACCTTTGTGTTCCATACTGACCCTTCTGTGCATGACCTAGATTGTCGACACTAAACCTGAGCCTGTTTTTAGCCAACCTTCTGGAGCATGTATCATCCTGCTGCTACATCTTCACCTTCTTGCTTAACCTTCACTGGGTTGAATCCCCTTCCGCTGACCAGCACCATCACCTGAAGCCGCTTTCTGCCCCTGCCTGTCCTGTATCTACTGCAATTACCACCAGGTTGCAGATCTGTTGCTCCAGCCAACCTCTGACCGTGACCCCAGTGTCTGTCCTGATTGGCCAGACGTTATCTATAATAGGAACATTCTTTTGGCACGGATCTGGTATCCTCCAAGTCCAGCTTCTGCCTCCTGAAGTGTAAAAACCTAAAGGATCCTCAATATAAAATGCAATGACATATCACCCATTCATTGAATGATTAGTGTCTGTGTATTAGCATCTTAAACGCTTACATCCTCAAGCCTATTTCCTTCCTTTCTGTAATTATATTTGTATGTTTACAGCATTTTCACAAAATCAAGGTCAAGTTGTTCACTTGTTCTCTTTATTGTAATAGAGATGGGGGCTTAGTCAGTCCCTCGAGTTGCGGGAATAATTCTGTTTTGTACGCCCCTGAAGCACAAAAAAGATGAAAGATCAGTGCGCAGCCAGGAGAACAAAAGCAGCTCTGGGCTTCGACCACACAACAATATTTAAATAGGTCCCTCGGTGAAAAGAAATCCATGTCTGAAGAGCACGGATCAGCCCCAACGCTGCTACAACAAAGAACTAGGCCAAAATGGAAGACAAAACCTATACCCCGAGCAGCCCTTCTCCTCGCCATTATTATTTGCGGCTCACATTGCTCGGTCTAAAGCAATTAATGTTCCAAGCAAATGTCGTCAACTTCCCAAAGCCCCCATTATCTCAGTCTGGCAGCTTTTACTTTATGCAAATTCAATTTCACTCACTGCAAAATGGTTTCATCGAAGCCGTGTCAAAAAAAGCTTTCGTCACTGGAGGATTCTTCGCCACCAGATAATCTTTCCACTTATCAGCATAAAAACCTGCAACAAATATATCAACAAAGCCATTAGCAGCACAAGGGATTCTCCATCAAGTACAAATGTTACAAAAAAATAAAAACATTACTTTAAGAGGGTTGTCCCTTTTTTTTATTTATTTTTATTTTTATTTTTTTACAATGCTTTCATTTTTTTTTAACAATCCTCCAAAAGGAAGATGATAAATAGGACATTGTCTGCTGAGACCTTCAGTGATTGCTACAATCTACAAGGGAATCTAATAGCAAGTGAAAAGTTCCCCTGCAGGACCACCACAGGGTTAATTTATTACTACACAATTCTTATTGAACTCAATAGGCTATCTATGGCATGGGGTCCTCCAGGCCCAAAAATTAGGAGGAGGAAATTTGCAAAATATGTATTCTAAATATTTTCACCAATCCTAAATATTTTCACCAATTTCACCAGTACAATATGGAATTTCCAAGTAGAATTCTGCTTGAAAATTCTGGTGTAGCAGAGTCCCATTGCTGTCCACAGGATTCTGCCGAACAGTGCACACTACAGAATTTTTTTGTGGCAGAGTTTTATCTTTGGCTTACAGGCATAAGAATTTATTCATTACATAGACAGCATCATGTGCGGTCAGATTTTTATTTGCAGTCACTGTCATCTACAGAAACCTTAAAGGGGTATTCCGGAGGAAAACTTTTTTTTTTTTTATTAACTGGTCCCAGCAAGTTAAACAGATTTGTAAATTACTTCTATTTAAAATCTTAATCCTTCCAGTACTCATCAGCTGCTGTATGCTACAGAGGAAGTTCTTTTCTTTTTTAATTTCTTTTCTGTCTCAACACAGTGCTGTCTGCTGACACCTCTGTCCATGTCAGGAACTGTCCGGAGCAGGAAAGATTTGCTATTGGGATTTGCTCCTGATCCGCACAGTTCCTGACATTTACTTACTTTACGTGGAATGGATCATTGGGTTTTTAGTAAAATTTTTTGACTTTTATTAAAAACCCAGTGATCCCTTCCACATATAGTAAGTATATACCTTGAGGTCTGCAACCCTTTTTCTTTTATTGTATTCACTTTTTACACGTGGGGTTACGTGTAACGCAGAAACCTAGGCATACAATTCATCCAAAATATTAGTGTGAGCCCCCAACTCCTCTTTTTATTATATAGTTCCTGACATGGACAGAGGTGTCAGCAAAGAGCACTGTGGTCAGACAGAAAGGAAATTAAAATAAGAAAAGAACTTCCTGTGGAGCATACAGCAGCTGATAAGTACTGAAAGGATTAAGATTAAAATTTAAAGTTGATTTAAAAAAAAAAATTCCCTGTAGAGTACCCATTTAAAAGGGAAACTGTACTAACCTATACAGGTAAGGGTAAGGGTGATCCTGATAAAAACACGTTTTACCTTAGCACAAACACCTCATAAAATAAATATTATTTATATATAATATGCATTTATATTTATTTAAAAAAAAATTATATATATATATATATATATATATATATATATATATATATATATATTATATACATATATATACACATACACACATACACTGTGTGTGTGTGATAGAGATATATATATATATATATATATATATATATATATATATATATATACACACATATATATACATATATATATATATATACACATACATATATATATATATAAATTTATACAAAAAATGTGATTTATTCACTTCACTGTACCTAAAACTGGGCAGCTAAGAGGAGCAAACATCTCACAATCCACACACTTTCCAATCCTATAATCTTTGTAAGTATTACAGGGAAACGTCACCACGCCGCAAGACTCATTTAGGGACGACATGTACAGAAACACGGACCGCTGGTGGTCACACTTGAAATATTCTGAACCTGCACAAAGAAAAGATGAAGTCACACATGGGATAAAACACCATAAACACTATAGAAAGTAGTAGAAAGCTATATTTTATTATGAATTAGTATTAGAGATGAGCGAACTTACATTAAATTTGATTTGTCACGAACTTCTCGGCTCGGCAGTTGATGACTTTTCCAGCATAAATTAGTTCAGCTTTCCGGTGCTCCCGTGGGCTGGAAAAGGTGGATACAGTCCTAGGAGACTCTTTCCTAGGACTGTATCCACCTTTTCCAGCCCACCGAAGCACCTGAAGGCTGAACTAATTTATGCAGGAAAAGTCATCAACCACCGAGCCGAGAAGTTCGTGACGAATCAAGTTTACTGTAAGTTCGCTCATCTCTAATTAGAATACTTAAAAAAGTAAAAATAAAAACCATGTGCCACTAAATTACAAAGGCAAGAATCGGTCCCCCATTATGTTACCGTCTTTTGATATGTAAAACAGGAATATTTTAATTTCCTTTACCAACCGAAGAAAAAGTTTTTTTGTGTGGGGAACATGTCAAAAGCACTTAAAATAAAAAAAAATAAAAACTCATTGCCTGTTTTCAGCGCAGAGTCTGGGTGGACTTAAAGGGGAACTCCGGTGGGAAAAAAATAATTCAACTCAACTGGTGCCAGAAAGTTATACAGATTTGCAAATTACTTCTATTTAAAAATCTTAACCCTTCCAGTACTTATCAGCTGCTGTATACCACAGATATACTACAGAGAAATTTGTGTAGTTCTTCCCAGTCTGACCACAGTGCTCTCTGCTGACACCGCTGTCTGTGTAATGAACTGTCCAGAGCAGGAGAGGTTTTCTATGGCAGTGTTTCCCCACCCAGTCCTCAAGGCACACCAACATTCCGGGTTTTTTCAGTTACTTCATTGGAATAGAACAGGGAAAAATGTAAATCCTGGACTGTTGGTGTGCCTTGAGGACTGGGTTGGGAAACACTGTTCTATGGGGATATGCTTCTAATCTGGACAGTTCCTGACACGGACAGAGGTGTCAGCAGAGAGCAATGTGGTCAGACTGGAAAAAAAACTACACAACTTCCTCTGTAATATACAGCAGCTGATAAGTACTGAAATGATTAGGATTTTGAAGTTTTTTGAAAGATCTGTTTAACTTTCTGGCACCAGTTGATTTGAAAACATTTGTTTTCCACTTGTTTCCACCGGGGAGTTCGCCTTTAATCTGAAGTCATCATGAATATCCAGGGTGATGGACCTGGACCTGTATTGATAGCAGATACACTATACATATATTCCTTATCAGCCTGCTTTATTAATCAGATTTTTCTAAAAATAAATGTACGCGGAAAAACCGTAAGGGATTTTTCAATGTCCATTAGATCCCAATGAAACACTCTACTCCTCTATGCTGTATAATGTACAGCAATAGCAAAACAACAGAACTCAAATTGACCTGCGATGCAGATTTTAAATCCGCAGCATGTCAATATAATGTATGTCAGTGTTTCCCAACCAGGGTGCCCCAAGTCTCCTCAGTGACAAATGGCGCGCATGCAGCAGAAACGCGTCTGTCCTCCAAGTGTAGTAAATACAAGCAAAAAGAAAAATAGCCAGCACAACAACCTAATACAGAGGTGGCCTCATTTAGGATGGGACCCTAGCACAAATTCTGACCCTAACACTCAGAATTTTACTACACAGGGGGAATGGCACCCTCTTTAGCTGTGCACCCCTCCCCCTTTCTCATAGGTGGTGTTTTAAATTGTATATGGATCCAGTCACCCAGTCAGAGGCTATATGCCCAGCAGAGGTGAGTTGATATCTGAGTTTTAGGCTCAGAATTTGTGTTGGGGTCCCATCCTAAATGAGGCCACCTCCCCGTGGTGGATGGGGGACTCGTTTTGATCAAAAAGTGCGCCAAGAGCCTCAATTTTTTGACCAATGTGTGCTGCTGCAATCCTCTTTTTTGTATACTATGTATCTGCCACAGCAGTGTGCACCCGTGTATTAGGTTGTTGTGTTGGCTATTTTTCTTTTTGCTTGTATTTACTACACAGGGGGAATGGCACCCTCTTTCGCTGTGCACCCCTCCCCCTTTCTCATAGGTGGTGTTTTGCTGCAATCCTCTTTTTTGTATACTCTGTCCTCCAAGTGTGTCCGTTTATCTACAATAAAGCTGCATTATGTCTTCAGCACTGGATCGATTCTCTTCTGCCTTCAGCTGTTGCAAAACTACAACTTCCAGTATGCCCGGACAGCCAACCGCTGTCCGGGTATGCTGGGAGTTGTAGTTTTGCAACAGCTGAAGGCACCCTAGTTGGGAAACACTCCTGTATGTTGTGGAAATGCTGAAGATTTAATGTGAATTTTTCCAAAGTAAAAACTGATAGTCACCTTTAGAGATAGACACTTGTTTGGAATACGAATTTAATACAGGACATGGGCCGGAATAGTAAATCCATACACAAACTTAGTTTAAAAAAAAAATTGGACTTACCTGACAATATGGTCTTAGGACACCCGGGCTGATCAGTTCCTCCATTTGGGTAGAAATCAATATGTCCTAAATTTTCCCGATAGCCTAAAGCTGTGGACGAGATAAGCCGTGTGAGTTCAGGTACAACAGTCAACTAAGGTGCAATAGGCCCAAAAAAGGACATTATTCTCCAATAGATTTTTAGCAAATTGTCAACATTGAACCATGGAACTGATCAGTTACTCTTAGAATAACCTACATCCATATATATTTATAAATAAATAGATAAATAGCTATAGACAAATATATATACACATATACATATAATATCTGAGTATCGGGCGTTGCCCGTTTTTTCCTACAAAAGGAGAAAGCTTTTGTCTTTGTATCCCCTCCTGATATTCCGAACCCAAATTCCCTCCCCCTATCCCGACCTCATCTCCCAACCTCAGGTGGGACTGAGTTGTAAAGAAGATATTGTAAGACAAAAATTAAAGGGGCGTGGTGTTGTTGGAGTGGGCGTGATTTGCAAGCCAGACCGATACACAAAAAGAGTAGAAAATAGAGTGTGTGGCTTAAAGGGTGGCCGTGTCTTTGACAGATGGGGCATGGCATGCAGGGAGGGTGTGGCTTGGTAGCCGGACTGACACATTCACCAGGAGATGCAGAGCGGAGCTTGTGGAGTAAGGTACCAGAAGTCCTATATACTTGCATGGGACTTGAAATAAAAACCCCATCCTTCACATATGGGGGTAGATTAGGGTTGATTTAACCATCTTATATTTTTATTTGACATATAAGTAACATGTGACCAAGTATTATCGAAATATCTCCAGCCGTACGGAAGTTATGCAGTAACATATATTTCCCATAGACTTGTAGGGGACTATAAACAAAAACCCCGACCCTCACAAATGGGGGGTGGGTAAGGGTTCAGTTACCTATCCTATGTTTGTTGTAGACATATAAGTAACACGTGTGCCAAGTTTCATGTTAATATCCTTCGCTGTTTGGAAGTGATGTTGAAACATACACACATACACACCGGCCCTGATTTACGAAGAGTGAAATGGGGTTTTCATTGTGTTTTTTTTTTTTTTTTTTTTTTTTTTTTTCGAACAGATTTTTTTTTTTCACAGTATATTATAATGTTTCACTACATTTTGCTTTTTTACACATGCTCTGAGCTGTGGGGTTTTCCAGAGCTCAAATCCACCACATTTTCTGTGGAAACCTTAGTAAACATGTTGGGATTTTTCAAAACTGTTGGGGGACACGCCCCCTTTTTCATGCGGCGACGCCTCGACAAAACAGATCAGGTTTACATTAGTAAATTAGGGCCATTAAGTTGTATAGATATACATTACCAAAAAAAAATAAAAAATTAAACAGCTACCTAATACACGGGTGCACGCTGCTGTGGCAAGTACAAAGTATACAATAAAGAAGGTTGCAGCAGCACTCATGGTCAAAAAATGGAGTTTCTTAGCACACTTTTTGATCAAAACGTGTCCCCCATCCACCCTAACACGCTCATTCCACTCACTTCTGCTGGGCATATAGCCTCTGACTGGGTGACATGCACTTCAATTTTTTGACCAAGAGAGCCGCTGCAACCTTCTTTTTTTGTATATATATATATATATGTATGTATGAGATATATTATATATATATATATATATATATATATATATATATATATATATTTATAGCCAGAAGACGCAGCACTCCACAAGCAACGTTTCTGCTCTCTATGGAGCCATTTTCAAGCTCCATAGAGAGCAGAAACGTTGCTTGTGGACTGTATATGTTGGAATAAATACACGTTTCTTACATTTTTTCGGAGTGCTGCGTCTTCTGGCTATATATCTAAGGAAAACCCTGATCAGGTTTGCTGGACGCTGGCACCCACTGCATTTTTTCACATTGGATGGTGCTGCTTATTGGATTTTTATACTTTATATATAATAAATGGGGGGAACAAATATGATATATACATCAGGACATGTTGGTAGTTGTAGTTTTGCAATAGCTGGAGAGCAGCAGATTAGAGGCTTTAGCATATACATTTTAAACATGCATAAGTTTCTTTTATTGTTATATTTTTACTTCTATTCAAGCGAATGCAGAAACTGGGAAATGTGTACCAGGAGAATTGAGGCGAATAAATTACCAAATAACATAAAGCGTTTTATGTGAGTGCAGTCAATAAATTATTTTATTGTCATCTCATTGACTTTCTATTCCCTTGAATTTCTTAAGAGACCCTTTCTGCGTTATCTAAGCTTTTTTTTTTTCTTCAGGAAATCATAGGTTGTATATCTTTTCTTCCGGCTAATGGTGCGATAGTACAGAAAATACAAAAATGATAAATTGCTTGCAAAGCCATAACTAATTTTTCAATTACGGAGTTTGAAGCTAAGAAAGTGGCTCAAAAACAAAGAACTTTTAAAAGGCAGTCGGTGTTAATAGTCTTTAGCGGCATCTTAATGTGTATTTATGTCTACTATATGGAAGCGCTACTGATATAGTAAATGTATGGGCTACTGATACGTTTTGCTGATTAAAATAATTTATTGCACAAAATTGTACATAATATATTGCATGTAAAACAACATCATTACAGCACATGGGCAATAAAAGAATTGCCAGGTGATAATAAACAAGTATAGTAGATTTTTGCTGGTAGTCAAGGGGACACGACAGTAGACATCTTGTAGACACCATTGGGTAAGCTGATGTGTCAAGGGCTGAACTCTATGCTCTCATGCAGATGTATCCTTTATTAATTGTCATCTGTTTCTTTAAATGAAATAATAAGTAGGGACAAAGTCCTTTCCGCCTCCATGTTGGTTTTATCGATTAGAGAGATTCTATACTGAACATATAGAAACACCAGGTTAAGAATAACTTATTGGGCTTAGCTATTCCTATTTACTGTAGGTGACTTTGTATATGATACCATTACTTTCTAGGTTGCCCAGACAGTAGGTCTCAGTACTTGCAGTGCGGAATGTTCTGCTGTGGCTGAGAGCAGTCTTCCAGGCAGCTACAGAGGGAGGTATGGATGGTAAAGTAGGCCAAAGAAAAGTCTATTACTGCCAGGAGATATATGTGTGATAAGATCAATGCTTTGCATCACCATGCTGTAATGAAGCCTGTGGATTATTGTAAAGGGGTATTCTGGCACTTTGTAAAAAAAATATGTTATTGTTACCTACTCTCTGTCCCGCACAGCTCGGATTTGTTTCCTTCTGTCCCCACAATCTCCTGACTTCTACCTGTTTCCAAGACAAGAGCTGGGTGCAGGACCTGCCAGCTCAGCCAATCGCTGGCCAACATAGGGTAACAGATGAGCTCTTGTCTCAGAAGCAGGAAGAAGACAGGAAATTGGGGGACTGGAAGGAGCCAAACAGGAGTTGTGGAGGATCAGAGGTAGGCAAGTATAGTTTTTTTCCCCCAGTAACATGTTGTTCACAAAACCTAGGTGAAGACCCCTTTAAGAAACCCCACCCAATAGATGGTCCATTTAAAAGGGGGTTATCCAGGAAAAAACTTTTTTATATATATCAACTGGCTCCAGAAAGTTAAACAGATTTGTAAATTACTTCGATTAAAAAATCTTAATCCTTTCAGTACTTATAAGCTGCTGAAGTTGAATTGTTCTTTTCTGTCTAAGTGCTCTCTGATGACACATGTCTCGGGAGCTGTCCAGAGTAGAAGCAAATCCCCATAGGAACTGCACAGAGCAGAATAGGTTTGCTATGGGAATTTGCTTCTTCTCTGGACAGCTCCCGAGACACGTGTCATCAGAGAGCACTTAGACAGAAAAGAACAATTCAACTTCAGCAGCTGATAATTATTGGAAGGATTAAGATTTTTTAATATAAGTAATTTACAAATCTGTTTAACTTTCTGGAGCCAGTTGATCTAAAAAAAAAAAAGTTTTTTCCTGGAATACCCCCTATTACACAGGGAAATTATCAACCAGACAGGCCAATATGACCCTGTGTAATAGGGCCAGCGATCAGCTGATGTATGGGCAAACATACTCTTTTTGGCTGATCGCATCATTTGACTTGTCAAAAAATTAATGGCCATCAGGAGGACATCTCTGCTTGTAACAGGGGGATGTGTGGCCGACAACTGACGACAGCAAAGGGCCCCTACTGTTCCATGTATTACCTGGCTGAAGTAAAACTTAGGGTGGCCAATAAGAAGCCAAGCTCACACAATATGTAAATGGTACACACGGTTTTTCACCAAATCCTTTCAACCAGCCAGGGAGACAGACATAAATTGCTGTTACAGAAAGAGACAGAATTAAAGGAGTATTACGGCTTTATACATCTTATCCCCTATCCAAAGGACAGGGGAAAAGATGTATGATCGCAGGGGTCCTGCTGCTGGGACCCCCCGCGATCTAGGTGCAGCCACCAGCATTCTGTGCAGGGTGTTGCCTCCAAGACATGACATCATGGCCGCGCCCCCCCGGTCCCGGAGACATCGCCCGTCACAGAATGCTGGGTGCTGCATCGAGATTGTGGGGGTCCCAGCAGCAGAACTCCTGCAATCATACATCTTATCCCCTGTCCTTTGGATTGGGGATAAGATCTATAAAGCCGGAATATCCCTTTATTTCTTTTTACAGAAGGGCTTGGACAGAAGTGTCATCATAGAAGGAAATTTCTAATTTCTTACTGCTTTGTTAAATATAGAACAACTAAGAACACAGTTTTACCTATTATTCTTTGACCTCAAGGATTCTTTACAAAATGAGAGATTTGTGATATCCTATTGATCGTAAATACAATATAAGTGCAATTGTGACCCATAATAAATAATTATATATCTTTACACAATGATACAATGTGCTGTCTCTTTGGTAGAATAGATTTGTTTATTATGTATAATAGACTTACCATCAATGTCAGAATGGATGACATCTACGAACTTTGCATCACTATAATGCAATCTGTCTTCAGGCGATTTCCCATTGAATAAAGGTCCAGCAGGATCCAGTCCTACAATGAAAAAGAATGAGAATATCCAATAAGGTGATAATGTTTCTCTAGTACGTGCAAGAAAGATTTCACCTTCTTTGTAAAAAAAAAAATTAAAAATTTGTGTAAATTATTTGAGAATTCTAAAGTTCAAAGTTACCAGACTAAGAGGCAAAAAATGCTGGTGGCTATTGAGATACTGTGTACAAAGGGCATCAAAGGTCTTATTGTAATTATTTAGTCATCAAAATGGAAAAAGAACAGTTAACATGACAAAAGGGAATCACCTGTTATTCGGCCAAGTGAACCATTGTACATTTTCCCAACGAAACCAGAAATATGCGCCCCGAGGCTGACTCCTATCATATAGATGGAGTCCAGCGATGCTCCGTTGTCCTGTAAAAAATACATATAGTAAAACATTAAAAGACGACAAGTGGTTTCTAAAAATAAATAAAACTAATAAAATAATAATATTACGTAGCAATATAGGAGGGGTAGAACGTATATACACCGCACCCCAAGTTTGGTTCTCCACCAAATTAAGGCTTACTAGGGTAGCAGACCTGGGGTATAAGAGCAGGATACTGACATCTTGGCCAAGAAGTTTTTATATATATATTTATTTATCTTTATTTTTTTATTAACATTTTTGAAACGTTTACAATTCCAAAGACGAGGGATTGGCACCCCTGATGAAAGTCATGACTGTGAAACATGGCACATAAGAAGTTCATTGTTTTGTGCAGTGGTTCATGCAGATGATTAAGCGCTTCTGTATGAGAGGGATAACTAGCAGGATGTGCGGTCCTGCAATTTGTCCGAGGCCTGTGCAATGGTGCAGGAGGGACAGATTTGGTCAGGTCATGTATTAGGAATAGGCGCACGTGGCAGCATTTTAAAAACCTACTTGTAAAAGTCTACTTGTTTCATGTAAGGCGTTAAACTAATATTTCCCATGGCTCGTGTGATTCATATGGCTCGCCTGACAGGCTCCCAGTTTATCTTCCAGCTCAAATATAAAATGCATATAAAAATGGAGTTTATAAATGCCTTGCATTACTTATTACTGATTCTGAGTAACAGTCTTTATTACGGTACATCTGCACGTGGTGGATTTGCTTTAATAAGCCTCATTCACAAATGGGGATTTTTAGCACATTTAAATGTTTACTTTTGCATATTTTGCACCAATATCCACAGCAGAAAATCTGCAACAAATCCGCACCAACACCTGCAGAATGCTTTCTTTGTGTGAACATATTTATAGGTTATGTTCACACTGGAATTCAACAAGGAGGATAGCCTTACTGAATTTCCCGGTGGATCAGCGCCCTTTCTTCTCACGTGTATAGGAAGATTGGGAAAGATAATTGATGGCCAATCAAACAGTTATACAAAAATGCTTGGCCACCATAATTCCTAGCAACATTAGTACCATGCCATAACTTACTATAGTGGAAAACAATGTATAAGTACTCTAGAACATTACATTGGCCATGACTCAAGATCAATATAAGTAATAAAATGTACAGATGTATCCGGCATCATCTTAATCCCTAGAGGGTTAATATACAGTGGTCTCTCAAGTTACAATACGAATTGGTTCCAGGACGTCCATTGTATGTAGAAACCATTTTATGTTGAGACCAGAACTCTATGGAAACCTGGTAATTGGTTCTGAAGACCCAAAATGACATCCAAAAATAGGAAAAAGTGAGGATTAAAGTAGAAAGATAATACAGAGATCCCTCAACTTACAATGGCCTCAACATACAATAGTTTCAACATACAAGGGTCTTTTCTGGACCATCGTAAGTTGAAACCAGACTCAACATTCAATGTTACGGACAGTCCAGATCTGTGAAACGCGTCAATGGCTGGAAGAACAGACCAATCAGAATGGGCATTTCACTGGTAAAAACCCCTGTATTACTGAAGTGTATGCACTGACTGGTGTCTGGTAGCGCCCCCTACAGTACAGGGAGGTATTACATGTTCTGTACTCTTTACCTGTACCAGGGTTAGCTGCTCCTTTGGACACCAGGTGGGGGCAACTCCATTACTTTTTTTTTTTTAGGACATTGCCCGTACTGTACAGGACCCCGAAGAAGAAGCTCCTGTCCTCTACATAGACCAGTGTTTCCCAAGCAGGGTACCCCCAGCTGTTGCAAAACTACAACTCCCACCATGCCCGGACAGACTTTGGCTGTCCGGGCATGCTGGGAGTTGTAGTTTTGCAACAGCTGGAGGCTCCCTGCTTGGGAAACACTGACATAGACAGTGATTACAGCTCCCAGCAGATCTTTATTACTTTTATATGTAAGGATTTGCTTTATCTATATTAGTTATCTACTTTTTCTTTAATCCTCACTTTTTCCTATTTTGTTGGATGACATTTTGGTGCCTTTAGAACCAATTGCCAGGTTTCGATAGAGTTCTGGTCTCAACATACAATGGTTTCAACATACAATGGTCGTCCCAGAACCAATTAATATTGTAACTTGAGGGACCACTGTACAAATAAAGCAAATTTTACATATAAAAGTAATAAAGAGCTACTGGAAGCTGTAAATCACTGTCTATGTAGAGGACAGGAGCTTCTTCAGGGTCCTGTACAGTACACGCAATGTCCTAAAAAAGTAACATGGAGCCACCTTAACCAGGTGTCTAAAGGAACAGCTAACCCCGGCACAGGTACAGAGTAGTACAGAACATGTAGTCCCTCCCTGTACTGTAGGAGGTGCTACCACACAGCCAGTCAGTGCATGCACTTCAGTAATACAGGGGTTTCTTGAGTGAAATGCCCATTCTGATTGGTCGGTTCTTCCAGCCATTGACAGGTTTCACAGATCTGGACTGTCCGTAGCATTCTATGGGGAGTCTGGTTTCAAGTTACAATGGTCCAGAAAATATTGTAACCTAGGCTATTGTATGTTGAGAGATCACTGTATTGTAAGGCACTACTAAAGTCGAGATAAGTTATCATAACACATCACACAAACCTCATTTTAACATGAATCCTCAATTATTGGCCTTATCGGGATTCCTGGTGCATTGGGATATCCAAACACAATACCTTTTCTGTAGTTTTCTACAAGTATTTTTCCCTATGTTTTGCTTTTATCACAACTGCTCTGAGCTGTAGGATTTTCCTCAGCCTAAATCCACCACATTTTCTGTGGAAACATTAATAAATATGTTGAGATTGTCAGGGACACGGTCCCTTTCTGGACGGCCACACCCCTTTTTTTGCATATTCTGGCGCAGAAAGAAATTGTGGTGCAAAACCCACAAGACAGGTAGTAAATCAGAGCCATTGTGTATTAGGTTAACACACTCAAGATAGGAACAATAAAGTGAAGTAGCTCGGCACTGCTTACTTCTGCATACCCGAAAGGATACCTTAGTAGAGTGTAGTAGGACACTGTCTTTTGTAGTTCAGTGGTGCTCAGACGTCATGCAGTAGTCAATAACTCATATGGCAAAGATGAAAGAAAAAACGTCAGCAACTCACCAATTCTTCTTTCTTGAGCTTTATTGCAAATACTCACATATTACAAATGTGGTGTCCCGGTACCATATTGCATACCGTACTTTGTATGGTGGTCCCCAAAGTCAGAGTAACTACGCTCAGGTAGGGTCCCCCAGGTTGGACAATCCCTAGTCGCCTCTCCTCTATGCTAATTTTGTAATGTATATATTTAATAATAATGTATATTTAATATAATGTATAGTATGCTTACCTTGCTAGCGTCGCAGGACCTTCAGTCATGTGACCATGTTAAATCCTCTATAGTATGTTGGAGGACCTTTGGAGGTCCTTGGGTCACATGTTACCCATAATGCTATGTAAAAGTGATTGACAGCAGTATCGGACCAATTAGCTCTAGTCCAGCCCCTGCCCATATAAGGGAGCTGTAGCCAATTATCGCTCTCTTGGGTTGCTGCTCTCGTGGATGCCGGACTAGCAGGACGGATCTGCGCAACTTTCAAAGACAAGCTAGGCCTGAAAACCTACCGGCCTCAGCTGAACTAAACCGTGAGTTCTAAACTAATCCCCGCTAAAGCTAGCGTGACTACTGGACCTCAACTAAATCCCCTAAATCCAGTGGAACAGCGCATATCAGTTTAAAGACTCAAAACTGCTTAAGGTCCCAACCTTTTTCAATCTCCAAGAGAATTTGCATTTGTAGAGACTGTTCCTGTTGTGAAGTTGCATAAAATCTTCAGTAAAAGTTCCAACTGTTTTCAGCAAACTCTCCGGTTGTGGACATTCCATTATTCTATACCTCCCTATCGCTCTTGGGAAGGGTGGCGGTGGAAAAGCATTACAGAGGAGCCCTCACCCTGGCGTCACGTATAGCAAGGGTTAATCAGACACC
Organism: Hyla sarda; assembly: GCF_029499605.1. Classification (NCBI taxonomy): domain Eukaryota; kingdom Metazoa; phylum Chordata; class Amphibia; order Anura; family Hylidae; genus Hyla; species Hyla sarda. The sequence continues at coordinate 458,077,970 of NC_079190.1, forward strand.
GTTTAGTCACCGCACAGCTACACCCCATATACCCAACTCCCCCAGGCTATCACACAAACATGTAATGGGGTGGACGTGTCCAGGGGGGGTACAGTAGGCGATAGCGGCTGTTTCGCACTGGAGTAGTGTTTCGTCGGGCCTCCAGGAGGCCCGACGAAACACTACTCCAGTGCGAAACAACGGCCGCTGTAGCCTACTGTACCCCCCCCCCCTGGACCCGTCCACCCCCTTACATATTTGTAATATGTCAGTATTTGCAATAAAGCTCAAGAAAGAAGAATTGGTGAGTCGCCAACGTTTTTTCTTTCATCTTTGCCATATGAACACTCAAGATAACAATGGCTACATCTGCGTATACAAATTTATATATCAGTTATGAAAAAGTGAGCATGCTTTATATTACATTTAAGGCTTTGTTCACATATCTATTAGTTATAAACAGAAAACCCAACACTGACATATCACACAATGGACGCCACTGTCCATTGGGTTCCACTAGTGAACTGTTTTGATCAGGAAAAAAAAACGACTGCATTCAGCCTCATTTTTACTGTGAAAAAACAACGGTATCTGCTACAGAGGCTCCTAGCACCAAATGTGAACAGAACGATGTCGTTCTCACGGGATACAGCGCTGATGCTGGACGCACATGACGCAGCTATACATTTCTCTCATTACCTTTTAACATACACCTGACTCATCTGGTTTTCATATAGTGATCCAACATTACACGTCTCACAACCAAGAGAACCTGCTTGTGACTCATTGTAAATTCCTCCATAGTTAGTAGTAGGAAAGCACCTCTGTCATAAAATGGAAAGCTATATTGTTTACTAGTCATCTGTCTGCAGGAATGTTTGGGCTGTGAGAAAGAGAAAGGGAGGGACAGAGAAGGGGAGAGAGAGAAAAAAAAACTAACTTCTTGACTTTCCGAACTTTACGGTTTTCAATGTTTGAGGTAGGATGGGTATTGAGGAGTTTGACTGATGGTGGTTGGACATCCCATTGATCAGCAGTTGGGATCCTATCGATCAGCAGGGCAGTGGTAGAAGAGAGAGCACTGTGTCCCTTCAAAATATACCAATATTTACTTGGATTGGCACACAGAAGCATGCCAATACAGGGGAATAGGGCTAAGCTAAAGTACCACCCCTGCCAATTGTACATTGATGGACTACCGAAAGAATAGGCCATCAATGTGATCTCTCGGAAATACTAAATAACTTAGACCAATTTCCAGCTTATCTGTGCATTTCCCCATTAAATTCTGCTGTCTGCTACATGAAATCTAACAACCACAAGATCTTATCTCAGCTCTAATCCCTGCTGTCTAAGCCTTTAAATAGAATTGCATTCTCATAACAGGAAGACAGAAGAATTTGGAATTAACTTTAGTTGTAAACAGAGAAGAAAGAGATTTGTGCATCTCAAGATCCATGAAGCATATTAGGAGTAGAGATGAGCGAACTTACAGTAAATTCGATTCGTCACAAACTTCTCGGCTCGGCAGTTGATGACTTATCCTGCGTGAATTAGTTCAGCCTTCCGGTGCTCCGGTGGGCTGGAAAAGGTGGATACATTCCTAGGAAAGAGTCTCCTAGGAATGTATCCACCTTTTCCAGCCCATCGGAGCACCTGAAAGCTGAACTAATTTATGCAGGAAAAGTCATCAACTCCCGAGCCGAGAAGTTTGTGATGAATCTAATTTACTGTAAGTTCGCTCATCTCTAATTAGGAGTCTTCCAAATGTAGCTCAAAATAATAGGGGTCTTAGACCCCGACCAATTGAGAGAACGAGCATGGATGGGTGCACATTGTATGTTTAGGGCTGTGTCATGTGACTAGGACAGGATCAAAATGTAAGTCTATAGTGCCACCCTGGTCTCGTAGACACAGAAAGGAAATGAAACACATGGTAGTGGGCTTTTTTCCTGTTCATTCTCAGGATCAGTTTGGGTTTGAACACTCAGACCCCCATCTGAAAAAACTTTTGAGATCTCCCTAGGACATGTGAAAAGATTTTTGACAGGTTCAGTTTAAACTTTAAACATAAATCTTACAAATAATATATACAGACCACATGAATGACGTGTGGCCCGGTAAAACAAGTTTGGCATATGTTGGTCAAATATGCCAATTTTGACAGGAACGACCAACAATCTAACATGCATGATGGCCTCCTGATACTTTCCAATTCCAATAGTTTTTTAGAGAGATATTACAGTGCCCTGGTCATCTGGTAATGGCTGTCTACCTTCTCCCGGCAGAACATTCAAGTGTACAGGAAGATCAGAGGAGATGAACTCCATCTATTGTGGCCGGCTTTAGATTTTATTATGTAACAAGATGTAACTTCATTATGGTATAATCCAAATGGACGGGGTTTTGAAAATTAAAGTATGGTGTAGATTTGTAAAGGGGTATTCCGTTGGAATTTTTATTTTTTTTTAAATCAACTCGATCCACAAAGTTAAATAGATTTGTAAATTAATTCTATTAAAAAATCTTAATCCTTCCAGTACTTATTAGCTGCTTAATACTACAGAGGAAATTCTTTTCTTTTTGGAACACAGAGCTCTCTGCTGAATCACAAGCACAGTGCTCTCTGCTGACATCATGACCACAGTGCTCTCTGCTGTCATCTCTGTCCATTTTAGGAACTGTCCAGAGCAGCATATGTTTGCTATGGGGATTTTCTCCTACTCTGGACAGTTCTTAAAATGGACAGAGATGTCAGCAGAGAGCACTGTGCTCATGAGGTCAGCAGAGAGCTCTGTGTTCCAAAAAGAAAATAATTCCTCTGTAGTATTCAGCAGCTAATAAGTACTGGTAGGATTAATATTCTTTAATAGAAGAAATTTACAAATCTGTTTAACTCCTTTAAATACTTATTCAGCTCATTGTGTGCCACAAAATTCTAATCTCTGATGAATCCACAGCTATTATATTAGATTTGAGGAGCAATGTGTGTCCTACATAGAAAAAGCAAGTTGTGAGCCCAGGCAGAGCTGGAATCACCAGTATAGCTATACAAGGGATTCCTGATGACCTTTGCTAAATGACTTTTGTTCCATGGAAGACCTGAAAAAACTATTTTAGATTACAACGTCAAAAGTTAAAAGGACAATCGACGATCATTTCTTTTGTGATCTGTTGCCTATTCTACACTTTCATTGTTGCCATTTGGCACAACTCGTCAAATACAGTACAAAACATTGACCAAAAAAATAAAAATAAATGGCAGCTCAAAATAATGGCCGATAGCTGCCTTCTTTTGTGGTATTCGAAAGGGACAGATTGTGATTTTAAAAAAAAATGGTCTCCATTAGAAGCGTTGCTTTCGGGGGTTAGATAACACCTCTGCACATACAGAGCAGATGGAACATAATAGTCATCTGCCAGTATGCTACAGAATTTGACAAATAAAAATAAAAATAAAGAGAGATCATCCTATTACCTCAGTATGTAATCTGCCCAGGTACCTTCAAAATCTGTTGGACAAACAAGCTTTTGAAGGTACCCAGGCACCAAATCTTACAGAGGCCCCGTAGCATTGTAGGCTTTGTACATTCCAGCATAAAAGGTATTTTCAATAGGAAGAAGTGAGGCCCCCCCACACTGCTGAGACTCTCACCAAGTCCGAGAATGCCTGAAAATACACCAACCCTTAGCTTAGCTTTTTGATGTTTGTGTAAAGTAAACTTTCAGTAAATGTGACCTGCACAAAATGTATCAAATGCCCTGCAACCATTTAATAAATTTGGTGCTCCTACACATTACCAGCACACAAAAAAGGTGTAGAAAATGCTTCACCTACTACGATTTATCCCACCCTGTGCTCTTGAAACCAGTTGGGGGGGGGGGGGGGGTGCTCAGTTGTCTGACCCCCACCGATTTCCTAGACATCTCCTATTCTGCCTGCCTTGTGAAACGAGACCCCTTCACACACACAATAAATATATTATATATATATATATATATATATATATATATATATATATATATATATCAACAGTAGTTAAAAATTCTGTTATTTTACAGAATATCAACCTTTTTTAGTTTTCTCAAGCAGCCGAATAGAAGGTTCACAGAATTCCTGCATCTAAAAATAACCGGAGGATTTCACAGCAGGATGACCACATAGCGTGAGCAGACAGACCAAAACTCATCGAGTGGTAGCACAAGGAAACTCTGTTGTGAGCAATTCATTCAATACTCACGGCCTATTGCATAATATGAGAGTTAGAGATGTCATATCGAGTCAAGTTTCTGTCAGTGAAAATGCAAGAAGATTCAAGTCTGGTATCAACCAAATGTACACTGATCACAGGACTACGCAAAATATTCAGACCGTGATCTGACAAAACCCCTACAACTCATGTCATTTTGGGTTTGAAGATACAAGTGCTGTAAAACGTGACATGAATGGGGGAGGGGGGGGGATTTAAAGGGGTATTACGCGATTTTTTTAATTTGACTGTGCTCCAGGGGCTGTAAAGTTAGTGTAGTTCATAATATAGTGTTTGTACCTGTGTTTGATGGCTGGTCTCGCAATCCTTGTGTGATTTTTGCCCCAATGTTTATTTTTAGCAGCATACAAAAAGAAGTGTTGTCTCAGCTTTTCCCAGGTTGCAGTGCAGCCTGATACATTACATCAAGAGTCAAGGTGTTGAAAGGGAGCCTGTCTGTATTTCAATGGGTGGAGCGACTACTGGGTGAGAGGGGGGGGAATCAATTTCCACAGGGCTTCAGGAAATTGTCCCAGGTGTGCTTCAATGGGTGGGGTGGCTGATGTGCAGGAGGGAGAAATGTGACCTTACACTTACAAATAAGGGATCCTGGGACTTGTAGTTGGCAGAAAGGAACTCCAACAGCAATTTTACAAAAATAAAGTAGCAGATTTAGCCTCAAGACAAGCACGGAGCCTTCCTAATGTCCATTACTGTCTGGCAGGCAAATAATAAAGTCACTTTATTGTGGATAACCCCTTTATCATTCCTCAATGATACCAGGTTTGAAAGTAACTATTTTGAAGTACTGGAAATCATTCCTGGTGAGCAGCAAGATCAATAGGATGGCCCAAAAGGTCTTTGTGCCTCCACAACGATCAAATGATCCATAACACTTATCCAATCAACAAAAATTCTGTAAATATATTATACTTTTATAGCATGTTTGGAAATTGGTAGCGATAACAGATTATTAGGGGTACTGGATCTATACAAAGAACTGGAGAAGACCCTTAGTTAACAACAATTGCTAAATTGCCTTCGCTGGTCACATTGGATTGCCCAAGGGTGTAAAAAGACCCTTGTGGTAGTCCTATAGGCCAGAGCCTATGATCAGACATACATGTAATGTGAGATATATATATAGATATATATTATATATATAGATATATATAGATATATATATATATATATATATATATATATATATATATGTCATAATGCACAACTGTAGGGGAAACTGGGCAGGGTACAATCTGGGTCGGGTTTCCCAACTGGTGTGCCTCCAGCTGTTGCAAAACTACAACTCCCAGGGAATGCTGGGAGTTGTTGTTTTGCAACAGCTGGAGGAACACTGGTTAGGAAACACCAATCTGGGTAATAAGAGACAGCAAGCCTGGGAAAATAAAATCCTCTGTGGTTGCACTAAAAACAGAATGTGGGTGCCATTTAATGGGAAAAGGTTTTTGTATGCAGAAAACTTGTTCCATCCTTGGCCAAACAGCACAGATATTATGTGAAACATGGTGACACAAAGGGGAGACATGGAGGCAAACACCACTGTTGACAGCATATGCAGAAAATGTCTACAACTGTCCTGTTCATCGCAACCCAGGAGTTTTAACTGCCCACACACCCTGAAGAAGCATAGCCAGTGAAACTTGCGTCGAGGTGCAGCATCTGTGGTCTAAATGCCTCAAATCATTTACTACTCCTATACACTTGTTATTTTGGCACTTAAGCTTAGTATTTTTTACTTCACAATGGAAATGGGTCAATAATTAATAATTCGTGTTTTTTTTTTGTTATATGTATGGTAACATGTGATTGTCATGTTGCACTTGCTTAGCTTCTGTTTTAATAGTTTTTATTAATTTACTGTAACTATGTTAAATATACATTTTATCTGGTCGAGTGAGCTGTCATTTTTGTAGGTGTTGCCTAAATGTTGCACGTCTATTATCAGCTGCTTGGTACCCCTGGCCTATTGTCCTCTAGTGACAAGACAACTGTAAGATATTTTCTACTCAAATAAGGTGCCAAATTATGTCAGCTTTAGGCCATGTTCAAATGACTGAAAATGGGGGGGGGGGTCTGCCTGGAAAATGCAGGCGGGCATTTCGCATATTTGGATGCTTTGGTGAAGCTAGGATCTCTCAAATGCTCTGTCTCTATAGGCGGCAATGCATTTCTGATCATAATCCGAACAAACATTCAACAGTTCAATGTTTCTACAGATGGTGAAATTGGGATTTCCATGGAAGATGTTCTGCGGAATTCCACCTTAGCCTTCCACCTAGTAAGTATCCAGCATTCATAATTTTTTTTTTTTTTTTATCAAAGTGAAAATATTCATAGAAATAGAAAGCATAGTGTGGTGTCCTGGTACAGGTCATGGTCCTGTACCATCTCTAGGTCCCCTCCGGAAGAGTCCCTGCAGTCCATAGGGCTCTCCTGCGGGGCTCACCCCTTGCTCACCTTCTGTTAATGCATTGTAAATGTGTTGTGTACATATTGTTCATTATAAATAAAGTTGTACAAATGTATAGAGGTTAGTCATGTGACCCTACCCAGAGTGCCATGGGCACAGGAACCACAGGCTTAGCAACCAATGGGCTTTAGTCCAGCCCCCCTACTATATAAGGGGCTGTAGTCTCTAATCTCTCTCTCTCTCTCTCTCTCTCTCCCTCCCTCCCTCCCTCCCTCCCTCTCTCTTTCTTAAATCCTGGATTCATAAGAAAGCACAATACCTGTACTATCTAAATTCATCTCATCTAGGCCAAAGCCTAAAGAACCTGCAGCCACTTCAAGTTATCAAGCTCTATGTTCAATTCTAGTGACTACTACTCAACACAAGAATAATATTAGTAGCACAGTGTCCTGTATAAATCATCTCAATACTATAAATCCCAGCAAGCCTGCATCCCGGTTGCCTCTAGAGAAACTGCATAACTGTAAAGACTGTTTAATAAGAATTTCAAGTAAAAGTTCCAGTTATTCTCACAATTCCTGCTGTGAACATTCCTTTATTGCCTGCCATCTCTGGGTTAGATGTCGGCAGGGCCTTATACCAAAACAACCACATCCTGGTGTCATGACTAATCAGGCGTTAATAACACCTTACCCCACAGGGTTAATACCACCAGACCCTGCTAGACCATTGCAACACCCCAGCACCACAATAGCAGAATATAAGGTAACCATTATGGTTCAGCACGTTCTCTTACCAACATTTTATCAATGTGATCTTTCAATATTTCCGCAACTTTCCTGCATTTCCCGGCAGCACTGTGATAGATGAGAGTTGTGGCTCCTCGGTTCCAATCCACTACGATTATATTGAAATCACCGGCAGAGAGCAGTTTTTGTACAATTTCATCTATCCACACCGGAGGAGACCCGGTCGGTCTGTACCCATGAGTGATAAAAATAGTCTTTCTGGAAGCATCCCAATACTTCTCGAAAGCCGTGGTATTCTCTTTGTTAAGGTCCCCTGCACAGTTTGCATTGTCTCTTGTGTATATTAACAATTGCAGGTGAAGATCAGTCCCAACAATGGCATGAGGTAAGTTTAGATCTGTGAATTCATGGCATGTTTCTTCGGAATCTGAAAAAATCAAGATGGAGAGGGGTTAGAAGTGATGTACTTATATAGTACAGATGATGTAGACAATCTCCTTCCATAAGGACCCATAGAGGGATGTCGTACTAACACAAGTTACTCTACAAAAGGTCTAACGTAGATAGAATGGAGTAATAAAGATATGATGTCAGAATGAAAATATTATACTTAGTCTGGAGATCCTTCCCCCCCAGGATCATGTGATTCTGAAGCTATCCATCACCATGACTTTTGTACAACTGCTTAGCTCCAGTTGCAATATGGGTTAAAGCTGTAGTCTACGACTTTACGAACACCTATAACAGCTATCAGCACAGTTTTTGTGAATGGACCAAGAGGACACAGCTGGTCATTGCCCATTGCTGTCAGAAATTCTGAAGCATAGGTTAGAGTTCCTCCTTTAGCAGAGAGCCAAATAAAGTGTAAAGTCTTCCAGGCCAATGGGCAAAGTAGCTTTCAACCAGAAGGACAACAGATAGTTGGAGGCTGCAACCCTATAAGTCAATGCTTCACCAGAGAAAGTAGTTAAAGGGGTATTCAAGGAATTTTTTTATTTGACTATGCTACAGGGGCTGTAAAGTTAGTGTAGTTCAGAATATAGTGTCTGTACCTGTGTGTGACAGTTTTCTCACAATTCCTATGTGTCTGTCGCCCCAATATTTAGTTTTAACAGCATAATGACATCACTAGTCGGGTGATCAGAGGGAGTCTGTCCTGCTTTAATGGGTGGAGCGACCGCTGGGTGGGAGGTAGATCACTTTTCAACAGCTGTAGGCACCTTGATTAGAAAACACTGATCTATTGCACTGAAGGGATCACAGGTGTGTTTCAATGGATGGGCTGGCTGATGTGTGGGAGGGAGGAAAGTGACCTCATACAAACTATGGAACTATGGGATGTGTAGTTTAGAGAATGAAATTCAACAGGAAATACACAGTTCTGGCAGGTATGTACTACTAAAATCCCCTTATGGTGGATAACCCCTTTAACAAAGAGGGGTTTACTGTTTTGGGGTTCTTCAGCTTCCCACCAAAAGGTAGCAGCAGAGAACAAGCTCTCTTCCTTCCAGTGTAGGGCTACTTTGCATACCAACTACAATACCCATCATGTCCCGACAGCTGAAGGTCATAAAAAAAAAAAAAATAATAATAATTTTGTAGTAGCAACAATATTGGCACCAAAGAGCTACTTTGCATATTCTTCTTCCCAGAGTTCTTAGTAAAGCATGGATGGCCTATAAGTCTCCACAAGCCGGTTTGATGCTCTCCTCAGGGAGAAACATTATTGCTCCAGCCCTATCAGACAGGACTCTCTGTAGCCAGTCAGCACCCTGCTCTGTACTGATAAATGGCAAGAATTCAAAACAGTTGTCTACAGATTGGCCACTTCTGCTTCTGGGAAAAATTGTCAGGCATAGCTAATTAAATCCCCAGTCATGTTCTTGGGCATCTTAAAGTAACCCAAACATTGGTTGAAAGAAAGGCTACCTCCAAAAAGGTATAACCAAAAAAAGTTAGGACAAATTCCTCAAATATCAACAATAGCTTACATAACAATATATATCCCCCAAGATAATTAAGCTAATAAACGAAAAACCACACAGTATAACTATATTAAAATTCACTTTTATTAGTAGATAATGCAACCAAAAATAACTATAAAAACATAAACACAATTAATAGACATATTAAAATTTGATGGGGGAGCTAGGATCACATAACATGATTGATGTCAAGAATTACATACAAAAATATACATGATAGTTATAACAATAAATATGACAGCCTTTATGTTAGTATCTCTATAAATAATCAAAAAATATTGAGTCATGTGTTCACATAATAAATGCCAATTGGTGCTGATGGTCGATAGTGGCACAAAAGTCAGTTAATAATGCGCATATATATATATATAACAGTGCAATGACTATAACAGCATAAAAGACTAAATTAAAGTGCACATAGTTATTATTTCACTCAACAGACTGACATTATATATATATAATATAGCAGCAAATAGCATTAAAGTGCATATGTTGTTATTGCACTAAAAAACTGGCAGTATATGTAATATAGCAGCAAATGGCATTGGGCATAAGGAGTTAATAAAGTGCATCAGTATGGCAGTGAACGGAAGTTAAAAAAAACGCCCAAAAGGGAACAATGGTGCAAAGAGATACAAATGACAGTCCTCAAATGTCAATAATAATAAAGAAAGTGCTGACCAAGGATCCCAAGCTCCCCCACCTCACCCTCCAACGCCACTGCTTTGTCCAGAAGCGGTGAGGTGGGAGAGATAGGGGGGGCCCTTTATACCTCCAAAAGGTGGCCTAAGAGAGCTGCTTTGCATATCTTTCTTTCAAGTCTACAACTGTAACGTACTAGTGATCACAAACCATCCATACTACCTAACTGGAGAAGTTCGTTATAACTAACTCCTAAGCACCCCTTATAGGCAGCATTTATAGAAATCTCTATACTATCAATAGACAGTGGAAGACGCCTTTCTGATGTAGTAACATCCATCACATCAGTCTTCCTATGTGTCCTAACCTAAAACAATGGCTATTGGGTTTTATTTAGAGGCAATTGTAACCCTATAAAAACATATAGTTACGAAACTGTATGACATCAAAAGAACCTGTATTCTCTTGGCAACTCCATGGGGAGCCAAGGGATTATTCCCTACCTTCCCATCTTCTCCCCTATTATACAAAACTGCCCTGGTGATAAATGGTCCCATGGGTACTTCTCCTACCATAAAGAGGTAAAAAAGGAAAAAAATATACATATATAATGTTATCCAATAGCTATACGTATTACAATACATTTAATCCAGCATTTGTTGGATCTGAGAAACTATCCATTGGTCAGTATCCCATGAAGACCCAGTGAATAGAGAGGGAAGACAATATGTGAGGTTATACAAGTCATTCTCCGGCCACTTTCACACAGAGTTTGGTATGTCCTACCCGCTTAGATCAGGCTGGTACGGTACACACCCATGATGACTATAAAGGACGCTTCTAACATAATATTAAAAGCAAATAAACTTACATTGGCTCGTGTAGAAAATGAGTTGTTGGTAGAAAATGTCCTAAATTACTCTTAATCAGTGGCTCGTGAATTGGCGCCGTGTGTGTAGCAACAGTTTTAGACAATCTGTATTGTCCTGATACATCCAACACGTATATATATATATATATATATATATATATATATATATATATATATATATATATATATATAGAGAAACATCTTCAAGAACACGAGTGTTGTGGAATGTTGTAAGGAATGGTAGCAAACAACCTTGTTCACAACTGGGGGGGTTGTTACACTGTACAAGTCTTGACAATCCTTTGTCGGTTTAAATTGCCTACACTTCAGGCTCACAGCGCTAAAACATTGTAACATACTGCAGCTGTGTGAGAGCACAACTGTATTTTAAAAACACTAAATCAAAGGTTATTGCTATTTACTGACAGCAAAGAGAAACATGGAAATGGTGAAGAATTGCAACAGTGTAAGGCCATGTACCAATACATTATTATGGGTAGGTTCCTGAACCATAAATGGCTAAAAAACAAACATAGCCTCATGCAATTAATGGCAGTAAATATGACTGGAAACATAGAACGGAAAAAAAAAAAAAAAAAAAACTAAAGTAAAAAAAATTTTTTAGGAATTTGCAGAAATGTTGTTTTGTATCTTCCCAAGAACAAAAGGATCCAGCAGAAATTCAGCTTGATCAATCCTTCTCCCCCTGACATCATCTGTCGGGCCAGAATCGGGAGGCCCAATACATAAATCCTGTAATTTGTATAGGACTAAGAGTCAAATGGAGATTAATACTATCCAATATCTCATCAGGGTCTAGAGCAGTGGTCTTCAACCTTCGGACCTCCAGATGTTGCAAAACTACAACTCCCAGCATGCCCGGACAGCCAACGGCTGTCCGGGCATGCTGGGAGTTGTAGTTTTGCAACATCTGGAGGTCCGAAGGTTGAAGACCACTGGTCTAGAGGACGGATAGGTTTATTGGTCTTGTCTTGGGTCTTATTTGATTTACTGTAGAGACTAAAGATGGTTTCAGAAGTAAGGGGATGAAGAGTTTCACAAACTCTCCAGTCATCATGGAGGTCTGGACTGGAAGAAGAAGAAAGAAGGAGACATCGGGAAGAGATTTATTAAAACCTGCTTAGAGGAAGAGTGGTGCAGATGCCTATAGTAACCAATCAGATAGCTATGTGATAGCCTGGGGGAGTAGGGTATGGGGAGTGTAGCTGTGCGGTGACTAAAGGGTGCTTGTTAGCCCTTGCTATTTGTGATGCCAGGGTGAGGGCTCCTCAGTAATGCTTGTCCTACCACCACCCTTCCCAAGAGCGATAGGGAGGTAGATAATAATGGAATGTCCACAACCGGAGAGTTTGCTGAAACAATTGTAACTTTTACTGAAGATTTTATGCAAGCCTCATAACCGAAACAGTTGCTATACATGCAAGCTTTCTTTGGAGATTGACAAAGGTTGGGACTTTAGCAATTTAGAGAGTCTTTAGGATAATATGCACTGTTCCACTGGATTTAGGGGATTTAGTTGCGGTCCAGTAGTCACGCTAGCTTTAGCAGGGGGTAGTTTAGAACTCACGGTTTAAGTTCCGCTGAGGCCAGTAGGTTTTCAGGCCTAGCGTGTCTTTGCAAGTTGCGCAGATCCGTCCTGCTAGTCTGGCATCCACGAGAGCAGCAACCCAAGAGAGCGATAATTGGCTGCAGCTCCCTTATATGGGCAGGGGCTGGACTAGTGCTAATTGGTCCAATACTTGGGTCAATCACCATTACAAAGGATTATGAGTAACACGTGACCCAAGAACCTCAAAGGTCCTCCAACATACCATAGGGGATATTAACATGGTCACATGACCGAAGGTCCTGCGACGCTAAACAAGGTTAGTACTATACATTATATTAAATATACATTATTATTAAATATATACATATATTAAGAGTGTAGAATTAGAGTAGATAAGAGGTGACTAGGGGCTGTCCCACCTGGGGGACCCTACCTGATCGTAGTTACTCTGACTTTGGGGACCACCACACTAGGTACGGTATGCAATACGGTACCAGGACACCACAGCTTCTTTAATTTTTCAGAAGAGAACTTAAAAATGAAAGAAGCGATCTGATCAGTTGCTATGGGGTATCTACACAGGTTTTGGTAAATCTCCTACGTTTACATAAGAGAAGACGTCACCTGTGAGTCACTGGATTTATAGAGGAGCTGGTGTCTTGTCCTTTGTATTTCTCTGATGATTATAATTCCGGAGGAATGTTTTTATGTTAACATTTTTCCCCCAGGAAGTGTATGAATAAATTGACAACTGTTTGTTACCATATCCTCTTGTAAAGTGATTTGTCACCAGCAATTTCACAATGGAAATAGTAACACGAAGTTGCAGATTAAGTCATAACATTTGTAAGAGGAGTGAGGGCCCCATACATTAAAGGTGTCATCATTACCTGTCTATTTTAGTGGGTTTGGCCAACCATCTAATGTGTATGGAGGCGGAATAGACAATCTTAACCGTGCAATCCTTTCCCACCACCAAGGAAGTGTAACAGCGCTCTCTCTATTCAGAACATATAAACGCTTGGCCAAACATTGTGTGTGCTCGGAGAAATAGGGAGAAAGAGCTATATATGTGTGGGCTAATGGGGTCTGTGTGCCAGGGCAGCTTTTAATTTCTAGGATGGACCTGTTAAGGATAACAAACTAATATATGGTCATGAGGATTTACTAGGGGCCATTTCTGTTATTAAACTGCCTAACACATCTTTTCCTTCTCATTTTCTGCAAGAAGATGCTTATAATGTACTATGTCTTTCCACAAAATAGTTAGCCCCTTGTAGGTACAGTTTGTGACCTAGGTATGGTAGCTTCTCTTCTTGGTTAAAGAAGGACATTATATTATGAGACATAAATCTTCAGAAACTTCTCTATTACTACGGTAGATCTCTGCCCCACTAAGGTTGCCTATCCCTGGGGTATACGATCTGCTAAAGGCAAGCAACAAACAAACAAAAACAGTCTTACCTAAGTGAAAAACACATACCTACATAGTACAATTGAAAAAAAAAGGCACGTCCATCAATTCAACCAAAGAATGGAAGGCGATGTGGATACTGCTGTGGCAAAACCAACTCACAAATACACTCTGGGTCTATTCACAGGGCAGAATTTGTGCTTGCAGAATTCTGCCTCAAATGAAAGCCCACAGATTTCTATGGGATTCCACAATACTATTCACACTTCTGAATTTTTCACTTGCGGAATTCCGCGGAAATTCAGAAGTGTGAATGGGAGTGCGGAATCCCATAGACGTCTATGTGCTTTGATTTGAGGCAGAATTCCCCAAGCGGAAATTCTGCCGTGTAAATAGACCCTTTGTGTCAGCATGGCTTTAAATAATAATAGTATTGTTGATATTATTTATTTTTATAGCGCCCTTATTTCTAGAGTGCTGGACATATTATAGGGCCTAAAATACATGACGCAGTACTGTGAACCTGGAAAAGTAAAGGACAGACTGACCTAAAAGGCCCTGCCCATGGGGGCTTACATTCTACAGGGCTGACAGTAGGTGGAGGAGACAGCTGATATGGTTTCTTGATATCTGCTGGAATAGGCTTTGATAGATTAGAAAAAAAATCACTGAAAACTTTGGCCCTAACCCAGATCCACGTTTTTTGTTGCCTATACACTTGTGGGCAGTGGCTACAGACACCAGGGGAACATGCACCAGATCTTCTGTCCTTCGTCTTATGTGAGACACTTAACTGTATACACCTCATTGGACCATAAGGCTGCCATGGGTGCATTGCAATTGACATATGGGACATATAAGCAGTGGCATCATAGCTGGAAGAAGTTGTCATGCCGGTCTAGGTCAGATATAACAGACAGGGAAAGTTAAAGACTACAATCAGAGAAGTCATTACCCATGAGTCATTGGATTTAAGTAGCTATCCTCTGAATGCATCTGATCAATACCGTAGTTACTTGTCCAGTATATGAGAAATGTCAGCATCTGCCATAGGTATGCATCGGATGTACACATCTGGGACTCCCTGACATACATCTGATCTAGGCTAAGTTCACACATACTGTAATTCTTTGTCATATTTTGAGACATAATACGGACAAAACATGAATATTTTCCCTTAAGTCCTATCAGCAGCACACATACAATGGGGATCAAAAGTTTGGGCACCCCAGGTAAAAATTTGTATTAATGTGCATAAAAAAAGCCAAGGAAAGATGGAAAAATCTCCAAAAGGCATCAAATTATAGATTAGACATTCTTATAATAGGTCAACAAAAGTTAGATTTTATTTCCATCATTTACGCTTTCAAAATAACAGAAAACAAAAAAATGGTGTCTACAAAAGATTGGCCCTGCAGAATTTATAGCATGCACTGCCCCCTTTGCAAAGCTGAGACCTGCCAGTGTCATGGATTGTTCTCAATCATCATCTGGGAAGACCAGGTGATGTCAATCTCAAAGGTTTTAAATGCCCAGACTCATCTGACCTTGCCCCAACAATCAGCACCATGGGTTCTTCTAAGCAGTTGTCTAGAAATCTGAAACTGAAAATAGTTGACGCTCACAAAGCTGGAGAAGGCTATAAGAAGATAGCAAAAAAATTTCAGATGTCAATATCCTCTGTTCAGAGTGTAATTAAGGAATGGCAGTCATCAGGAACAGTGAAAGTTAAAGCAAGATCTGGAAGACCAAGAAAAATGTCAGACAGAAAAGCTCGCAGGATTCTGAGAAAATCAATTCAAAACCCACATTTGACTGCACAATCCCTCCAGAAAGATCTGGCAGACACTGGAGTTGTGGAACACTATTCCACTATAAAGAGATACTTGTACAAATATGGTCTTCATGGAAGAGTCATCAGAAGAAAACCTCTTCTACGTCCTCACCACCAAAATCAGCATGTGAACTTTGCAAATGAACATATAGACAAGCCTGATGCATTTTGGAAACAAGTTCTGTGGACCGATGAGGTTAAAATTAAACTTTTTGGCCGGAATGAGCAAAGGTACGTTTGGAGAAGAAGAGGAACAAAATTTAATGAAAAGAACATCTGTCCAATTGTTAAGCATGGGGGTGGAACAATCATGCTTTGGGGTTGTATTGCAGCCAGTGGCACTGGGAACATCTCACGAGTAGAAGGAAAAATTGATTCAATAAAATTTCAGCAAATTTTGGATGCTAACTTGATGCCATCTGTGAAAAAGCGGAAGTTAAAGAGAGGATGGCTTCTACAAATGGATAATGGTCCTAAACACACCTCGAAATACACGGGGGATTACATCAAGAGGCGTAAACTGAAGGTTTTGCCATGGCCTTCACAATCTCCTGACCTCAACATAATTGAAAATCTATGGATAGACCTTAAAAGAGCAGTGCATGACAGACAGCCCAGAAATCTCAAAGAACTGGAAGACTTTTGGAAGAATGGGCAAAGATACCTCAAACAAGAATTGAAAGACTCTTGGCTGGCTACCAAAAGTGTTTACAAGCTGTGATACTTGCCAAAGGGGGCAGTACAAGATATTAACTCTGCAGGGTGCCCAAACTTTTCCAGATGCAATTTTTTTTGTTTTCTGTTATTTTGAAAGTGTAAATGATGGAAATAAAATGTAACTTTTGTTGACATATTATAAGAATGTCTAATCTGTAATTTGATGCCTTTTGGAGATTTTTCCCATCTTTCCTTGGCTTCTTTATCCTGTCTATCCTAAGTATAGCCTGTTTTGTATACGGTTATCCAGTGTTTACTAAAACGTTAATGGGTTGCTGGGGTGGTAGAAAAATAGAAAAAAAAAAAAACTTATACTTACCTAGCCTTACTTTCCCACTGGTTCCCTGCAGCTCGGATTTGGCTCTGTCCGGTCCTCCAGGTTTATGCAGGACCTGCTGGCTAGGCCAATCACTGACCAATACAGGACTCCTATGTGTCCAACGATTGCCTGACCATGCAGGGCTTGCACCCACCGCTCTTCTCTGAAGCGGGACGAAGAGAGAAAACCAGGAACTGGAGCTGCAGGGAACCAGCGGAGGAGCGTGGCTAAATAGGTATATATTATTTTTCTATTTACCCAAAATTAAATAAGTTTAAAAAAATAAAAAAAAGTTGAAAATTTTCTGAAATTTTCAGACATTTGGGGGTTCAAAATCAAAAAGCTGCATGTGAGCACAGCCTTAAAATAGAGGTGAAGCACAATATGTGCTTGTGAGGAAGAAAAAAATTCCCCCTTTGGATTTCCCTATCCTAGTCCAAAATATACAAGAGCTTAGATAGGAGTTCTGCCATAAAAGCATAAATCATATGGTGCAGTACCTCCTCTAGAACTAGTTGGACACTAAGTTGTTGATTTTGTCATATATATATATATATATATATATATATATATATATATATATATACACTGAATCAGGAAATATATAACCATTAATTTATTAGAAAATACAGTATAGCAAGTAATGTAACAAAAAGTATCAGAAATAGGTAATAGGAGGAGAAACAGACAGCAGTAAAGTAATCTTAAGGTTAATACAGGACTAAACTCGTTCTGCAGCTACAGTATAATGGAGCCCCATAGTTGAACTGCTGCGGTCAGTATTGATAACGTAATTCCAGTATGTTACCACCTAATACAACACATTCCAGTACAAACACAGATCATGATCACACCCTGTCTAGATGTGGAAAGTACAAAGAAAAAAAAAAAAGGTAAAGTAAACAGTCAATGTAATGCCAATACCACCCCCCACCCCCTGCTTAACTCTTTTATACACGCCCAATATTTGCAAATGTTTTTACTGTAAGTGGACACGGAATGTCTCCCACGCCAACCAAGCAAAATTCCACTTTTAAAAAGGTCCGCAGGCAAAATTCTGAGTTACAGGAATCATTTATTGATTACTAATAGGAAAAAATACAACAAAACAAAAGCAGAGAAAGGTTAATCTGGCCTACTAGAGAACCAGAAGATCTCCCAATGGGCCAGGTTTGGACAGGATGATGGGATCCAGCAGAAGACAACCTCTTGCACATGAAGGAGACATGCACGCAGAGTTGTAGGCAATCCATGCGCCACTCTATGGAGGCTTCATATGGCAACATAAATCCCTTATATGTCGTCCTCTAGTAGGCCAAGAGTACAACATCCCAACAATGTGCAAAACCTTTACAAGTCTCTCAGGCCACCCAAAGAGCGAATCAAAGAACACACATGAAGATGGATGGTAAAGGGGGAAATTCCCTTCTGGGAAGATGGGGTCACCAATACAATGACCTTAAGTTAGGACAGACACTACTCCATTGGGTCAACAGTCCAATAAGAATCACAATTATATGTATGTCATCGCTACAAAAAACAGCAATCCCTCAATGTAAACCTGTTTTTCTTTTCATAAGTAGTAGTGTATAGCAATTGCCGTGCAAAACCAAACCCCAAATATTAACTCAAAAGAAACTATTAAATAACCGCCAGCTAAATAATCATTAAAGATCTATCAGCCCCGAGAGATTCGGCTCCACAATACTCACCTGTTACTCCAAATGGTGGGGAAGGGGGCAAGTGGCATGACTGCACTGCTTCTCTCTTGCTGTGTAACTATGGGGGAAGAAATAGGCCCAGCTGCACCATTGACCCCCATAGTCATAGACCAGACAGGGGAGGGGTCATATAGGTAAATTCAGGAGAGGGGAGAAGGGAAACATTTTCTTATGGTTTGGATTTTGATACGATTCTTAAAGAAGCACTGTTTTTTTGGGGGGGTTTTTTTGCCCATATTATGCAGACCCACTATCACAAGTCATACAGTGCCATTTGTTTTATTACATCACAGTCTCCACCTCGGAAGGTGTAGGTTACCAGTGCCCTGGCGTCACGATTTAAGAAGTATATCTTGCACCCCTGTGTCAACACAATGGGAGTTAGTTTTGCCACAGCTGGAGGCACATTGGTTGGGAAATAATGTAGCAAGGGTTGTAGAAGGTATTTATAGAGACAATATATGAAAGCATTGGGAGGAGACCTCTGCCAAGTCAATAACATAAATGTGCGAGACTCTGTTCTCATGATGGTGACCACAGAATACTACCCAGGAATAACACAAGGACATGTTAAATGTAAACGCATGGACTGTCTGCAGTCTGGCTGTGATAAATCTGCTATATACAAAATGTTTTACAGAATTACTATAGGACAGCTTGTAATCTGGGGGGGGAATGCTCCGCATTCATACATCTTTATTAGCAGATTCCTGCTAATATTAGCAGTCTGCTGTATATATATAAAACTCAAAAGGTGTATATGTAAAGTATGTATGTTCTAGCATCACTTCCAAATGGCTGGAGATGTTTTAATGAAACTTGTTAAAGGGGTACTCCGGCGCTAAGACATCTTATCCCCTATCCAAAGGATAGGGGATAAGCTGCCTGATCGTGGGGGTCCTGCCGCTGGGGACCCCCGTGATCTTCCACGCCGCACCCCATTAGAATCAGCCCCCGGAGCGTGATCGCTCTGGGTCTGATTACTGGCGATGACGGGGACGGAGCATAGTGACGTCACGGCCCCACCCCCTCAATGTAAGCGTATGGAGGGGGCGTGACAGCTGTGATCAGGCATCTTATCCTTATTCTTTGGATAGGGCATAAGATGTCTTAGCGCCGGAGTACCCCTTTAAACATGTCCCTTATGTGTCAACTAAAAATAGTAGTATAGTATAGTTAAATTAACCCTAAACAACCCCATTATGCAATAACATAGGCCAATACAAGTCTATGGGACTTCCAATACATCTCCTGATTGCATTACTCTTAGGCTGCAGAGATTGCCCGGGACTTTTTAACATCCTGGCAGGCAGGTGCAGAAAATAGTTAGTGCGGGGTATGGGATATGAGGCAGGGGATATCAGTATGGGGTTATCAATACAGAATATGACCACAAGGGCATCACTGTTGCTTTTCTTCTCACCGGGTACTCTGCTAGTAAAGGTATACATATAACTCTGATGGGGGTCACTTTTTTAATCTCTGTTGAACATGGGGGCCTATGACTACATTCAGCCTATGCGCCAGGAACTTTTTCAGTGCGTACAACAAACATGTTCACATAAGATATGAACAGAGCCTTCACCATAGTGACAAACATAACTAACCAAGATAAATACAGCCATACTATCTCCCAGGAAGCTGTTCTTCATGTCACAAATCCTCCCACAATGTAACCCATAAAGATAAGCTGAGTCCCACATGCTGTCTAGTAATGCAAATACTGTACTATACAATGCACATGATGCCAAGGTTCATAAGGACATGAAACTGGATATAGAGGTGTTGTTGGTGTACACAGGCTGATCCCCTGCAGTCACCCTTATACTATCAGTACATGGCTCCAAGCTCTGGATTATGTGCACAGACATTTTACAGGGGACATGGCCTCCCCCTAAAAATGATCACTGCTGTACAATATTCTTGGTCGGATCATAACAGATAGTCCTTGATGCTGTTTTGTTGGCCAAACACAGGAGCGGACACAAGAGAGGCCAAGGAACAGTCTTTCCTTTATAAATTTCTTTTGTTTCTTCTCCAGCCCGAAGCCAAGATCACTGAGTTCATAGTACAACATTCCTTGCATGCTGGGAGTTACAGTTTCACAACTACTAGAGAGCCACAGGTTGCAGAACATTGCTATAGATCAGTGTTCTCCAAACAGTGACCCTCCAGATGTTGCAAAACTACAACTCCCAGCAGGGAATTGTTGTTTTGCAACATCTGGAGGGCCACCGTTTGGAGAACACCGCTATAGATTATAAACAACTTGGTGCAGGGGGATCACTTTTGAAGATTTCTAACAATATATCTTTTATAACTTCAGTCCAACTTATATATTTACTGCCAATGCACAATGCTGTTATATTTTTATGTCATCATAATAATAAACAAAAAAAATAAACTAATAATTGTATAAGTCTAAATTTGTCATAAAGGGGCATTTTCAACATGGACATTTATGACCTATCCACTGCCTAGGCTATAAACACATGGGGGGGCATTTACTAAGGGGTTTAGTCATTTTTTTCTGACTATTTTTGGCGCAAAATTGTCGCAATTGCGCCTACCCTATAAATTGTGCGACTTTCCCTAGCAAGAGCTAGAAAGTCAAAAAAAAAATTCCCGCTTAATTTACGCAAGTTTTCAGTTTTGACTTGCAGTGGTCAGGAATTTATTAACTGAGACAGTCGCAGTTGCGCAATAAACTGTCGCAACGGCCGTAAAAATTGACTAAATTTACTCCAGCTCCAACATGGAGCAGGAAAAGCTACTGCCGCCCGGGCTCCGACATACTTTCTCCCCGCTACCCTCACTGCGCTACCGGGACACTACAGTGATTTACATCCCCCCCCCCCTCACCTGCCAGCGCCATGCAACTCCCATCTGTCTGCTGTTGCAAGACTACAAGTCCCAGCATGGCCTTACAGTGAGGACACGCTGGGAGTTGTAGTCTTGTAGCAGCGGGAGCTGAGCGGCGCGGGCGGGAGACAAGGGGGGGGGGGGTAGCGGGGAGGCCGTATGAGGAGCCCGGGCGGGAGACAAGGGGGGGGGGTGGGTAGCGGGGAGACCGTATGAGGAGCCCGGGCGGCTGCACTGTAATGTCAGCCCGGGCTCCTGCCCTGAGAGCCATAGGCTTTGGCTGTCAGGGCATGCTGGGTGTTGTAGTTTTGCAACAGCTGGAGGGCCACAGTTTGCAGACCACTGGTGTGTGGTCTGTAAACTGTAGTCCTCCAGCTGTTGCAAAACTAAACAGCTGAAGGGGACCGGCGAAGAAGTTCACTTACCCTTCCGAGGCTCCAGCGACGATCGCTGACGGAGATCGTCGCGCGGCACTGTCGTGCAGCGCTGGATCCTACGGAAGCCGGTAAGTTGCGCAAGCTTCCCAACCAGGGTGCCTCCAAATGTTGCAAGACTACAACTCCCAGCATGCCTGGACACCCTTTGGCTGTCCGGGCATGCTGGGAGTTGTAGTTTTGCAACAGCTGGAGGCACCCTTGTTGGGAAACACTGGCCTAAAACAGTGTTTCCCAACCAGGGTGCCTCCAGATGTTGCAAGACTACAACTCCCAGCATGCCTGGACAGCCATTGGCTGTCCGGGCATGCTGGGAGTTGTAGTTTTGCAACAGCTGGAGGCACCCTTGTTGGGAAACACTGGCCTAAAACAGTGTTTCCCAACCAGGGTGCCTCCAGATGTTGCAAGACTACAACTCCCAGCATGCCTGGACAGCCATTGGCTGTCCGGGCATGCTGGGAGTTGTAGTTTTGCAACAGCTGGAGGCACCCTTGATGGGAAACACTGGCCTAAAACAGTGTTTCCCAACCAGGGTGCCTCCAGATGTTGCAAGACTACAACTCCCAGCATGCCTGGACAGCCATTGGCTGTCCAGGCATGCTGGGAGTTGTAGTTTTGCAACAGCTGTAGGGCCACAGTTTGCAGACCCCTGGTTTGTGGTCTGTAAACTGTAGTCCTCCAGCTGTTGCAAAACTAAACAGCTGAAGGGGACCGGCGAAGAAGTTCACTTACCCTTCCGAAGCTCCAGCGACGATCGCTGTCGGAGATCGTCGCGCGGCAGTGTCGTGCAGCGCTGGATCCTACGGAAGCCGGTAAGTTGCGCAGGCTTCCCAACCAGGGTGCCTCCAGTTGTTGCAAGACTACAACTCCCAGCATGCCTGGACAGCCTTTGACTGTCCAGGCATGCTGGGGCTTGTAGTTTTGCAACATCTGGAGGCACCCTGGTTGGGAAACACTGTTTTAGGCCAGTGTTTCCCAGCCAGGTTGCCTCCAGATGTTGCAAAACTACAACTCCCAGCATGCCTAGACAGCCTTTGACTGTCCAGGCATGCTGGGACTTGTAGTTTTGCAACATCTGGAGGCACCCTGGTTGGGAAACACTGTTTTAGGCCAGTGTTTCCCAGCCAGGTTGCCTCCAGATGTTGCAAAACTACAACTCCCAGCATGCCTAGACAGCCTTTGACTGTCCAGGCATGCTGGGAGTTGTAGTTTTGCAACATCTGGAGGCACCCTGGTTGGGAAACACTGGCCTAAAACAGTGTTTCCCAACCAGGGTGCCTCCAGATGTTGCAAAACTACAAGTCCCAGGTTGGGAAACACTGTGCCCGGCCTCCGCCCCACCTTACTGTAAGGGTATGCTGGGAGTTGTAGTCCTGCAGCTGGGGGCAGGGGACAAGCTTGTCACATTTATTATCACCTGCTCACACATCTCCTGCACCACACAACTACAACTCCCAGCATGTCCTTACTGTAAGGGCATGCTGGCAGTTGTAGTCGTGCGGGGCGGGAGATGATAATAAATGTACTAACCCATTTTTTTGTTTTCTTCTCATTTCAGATCCGTTTATCCTGTGGACTCCTTCGGATTCGGTGGACTACTTCGATGACCAGCGTTTTTCTTTGTTTGATTTTAATAAAATGGTTAACGAGGGCTTGTGGGGGAGTGTTTTTTGTAATAAAAATTTTTTAAAACCTGTTGTGTTTTTTTCTTACTTTACTAGACAGGCTTAGTAGTGGAAGCTGTCTTATAGACAGAGGCCATTACTAACCTGGGCTTAGCGCTAGCCACAAAAACAGCTAGTGCTAACCCCCTATTATTACCCCGGTACCCAACGCCACAGGGGTGCCGGGAAGAGCCGGTACCAACAGGCCTGGAGCGTCAAAAATGGCGCTCCTGGGCCTAGGCGGTAACAGGCTGGCGTTATTTAGGCTGGGGAGGGCCAGTAACAATGGTCCTCGCCCACCCTGGGAACGTCAGGCTGTTACTGTTTGGTTGGTATTTGGCTGAGAATGAAAATAGGGGGGACCCTATGCGTTTTTTTTTTTTAAATAAATAATTAAATATATTAAAAAAACGCATAGGGTCCCCCTATTTTTATTCTCAACCAAATACCAACCAAACAGTAACAGCCTGACGTTACCAGGGTGGGCGAGGACCATTGTTACTGGCCCTCCCCAACCTAAATAACGCCAGCCTGTTACCGCCTAGGTCCAGGAGCGCCATTTTTGACACTCCGGGCCTGTTGGTACCGGCTCTTCCCGGCACCCCTGTGGTGTTGGGTACCGGGGTAATAATTGGGGGTTAGCGCTAGCTGTTTTTGTGGCTAACGCTAAGCCCGGCTTAGTAATGGACTCAGTCTATAAGACAGCTTCCACTACTAAGCCTGTCTAGTAAAGTAAAATAAAAATAAAACACAACAGGTTTTAAAAAAAATTTATTACAAAAAACACTCCCCCACAAGCCCTCGTTAACCATTTTATTAACATCAAGCAAAGAAAAACGCTGGTCATCGAAGTAGTCCACCGAATCCGAAGGAGTCCACAGGATACACAGATCTGTAGAAGAAGTAACCAAAAAAAATAAAAGTGTAAGTATATTTAGGGAGAAAAAAACTGTGTTAAAAAAATGTAAGAAACACACACACACACACTAAACGCCGTTTACCACTTCTGAGCCATGACTACAATTTACAGTGATCCCTCAACTTACAATGGCCTCAACATACAATAGTTTCAACATACAATGGTCTTTTCTGGACCATCGTAAGTTGAAACCAGACTCAACATACAATGCTACAGACAGTCCAGATCTGTAAAACGTGTCAATGGCTGGAAGAACCAACCAATCAAAATGGGCATTCACTGGTAAAACCCCTGTATTACTGAAGTGTATGCACTGACTGGTATTACATGTTCTGTACACTTTACCTGTATCAGGGTTAGCTGCTCTTTTGGACACCAGGTGAGGGCGACTCCATTACTTGTTTTGGACATTGCCTGTACTGTACAGGACCCCTGAAGAAGCTCCTGTCCTCTACATAGACCAGTGTTTGCCAAGCAGGGTGGCCCCATTTTTTGCAAAACTACAACTCCCAGCATGCCCGGACAGCCTTTGGCTGTCCAGGCATGCTGGGAGTTATAGTTTTGCAACAGCTGGAGGCTCCCTGCTTGGGAAACACTGACATAGACAGTGATTTACAGCTCCCAGCAGATCTTTATTACTTTTATATGTAAGGATTTGCTTTATCTATATCAGTTATCTACTTATTTTTCTTTGTCACTTTTTCCTATTTTTGGATGACATTTTGGTGCCTTTAGAACCAATTACCCTGTTTCCATAGAGTTATGGTCTCAACATACAATGGTTTCAACTTACAATGGTTTTCCTGGAACCAATTAATATTGTAACTTGAGGGACCACTGTAGTTATTGAATTATTTAGATGTGGTGAAAAAGCTAAAAAAAAACTCAAAAACAAAAGATCCAGAAGGAAACCAGCAGCCAAACCTATTCAGACAGCAGGAAAAAGGAACAGACTATTTTTTCTACTACATGAAGTAAATTTCCCACTTTTGCCTATGTGTGCCAAATTTATTAATGCCGTGCAACAATTTAGTAAATTTGTCGCACATAGTCAAAAATGAAGTAGAAAAAAACAGGGTAAAAACCAGACTACATAGTAAAAGATTAGTAAATGCCCCCCATGGTGAAGTAGTTGCAAGCATTGAAACTAGGCAGCTGATGAGTTAAAGGGGCACTCCTACATCTAAGAACTTATTTACTATCCACAGGATAGAGAATAAGTGTCTGATCGAGAAGGGTCCGACTACCGGGCCCCTGTGATCTCCAGAACAGTGACTGGAGTGTAGGGTCAACATGCCAAATCCATCCAAGCGGACATCCTGGCTGGTCCCATAAAAGCTCCATTGGCCATAAATCTGATGACTGGACGGGCTAAGGAAGTGTTGCCATCTGACGGAGCCATTCCTGAAAAATGGCAGTGGGAAGCCATGAGAGTTGACACATTTGGCCGCAGGATGGCCTACACATGTCGCTGAGCTTCAAGTGTCCCTCGTATGACTACTAGGGGTGACCGACTGTTATATGCCATGGCTCCCTAGACAGAGGCGTAACTTGTAGCTTTTGGGCCCCGATGCAAAATCTGCAAAAGGGCCCCATGTGCCAATTATAATACTGGTCTCTTATGGGGAAGATGTGCTTTGGCACCCCCTTAGGCACCAGGGCCCTTGTGCGACTGCTACCTCTGCATCCCCTATAGCTACTCCTCTGCATCACACCACACTCATCACACCAGCAGTCGGGGCAGTGCGTCGCTCTACAACAATGGCAGAATTAACACGCTCCACACGAGGCCTTTATACTTTAACCACGCCATCATTGGATTCCAAACAGAACCTTAATCCATCGCTAGATGATGATAGGGTCGCAACTCATGCTAGGTGCCTGGAAATGGTCCGGCCAGAGACAGGAGTGTGTAATGCAGGGGCCACCGTGTATGGTGGAAGAGGAAGCTGTGGGAACCGCTTGTGGTTGTTGGTTGATCAAACAATGGTCTCCTCTGGTCTATCTGGGCTGTCCAGAACTGATGGGCAGAGCTTAGATGCTCTAAAAAAAATGCAAGTGATATAACTAGGAATGGGATATTACTAAATCTCCTCACACACAAGATTTAGGTAGAAAGGTCGAGCAACACCGGGTACTCAGCTAGTAAAAAGTATTCATCACAAACTTTGGGATGAATGCTATTCATTTATCAAAGCCGGGCTACGGATACATGGTGGCTTTAGGCCGCCAATATGAAATGGTTTCACTAAAATCACAGAAGTTAGTATTTCTGCCGACTGTCATGCTGTGGTCGAAATAACTTTTGGATGACAAGGTGACCACATTCACTACCACTAGTGGAACTGTAGGGGTGTGACATTGTGATCTTGAAGGGGTTGCCCAATATGCCCAGGCAGAGCCGGCACTGCAATAAGTTGCTGTGCAGCCCATGTCTTATAAAACTAGTGATGAGCCGCATTGCCCATATTCGAATTTGCGATATTTAGGAAATATATAGACGAATATTCCTCCTATATTCATGAATTTTGCGTATTTGTTATATTCGCATATGCAAATATTCGCATATTTGAGGAAGACACCAATGAGGGGGTGGGCAACTTTACTATTGGTTGCTAGGGAAGTTGTTCATAACCTCTGACAAGTGTATTTGCATCATTCTAATTGGCCCACAAGTGAAAAGAAGGAATATGTGAATATTCCCATATGCTGAAAAAAGTGAATATTTGTAATTTTGAATATAGCGAATATATTCGCAAATTTGCAATGCGAATATTCGCGCCCAACACTATATAAAACATCCTATACTGACTTTCTCTGCTTGAGTTGGAATATAAGACCATGTTGGATTTTGGACAATGGGGGAGATTTATCAAAACCTGTGCAGAGGAAAAGTTGCTGAGTTGCCCATAGCAACCAATCAGATCGCTTTTTTCATTTTTGAAAAAGGCTTCTGCAAAATGAAAGAAGCAATCTGATTGGTTGTTCTGGGCAACTACACCACTCATCCTCTACACAAGTTTTGATAAATCTCTTCCAAATACGTCATCGCACACTGTGGGGGAGATTTATCAAAACCTTTGCAAAGGAAAAGTTGCCCAGTTGCCCATAGCAACCAATCAGATTGCTTCTTTCATTTTGCAGAGGCCTTGTTAAAAATGAAAGAAGCAAGCTGATTGGTTGCTATGGGCAACTTTTCCTCTGGACAGGTTTTGATAAATCTCCCCCAGTAGCTTATTCAGTGAATGGACCAAGTCATGTTTATTTAAACATATTCCTGTTTTTTTATCATATAACGTAGTGATTTCCAACCAGTGTGCCTCCAGCTTTTGCAAAACTACAACTCCCAGCATGCCCGGACAGCCTTTGGCTGTCCGGGCATGCTGGGAGTTGTAGTTTCGCAACAGGTGGTGGCACCCTGGTTTGGGAAATATTGCCATAGCAGAATAAATATGAAAACCGCATGACAAACACATCCCTTGGTTTTCAATGGAAAATACATGTCACAGTTCACACAGTAAACATTTTTTTCAATCTATATTTCAAATATCTATGGATAAGAGAAATGTCTTATTCCGTATGTATTCCACTGAGGAATCACGGCAGGGTGCCAGCATTGAATGGAGCTATTCTGCGTACAAAACCATGCGCAAATCTGCGGCGACACAGAGTGAAATAAGACGCAGCATTCCAAAGGGTATGTCATTTATCACAGCTGTTGCTTAGAGATTTTTCAATGCTACTTGTGCTTTAGAATTATTATTTATTATTATTATTATTATTATTATTATTATTATTATTATACTTATTTATTGATTGATTTTCTTATTTTTTTTTTTTTTTGGGGGGGTTAATTCCATACATGTTTATCAAAGATTTTCAATTACATATTTTTTGTAACAACATTCCAAACATACCGTATATACTCGAGTATAAGCAGAGTTTTTCAACACAATTTTTCGTGCTGAAAATGCCCCCCTCTGCTTATACTCGAGTGAACTCTCTGCCTGTCAATCCCATCTCAGTGGTCTTCAACCTGTGGACCTCCAGATGTTGCAAAACTACAACTCCCAGCATGCCCGGAAAGCCATCAGTTGTCCGGGTATGCTGGGAGTTGTAGTTTTGAAACACCTGGGGGTCCGCAGGTTGAAGACCACTGCGGCCTTTGTCATCATCCAGACCACCACCCCCCTTTAGTTTTCTACTCACCTCCCCTCGGTGGGAAGGAAGGGTGAGCTGTTCCGGGCCATCTATGCTGCAGGGACCGTCCGGTGGGGAGGGTTAGTCATTCTGGGCTGTACATTTTCACCCGGGCGGCCCTCTTCTCCGCTCCGGACTAGTGACGTTGCCTTGACGACGACGCACAGGGACGTCCGTCCCTGCGCATGAACGTCTCTGTGCGTCGTCGTCAAGGCAACGTCACTAGCCGATGGCTGTCCGGGCATGCTGGGGGTTGTAGTTTTGAAACATCTGGAGGTCCGCAGGTTGAAGACCACTTAAAAGGGATTGACAGGCGGTGATGAGGAAGGGGGGGGAATGATGACAGTGGTCTGGATGATGACGGGGCGGATGATGACAGGCGGTGATGATGAAGGGAGGGGATGATGAAGGGGGTCTGGATGATGACATGGGGGATGATGTATTTCCCACCCTAGGCTTATAGTCGAGTCAATAACTTTTCTTGGGTTTTTGGGGTGAAATTAGGGGCCTCGGCTTATACTCGAATATATATATATATATATATATATATATATATATATATATATATATATATTATATATATATATATATATATATATATATGCTAGGTACATCCCCTGTACAGTAGACAAAAACAAAGCGGTACCTAGCATAAACCGTCAGGGGAACTACGGAGCCTCCACTGGGGTGCTGAGGCTTAGTCAATGTTTACACGTCCGGAATGTCCGCACGGGTAGACATTCTGCGGACTGCGGGCGCTGGCATAACATACTGGCACTAGGACCGGATGGGAATGTGTTGTCTCATAGATGACATTTCATTCCGTGTGGGGTCCTCAGAAAAAATGGACAGAAATCTAAACTTCGGATGTTTCCGCTACGGAAAATCTGCTGTATGCACAGCGCAGCAGAATCCCATTGAATACGTGCAAAATTTCGACGTGTGAATATGGCCTTAGAGTAGTTTCCCAACCAGTGAGTCTCCAGCTGTTGCAAAACTACAACTCCCAGCATGCCCGGACAGCCAAAGGCTGTCCGGGCATGCTGGGAGTTGTGGTTTTGCAACAGCTGGAGGAACATTGGTTGGGAAACACTGGCTTAGAAAGTTCCTATGTTGTCTCAGGAATAGGCTTTGACTGTCCAGACATGCTTGAAGTTGTAGTTTTGCAACAACCAGAGTCTTAGAAGGGGAGATTTATCAAAACCTGTGCAGAGGAAAAAGTTGTCTAGTTGCCCATAGCAACCAATCAGATCACTTCTTTCATTTTTAACAAGGCCTATGCAAAATGAAAGAAGGGATCTAATTGGTTGCTATGGGCAACTGGACAATTTTTCCTCTGCACAGGTTTTGATAAATCTCCCCCAGAGTGTTTCTATGTTGTCTCCGGAATGGAGAAAAGAAACTTCTGAAGGAACCTTGGTAACTGACCAGAGATTCGAAGAAACTTTTTTCCTCCAATATGGAAACAACTAAACTATACCAGATGGCAGGTGAACAATAAACATAAAGTAGGAGCTTTTTTTCTTTAAATTGTGTAGCCATGCCATAGCCCGGATAACTATGGCATGTTGGAATTGATCCTACCTGACCTTTCGCACAATTTGTCGCAAATCTAAATCTACGCCAAGTTTCTAAACTGGCTGTGGACAGCATTTGTACAAAAAGTAGCACATTTTGGCGCAACTGGATAAAAAGGCGCAAAGGTGGAGTCATACAAAGTAGTGCACTGAAGTATAGCACCTCCTATAATCACACGCCGCGCAACCATTGAATAAATAGGGACCCTGTACACATTAAGGGTACGTTTCCATGTGCCTTATTTTGCTGCATATTTGTTGCTGCATATTTTTCTACCCATTAAAGTCAATGGGAAGAAAAGTCAGCTACGGTATGTATTTTGCTACCCATTGGCTTCAATGGGAAAGGAAATATGCAGCAGTAAATACGCAAAATACGGCATGTGGGAATGTACCCTAAGGGTACGTTCACACGCGCGGATTTTTTAGCGGGTTTTCCGCTGCAAATTTGAAAGTGGGCGGGCTCTTTTCGGCTGTCCGCAGCCGATTTTCCGCGGTGTAATGTACACTGCGGAAAATCCGCTGCAAGCCCCATTGAAGTCAGTAGGGACTGTGGCGGATTTTCCACAGCGCAAATTCCGCCATGGAAAATCTGCTCCGGACAGCTGAGAAGACCCCGCCCACTTTCAAATACACAGCAGAAAACCCGCTAAAAAATCTGCGCATGTGAACGTACCCTTAGGGTGCATTCCCACCTGGCATATTTTGCTGCTGCGTATTTTCCTCCCCATTGACTTCAATGGGAAAATAAAATACGCAGCAGCAAATACGCCAGGTGGGAACGTACCCTTGGGTACGTTCCCACGTGTCGTATTTTGCAGCGTATTTGCTGCAAAATTGGCTGCGTATTTTGCAACCCATTGACTTCAATGGGAAAGAAAATACTCAGCAGCAAATACGCAGCAAAATACGGCATGCGGGAACGTACCTTAACACCACACAACCTAATAAATAAATAAATTTGCTTATAATACAATTCGGTCATATAAACACATTGACAGTAAAAGTAAAGTATAGCTATAGTTACAGTAAACCTCAAATGAAACAGCCAAGTGTAGCAAAGCTAAAGTGCTACAAAGTAACATTTCTTACCAGGTTTGGCAGGGTAGATCTGACAGAAGAAGAAGAAGCAGAGACCCAGGCACAACCTTGGCAGCATAGGTGCAGCTCGTGCTCACAGAGTACATGTAAGAAGTGGTACAGAGGCAGCGCTGGGAAGACACTCTCCTAGGGGTGACAAGCAGGAAGTGCTGAGCCTTCAAGTGACAGCTTCTGAGGTTCAGAATACCTGGACTCCTCCCCACTAGGGATAGGCAGCTTCCAGACAGCTGATTTCGGTTGCACCTTCAATTAACCATAACCTGTCTGGAATCACACTGCTGCAGTGGAACCTGTATATCCGCTTTACAGCAATTTCTTCTTCTTATAATTTTTTTTTCTTTTCTGGGTGTTCATATGTAATTGTCTTGCAAAGATGAGGAACAACCAATACAGCGCCCTCTAAAGATTTCATAACTCTAAACAAGAAAAAGCAAAAAGCCCATATAGGCGCCCACCAATTAATAAATAACAAGTTATCCTTTATTCAGATCACATAGGAAACAATGTATGTATCACACATTTAAAGGGGTACTCCGGCCCTGAGACATCTTATCCGCCGCTGGGGACCCCCACAATCTTGTATTCGCCACCCACCTGTTTGAGCTGCACGCCACGGTGCCGGCTCACAAACAGCCGGGTGGCGACCACGGGGCTGGAGTATCGTGACGTCACAACTCCGCCCGCGCTATGCAAGTCTATGGGAGGGGGCGTGACGGCCGTCACGCCCCCTCCCATAGACTTGCATAGCAGGGGCGGGGTGACGTCACACAGGGGCGGAGTCGTGACGTCACGATACTCCGGCCCCGTGGTCGCCACCCGGCTGCCCAATATGCAGTAAAGGGAAGAGAGGCAGTTAATGATACATCACAAGATAGGTACAGGAGCAGCCTGTATATTGGGCAGCATCTTTTCATATGTTTCGCATGACTATCTAATATTGTGTGTTTATATTTATATCTTGTCTGCATAAGAACTATTTACTGTGTAGATTAGTTTACATTCCTTGGCTGCTGGGAAATTGTGCAATATATTTATTTCTTTACATATAAGTATAGGGGTACATGGTGTTAAAGGGGTATTCCAGGAAAAAACTTTTTTATATATATATCAACTGGCTCCAGAAAGTTAAACAGATTTGTAAATTACTTCTATTAAAAAAATCTTAATCCTTTCAGTACTTATGAGCTTCTGAAGTTAAGGTTGTTCTTTTCTGTCTAAGGCCCCGTTCACACTACGGAATCTCCGCTCGCTGAATTCCCCGAGCGGAGATTCTGCCTGGCGGCCGCCGAAGGGGCTTCGGCGCTAGGGCTGTGGGGAACTGAGCCGTCACCATTGACGGCTATGCAGTGCTCGCGGAATCCGCGCAAAGAATGAACATGCTCTTTCTTTGCGCGAAACAATTTCAGCGGCGGAATTGTCTGCCGCGGAAATTCCGCAGTGTGGACGGGTCTCTCGGAGACCCATTCACACTAATGTTAAGTTCACACCGCGGAATTCTGCTCACGGAGTTCCGCTCGTGGAATTCCGCGAGAATTCCGTAGTGTGAACATAGCCTAAGTGCTCTCTGATGACACGTGTCTCGGGAAATGCCCAGTTTAGAAGAGGTTTGCTATGGGGATTTGCTTCTAAACTGGGTGTTTCCTGAGACAGGTGACAGAAAAGAACAACCTTAACTTCAGAAGCTCATAAGTACTGAAAGGATTAAGATTTTTTAATAGAAGTAATTTACAAATCTGTTTAACTTTCTGGAGCCAGTTGATATATAAAAAAAAAGTTTTTCCCTGGAATACCCCTTTAATAGAGGAGTGTTATTAGTGACTTTGGATTAGTAGGTGTCCCTTTGAGGGGACTCTCCAGATTTCTCGGGGTTCTCCTCCTTGGCTTTGGGAGACCATGTGCAATCTGGCTCCCACATTTTAATTGTTTTTAAATGTGTGATACATACATTGTTTTCTATGTGATCTGAATAAAGGATAAATTGTAATGTATTTATTGGTGTGCGCCTGTATGTGCTCTTTGCTTATTCTTGTTTAAAGTTATGTGCTTACTATGAAGCATTGGTAGCACCCACGGTTTGGGTTATCTATTGGTTGAGCCCACAAATATTTATGTGCGCTCTAAAGATTTTACCCAGCTTTTCCATGCCCCTGAATGACAAGGAATACTCCCTAGGGTCTCTGTAAGGCTATGGAATGTCAATGCAGAATTATTCTGCGGAGATTCGGCAGCAGCAGCAGAGTCCCTTTGATTTCAACAAGCTATGCACATGTCGGAAATCCCGATTCCGGAGTCTACAGGAAGAGTAGGCATGTGTATTCCTTCTGTGAAGTCTGCACGGAAATGCACTAATGAGACGGAGCAATTCCGAGCAGTCCTAGAACATGCCGGCGCAGCGCTGTTGGTGGAATGTCCGCAAGGAGATTTTCCTTGTGGACATTCCATCACCTGAACACAACCGTAGGTTATGTTCACATGACAGAATTTCCACACAGAATACTGTGGAAAAATTCAGCAGGAAATTCCACAAAGTTTAAGGCAGATTGGGGGAGATTTATCAAAACAATTTTAGGAAGAACCAGTCTAAATCCTTTGATAAATCTCCCCCATCGTGTTCAATGGGGATTTTGCTGTCTTATTCACACGGCAAAATTTTCGATTTGTAAATTCTGCTGCGGAAATTCTGCATTCTGCAAACATATAAGAACTGCCTTAAATTCTGCGGCAGAATCCCATTGAAGTCAATGGGGCTTCGAATTTTGCCAGCATTCTGTATTTTGAGCACACAAATTCTGCCAAATTCGGCAAATCTGCATAAATTCCACAGGAAGTTTTGAGGAACGGAATTTGAGTGGAATAGCAGAATTTTCGACATGTGATTGTAGCCTTACTGTTTCCATTAGTCTTTTTTCTTTTTTTTTTTATCTATGCAAAAACATGGTCAACCACACTACTGCATATGCCAAAATGTATCCGTTACTGTTATTTTATTATTATTATTATTATTATTATTTTTTTTATAATGTACATTAATGGGAAATGGATTATACTGTATAGCATGTATGGCTTTAAGCATTTGTTACTATATCCGTTTTTTATTATACAACCTATATGTTTCCAGTTGTCTTCAAACTGTAGCCCTCCAGATGTTGCAAAACTACAACTCTTAGCATGCCATTTGCTATCCTGGCATGCTGCAAGTTGTAGTTTTGCAACATTTGGACAATGAAGTTGCCAACCAATGTCCAGACATGCTGGGAGTTGTAGTTTTGATAAATCTGGTGGTTCACAGCACAGTGTCTGGTATATCAATAAAGAATTTTTTTTATTTTTTTTATTTACAGTTTGGAGACCACTGCTGTACAGTATTAATACTCAACTATCCAATAAGATCCGGGTTCCAAGGTGACATTTGCGCTGTTCCAATATGTTATTACATATGATCGCCAGCGATATATTGCACTTTGCATTGCTTATATCATGCTTGCAATTTTATTTATTTTAGGGCAATATTTTTCAAACAATGTGTCTCCAGCTGTTGCAAAACTACAACTCCCAGCATGCCTGGACAGCCGAAGGCTGTTTTAGGGGATAATTCCCTTTCATTATGTTGGCTATGTAGAGTTTATTAACATATAAAAGGACACTGCCTGAGGGAGGATTAACACAGGACTGGATTGTATCAGATTAAAACAGTTCAAGAGGTTTTGCCCTCTCTAGAGTCACAACAGAAAAATCTGAAAAAACGTGTTATTTTCTCTTCCTTCAAGTTTGGACACAGTAAGAGCGACAATAGGGGGATGACCAAATGCATCATTGCTAAATGGGCACTGTCATTTGCAAAAACTATTTATATAATGTAGATAATAAGATTATATGTATGTTGGTAATATACATGGTTATAAAATGTGAATAGTTTTTGGTGTTACAAAATGCTCCATACTCCTGCTTGTCCTCAGTGTACAGAACCCTGCTTGTCCTCAGTGTACAGAGCCCTTCTTGTCCTCAGTGTACAGAGCCCTGCTTGTCCTCAGTGCACAGAGCCCTGCTTGTCCTCAGTGTACAGAGCCCTGCTTGTCCTCAGTGTACAGAGCCCTGCTTGTCCTCAGTGCACAGAGCCCTGCTTGTCCTCAGTGTACAGAGCCCTGCTTGTCCTCAGTGTACAGAGCCCTGCTTGTCCTCAGTGTACAGAGCCCTGCTTGTCCTCAGTGTACAGAGCCCTGCTTGTCCTCAGTGTACAGAGCCCTGCTTGTCCTCAGAGTACAGAGCCCTGCTTGTCCTCAGAGTACAGAGCCCTGCTTGTCCTCAGTGTACAGAGCCCTGCTTGTCCTCAGTGTACAGAGCCCTGCTTGTCCTCAGTGTACAGAGCTCTGCTTGTCCTCAGTGTACAGAGCCCTGCTTGTCCTCAGTGTACAGAGCCCTGCTTGTCCTCAGTGTACAGAGCCCTGCCTGTCCTCAGTGTACAGAGCCCTGCCTGTCCTCAGTGTACAGAGCCCTGCTTGTCCTCAGTGTACAGAGCCCTGCTTGTCCTCAGTGTACAGAGCCCGGTTTGTCCTCAGTGTACAGAGCCCTGCTTGTCCTCAGTGTACAGAGCTCTGATTGTCCTCAGTGTACAGAGCCCTGCTTGTCCTCAGTGTACAGAGCTCTGCTTGTCCTCAGGGCACGGAGTCCTGATTGTCCTCAGTGCACAGAGCAGCCAGTTATCAGCTCTAAGAAATGAAGATGGAAATTCC
The DNA here is from genome assembly GCF_029499605.1 of Hyla sarda. Classification (NCBI taxonomy): domain Eukaryota; kingdom Metazoa; phylum Chordata; class Amphibia; order Anura; family Hylidae; genus Hyla; species Hyla sarda. The sequence continues at coordinate 458,113,939 of NC_079190.1, forward strand.
TACATGAGATTCCCTAGGGAATGCCTCCTCCTCAGTGAACTACATGCATGTGAGCAACATAAACAAGGTAATCATGAGCCATAAAAGGACGAAGGTCATACAGGTATGCCCTTGCGTCCTGGTATTTAAAGACCAAAGGCATACCTGTAAGCTCTTGGTCCTAAAGTATCAGGACACAAGAGTGTACCTGTACGCCCTTCATCCTTTAGGGGGTAAATCCTGGCTTACATCCTTGGTGCTCTGAGGCCCCATTACTGGGGTTTGAAGCTTGCTCACAAACTGGGCACGCTTCATACCCGGTGGGTCCCAGTTGGTATGAGCAGCAAGGACCCACGGTTAATGTCGGGCATCGCAGACCAGGCCGATGCCCGTAATTAACCCTTAGACGCCACAATCAAAGTTCTAATGCAGGGTTTTTGTTGCCGGTTAGCTCAGGGCAGCTGATCGGGACATCGGTGGCAAAATAACTGATCCCAATCAGCTGAGTGGACGGCGGGAGGGCCCATACCTGCCTCTTCGTCGTCTGATCGGTATTCTGAGGATCTGGCCAGCTATAGTAGGCTGGAGCAGCAGAGCACCAATAATACTGATTAATGCTATGCCACAGTGAACAGTGTATGCAATCAAAAAATTGCATGGTATAGCCCCCTATGGGGACTTAAAGGGGTACTCCAATGGAATTTTTTTTTTTTTAAATCAACTGGTGCCAGAAAGTTAAACAGATTTGTAAATTACTTCTATTAAAAAATCTTAATCCTTCCAGTACATATTAGCTGCTGAATACTACAGAGGAAATTATTTTCTTTTTGGAACACAGACATCTCTGTCCATTTTAGGAACTGTCCAGAGCAGCATATGTTTTCTATCGGGATTTGCTCCTACTCTGGACAGTTCTTAAAATGGACAGAGGTGTCAGCAGAGAGCACTGTGGTCATGATGTCAGCAGAGAGCTCTATGTTCCAAAAAGAAAAGAATTTCCTAGAAGGATTAAGATTTTTTGGAAAACTGTCACTGCAGTTTTTGAGCCAAAGTCAGAAGTGAATCCATAAGGGAGGAGAAGTGTAAGTCCTTCCTTTATATGTCCTTTTCCTTTTGAATAGACTTCTGGCTTTGGCTCAAAAACTGCAGTGGCAGTATTCCAAAAACTGCCAGAAAAAAAAACAAGTGGAAACTTAGCCTAAGGGGTTAAGTACAGACAGGATCTGCACCAGTTAAACATTAAAGGGGTACTCCACTGGAAAACATATATATATATATATATATATATATATATATATATATATATATATATATATATATTTTTTTTTTTTTTTTATATATTTTTTTATTTATTTATTTATTTTTTTTTCAAATCAACTGCTGGTGCCAGAAAGTTAAATAGATTTGTAAATTACTTCTATTAAAAAATCTTAATCCTTCCAGTACTTATCAACTGCTGTTATGTCTGACCACAGTGCTCTTTGCTGACACCTGTCCATTTTAGTAACTGTCAAGAGTAGGAGCAAATCCCCATAGAAAACCTATCTTGCTCTGGACAGTTTCTAAAATGGACAGAGGTGTCAGTAGAGAGCACTGTGGTCAGACAGAAAGGAAATTCAAAAAGAAAAGGACTTCCTGTGGATCATAACAGCAGCTGATAAGTACTGGAAGGATTAAAAATTTTTAATAGAAGTCATTTACAAATCTATTTAACTTTCTGGCACCAGTTGATATAAAAAAATGTTTTTCCAGTGGAGTACCCCTTTAAGCCTGAGGCATTTTTTTTTTTTAAATCTCCTGACAGGTACACTTTAAAGGTGCTACATTTTCCAAATATACAATCACTAGTTTGCACTGATTTGTGTTTATATATTTTAATTACCAAGTAATCATTCAGAAATGTAAAGGATACATGTTTTTCAAAATAAAAGTGAGCGTACCTTTCAGTGGCAAAAAAATAATTTGTAAAAACTGAAAAATGCACAAGTGCTGTGAATCATGTAGATAACCATGTCATATATCACACATATGACACAAACAAAAGGTAATCCTTTGCTCCAATTTTAGCCAAAATCAACTGAGTTGTTTCTATTTACATGTGAATTATTCAGTTAAAATAAAGGGGTTACCAAAGAAAAGAAAAACAGAGTTAATTACTTGCAATAACAGCGCCACCCCTGTCCTCAGGTTGTCTGGGGTATTACAACTTAGCTCCATTCGCTTCAATGGAACTGAGGTGCAATACCACACACAACCTGAGGATAGGTGAGGTGCTGTTCTTGGAGGAAATCGGCTCTGTTTTTCTAATCCTGGATAGCCCCTTTAAAGGAACTAAAGTTTCCTAAAAAAAAAAAGTTTAGAATTCCCACAAGTCACTGATGTTGAAAATCGAGAGTGAAAAGGTGAAGTAGAAGATTATCTCAGAGTGAGAATGAGTCAGAATGGCAGGAACGCAGCACAAACAGAAAGGTTCCCATGGCATCATTTCACTTTCCAAACTCACGTGACGAATAAGAATGCGGCCACTGTATTCCTGCGCCAGCAAAAAAAATTTTAAACAAAATTTTTGAAACAGCCGTGAAATATACATTCCGTTACATGAATAATACCAGCTGAAAGACCAGTTTAAAGGGGTACTCCGGTGGAAAACTTCTTTTTTTTTTTTTTTTAAATCAACTGGTGCAAGAAAGTTAAACAGATTTGTAAATGACTTTGATTTAAAAATCTTAACCCTTCCAGTACTTATTAGCTGATGTATACTACAGAGGAAGTTGTGTAGATCTTTCTGTCTGACCACAGTGCTCTCTGCTGACACCTCTGTCCATGTCAGGAACTGTCCAGAGCAGGATAGGTTTTCTATGGGGATTTGCTCCTGCTCTGGACAGTTCCTGACATGGACAGAGGAGTCAGCAGAGAGCACTGTGATCAGACAGAAAAGAAATTTAAAAAGAAAAGAACTTCCTCTGTAGTATGCAACAGCTGATGTGTACTGGAAGGGTTAAGATTTGTATATAGAAGTAATTTACAAATCTTTTCAACTTTTTAGCACCAGTTAATTAAAAAAAATGGTTTTCAACCAGAGTACCCCTTTAAAGAGCTTCTGTGGTCAGTCCAAAGCTGTTTTTACTTTCTTTCTAGTCCTGCCCTCACTTACTGGATTTTGTTTCTACCTATGCTTCAGCAGGGACAAAGATGATGCTGAAGCCAGACAGGATTATGTTCTGAATGGTATGGCGACCCCTAGTGGTCTTTTTTTTATAAGTCATGATTTCTATAAAAAGGAGAAACATTTTCAAGATGTACAATATATCAAATGTTTTTGAATCTGAAAGTGCCCATTTAAGTGCTCTGCGTCCCCAATCTATGTCTCCGCTGGAGCATCATTGTCCCCCATGAATAGTGCAAATCAGGATGTTTTATCTATGATCACTGCTAGGATAAGATATGTGAGCTGCCCACAAGGATCTTTCTAAAAATATGGGTAGTCTTTTCTATTTGGGAAGATCCCTAGACAACTACAACCTCCAGCATGACCGGGCAGTCTGCTCCTATAAGCAATGGAGGGTCCTAATGAATAACATCGCGCATGTACAGTGAACTGTGAGAAACTGATACAGAAAGTATGTTAAATAATACCATATCTTTTCATTATACATATATACACTTCTATTTGTTAAAAATGTAAGACCCTGTTACCTTTTCAAAGAATATAAAGCAGTGTTTCCCAAACAGTGTGCCTCCAGCTGTTGCAAAACAGTTTGGCAACAGCTGGAGGCACACTGGTTGGGAAACACTGATTGAAATCATTTAGCACAGACATTCTACTTAATCTGTATTCATGTAGTGATATTATAGTGATGTAGTGATATTATCCCTCATTCATTGCATTTGCATTCATTTTTTTTGGGATCCCCTATAAGGAGTCATTGATAGCAAATGTGTCGTTTTATACAAAAACCTAAGCAATAGGTATTATTCTATTTATAAGAAGTTAAAGGGGTATTCCAGGCAAAAACTTTTTTTTATATATCAACTGGCTCCGGAAAGTTAAACAGATTTGTAAATTACTACTATTAAAAAATCTTAATTCTTCCAATAGTTATTAGCTTCTGAAGTTTTCTGTCTAACTGCTCTATGATGATGTCACGTCCCGGGAGCTGTGCATGATGGGAACATTTCCCCATAGGAACTGCACAGCTCCTGGGACGTGAGTCATCAGAGAGCAGTTAGACAGAAAACAACAACTCAACTTCAGAAGCTAATAACTATTGGAAGGATTAAGAGGGGCATTTACTAATCTTTTACTATGTAGTCTGGTTTTTACCCTGTTTTTTTCTACTTCATTTTTGACTATGTGCGACAAATTTACTAAATTGTTGCACGGCATTAATAAATTTGGCACACATAGGCAAAAGTGGGAAATTTACTTCATGTAGTACAAAAAATAGTCTGTTCCTTTTTCCTGCTGTCTGAATAGGTTTGGCTGCTGGTTTCCTTCTGGATCTTTTGTTTTTGAGTTTTTTTTTAGCTTTTTCACCACATCTAAATAATTCAATAACTACAGTGGTCCCTCAAGTTACAATATTAATTGGTTCCAGGAAAACCATTGTAAGTTGAAACCATTGTATGTTGAGACCAGAACTCTATGGAAACGTGGTAATTGGTTCTAAAGGCACCAAAATGTCATCCAAAATAGGAAAAAGTGACAAAGAAAAATAAGTAGATAACTAATATAGATAAAGCAAATCCTTACATATAAAAGTAAGAAAGATCTGCTGGGAGCTGTAAATTACTGTCTATGTCAGTGTTTCCCAAGCAGGGAGCCTCCAGCTGTTGCAAAACTATAACTCCCAGCATGCCTGGACAGCCAAAGGCTGTCCGGGCATGCTGGGAGTTGTAGTTTTGCAAAAGATGGGGCCACCCTGCTGGGGAAACACTGGTCTATGTAGAGGACAGGAGCGTCTTCAGGGGTCCTGTACAGTACAGGCAATGTCCTAAAAAAGTAATGGAGTCGCCCTCACCTGGTGTCCAAAAGAGCAGCTAACCCTGATACAGGTAAAGTGTACAGAACATGTAATACCAGACACCAGTCAGTGCATACACTTCAGTAATACAGGGGTTTTACCAGTGAATGCCCATTTTGATTGGTTGGTTCTTCCAGCCATTGACACGTTTCACAGATCTGGACTGTCTGTAGCATTGTATGTTGAGTCTGGTTTCAACTTACGATGGTCCAGAAAAGACCATTGTATGTTGAAACTATTGTATGTTGAGGCCATTGTAAGTTGAGGGATCACTGTAAATTGTAGTCATGGCTCAGAAGTGGTAAACGGTGTTTAGTGTGTGTGTGTGTGTTTATTAAATTTTTTTAACACAGTTTTTTTCTCCCTAAATGTACTTACACTTTTTTTTTTTTTTTTTGGTTACTTCTTCTACAGATCTGTGTATCCTGTAAACTCCTTCGGATTCGGTGGACTACTTCGATGACCAGCGTTTTTCTTTGCTTGATGTTAATAAAATGGTTAACGAGGGCTTGTGGGGGAGTGTTTTTTGTAATAAATTTTTTTTTAAACCTGTTGTGTTTTTTTCTTACTTTACTAGACAGGCTTAGTAGTGGAAGCTGTCTTATAGACAGAGTCCATTACTAACCTGGGCTTAGCGCTAGCCACAAAAACAGCTAGCGCTAACCCCCAATTATTACCCCGGTACCCAACACCACAGGGGTGACGGGAAGAGCCGGTACCAACAGGCCCGGAGCGTCAAAAATGGCGCTCCTGGGCCTAGGCGGTAACAGGCTGGCGTTACTTAGGTTGGGGAGGGCCAGTAACAATGGTCCTCGCCCACCCTGGTAACGTCAGGCTGTTACTGTTTGGTTGGTATTTGGTTGAGAATAAAAATAGGGGGACCCTATGCGTTTTTTAAATATATTTAATTATTTATTTAAAAAAAAAAAAAAAAACGCATAGGGTCCCCCCTATTTTCATTCTCAGCCAAATACCAACCAAACAGTAACAGCCTGACGTTCCCAGGGTGGTCGAGGACCATTGTTACTGGCCCTCCCCAGCCTAAATAACGCCAGCCTGTTACCGCTTAGGCCCAGGAGCGCCATTTTTGATGCTCCAGGCCTGTTGGTACCGGCTCTTCCCGGCACCCCTGTGGCGTTGGGTACCGGGGTAATAATAGGGGGTTAGCGCTAGCTGTTTTTGTGGCTAGTGCTAAGCCCAGGTTAGTAATGGACTCTGTCTATAAGACAGCTTCCACTACTAAACCTGTCTAGTAAAGTAAGAAAAAAATACAACAGGTTTTAAAAAAAATTTATTACAAAAAACACTCCCCCACAAGCCCTCGTTAACCATTTTATTAAAATCAAACAAAGAAAAACGCTGGTCATCGAAGTAGTCCACCGAATCCGAAGGAGTCCACAGGATACATGGATCTGAAATGAGAAGAAAACAAAAAAAATGGGTTAGTACATTTATTATCACCTGCTCACACATCTCCCGCCCCGCACGACTACAACTGCCAGCATGCCCTTACAGTAAGGACATGCTGGGAGTTGCAGTTGTGTGGTGCAGGAGATGTGTGGGCAAGTGACAAGCTTGTCCCCTGCCCCCAGCTGCAGGACTACAACTCCCAGCATGCCCTTACAGTAAGGTGGGGCGGAGGCCGGGCACAGTGTTTCCCAACCTGGGACTTGTAGTTTTGCAACATCTGGAGGCACACTGGTTGGGAAACACTGTTTTAGGACAGTGTTTCCCAACCAGGGTGCCTCCAGATGTTGCAAAACTACAAGCCCCAGCATGCCTGGACAGTCAAAGGCTGTCTAGGCATGCTGGGAGTTGTAGTTTTGCAACATCTGGAGGCAACCTGGCTGGGAAACACTGGCCTAAAACAGTGTTTCCCAACCAGGGTGCCTCCAGATGTTGCAAAACTACAAGCCCCAGCATGCCTGGACAGTCAAAGGCTGTCCAGGCATGCTGGGAGTTGTAGTCTTGCAACATCTGGAGGCACCCTGGTTGGGAAACACTGGCCTAAAACAGTGTTTCCCAACCAGGGTGCCTCCAGATGTTGCAAGACTACAACTCCCAGCATGCCTAAACAGCCTTTGGCTGTCCAGGCATGCTGGGAGTTGTAGTCTTGCAACATCTGGAGGCACCCTGGTTGGGAAACACTGTTTTAGGCCAGTGTTTCCCAACCAGGGTGCCTCCAGCTGTTGCTAAACTACAACTCCCAGCATGCCCGGACAGCCAAAGGCTGTCCAGGCATGCTGGGAGTTGTAGTCTTGCAACAACTGGAGGCACCCTGGTTGGGAAGCTTGCGCAACTTACTGGCTTCCGTAGGATCCAGCGCTGCACGACACTGCCGCGCGACACTGCCGCGCGACAGTGCCGCGCGACGATCTCCGTCACCGATCGTCGCTGGAGCCTCGGAAGGGTAAGTGAACTTCTTCGCCGGCCCCCTTCAGCTGTTTAGTTTTGCAACAGCTGGAGGACTACAGTTTACAGACCACACACCAGTGGTCTGCAAACGGTGGCCCTCCAGCTGTTGCAAAACTACAACACCCAGCATGCCCTGACAGCCAAAGCCTATGGCTCTCAGGGCAGGAGCCCGGGCTGACATTACAGTGCAGCCGCCCGGGCTCCTCATACGGCCTCCCCGCTACCCCCCTTGTCTCCCGCCCGGGCTCCTCATACGGCCTCCTCGCTGCCCCCCCCCCCCCCTGTCTCCCGCCCGCGCCGCTCAGCTCCCGCTGCTAGAAGACTACAACTCCCAGCGTGTCCTCACTGTAAGGCCATGCTGGGACTTGTAGTCTTGCAACAGCAGACAGATGGGAGTTGTGTGGCGCTGGCAGGTGAGAGGGGGGGGATGTAAATCACTGTAGTGACTGTAGTGTCCCGATAGCGCAGTGAGGGTAGCGGGGAGAAAGTATGTCGGAGCCCGGGCGGCAGTAGCTTTTCCTGCTCCATGTTGGAGCTGGAGTAAATTTAGTCATTTTTTACGGCCGTTGCGACAGTTTATTGCGCAACTGCGACTGTCTCAGTTAATAAATTCCTGACCACTGCAAGTAAAAACTGAAAACTTGCGTAAATTAAGCGGGAATTTTTTTTTGACTTTCTAGCTCTTGCTAGGGAAAGTCGCACAATTTATAGGGTAGGCGCAATTGCGACAATTTTGCGCCAAAAATAGTCAGAAAAAAATGACTAAACCCCTTAGTAAATGCCCCTCTAAGTTTTTTTAATAGAAGTAATTTACAAATCTGTTTAACTTTCCGGAGCCAGTTGATATATATAAAAAAGTTTTTGCCTGGAATACCCCTTTAAATGGTTTATCCAGGATTATAAAAATAGAGCTGATTTCTTCATTAAAACAGCACCACACTTGTCCTCAGGTTGTGTGCTGTATTGCAGCTCAGTTCCATTAAAGTGAATAAAGCCAAGTTGTAATACCACACACAACCTGAGGACAGGTGTGGCACTGTTCTTCTATTCCTGGATAACCCCTTGAATGGATCTGGAAGATACGGCTTATATTATGGCAACAATTAAATCTGCCCACAGTGCATTTCTATGTGACTGCAGTTGGTGCTTTACTCTTATAAGACTATGTTCACACTGCAGAATTTCTGTGCAGAATCCCGCTGGAAAATTCTGCATGGAAATTTCACAAAATTTACTGCACGTTAACTTCAATAGGGATTCCACTGTCCCATTCCCACAGCAGAATTTGCATTTCGGATTCTGCTAAATTATAAGAAATCCGTCCAGAGCCCCATTGAAGTTTTGAAAGCACAGAAATTTCACTTGAATTACACTTGGGTGAGGGTCTGTTCACGCAGCAGAATTTCCGCTTGCGGAATTCCACCTCAAATTAAAGCCGATAGACTTCTATGGGATTCCGCACTTCCATTCACACTTCCGAATTTCCGCTTGCGGAATTAAGTATGAATGGGAGTGCAGAATCCTATAGAAGTCTATGGGCTTTAATTTGAGGTGGAATTCGGCAAGCGGAAATTCTGCCATATGAATAGACCCTTAAGCTAGGTTCACACTACGGAATCTCTGAGCAGAATTTCTGCCGGAGATTTAGCCAGCGGCGCTAAGACAACACGGACCACATTGCCGTCCCCATAGACGGCAATGCATTTCTGGGTTGATCTTTTGGGAGATCTGCTCATAAATACATTGACATCTATGGGGACGGCAGTGCAGTCCTAGTGCCGCCGGCTTGACCTCCGGCAGAAATTCTGCCCAGAAATTCCACAGCATGAACCCAGCCATAGGCTAGGTTCAGACTACGGAATCTCCGGGCAGAAAATTTTCGCCCGGAGATTCCAAGTTCCACCTGCGCTGAATTAGTCGGCGCTAGGACCGCGCGGACACTGCAGTCTCTTATAGACTGCTATGTGTTCCACTAGGATTTCTGCCTGAAGAAAGAGCAACCCCTTTCTTCAGGCGGAAATTTTCTAGCAGATTTTTCAGCCGGATTTTCCGCTTCACAAATTCCGAAGTGTGAATTTGTGAACGGAAAACCATTCACTACACTATGCATTATAGTAAGCGGAATTTCTGCCGGAAATTTCAAAGCAAAAATTCCGGCGGAAATTCCGTAGTCTGAACCTAGCCTTAGGCTCAAATTCCGCAAAACTGTGAAAAATCTGAAGTATGCTTTGAGCAGAGTAGTAGAAATTTTGCTGTGTGATCATAGCCTAAGGCCATGTTCACATGGCGGAATTTCTGAGCGGAATTCTGCAGGAATATTCTGCTTGGAAATTCCACTGCAGCAGAGTCCCATTGATTTTGATGGAATTTCCGTGGCACATATCTATTCTGATATAATTTTCAGGTGGACATTCCACACACTTTCGGCCATGTGAACTTGACCTGATACAGACGAGGCAGCACAGCTATAGCTGCAGATTCCAGAGAGCAGACAATACAATGGTAGGGTCTGTATCACACACAACATTTATTCTGCGCATGCCATAACATGACTTTGGAATTACAAGAAGAAGAAAAGACAAGTTCTCGGCATACTAGGGGTACGACCCTGCTGGAACTTGTTACTGATCCTGCCTATCTGTGGGATAATAGTGAAGAGAACTCCATGGGGATGGGGAATATAATGGTGGAATTCTTCTCTGCAGCGATATGAGACAGAGTCTGGAGGTAGCGGAGCTGGAGGGCGGCAGGAGATTCGGACATGATCACAGCGGCTTCTTTCAGGGCCCGAGAGGCGTTCATCTCCCCCTCTGCCGCAACCACCTGTATAAAATACAATGTAAAGAGATTAACACCGCAGCCTTATATTACCACTGCCTGCTACAGAAAACGTTATACAGTATATAAAGTACACTTGTATATAGGTCATGTTGATTGTTGAATGTCTAAGGGTAAACTAGTCGGTCTGAGTTCAGCTGGGGTTAAACATATCAGGGTATATATACATTGGTTGAGCTATCAATGTATAATGGAGGCATGAGGCAGTCCATCTACCTATCTTATATCTATCTATCTATCTATCTATCTATCTCATATCTATCTATCTCATATCTACCTATCTATCTATCGCATATCTATCTATCTATCTCATATCTATCTATCTCATATCTATCTATCTCATATCTATCTATCTCTTATCTATCTATCTATTTATCTATCTATATCTATCTCATATCTATCTATCTCTCTCATATCTATCTATTTATCTATCTATCTCATATCTATCTATCTATCTATCTCATATCTATCTATCTCTCTCATATCTATCTCATATCTATCTCATATCTATCATCTATCTCATCTCTATCTATCTATCTATCTATCTCTCTCATATCTATCTATCTATCTATCTATCTATCTCTCTCTCATATCTATCTATATCTATCTCATATCTATCTCTCTCTCTCTCTCATATCTATCTATCTATCTATCTATCTCTCTCTCTCTCTCTCATATCTATCATCTATCTCATATCTATCTATCTATCTATCTATCTCATATCTATCTATCTATCTATCTATCTCTCTCATATCTATCTATCTATCTCTCTCTCTCATATCTATCTATCTATCTATCTCATTTCTATCTATCTATCTATCTCTCTCTCTCATATCTATCTATCTATCTATTTATCTATCTATATCTATCTCATATCTATCTATTTATCTATCTATATCTATATCTATCTCATATCTATCTCTCTCATATCTATCTATCTATCTATCTATCTCTCTCTCTCATATCTATCTATCTCTCTCTCTCATATCTATCTATATCTATCTCATATCTATCTATCTATCTATCTATCTATCTATCTACCTATCTATCTATCTCATATCTATCTATCTATCTCATATCTATCTATCTATTTATCTATCTACCCCATATCTATCTATCTACCCATCTATCTCTCTCTCATATCTATCTATCTATCTAATTTCTATCTATCTATCTATCTCTCTCTCATATCTATCTATCTATCTATCTCTCTATCTATCTCTCTCTCTCTCATATCTATCTATCTCATATCTCTCTCTCATATCTATCTATCTCTCTCATATCTATCTATCTCTCATATCTATCTATCTATCTATCTCTCATATCTATCTATCTATCTATCTATCTATCTATAATCTATCTATCTCATATCTATCTATCTCATATCTATCTATCTCATATCTATCTACCTCATATCTATCTATCTCATATCTATCTATCTAATATCTCTTGTATCTGTCTATTTTATCTCTATCTCTTCTGCTGTCGTTCCAAAGGATAGGGGATAAGATGTCTAATTGAAGGGGTCCCCCTGCTGAGGACCCCTGCGATCTGCACTGCGGCACCCTAGTCATCTGGTGCACTGAGTGAAGTCCGCTCCATGCTGGATGACTGGCGACTACAGCTGCCATGTCCCCTCCATTCATGTCTATGGGAGGAGACATGACAGCTACGTACTTGCCATCATGCCCCCTCCTATAGACATGAATAGAGGGGGTGTGGTGTCAAATCTTCCATGTTCCAGACGCCAATGCTGCCGGCCCGGAAATTGCCGGGGTCCCCACCGGTGGGAGCATCCTGATCAGACATCTTATCCCCTATCCTTTAGATAGGGGAGAAGATGTTTTCCAGCAGAGTACCCCTTTAATGGGACTCTGAAATCAAGCGCAACTGCAGGTCACTATATTATGCTTAAAAATCCACATCTCCTAAAATAACCTTCAGGACTATGAACTTCTGTCAGGAAGTGGTGATAAGTTCCCTGGCACAGAACCGCCTGGATTTGTCCCTATTTACACAGTTTAATGGTTTCATTCACGACAGTTGTGTTTAATTACAGGGTGAACAACCTGCGGTTAGTCATAAAACAATGTACACTGAGCGGCAATACACAAACATCATCATGAGAAATGCTGACGGGCGTTCTGCCACAAGTGTTCTCTACTGAAAGGTAAATCCACACTGGATAGACTCCTGTAGGCTTCTTAAAGTGTTAAGCTTTGTTCACACGGCGGAATCTCTGATCGGAATTCCGCAGGAATATTCCACTTGGAAATCCCATTGATTTAAATGGGATTCTGATGCACGGTGCGATTCTGGAGTCCGCAGAAAGAATAGTCATGTCTATTCTTTTTTGCGGATTCCACTCTGAAATGCCTTGCTATCTATGAGATGGTCCATTTCCGAGCGGTCCTAGAGCCCGCTGGATTATTCAATTGTGCAAAATGTCCAACAGTGTTTTCTGGGCGGACATTCTGCACATTTTCCACCCACATGAACACAGCCTACAAGTAAAGACAAGTAAAGAGTTATCTCCTATTCAGCCATAGTTATCAGCCGCGTGAACCCGACCTTAGAGTACGTTCTGCGCTGAATACTGCTTTGGAATTCTGTGCAGAATTGTAAGTGCACTGCATTTTGTATTGGTTTCAATGGGGATTCCGTTTTGCAGTACAAAATGTGGATCTTACGCTCTGGAATTTCTGTGCAGATTTTCCGCCATCATTCCATGCGCAAAAATCACTGCACGATGGCACAAACCAAAATAGAACAATTCCAATTAGACACGATCGTGAGTAATAGCCGGCTGAAGTGCGTGGCGGTGCGCATTTCACTCCCCAGCTGTCAATCAAATCTGACCCTTTCACTGCATTAATCTATGGAGTGAAAGTTTACAATCGCAGCAGGTCCTTGGACTGAGACCCAGTTGTGATCGTGTCTGACAACATGTAAAAAGTTTATTTTAATGACAGTAACTCTTAAAAGCTCTTTAAGGCTGAGTTTCTATATATATATATTTTTTGGGGGGGAAATGGCTAAGAAAAACGCCAATTCTGCCGCATGGCATTTTTTCGGCTCAAAAACCGCTGCGGACAGTTGTTCGCTGTAAATCAATGAGAAATCGCTAAATTCTTTTTCCACTTGGCGTTTTTCAGTTTGGTGTTTTTTTAATCCTTTTGAAGTTTTTTCACTCTTTTTTGGCGTTTTTCAGCTCCATGGCGGTTTAGCAAAATCGCAGCATGTTGAGCCACAGATATTTTTTCCCCTAAAATCGTGGCATTTTTCTCCCATAGAAGTCTATGGGAGTAAGAAAAACACCATGTGGGTTTTAACTTTGGCTTTTTTTCAGGCGGTTTTTATGCTTTTTTGGACTTTAGCAATCCAAAAAAGTGATGGAGATTCCTTTTTTAATAAAATTTCGTAGGGTACCATTAAAAAAAAATAATAAAAAAACATACAGTAGTGATAGAAAATATTGTATTTAACGAAATTTATTTTTTATAACAAAATTTAAATAAACTTTTAAACAGGGATCAATTTATGTGGGCGGGCATGGCACTAAAAATATAGCCGACAATAATACATATGTAGTGTGTGTGTGTGTTTTTCACTTTTTATTCTTTATTTTTACAGTGGTACTACTACTCCCAGCATGGAACACACACTGTTCCATGATGGGAGTAGTAGTACCTGTACTAATTGACAGATCGCCTGGGTTCCGTTGCGATCCTCCTGTATAATGTATAGATGCGGCCGGCCACTCTTCTATGGTCCCCTGCACTGACGTATATATACACATATTCATATTTCCCACAGAGAGCTGTGATTGGCCAGATGATTCCAGCCAATCACAGCTCTCTGTGGGATATATGAATAGGTGTATATATATTGCATTGCATTGCATTATACAGGAGGATAGCAACGGAACCCGGGCGATCTGTCAATTAGTACAGGTACTACTACTCCCATCATGGAACAGTCTGTTCCATGCTGGGAGTGGTAGTACTACCTAAAAATTTTCAAAAAAGAGAGATGAAAAAAAGTGAAACACACACACTTTATTAAAAATGTATTAAAATTTCATTATAAAAAATATAAATTTCGTTAAATACCGTATTTTTCGCCGTATAAGACGCACTTTTTCTTCCCCACAACTGGAACGAAAAAGTTGGTGCGTCTTATACGGCGAATACACACCTATCGCGGCGGTCCCTGCAGCCATCAACGGCCGGGACCCGCGGCTAATACAGGACATCACCGATTGCGGTGATGCCCTGTATTAACCCTTCAGACACGGCGATCAAAGCTGACCGCCGCGTCTGAAGGGAAAGTGACACTAACCCGGCTGTTCAGTCGGGCTGTTCGGGACCGCCGCGATTTCACCGTGGCGGTCCTGAACAGCCCGACTGAATAGCCGGGTTAGTGCTTACAGGACACCGGGAGGGACCTTACCTGCCTCCTCGGTGTCTTCTCCGTTCAGGGATCCCCTGTATGGCCGGCGCTCTCCTTCCTCATCATCACGTCATCGCGTATGTGCGTCAGCGTGCGTAACGACGTGATGACGGCGACGGAGAGCGAGGATACCCGGCCGGCAGCAGAGACGTTCCGGAGCGACGGGGAGACGGCGACAGCGATGGTGCGACATCCAGGGCAGCGGTGACGGGTCCGGAGCGGCGGGGACACGTGAGTATTACCTCCTATGCAGTGGTCTTCAATCTGCGGACCTCCAGATGTTGCAAAACTACAACTTCCAGCATGCCCGGACAGCCAACGGCTGTCCGGGCAAGCTGGGAGTTGTAGTTTTGCAACATCTGGAGGTCCACAGGTTGAAGACCACTATTGGGTTCAAAATCTTTATTTTTTTAGATTTTGCACCTATAAATTGGGTGCGTCTTATACGCCGGTGCGTCCTATAGGGCGAAAAATACGGTACACTTTTTTCCCATCACTACTGCATCCTTTTTTTTTTTTTTTTTTGGTACCCAACAAATTTTGGGTACCAAAAAAAAAACGCCAAAGGGGCCAAAAATGCAATTTCCACTCAAATGAAACACACGCCAGAAAAAACGCCAGACGCAGGAAATTGCATGGGCGTTTTGTCGGGGATTTTTTCTTGCGTTTTTTTCAAACCAAAAAACACAGGACATAAAAACAAGTAGAAACTTAGCCTAAAAGATCAGAAGACACTTTCTATAGGAGGGAATAGAGGAACAGCTTACTCCCTAATGTAGATGAGCTCATAGAAAAGCAGAACGCCTACTATGTAAGCCAGTGTTTCCCAACCAGTGTGCCTCCAGCTGGTGCAAAACTACAACTCCCTGCTTTTGGCTGCCCGGGCATGCTGGGAGTTGTAGTTTTTCCACAGCTGGAGGCACACTGGTTGGGAAACACCAACCATGCAAACATCAATTGGGATCAATGGTATAAAAGGCCGACATCAGTGAGAATGTTGCCTATGGTTGTGCCATGTGCTAATGATGAGAGACACCATTTACAATTCAATGTGCTACACATACTAAGAACAATGGGGGAGATTTATCAAAACCTGTGCAGAGGAAGAGTGGTGCAGTTGCCCATAGCAACCAATCAGATTGCTTCTTTCATTTTCCACAGGCCTCTAAAGAGGCCTGTGGAAAATGAAAGAAGCAATCTGATTGGTTGCTATGGGCAACTGCACCACTCTTCCTCTGCACAGGTTTTGATAAATCTCCCCCAATATGATTTGGCACCTTCGCTCTGGCTTCACGGGCGGCTTCTGCTTCAGCGGCCATCGCTCTCTGTAAGGATGACGGCAACTTGACGTCTTTTATTTCCACGCGTTCCACTTTAATTCCCCATTCTTTGGTAGCATCGTAGAGAATTCTCTGTAGATACAACAGGATACACATGATCTTCTAATAATCAATGAGAAAAACAGTACAGACCAAAAGTTTGGAAACACCTTCTCATTCAAAGAGTTTTCTTTATGTTCATGACTATGAAAATTGTAGATTCACACTGAAGGCATCAAAACTATGAATTACCGCATGTGGAATTATAGACATAACAACTGAAAATATGTCCTATTCTAGGTGGAAAGGGTCCCCAAGTGCAGTCACAAAACCATAAAGAGCCTCAAAGAAACTGGCTGAAATGCGGAGCGCCCCAGGAAAGGAAGACCAAGAGTCACCTCTGCTGCGGAGGATAAGTTCATCCCAGTCACCAGCAATCTCAGAAGTCGCAGGTTAACAGCAGCTCAGATTAGAGACCAGGTCAATGCTACACAGAGTTCTAGCAGCAGACACGTCTCTAGAACAACTGTTAAAGGGGTACTCCGGCGCTTACACATCTTATCCCCTATCCAAAGGATAGGGGATAAGATGCCTGATCGCGGGAGTCCCGCCGCTGGGGACCCTCAGGATCATGCACGCGGCACCCCGTTTGTAATCAGTCCCAGGAGCGTGTTCGCTCCGGGTCTGATTACCGGTGGCCGCAGGGCTGCCCCCGTGTGACGTCACGCTCCACCCCTCAATGCAAGCCTACGGGAGGGGGCGTGATAGCGATCAGGCATCTTATCCCCTATCCTTTGGATAGGGGATAAGATGTGTAAGCACCAGAGTACCCCTTTAAGAGGAGACTGTGTGAATCAGGCCTTCATGGTAGAATATCTGCTAGGAAACCACTGCTAAGGACAGGCAACAAGCGGAAGAGACTTGTTTGGGCTAAAGAACACAAGGAATGGACATTAGACCAGTGGAAATCTGTGCTTTGGTCTGATGAGTCCAAATTTGAGATCTTTGGTTCCAATCATTGTGTCTTTGTGCGAAGCAGAAAAGGTGAAGGGATGAACTCTACATGCCTGGTTCCCACTGTGAAGCATGGAGGAGGAGGTGTGATGGTGTGGAGGAGGGGGTGTGAAGGTGTGGGGGGGGGGCTTTGCTGGTGACACTGTTGGGGATTTATTCAAAATTGAAGGCATACTGAACCAGCATGGCTACCACAGCATCTTGCAGCGGCTGCTATTCCATCCGGTTTGCGTTTAGTTGGACCATCATTTATTTTTCAACAGGACAATGACCCCAGACACGTCCAGGCTGTGTAAGGGCTATTTGACCAAGAAGGAGAGCGATGGGGTGCTGCCCCAGATGACCTGGCCTCCACAGTCACCGGACCTGAACACAATGAAGGCAAAAGGGCCAACAAGTGCTAAGTATCTCTGGGAACTCCTTCAAGACTGCTGGAAGACCATTTCAGGTGACTACCTCTTGAAGCTCATGCAAAGTGGGCAAAGCAGTAATCAAAGTGAAAGGTGGCTAGAACCTAGAATATGACATTTTTTCAGTTGTTTCACACTTTTTTTGTTATGTATATAATTCCACACGTGTTAATTCATAGTTTTGATGCCTTCAGTGTGAATCTACAATTTTCATAGTCATCAAAATAAAGAAAACTCTTTGAATGAGAAGGTGTGTCCAAACTTTTGGTCTGTACTGTATATTAACCCCTCAAGGACTTAGCCCCTTTTCACCTTAAGGATTCGGAAGTTTTTTACACATCTGACCACTGTCACTTTAAACATTAATAACTCTGGAATGCTTTTAGTTATCATTCTGATTCCGAGACTGTTTTTTCGTGACATATTCTACTTTAACATAGTGGCAACATTTTATGGTAACTTGCATCCTTTCTTGGTGAAAAATCCCAAAATTTTATGAAAAAAGTGAAAATTTTGCATTTTTCTAACTTTGAAGCTCTCTGCTTGTAAGGAAAATGGATATTCAAAAAAAAAATTTTTTGGTTCACATATACAGTGGGGGACATTTACTAATCTAGTCTATTCTGGGTATGCTTATAGACCAGCGTATGTGGTAGTCTCCTGTCTATTGTGCTCCTAATTTATCAAAGGTCTCACAGCCCTTCATAAATTCTGTACTCAGACTTCAGGATCTACAGCTTAAACTGCATTTAGACCTGCTCCAACATGGTCTGACATTTCAGTGTATTTTGGGCAGATGTGACTTGTCGCACAAAAGTCGCACTTGATAAATTCAGCATCAATGCATTTTCCAATGCATTTCTGTCTAAAATAGACTTGCATGCATCATGTTCTAAAAATCCTCTAGAGCAAAAGTCGCAGAAAAGTCGCACATATTTAGACTGCGACTTTCTGTGCGACAAATTTAGACAGGAAAAACCAGTCTAAATCGTTTGATAAATCTCCCCCAATATGTCTACTTTATGTTTGAATCATAAAATTTATGAGTTTTTACTTTTGGAAGACACCAGAGGGCTTCAAAGTTCAGCAGCAATTTTCCAATTCAAAAAATTTTCAAACTCAATATTTTTCAGGGACCAGTTCAGTTTGGAGTGGATTTGAAGGGTCTTCAAATTAGAAATACCCCATAAAAGACCCCATTATAAAAACTACACCCCCCAAAGTATTCAAAATGACATTAAGTCAGTGTTTTAACCCTTTAGGTGTTTCCCAGGAATAGCAGCAAAGTGAAGGAGAAAATTCAAAATCTTCATTTTTTACCCTCGCATGTTCTTGTAGACCCAATTTTTGAATTTTTGCAAGGGGTAAAAGAAGAAAATTTTTACTTGTATTTGTAGCCCAATTTCTATCCAGTAAGCACATACCTCATATGTCTATGAAAAGTATTCGGTGGGCGCAGTAGAGGGCTCAGAAGGGAAGGAGCGACAAGGGGATTTTGGAGAGAAAATTTTTCTGAAATGGTTTTTGGGGGGCATGTCACATTTAGGAAGCCCCTAGGGTGTCAAAACAGCAAAAAAAAAAAAAACACATGGCATACCATTTTGGAAACTAGACCCCTCGGGAAATGTAACAAGGGATAAAGTGAGCCTTAATACCCCACAGGTGTTTCATGACTTTTGCAAATGTAAAAAAAAGAAAAGAAAAAAAAATTGACCTAAAATGCTTGTTTTCCCAAAAACTTTACATTTATAAAAAGGGTAATAGCAGAAAATACCCCCCAAAATTTGAAGCCCAATTTCTCCTGATTCAGAAAACACCCCATATGGGGGTGAAAAGTGCTCTGCTGGCGCACTACAGGTCTCAGAAGAGGAGTAGTCACATTTGGGTTTTTGGAAGCAAATTTTGCTCTGGGGGCATGCCGCATTTAGCAAAAAAAAAAAAAAAAAAAACACATAGCATACTATTTTGGAAACTAGACCCCTCGGGGAACGTAACAAGGGGTTAAGTGAACCTTTATACCCCACAGGTGTTTCACGACTTTTGCATATGTAAAAAAAAATTATTTATTTTTTACCTAAAATGCTTGTTTTCCCAAAAATTTTACATTTTTAAAAACTGTAAAAGCAGAAAATACCCCCCCCCCCAAAAAAAAAATTTGTAACACAATTTCTCCCGAGTACGGCGATACCCCATATGAAGCCCTAAACTGTTGCCTTGAAATATGACAGGGCTCCAAAGTGAGAGCGCCATGCCCATTTGAGGCCTAAATTAGGGATTGCATAGGGGTGGACATAGGGGTATTCTACGCCAGTGATTCCCAAACAGGGGGCCTCCAGCTGTTGTAAAACTCCCAGCATGCCTGGACAGTCAGTGGCTGTCTGGTAATACTGGGAGTACTTGTTTTGCAACAGCTGGAGGCTCCGTTTTGGAAACAGTGGCGTACCAGACGTTTTTTATTTTTATTGGGGAGGGGGGCTGTGTAGGGGTATGTGTATATGTAGTGTTTTTTACTTTTTATTTTATTGTGTGTTAGTGTAGTGTAGTGTTTTTAGGGTACAGTCACATGGGCGGGGGTTCGTTGCTTTGGTAAGTGAGCTCTGTAGGCCTTTTCCCTTAGGTTTGCTTTTGTGTGACATATTTATTATACTATCACAGTGGGTTGATAAATTTGGTTCACATTTTTCCCCTAAATGTACTAACCCATTTTTTTGTTTTTTTGTTTTCATTTCAGATCCGTCTATCCTGTGGGCTACTTCAGATTTGGTGGACTATGATGATCAGCGTTTTTTATTCATTTAATATTAACAACATTTTGTAATGAGGACTTGTGGGGGGGGGGAGTGTTTTTTAAAATAAAAGTTTTTAATTGTGTTTTTTATTTTTATTTTTTATTTACTTTACTTACAAGCTTAGGCTGCATTCACACCACATTTTTGCAATACAGTTCCTGTATACGTTTTCTATGTGAAAACCGTATGGAACCGTATTGAAAACCGTATGGAACCGTATTGAAAACCGTATGCATTGACTTTCCAATGAAAACCGTATGCCAAAAGATGCATCCGGTTGTGTCCGTTTTGTATCCTGTACGGTTTTGTCAGTTTTTTTTCCCGTACCCAAAACCGTAGTCTACCACGTATTTGGTCCGGGTGAAAAACTGTATTAAACCGTCTACGTTTTTTTTAAAACTTGGGAGTCAATGGGAACCGTACAGAACTGTATTTGCGTATGGTTCCATATGGTTTTCACCATACGTTTTTTGACTTTGCACAGTTTTTTTTCTTGGAATTTCAATCAAACAAGTGAAACTTTATTCATAATGGAGTGAAAAGTTAAAAACTTATAAATTTTTTTCTTAAAAAAACGGATGCAACCGGACATCATTTTTTAAACCGTATACGGTTTTTATCTGTATATGGGTTAAAATTTGTACACACGTTTTGATACAGTTTAGTCCGGTTTTGAGGAATCAGTTTTTCATCAAAAGCCTGATACAGGAACTGTATTGCAAAAACGTGGAGTGAATGCACCCTTAGTAGTGAAAGCCATCTTATAGACGGAGTCCTTTACTAAGCCGGGGCTTAGCGTTAGCCCTGAAAACAGCTAGCGCTAACCACCGATTATTACCCCCGTACCCACCGTCACAGGGGTGCCGGGAACAGCCGCTACCAACAGGCCCAGAGCATCAAAAATGGCGCTCCTGGGCCTAGCCAGTAACAGGCTGGTGTTATTTAGGCTGGGGAGGACCAGTAACAATGGTCCTTGCCCACCCTGGTAACGTTAGGCTTGGTACCTGGCTGAGAATAAAAATACAGGGAACCCTATGTGTTTTTCTTTTATTATTTAATTATTTATGGGGAAAAAAATGCATAGGGTTCCCCATATTTTCATTCTCAGCTAAATACCAACCAAGCAGCAACAGCCTGACGTTACTAGGGTGGGTGAGGACCATTGTTACTGACCCTCCCCAGCCTAAATAATGCCAGCCTGTTACGGCCTAGGCCCAGGAGCGCCATATTAGATGCTCCGGGCCTGTTGGTAGCGGCTCTTCCCGGCACCCCTGTGGTGGTGGAAACTTTTATTCCAAAAAACACTCTGAAGCCCTCGTTAACCATTTTATTAACAATAAACAAAAAAAAAAAAAACACTGGTCATCGTCGTAGTCCACAGGATACACTGATCTGAAATGAGAAAGAAAAAAAAAAACAAGGAAAACAGGTTAGTACATTTATTGTAACCCACCCGCACATTTCCCGCCTGCACTGCACCGCATGACTACAACTCCCAGCATGCCCTCCTTACAGTAAGGACATAATGGGAGTTGTCATCATACAGCAGGGCTGGGGGGAGATGTGCAAGCGGGTAACAAGTTTGTCACCTGCCCCCACTGCATGACTACAATAAGGACATGCTGGTAAGTAAGTACAGTAAGTACAGCACAGGTTATAAGAGAAGACAGTACAGCACAGGTTATAAGAGAATACAGAACAGCACAGGTTATAAGAGAATACAGAACAGCACAGGTTATAAGAGAAGACAGAACAGCACAGGTTATAAGAGAATACAGTACAGCACAGGTTATAAGAGAATACAGTACAGCACAGGTTATAAGAGAATACAGTACAGCACAGGTTATAAGAGAATACAGTACAGCACAGGTTATAAGAGAATACAGTACAACACAGGTTATAAGAGAATACAGTACATCACAGGTTATAAGAGGATACAGTACAGCACAGGTTATAAGAGAAGACAGTACAGCACAGGATATAAGAATACAGTACAGCACAGGATATAAGAGAATCCAGTACAGCACAGGTTATAAGAGAATACAGTACAGCACAGGTTATAAGAGAATACAGAACAGCACAGGTTATAAGAGAATACAGTACAGCACAGGTTATAAGAGAATACAGGACAGCACAGGTTATAAGAGAATACAGTACAGCACAGGTTATAAGAGAATACAGTACAGCACAGGTTATAAGAGAATACAGTACAACACAGGTTATAAGAGAATACAGTACATCACAGGTTATAAGAGAATACAGTACAGCACAGGTTATAAGAGAAGACAGAACAGCACAGGATATAAGAATACAGTACAGCACAGGATATAAGAGAATCCAGTACAGCACAGGTTATAAGAGAATACAGTACAGCACAGGTTATAAGAGAATACAGAACAGCACAGGTTATAAGAGAATACAGTACAGCACAGGTTATAAGAGAATACAGAACAGCACAGGTTATAAGAGAATACAGTACAGCACAGGTTATAAGAGAATACAGTACAGCACAGGTTATAAGAGAATACAGTACAGCACAGGTTATAAGAGAATACAGTACAACACAGGTTATAAGAGAATACAGTACATCACAGGTTATAAGAGAATACAGTACAGCACAGGTTATAAGAGAAGACAGTACAGCACAGGTTATAAGAGAATACAGTACAGCACAGGTTATACGAGAATACAGTACAGTACAGGTTATAAGAGAATACAGTACAGCACAGGTTATAAGAGAATACAGTACATCACAGGTTATAAGATAATACAGTACAGCACAGGTTATACGAGAATACAGTACAGTACAGGTTATAAGAGAATACAGTACAGCACAGGTTATAAGAGAATACAGTACATCACAGGTTATAAGAGAATACAGAACTGCACAGGTTATAAGAGAAGACAGTACAGCACAGGTTATAAGAGAATACAGAACTGCACAGGTTATAAGATAATATAGTACAGCACAGGTTATAAGAGAAGACAGTACACCACAGGTTATAAGAGAATACAGTACAGCACAGGTTATAAGAGAAGACAGTACATCACAGGTTATAAGAGAATACAGTACAGTACAGGTTATAAGAGAATACAGAACAGCACAGGATATAAGAGAATACAGTACAGC
Source organism: Hyla sarda (assembly GCF_029499605.1). Classification (NCBI taxonomy): domain Eukaryota; kingdom Metazoa; phylum Chordata; class Amphibia; order Anura; family Hylidae; genus Hyla; species Hyla sarda. Next base: position 458,137,309 of record NC_079190.1, read on the forward strand.
ACAGGTTATAAGAGAATACACTACATCACAGGTTATAAGAGAATACACTACATCACAGGTTATAAGAGAAGACAGTACAGCACAGGTTATAAGAGAATACAGTACAGCACAGGTTATAAGAGAAGACAGTACAGCACAGGTTATAAGAGAATACAGAACAGCACAGGTTATAAGAGAATACAGAACAGCACAGGTTATAAGAGAATACAGTACATCACAGGTTATAAGAGAATACAGTACAGCACAGGATATAAGAGAATACACTACATCACAGGTTATAAGAGAAGACAGTACAGCACAGGTTATAAGAGAATACAGTACATCACAGGTTATAAGAGAATACACTACATCACAGGTCATAAGAGAAGACAGTACAGCACAGGTTATAAGAGAATATAGTACAGTACAGGTTATAAGAGAAGACAGTACAGCACAGGTTATAAGAGAATACAGAACAGCACAGCTTATAAGAGAATACAGTACATCACAGGTTAAAAGAGAAGACAGTACAGCACAGGATATAAGAGAATACAGTACATCACAGGTTAAAAGAGAAGACAGTACAGCACAGGTTATAAGAGAATACAGTACAGCACAGGTTATAAGAGAATACAGTACATCACAGGTTAAAAGAGAAGACAGTACAGCACAGGATATAAGAGAATACAGTACATCACAGGTTAAAAGAGAAGACAGTACAGCACAGGTTATAAGAGAATACAGAACAGCACAGGATATAAGAGAATACAGTACAGCACAGGTTAAAAGAGAAGACAGTACAGCACAGGTTAAAAGAGAAGACAGTACATCACAGGTTAAAAGAGAAGACAGTACATCACAGGTTAAAAGAGAAGACAGTACATCACAGGTTAAAAGAGAAGACAGTACAGCACAGGTTTTAAGAGAATACAGAACAGCACAGGATATAAGAGATGACAGTACAGCACAGGTTATAAGAGAATACAGTACAGCACAGGTTATAAGAGAATACAGTACAGCACAGGTTAAAAGAGAAGACAGTACATCACAGGTTAAAAGAGAAGACAGTATATCACAGGTTAAAAGAGAAGACAGTACAGCACAGGTTATAAGAGAATACAGAACAGCACAGGTTATAAGAGAATACAGAACAGCACAGGATATAAGATAATACAGTACAGCACAGGATATAAGAGAATACAGTACATCACAGGTTATAAGAGAATACAGTACAACACAGGATATAAGAGAATACAGTACATCAAAGGTTATAAGAGAAGACAATACAGCACAGGTTATAAGAGAAGACAATACAGCACAGGTTATAAGAGAAGACAATACAGTACAGGATATAAGAGAATACAGAACAGCACAGGATATAAGAGAATACAGTACAGCACAGGTTATAAGAGAAGACAATACAGCACAGGTTATAAGAGAAGACAATACAGCACAGGTTATAAGAGAAGACAATACAGCACAGGTTATAAGAGAATACAGAACATCACAGGATATAAGAGAATACAGTACAGCACATGTTATAAGAGAAGACAATACAGCACAGGATATAAGAGAATACAGTACAGCACAGGATATAAGAGAATACAGTACAGTACAGGTTATAAGAGAATACAGTACAGCACAGGTTATAAGAGAATACAGTGCAGCACAGGTTATAAGAGAATACAGTACAACACAGGTTATAAGAGAATACAGTACAGCACAGGTTATAAGAGAATACAGTACAGCACAGGGTATAAGAGAATACAGTACAGCACAGGATATAAGAGAATACAGTGCAGCACAGGTTATAAGAGAATACAGTGCAGCACAGGTTATAAGAGAAGACAATACAGCACAGGTTATAAGAGAATACAGTACAGCACAGGATATAAGAGAATACAGTAGAGCACAGGATATAAGAGAATACAGTACAGCACAGGTTATAAGAGAAGAGAATACAGCACAGGATATAAGAGAATACAGTACAGCACAGGTTATAAGAGAATACAGTACAGCACAGGTTATAAGAGAAGACAATACAGCACAGGTTATAAGAGAATACAGTACAGCACAGGATATAAGAGAATACAGTACAGCACAGGATATAAGAGAATACAGTACAGCACAGGTTATAAGAGAAGACAGTACAGCACAGGATATAAGAGAATACAGAACAGCACAGGTTATAAGAGAATACAGTACAGCACAGGATATAAGAGAAGACAGTACAGCACAGGATATGAGAGAATACAGTACAGCACAGGTTATAAGAGAATACAGTACAGCACAGGTTATAAGAGAAGACAATACAGCACAGGATATGAGAGAATACAGTACAGCACAGGGTATAAGAGAATACAGTACAGCACAGGATATAAGAGAATACAGTACAGCACAGGTTATAAGAGAAGACAGTACAGCACAGGATATAAGAGAATACAGAACAGCACAGGTTATAAGAGAATACAGTACAGCACAGGATATAAGAGAAGACAGTACAGCACAGGATATGAGAGAATACAGTACAGCACAGGTTATAAGAGAATACAGTACAGCACAGGTTATAAGAGAAGACAGTACAGCACAGGATATGAGAGAATACAGTACAGCACAGGTTATAAGAGAATACAGTACAGCACAGGTTATAAGAGAATACAGAACAGCACAGGTTATAAGAGAATACAGTACAGCACAGGATATGAGAGAATACAGTACAGCACAGGTTATAAGAGAATACAGTACATCACAGGTTATAGGAAGTTTTGATAATGTGATAAGAAGCTCAAATCCATTGAGTCCCCTGTTTTTGGAATCAAAAAACAGTATAATTTTAGCTTCAAATATCTTTTTCTCTTGTGTGTTTTTGAAATCCCCTCTCGGTATCTTGATTGTAAGGTCATGTATGGAGTGGCCTGTTTGGGTCAAATGGTGTCCAACTGGGGTGCAGTAGTCATTTTCTTTATGGCGGTTGATGGAATGTCTGTGTAGATTCATCCTTTCGTTGAGTTTTTGGCTGGTTTCACCAATGTAGCATCCTGTGTCACACTTGGTGCATTGTATCATGTAGACCACATTTGAGGATGTGCAGGAGTATAGTCCCTTAACGTTAAAGGGGTTGTGCAGGAAAAAACTTTTTTGTTGAAATCAACTGGCTCCAGAAAGTTAAACAGATTTGTATATTACTTCTATTAAAAAATCTTAATCCTTCCAATAATTCAGCTGCTGAAGTTGAGTGGTTCTTATCTGTCTGGAAACAGTGCTCTCTGCTGACATCTCTGCTTGTCTCAGGAACTGCACAGAGCAGAATAGGTTTGCTGTGGGAATTTTCTTCTACTCTGGACAGCTCCCGAGACACGTGTCATCAGAGAGCACTTAGACAGAAAAGAACAACTCAACTCAGCTCATAAGTACTGAAAGGATTAATATTTTTTATTGGAATTAATTTACATATCTGTTTAACTTTCTGGAGCCAGTTGATTTAAAGGGGTTATCCAGGATTTATATATATATATATATATATATATATATATATATAAATCCTGGATAACCCCTTTAAATGTCTTGTTGTTGTGGGTGGCTTCATTCTTGGTGCAGATATGTTGGAAGAGTTTACTATCATTCTCTCCAAGCACTAAACTGGATGACATCAAACTATACTCAGACTTGGAAGTATTCTTTAGGAGACTGCGACTAAAAGAGTACTATAACAAGAAAGAGGATAGTACCACAACAACCCTGGATTACAATATCAAGAAAAAGAATTCAGATTTTACCCCATCACCAAGACACAACAGCAAACTGGACAGCTACATTGCAAGTTTCAGACTAAGAACAGCATCCTTGGTCACAAAACACCATAATAAAACCAACTCAATCCATCAAAAACTTAAAGGGGTTATCCAGGCAAAAACTTTTTTTTAGATATCAACTGGCTCCGAAAAGTTAAACAGATTTGTAAATGACTTCTATTAAAAAATCTTAATCCTTCCAATAGTTATTAGCTTCTGAAGTTTTCTGTCTAACTGCTCAATGATGATGTCATGGGAGCTGTGCATGATGGGAGAATATCCCTTGCATGATGGGAGAATATCCCCAAAGGAGCTGGACAGCTCCCGGGACGTGAGTCATCAGAAAGCAGTTAGACAGAAAACAGCAACTCAACTTCAGAAGCTAATAACTATTGGAAGGATTAAGATTTTTTAATAGAAGTAATTTACAAATCTGTTTAACTTTCCGGAGCCAGTTGATATATATAAAAAAGTTTTTGCCTGGAATACCCCTTTAAGGAATAATTAAACCATAACAATCAAACCAGCACACAAGGGAGGAGCAGTGGTGATAATGAACACTGAGGACTACATCAAAGAGGGAATTCTCTTTTGCATCTCACTTGGTCCTGCTTAATTACTAGTCTTTCCCCTGCTCCCCCTCCCTCCCCCTTTTTCTCATTCTTATCTATTTAGTCTGTGTTCCCATAACAGGACAATTTATGGCCCATCTTAGTGTGAATTCTCCACATCTATTGTTTTAACCCCTGCATATTTGTGAGACATAACCTGTCTTCTGCTTGTGAGCTTAGATTTGCTTTAGACTTGATTAAGGGAGGAATCCCGAAAGGTTCTCTACAAAATGCTGTTAGTCCAATAAAAAAGGTATTACAAGATACTGCAACATTTTTTGATTTTACATCTGCATCACTGGACTAATACGGCTACTCAAATTTACTATATTATTTATATATGTATATATATATATATATATATATATATATATATATATATATATACTCCTACACAAATAGGATGTCACAGGATACAGGAAGAAGAGGAAATCACTGGGGACTGGCAGCGGGGGATCAGGGAAGGTGACTATGGTTTATTTTTTATTTTTGCAGCAGCTATAAAATTGCCCTCAGAAAACCCCTTTATGGTATGTTTACACATACATAATTCCCGACCAACATGTCAAAAGTTTTCAACAGCAGGGGTCTGAGGGTTCAGATCTCCGCCTATCATGAGAACCAGCCGGAAGAAGTCTGCACTGTTGCATGCTCCTCTCCCTGCTCTGTGTCACGTGACCAAGACACACTCCATAGACTTAAATTGCAAGTGTTTCTCAAGCATGTGACACGGAACAGGGAGCATTTGCAAACTTCTCCTGGCTTGTTCTCCTGAACGGTGAAGGTCTGAACACTCAGACCCCAGCCGATCAAAACTTTTGACAAATTCGCTAGGAAATGTAAAAAGTTTCTCCAAATGACAGGTATATATATATATATGAGAATGCTTGATGAATTCTATTGATGACGTCGCTGCTGGACATGGGTTGAATAAAAGTCAACATTTTTTCACTATTTTTGGAGTTCTGCATAGCTGTTTCCTATATATATATATATATATATATATATATATATATATATATAAAATAGTAAAAACATATGCAGGTTGGTGCATGGCAGTATACACCTTTATTTGTTCCTGGCTGGCGTCAACAGATCTTCTCTCTACGATCCCAGTTAGGAATATTGTAATAATTAACCATACTGAAACGGTCTGTATACAGTAATCATTAACTACAGAAGTTATATATATAGCAAAGAGGTAGGCTATTCTTATACAGGTGGCTAAATCCACTATCCAATTATGGTCAGTCCACACGCAGAAGATTGGACTGAAAATGTGCTGGAAATTCTCCACTAATAACCACAGTTGGTTCCTGCAGTAATTATGACAGACATGTAAATTTCTCGCTAACTAGCCTGTAGCCTGCAAAAATGTCATAAATGTGCATGATTCTACATTAAGGGGTTAAAATGTACACTGCATATCTGTTTCTGCATGGAAAATAAATCTACAGTATCTCCATTTTACTAGTAGCATAATCTGCAGTGGATTTTACTTGCAATGCACTTACATGCTTTACTGTGACCTAAGGGGTTAACCTGTCTGTGCAGGGGATCACATGCTTGCATCTAGCCAACCAGGGCTCCAACCCTGCCCTCCCACAAATCTGCTGGACAGGGTGGAGATTAGTCAGGGAGAGAGTTGTGAGGAGAGAGAAGATGACTTCTAGACCTCTGCCGTGGACCTGTACCTCACCACATGATTATTCCAGAGCTACAGCACCCTTCCCAATATCCCGCTGGCCAGGACAACTATTGAATAGAAGCAAGACTGCAGTGGGGAGAAGAGCCAAGGTCCATAGTTTGGAGACCACTGACTTAAAGGAGACCGGCATTAAAATAGCCACAGGATAGGGGATAAGTGTCCGATCTACCGTACGAGGCCCTGACATTGCCGTGCTGTGCATCGGCTAATGCGCGTGTTGTCAACCGAGGTTGATGAACATGCCCTCCCCCCCCCCCCCATACAGCTCTATGGGAGAGGCGGGGATGCACGTACGCTGCATCCCTGCCTCTCCCATAGAGATACATAAAGGGGGCGTGTTGGCCGCGGTGTCATGCTGTTGCCGGCACGCCTTCTGCATGGGAGAGGGCCTTGTGCGTCCCAGCGTACAGCCCCCCCCCCCCCCCCCCCCCCCGATCAGACATAAGATTTTTCACTGCAGATTTCCTTTATAGCATTGCTTTTTCATAAATGTTGCTACATGACAGCAAGCAGCTGCAGGGAATCCTTGTTCCTACATATAAAATCTAAGGTGGTATCTATAACCATCAAAATATGTTCCCATACTCACACTCATAAGTTCAGCCATTTCTTCGCGGTCTGTTAGAATCTCGGTCAGGCTTTTGGTGCCCAGCATATTCCGTAATGTGGTTTGTGCCAACATCTGAGTAGCTTGGTTGGCGTTGTCCACTTTAACTACTGTAACAATTGGATTGAAAATACGGTAGAAGACCACAGCATCAACCATGATGGTAACAGAATCTTTGGTGAGAACCTGCAGTTGAGATAAAACATAGCTGCTATACAAGCGCACATCAATTTACAGCACAAATGCCCAATCCTTAATAATATAATAATAATGAAAATCAATGGGCTCTCTGTGTAGCACAAAACAGGAAATTGAAAAAAAAATAATGCAATTTAGCAACTTTTGGGGTCTTCCGTTTCTACGCAGTGCACACTACACAGTCGATTAGAACAAAACCCAACTTATATAGGTTTATTTTACTACTTTAAAAAAATAATAACTTTTTGTATGAAAATGTGTATGTTTAATTGTCCTGACCCCTATAACTTTTATTTTTGTGTATATGAGGGCACATTTTTTTGCACCATGGTCTTAAGTTTTTAGTTCTACCATTTTTGTGTTGATTAACTTGTTGAATGCTTTTTATTCATTTTTTATGGTATATGAAGTGACCAAAAATATGCAATTCTTTAGTATTTTTTTATATTTATGCCATTGAGAGTGTGGTTTACTTAAAGGAGTAATGCGGCACAACACTTTTCCCTTCCCTTGTGCCCAGGCTGCAAAAATGAAGAAAAGAAAAACTTTAACTTACCCTACTTTCCCCCGTTGCGCTGATATCGGCGTCCTGTTCCTCCAGTGCTGCTCTGCTTTCTGCTTCTTGGGCTCGAATCATCACACTGCAGTCAGCGTATCGCCGGCCGCAGCGATGTCCCGCCTCGGCCGGTGATAGGCTGAGCGCACTATCATGTAAGAGCCCAGGTAGTTTGTTTTTTCAGTTTTTGCAGCCCGGGCACAAGGGAAAAGTGTTGCGCCGCAGCTCTCCTTTAACATTATATTTTAATAGTTAATAGTTACGCAGGCTACGATACCACATATGATTATATTTCATTTTGTTTACATAATTTTAGTTTTAAAAAAATGGAAAAGGCGGGGGTGATTCAAACTTTTATTAGGGAAGGGGTTGATTTATAAAATGTTTTTTTTTTTTTTTGCACTTTATTTTTTAGTCCCAATAGGGGACTATTACCTGCAATTTTTAGATTACATACACTGATCAATGTTGCTTCATAGAAGAGCATTGACCAGTGTTATTGTTGCTCTATTGCTACAGCCTGGCTGACTGCAGGATAGAAGCGGTGATCAGAGGCAGGGAAGCAGGTAAGAGACTTCCTGCCATCCTGACAGCTAATCAGGACACCACGATTTCGCAGTGGATATCCTGATCAGCTACCCCGAGCTTTTTGTTTATTATCATTTTTGTCAATTTCAAGATTATGGGTAATTCTGTCTTTAAAGGAAGGGTACCAACAATTTTTTCCTTGTCTGTGTATCTATCTATTTATCTATATATTTATATATAATATACATATATATACTTTATATTTTTCTTTGTGTATGAATTTTGTGACATGAATGTAAATCTGCATTACATTCGGGTCCGAGTGCTGGGGCACCCCGCGATCTGCTGTTTGGAGCCCCGGCTCTCCATCAGAGGGGCGCGTCACCACACCTGCCCGAAGTGAGGGCCCCCATGCCCCTTCTATATAGTTCTATAGGAGAGCAGAAGATTGCCGAAAGGTCCCTCGTGACGTCACGCCACACCCACTCCATTCATGTTTATAGGAGGGGGCATGACGTCCGCCATGCCCTCCTATAGAAATGAATGGAGGAGGTGTGGCGTAATGCCATGACCACTGCCACCGGTAACCGGCATTCATTCAGCATGCTGAGAATTGTAGTTTTGCAACAGCTGGAGACACACTGTTTGGAAAATACTGCTCTACTCTCTATTCCCATCCTTTGCATGTCCCAAATGGGGGGTCGTCATTTTAAACAACAGAAAAAACACTTTTTACAAATGTGCCTCCATATTGTGCAACAAAATCTAGGTCACTCTCAGTAAAATGGAAGTCCTCGCTTATGCATCACTCACTGTCATTTCCATTATAATTAATACTCACTTCTTGGGGAGGGACGGCAAATGACACAGTCCTTAGATCCAGTCGGCAGAAATCGTCTGTGCAAGGCAGAATCCAGAAAATCCCTATGGATAGGGAACAAAACAAATCAATGAGCTAATGTATATTACAATATCCATTACAGGTGTCATATAATGTACATAGACTTCTCAACAGTGAAATTGGTCCAACAAGAGGGACAAGCCTTAAAGGGGTACTCCGGTGGAAAAAAAAAATTTCTTTCAACTGGCTCCAAAAAGTTAAACAGATTTGTGAATTACTTCTATTAAAAAAATCTTAATCCTTCCAGTACTTATAAGCTACTGTATGCTTCACAGGAAGTTGAGTAGCTCTTTTCTCTCTGACCACAGTGCCCTCTGCTGACTCCTCTGTCTGTGTCAGGTACTGTCCAGAGTAGGAGCAAATCTCCTTAACAAACCTCTCCTACTCCGATGATGCCTGATGAAACCGCGCAAGCGCGGTGAAACGCGTCGCATTGGATTAAATCTGTTCGCTACACACCTGGCTCTATTGTCCTCTCCTTGGTCAGCGCCGATATTCCCATCATCTCTGAAGTTCACCTCACATCTCTACGCCATCTCTGGGAAGGCTGCAGACTGAGATCATCATACCAAACGCACATCTTGGTTGTGTGGGAGTACGCACAACCTGGCAGGGTGAGCCTTACTTTTCCCTCCCCCTCCCACACACCTGTGATCCGTTGGTTCTTCACAAGGGAGCACCTGTTTTTCTCTTTGCTTTACATACTCTCCTACTCCGGACAGTTCCTGACATGGACAGAGGTGTCAGACAGAAAAGAACTATACAACTTCCTCTTTAGCATACAGCAGCTGATGAGTACTGGAATGATTAACATTTTTTAATAGAAGTAATGTACAAATCTGTTTAACTTTCTGGCACCAGTTGATTTGAAAAAATGTTTTTCCACTGGAGTACCCCTTTAAGGTTAAGCAAATGAAGGAATTAGATGGTGTGTAAATTTTCAAGCACCGAGCGCCAATTAGTGGCATCTGGAGTGGCTTCAATGGTATAAAAGCCAAAGCGAACACTATTTTTTTCAGTCACATGAAACCTCACAAATTAAAGAGGTACTCTGGAGGAAAAAAAAAATTTCTCTGGTACACTGGTAAAATAAGAAATGTTTTTAAATCCACTGGTGTCAGAAAGTGATACAGATTTTTTAATTACTTACATTATAATCCTTCTTAATCCTTCCAGTACTTATCAGTTGCTGTATGCTCCAGAGTAAGTTGTGTAGTTCTTCCCAGTCTGACCACAGTGCTCTCTGCTTCCAACTCTGTACATGTCAGGAACTGTCCGGAGCAGAACAGGTTTGTTATGTGTATTTGCTTCTACTCTGGACAGTATCTGACAAGGACAGAGGTGGCAGCCAAGACCCCTGTGGTCACACTGGAAAGAACTAAACAACTTCCTGTGGAGCATACAGCAGCTGATAAGTATTGGAAGGATTAAGATGTCTAAATAGAAGTAATTTACAAATATGTTTAACTTTCTGGCAACAGTCGATTTAAAAACATTTCTTTTTCACCAGAGTACCCCTAAAAGTCAGTCCAGTATGATTGTACAATGCCAGTTATGGCCAAGGACAGAATCCTTGAACTGGAAGAACATGATTTATCCCATCAGTAGATAAGTACACACATAGGCCGAGATTTCAGCATTCTTTAACGTTGCTTGTCCCAGTGGTTGGGAGACCAATGATGAACTGGTATGATAGCAAGAGGTGTATGACGACAATCCTCTCCATGACCTAATTGACAAATTAGAAGAATGGTGCATAGTGATCCATTCTGTACTGTGAGTGAGACTGAATGTCACATACCAAGCCTAGGGGTTAAACAGTATCTACACAAACCATCAGAAGGGGCTTGCACAACATTGCACAACATGGAATGTCAACCTACAGATGTTCCATTCACCTCACGCCACTGCTCTCAAAGGCTATTATGGTGCAAAGCAAGATGGCAATGGAGGATGTAATGGAGATCTATCCTCTTCAGCTATGAATTCTGCTTTTGTCTATGACACAATGATAGGGCACTATGATAGCCGGAGATTAGTCTGGAGACCACGTGGGCTACGCCATGAAAAGGCATTCAAGAGAAAATGTCATACTGGTTCTACCCCCAAGGATTAGGGCGTGGGGTGGCATAACATACAGTAGCCAAACCCCTCTAGTCTTCACTCTAAGTAGACTTAACAGCACAGTTACATTGATTTAGATTTGGAACCAGTGGTACGGCCATTACACAAAAGTGTCCCAGGGGCCATTTCTTAATACAACAACATCAGGCTGCATGTTGCTTGTGCTACTGTAAGTAGCCTGCATGGCCTAAACAAGCAACCATGGCCTGCATTATCTCCAGATGTGTCTCCTCCTGAGGCACATCTAGGACCTTATTGGTTGGCAATTGCAAAAGGAGCTTCCAGCATTTTGATAGTTTTTACTGCCAAGTGAATTCAGTATGGCAGAAAATTCTGTAATTCCACAGCTTTTCCTTCTTGGTGTTGCAATTTTAATGTTAAGGAGTGAATTTTTAGCCTTTTTAGGATAAGTTGTCAATTGTGTCTACATGAGGAGTAGAACTATTTCTGGTGCATATATCAGTTGGCATTTTACAGTTTTCCCCTCTGCTGGCTCCCTCTTTCATATTCAGTTCTCCCTGAGCTTGTCGGTGGAAACTAGCTGCTATGATGTCACAGCACACGCATAGAAGAGGGGATCCCACTCCTGTATATTTCTATTGCATACTCTCAGAAGCAGCATGGAAGACATTATAGAGCATTGCAGAGCAGTGTAAGCTGTGAATAAGTCCCTTGGGTGAAATAATACACTCGCTAGAAGCTGTTTGAACCTCCCAGTGTATCTCTCTTTCTCTGTCTCTTATCACCTCCACCCCTCTCCATGGAATTTAATGGGCAGTTGTAACCTGATCCCTTAGTGAGCTGATTTGTTTTAAAGGGGTTATCCAGGAATAGAAAAACACAGGTAATTTCTTTCCAAAACCGCTCCCTGTCTGTCACCAGGTTAGGTGTGGTTCTGCAGCTCAGTTCCATTGAAGTTAATGGAGCCATGTTGTAATACCACACACAACCTGGGTAGAGACAGGGAGCTGTTTTGGAAAGAAATTACCTGTGTTTTCTATTCCTGGATAACCTCTTTAAAACAGTTGTGATAGCAGTTTTGTGAACCCTAAAGCGTTGTTGTCACAGTCTACCATGTTTTTTGAAGTATAATCACTGACCAAACCGACACTACCGTGTCACTTTAGCCAGCTTAACCAATTGAAACAACTCTCATATAGCAAAAATTTCACTTTTATTATGTAACCATTAAAACCCTATCACAAAGGTATTATTGTAATCAACAATTACTACAAACAATAAAAAGATCCAGGTTCAAATGAATAACCCTGAAGATAAATACAATTCTGATACAATTAGACCCACACTTCCCAACGCGTTTCCCCGTGTATCCAATACAATAACACGGTTCATCAGGGGATTACAGGTAGGATAATATACAGGTTAGGGGAACAGAGACATTGACACATCCAAATTACAGACACATGTTATTACATAGAAAGCAGCAATAGGGTAAGGTTGTTCCAACCATAGATATTGTTAGTACAATTAGTGCTTCACATAGATCACAAGTGCAGATTAGGCAAATAGCTTGAAGTCTTTAATTTGCAGATATTGTATGAAGACCTAAAAAAGGAACAAAAAAGACAAGATAGGACATACCACACACAAACAAGAGGACATATATATAAGTAGCAGTAATCAAAGTATAGAAATGCAAATAATAGGTTTATTGGGCATGCCAGAGATTGCACCAGTATACAAATAGCCAAGATAAACACAGAGGACAAATAAAAAAAAATGGAGAAATGGACATAAACTCATATTTAACACAGATAGTGTTAATAAGATCCTAGAGTTTACCTTCAGTGATTAGTAGATTAGTGAAAGGTAGTGAAGAGAGGAATAGATATAGTAGATCATAACCGGTAATTTGGACACAGTGATCAAATTATGATGTATTTCATTGTCCATAAATCCAAGGTTGGATATACAGATAAAAACTAAACAGAAAAATACAAACAGCATAAATAATGAATACCATGTGTCCAGAAAAGCATTATACTACCCCCCCCCCCCCTTTCCATAGAAGAGGGACGCTTGTTAGGCCCCTTTCACACTGCCGGTATGCTCTGGCAATTTTGGCCATCAAACTCCTTTTTTTTTTTTGCAGTTTGCCGGACGTCATTTTTCCGGAGCATACCGGCAAATAACGGGTCCCGATGGACCCCATTGTATTCAATAGCCACCATTATTTTCAGAGAGAAAAGCCAGAGAAAAAGACAGTGCAAGCATTATTTTTTCTCCGTCTTTTCGCAATCCTAAAATAACGGGCTTCACACTGCCGGAGACAACCGCCAGTGTGAATGTGGCCTTAGTCATACCTCTCCAGAGGGTCTCCAGATATGGGACATACTGTACCCCCCCAGCAGACATGTATCTATTGCCTCAAGAAAGACACATCACCCTCCATATTGGACTCTAGGGAAAATAGATATATATAAGCAAATATTCAACATCCTAAAATTGTTTCCCAATCACTATAATATAAAAATAAAAAGATTCCAATATATACCTCATATTCCAAGATATTATGGATTCTATCACTGGTAAATAAAATCACTCATTCAGAGGAGCAAATATAACATATCCCCTGCAAACAACAATAAGATGTCATCTCTATTGTATTATAAAACTCCTATATGTACGTGGCCCATATCAAAATAACCTATATCTTACCTATGGAGCTATAGATCCAAAAGTAAATCACTCATAAGATACTCTCTAGTACAAAAATATTCCCCATGGAAGAGAAGAGAGTGTATATGTATATATATATATATATATATATATATATATATATAAAAGATGACATAACCAGCTCTTCTATTGCAAAAGTGCACACACCAGCACCTACCAGCTAGCATGTGTTAATTAAGTTCTTACCCCCATGCCTGCATCCATAGAGATATCCAGAGATGCAGCTGCTGATCCAAGCTGCAGATGGCAAATAGTCTCACTCTCCCTTAAATGGTGACTCTCATTAAAACTAATGTTTGCTATTGCACTCCTTATGGTAAATAAAAAATATTTCTAATACTTTGTTTAAAAAAAAAAAATGAAGTTTTCTATGTTTTATTTGTGCATAAAAAGAGCACATTTTCCCCCATCTTATACACAGACTTTGGACCGAAGCCCAAACACAGGAAGTGCAGCCTGGAGGGCTGAGGGGGGGGGGGGGGTCCAACCAACAGCGTATGGCAGTTAAGTGTGAGAGGCCTTATGATTGGATGAGGCTGGACACACCCCCCTCAGCACTCCAGGCTGCGCTTCCTGTGTTTGGCCTTCGGTCCAAAGTCTGTGTATAAGATGGGGGAAAATGTGCTCTTTTTAAGCACAAATAAAACATAGAAAACTTTTTTTTTTTTTTTTTTAAACAAAGTATTAGAAATATTTTTTATTTACCATAAGGAGTGCAATAGCAAAAATTAGTTTTAATGAGAGTGACCATTTAAGGGAGAGTGAGACGCCAGAAACCAGGCCATGCCCCCTAATATATACAAATAAGTAAATAACTAATAAAGGGTACCTGATACAAAAAACAACAAACACATAATTATAAATACATGTGTCAATGGGACATCATCTATGTTAAATGACCTGTTACACTTGCTCATCAGGGACAATATCAGTGAGGTTTTCTCGCATTATATTAATAATAAAGTTAAATTAAAATATCACATCAGACATCATGGTTGTAAATACTATTGTGGATGATGTTTTGAGGTTAAAGTGAGCACAAAATATAAAGTATAATAATCACAAAAAAGGTGGAGGCCGAACGGGGGGGGGGGGGGGGGAGAGTGGAAGAAAAACTAATTCAAATAAAGCAACCATATGTAAAGCGTAAGTTTAGGCCTAATGATGCTACCGAACGCATTCTAAAAATCCCCCCCCCCCCAAGGAGATTTACAAATCACTTCTATTGCACAAAATAAAATACATTTGTTGTCCCCTCCATGTCTTTCCCACTTTCCCAGATATGTTGTGACACCAGGGTGTCCCTCCGATTCTGTATGTCACAAATATGTTCTCTGACTCGTTTCTTAAAGGCCCTCTTCGTTTTCCCCACATATTGGAGAGTGCAACTGCATGTGCCTAGATAGACCACACCCTCCGTCCCACAATTAACCAAATCACAGATCTTACATTCTCTACCCGTAACTGTACTTGAGAAGGTATTGGTCTGTTGTATATTGGGACACGCCCCTACACCTGCCACAACGAAACATACCTAGAGGTTTTCTATCTAGCCAGGTGCCCTCTCATTTTGGCCCTTGGAAATGACTATGCACCAACCTATCTGTAATCGATCTGCCCCTCCTAAACGTTATTGCCAGATATGGAGAAATTAGATCTACAAGATCCTGATCTCCAAGGAGTATAGGCCAGTGTCTCCTCAATATGTTTCTAATAGTGTTGAGCGGCATAGGCCATATTCGAATTCGCGAATATATGGACGAATATTCGTCATATATTCGCGAATATTCGCATATTCGTTATATTCCCGTTTTATTTTCGCATATGCGAACATTCGCGTATGCGAAAACTATCATATGTGCATATTAGCATATACAAAGTTAACATACGCGAAAATTCGCATATGTGAAAATTCGCATGTGCTAATTTTCGCATATGCGAATTTTCGCGTATGCGAATTTTCGCGCGCCAGTCTCACACAGTAGTATTAGAGCCTTCTTTACACCACACAAGCTGGAAGCAGAGAGGGATGATCACTGTGATGTGTACTGTGGAAAAAAAAAAAAAAAAAACGAATATTCGTAATTACGAATATATAGCGCTATATTCGCGAAATTCGCGAATTCGCGAATATGCGATATTCGCGAATAATATTCGAATTGCGAATATTCGTGAGCAACACTAGTTTCTAACCCTCTCAGCCTGGTTGTCGAAAGTGCCAATTACTCTGACTCTTTCTTCTTGTCTAGTGGTTTTTTGGGGGTTAGGGTCTTTCTCTCTGAGCAAAGGGGGCTCTTTTATATGAAGCCGTGAGGGTCTCCATGGGGTAGCCCCTTTCAGTAATCCTATCACGTAAGACTTTCACTTGTTTATTGAAACCCTCCATAGACAAGAAATGTCTATGAATGTGAAGATATTGCCCCGTCGGTATTCCCCTTTTAGGGTGAACGCTATCCCATTTAATAAACTGTTGCAGTAGGTTTTTTGAAAGTTGTAGTTTCAAGAAACCCCTAAGTCTAATAAGGATATCCGAGAACAGTATATCGTTGCTATTGATATGTGAATCTTAGGCCCAATGTGTTCTGTTTCAGGCCATCTACAAAGTCCTTAAAAAGGCCCTCAGTTCCAGACCACACAACGAACACGTCATTTATATACCCCAAAAAATAATATGGGAATTCCAACTACTTTCCTCCTCCCCAAAAACAATGGTACTCTCCCACCAGCCCAGGGTAAAATTTGCATATGAGGGAGCCTCTGGGTGCCCCATTGCGGTGCCCCTGAGCTTGTGGAAGTTTTTGGGGCAGATATATAGATGACGTGTTCATTGGTTGGTCCGGAACTGAGGGCAGTTTACTAAAATGGGATAGCTTTCACCCCCTACCCCTTAAAAGGGGAATAAAGATGGAGCAATATCTTCGCATTCATAGATATTGTTTGTCTATGGAGGGTTTCAATAAACAAGCGAAAGACTTACGTGATAGGTTTACTGAAAGGGGCTACCCCCTATACTTGGAGGTGTGTAAACTCCAAAATTAATGCGCCTTGAATATCTTCAAGGCAGCATTAAGGTAGCACCTGTGAGGCTATGCACCCATATTAGCCAACTCAGGTGGGGCTTGTAACTTGCCTCCCATTGCATGTGTGCTCAGTCACGCTGGAGGGTATCTGGGAGGAAGTTGTGAGTCGACCGAATGCTGCTGTAATTGCCCACTGGCCCCTGTTTTGCTTATCACGCACAGGTAGGATTAGCGTAGGTCCCGCGCCATTTTGAGAAACCTTGGCGTTGGTGTGCGGGCTCTGGTGTGTCCTTCATATAAGGATACACTGGCGAATGTCTCAATTTTAACATCAGTGTTGAGGGATAGCCAATGTCATTGTATACATCTACCACAGTAGTGCACCCATATTCCTGTTTTGTATTATTCTTATTGTTACACATCCACAACGTTTATCTGGTGTAGGATTCTATTGTGGCACTTGTAGTCCGCTGCAGGCATCCTCCATTGTATACATTTTTATGCTGGGGATCGCCCCTAGCAACGGACTACAAGGGCAGGATCTGCTCCCCCAGTATAAATGCACAACCGCATTTGGGGTTGAGCACCTCCAACCATTTGAGACCACGTTTTTTGTTGTGTGCTACCCCATGTAAACCCTCACGGCTTCAAATAAAAGAGCCCCCGAGCTCAGAGAGAAAGACCCTACTAACCCCCCCAAAAAACACTAGACAAGAAGAAAGGGTCCGAGTAATTGGCACTTTCGACAACCAGGCTGAGAGGGTTAGAAACATATTGAGGAGACACTGGCCTATACTTGGAGATCAGGATCTTGTAGATCTAATTCCTCAATATCCGGTAATAACGTTTAGGAGGGGCAGATCGATTAAAGATAGGTTGGTGCATAGTCATTTCCAAGGGCCAAAACGAGAGGGCACCTGGCATGTCCCAATATACAACAGACCAACACCTTCTCAAGTACAGTTACGGGTAGAGAATGTAAGATCTGTGATTTGGTTAATTGTGGGACGGAGGGTGTGGTCTATCTAAGCACATGCAGTTGCACTCTCCAATATGTGGGGAAAACAAAGAGGGCCTTTAAGAAACGAGTCAGAGAACATATTTGTGACATACAGAATCAGAGGGACACCCTGGTGTCACAATATATCTGGCAAAGACATGGAGGGGACAGCAAATGTATTTTATTTTGTGGAATAGAAGTGATTCATAAATCTCCTAGGGGGGGGGGGGGGGGGGTTAATGGGATAGGTGCAGTCTACAAAAGAAACAGAAAAGATTTTTAGAATGCATTCAGTAGCAACATTAGGCCTAAAGGAGCGCCTTACATATGGTTGCTTTATTTCAATTAGTTTTTGTATCAGGTACCCTTTGTTAGTTATTTATACATATATCTATTTTCCCTAGAGCCTAATAAGGAGGGTGATGTGTCTATCTTGAGGCAATAGATACATGTTTGCTGGGGGGTACAGTATGTCCCATATCTGGAGACCCTCTGGAGAGGTATGACTAAGGCTACGTTCACACTGGCGATTGTCTCCGGCAATGTGAATCCTGCTATTTTAGGATCGAGAAAAGCCGGAGAAAAAATAGTGCTTGCACCTTCTTTTTCTCTGTCTTTTCTCTCTGAAAATAACGGTGGCTATTGAATACAATGGGGTCCATCGGGACCCGTTATATTACGTCCAGCAAACTGCAAAGAAGAAAAAAAAAAAGGAAGCTTGATTGCTACATTTGCCAGAGCATATAGGCAGCGTGAAATGGGCCTAACAAACGTCCCCCTTCTTTAGTATTGATTATTTTTATTTATATTGTTAGCATTTTTCTGTTTAGTTTTATTCTGTATATCCAACCTTGGAATTATGGAGAATGAAACACGTTTGTGGTAACTGCCTTGGGGTGTAGTGTAGTTGGGGTGTTGCTTCGATATATGTGGGGTTAATTTAACCCCTGTCACTCGTGACGCCAGGGTGAGGGTTAATACGCTGAGGCAAATCTTCGGCCTATCGCCACCCTTCCCAGAAACGATAGGTGCGTGTTTAAATGAATGAAGGTCCACAATAGAGATGAACTTGAACTTGCATAAACTTTACTGAGGTACTTGCGGTACATCCAATTAACAGCAACAGTCTTAGCAATACAGTCTCTATATAGCACGGCAGTGATTGACAGATGCTGAGGACCATTGACTTATCCAAAGGATTATTAGCCCCTTAAGGACCGGAGGTTTTTCCGTTTTTGCATTTTCGTTTTTTGCTCCTTGCCTTTAAAAAATCATAACTCTTTCAAATTTACACCTAAAAATCCATATGATGGCTTATTTTTTGCGCCACCAATTCTACTTTGTAATGACGTCAGTCATTTTGCCCAAAAATCTATGGTGAAGCGGGAAAAAAAATCATTGTGCGACAAAATTGAAAAAAAAAACGCTGTTTTGTAACTTTTGGGGGCTTCCGTTTCTACGTAGTACATTTTTCGGTAAAAATGACACCTGATATGTATTCTGTAGGTCCATACGATTAAAATGATACCCTACTTATATAGGTTTGATTTTGTCGGACTTCTGGAAAAAATCATAACTACATGCAGGAAAATTAATACGTTTAAAATTGTCATCTTCTGACCCCTATAACTTTTTTATTTTTCCGTGTATGGGGCGGTATGAGGGCTCATTTTTTGCGCCGTGATCTGAAGTTTTTAACGGTACCATTTTTGCATTGATAGGACTTATTGATCACTTTTTATTCATTTTTAAATGATATAAAAAGTGACCAAAAATGCACTATTTTGGACTTTGGAATTTTTTTGCGCGCACGCCATTGACCGAGCGGTTTAATTAATGATATATTTTTATAATTCGGACATTTCCGCACGCGGTGATACCACATATGTTTATTTTTATTTTTATTTACACTGTGTTTTTTTTTTTATTGGAAAAGGGGGGTGATTCAAACTTTTAATAGGGGAGGAGTTAAATGATCTTTATTCACTTTTTTTTTTCACTTTTTTTTTGCAGTGTTATAGGTCCCATAGGGACCTATAACACTGCACACACTGATCTTCTATGCTGATCACTGGTTTCTCATAAGAAACCAGTGATCAACGATTCTGCCGGATGACTGCTCATGCCTGGATCTCAGGCACTGAGCAGTCATTCGGCGATCGGACAGCGAGGAGGCAGGAAGGGGCCCTCCCGCTGTCCTGTCAGCTGTTCGGGATGCCGCGATTTCACCGCGGCTATCCCGAACAGCCCACTGAGCTAGCCGGGATGCTTTCGGTTTCACTTTAGACGCGGCGTTCAACTTTGAACGCCGCGTCTAAAGGGTTAATAGCGCGCGGCACAGCGATCAATGCCGCGCGCTATTAGCCACGGGTCCCGGCCGTTGTTAGAGGCCGGGCCCGACCCGCTATGACGCGGGGCCACGCCGTGGCCCCGCGTTATAGATCGGGAGTGGACACATGACGTTCCAGTACGTCATGTGTCCTTAAGGGGTTAAAATAAGGATTGGTGCTCAGATCTGTCCGGATTTAGGGGTCTATTTAGGTCCGGTGATCTTGCTGAGTAAACAGGGATTGAGATAACTCACAGTTTTGTAAAGATGGCCGTTGCCGCAAGGCTTGGGCCTAGTCACTGCTGAGTACAGCTGCGCAGATCCTCCTTCATCAGCAGCCCACGAGGAAAGAGAGCGAGTAATGGCCACCGCTCCCTTATATGGGCAGGGCCATTTTGGATTGGTCCGTGTCAGCTGTCACTCACCGTTACAATGCATGGTGGGCAATCACCTGACTTC
This sequence comes from Hyla sarda, assembly GCF_029499605.1. NCBI lineage: Eukaryota > Metazoa > Chordata > Amphibia > Anura > Hylidae > Hyla > Hyla sarda. The sequence continues at coordinate 458,157,820 of NC_079190.1, forward strand.
CTCCAAAGGTCCTTAAACCAGAAAACCATAGAGTTTTGGAACGCATCACGTGACCCGCAGGTCCTGCGATGCTACAGCAAGGTAAGTACACTTTATTTACATATTTACACATTGAATTTGAATAATTTTAACTATTAAAGGGGTGACAAGGGGCTAACTATTGATGAGGACCCCACCGGTACCTAGGGACTCTGACTTTGGGGACCTCACCACAAGGTAACGGATGCAATCATGTACAACACTATCTGTGTTAATAACGTATTTGTCCTCTGTATTCAACTTGGCTATTTGTATACTGGTGCAGTCTCTGGCATGCCTAATAAACCTATTATTTGCATTTCTATACTTTGATTACTGCTACTTATATATATATATGTCCTCTTGTTTGTGTGTGGTATATCCTATCTTGGCTTTTTTGTTCCTATTTTAGGTCTTCATACAATATCTGCAAATTAAAGACTTCAAGCAATTTGCCTAATCTTCACTTGTGATCTATGTGAAGCACCAATTGTACTAACAATATCTATGGTTGGAAGAACCTTCCCCTATTGCTTCTTTCTATGTAATAACATGTGTCTGTAATTTGGATGTGTAAATGTCTCTGTTCCCCATACCTGTATATTATCCTACCTGTAATCCCCTGATGAATCGTGTTATTGTATTGGAGAAAGGGGAAACGTGTTGGGGAGTGTGGGTATAATTGTATCAGGAGAATTGTATTTATATTCAGGGTTATTCCTTTGAACCTGGATCTTCTTATTGTTTGTAGTTGTCACGATTCGGCTAGCTGGATGTGGATCCTCTGTGTCAGCGAGGTATTGGCGTGGACCGTGTCGATGGACCGGTTCTAAGATGCTACTGGTATTCACCAGAGCCCGCCGCAAAGCGGGATGGTCTTGCTGCGGCGGTAGCAACCAGGTCGTATCCACCGGCAATGGCTCAACCTCGCTGACTGCTGAGAAGGCGTGGGACAGAAGGACTAGGCAGAGGCAAGGTCAGACGTAGCAGAAGGTTGGGGCAGGCGGCAAGGTTCGTAGTCAATGTGGATAGCAGAAGATCTGGAAACACAGGCTTTGGACAACACTAAATGCTTTCACTGGCACAAGGCAACAAGATCCGGCAAGGAAGTGCAGGGGAAGTGAGGTAATATAGCCAGGGAGCAGGTGGAAGCTAATTAGGCTAATTGGGCCAGGCACCAATCATTGGTGCACTGGCCCTTTAAATCTTAGAGAGCTGGCGCGCGCGCGCCCTAAGGAGCGGAGCCGCACGCGCCAGGACATGACAGCCGGGGGCCGGGACAGGTAAGTGACTTGGGATGCGATTCGCGAGCGGGCGCGTCCCGCTATGCGAATCGCATCCCGCCGGCAATGTTAGTGCAGCGCTCCCAGTCAGCGGGTCTGGGGGGTATTTTCTTCTTTAACCCTTCATGAAAAGGAAATGTTGGGGTCTACACCAGAATGTTAGTGTAAAATTTTTTTATTTTTTACACTAACATGCTGATGTTGCCCTATACTTTACATTTTCACAAGAGGTAAAAGGGAAAAAAGCCCCCCAAAATTTGTAACGCAATTTCTCCCGACTACGGAGATACTCCATATGTGGGCGCAAAGTGCTCTGAGGGCGCACAACAAGGCCCAGAAGGGAGAGCGCACCATGTACATTTGAGGTGATTTGCACAGGGGTGGCTGATTGTTACAGCGGTTTTGACAAACGCAAAAAAAACAAAACCCCACACGTGACCCCATTTCGGAAACGACACCCCTCACGGAATGTAATGAGGGGTGCAGTGAGAATTTACCCCCCACAGGTGTCTGACGGATCTTTGGAACAGTGGTCCGTGAAAATGAAAACTTGTACAGCCCACTGTTCCAAAGATCTGTCAGACATCAGTGGGGGGCAAATGCTCACTGTACCCCTTGTTACGTTCCTCAAGGGGTCTAGTTTCCAAAATGGTATGCCATGTGTTTTTTTTTTTTTGCTGTTCTGGCACCTTAGGGGCTTCCTAAATGCGACATGCTCCCCGAGCAAAATTTGCTCTCAAAAAGCCAAATATGACTCCTTCTCTTCTGAGCATTGTAGTTCGCCCATAGTGCACTTCAGGTCAACTTATGGGGTACCTCCATACTCAGAAGAGATGGGGTTACAAATTTTGGGGGGTATTTTCTGCTATAAACCCTTGCAAAAATGTGAAATTTGGGGGGAAACACACATTTTAGTGGCAAAAAATTTTTTTTTTTTACATATGCAAAAGTCGTGAAACACCTGTGGGGTATTAAGGCTCACTTTATTCCTTATTACGTTCCTCAAGGGGTCTAGTTTCTAAAATGGTATGCCATGTGTTTTTTTTTTTTTTTGCTGTTCTGGCACCATAGGGGCTTCCTAAATGCGACATGCCCCCCGAGCAAAATTTGCTCTCAAAAAGCCAAATATGACTCCTTCTCTTCTGAGCATTGTAGTTCACCCGTAGTGTACTTCAGGTCCACTTATGGGGTACCTCCATACTCAGAAGAGAAGGGGTTACAAATATTGGGGGGTATTTCCTGCTATTAACCCTTGGAAAAATGTGAAATTTGGGGGGAAACACACATTTTTGTGAAAATTTTTTTTTTTACATATGCAAAAGTCGTGAAACACCTGTGGGGTAATAAGGCTCACATTATTCCTTGTTATGTTTCTCAAGGGGTCTAGTTTCCAAAATGGTATGCCATGTGAGGGTTTTTTGCTGTTCTGGCACCATAGGGGCTTACTAAATGCAACATGCCCCCCAAAAACCATTTCAGAAAAACGTACTCTCCAAAATCACCTTGTCGCTCTTTCCCTTCTGAGCCCTCTACTGCGCCCGCCGAACACTTTACATAGACATATGAGGTATGTGCTTACTCAAGAGAAATTGGGCTACAAATATAAATATACCGTTTCTCCTTTTACCCCTTGTAAAAATTCAAAAATTGGGTCTACAAGAACATGCGAGTGTAAAAAATGAAGATTGTGAATTTTCTCCTTCACTTTGCTTCTATTCCTGTGAAACACCTAAAGGGTTAAAATGATGACTGAATGTCATTTTGAATACTTTGGGGGGGTGCAGTTTTTATAATGGGGTCTTTTGTGGGGTATTTCTAATATGAAGACCCTTCAAATCCACTTCAAACCTGAACTGGTCCCTGAAAAATAGTGAGTTTGAAAATTTTGTGAAAAATTGGAAAATTGCTGCTGAACTTTGAAGCCCTCTGGTGTCTTCCAAAAGTAAAAACAAGTCAATTTTATGATGCAAGCATAAAGTAGGCATATTGTATATGTGAATAAAAATTTTTTTTATTTGTAATATACATTTTCCTTACAAGCAGAGAGCTTCAAAGTTAGAAAAATGCTAAATTTTCAAATTTTTCATAAAATTTTAGGATTTTTCACAAGGAAAGGATGCAAGTTACCACAAAAATTTACCACCATGTTAAAGTAGAATATGTCACGAAAAAACAATCTCGGAATCAGAATGATAACTAAAAGCATTCCAGAGTTATTAATGTTTAAAGTGACAGTGGTCAGATGTGCAAAAAACGCTCTGGTCCTTAAGGCCAAAATGGGCTTGGTCCTGAAGGGGTTAAAGGTGCATCACATTCTTGAAACAATCCCATTTTTGGAGTATGGTCTGAGATAATGTCCAATTTGCTGCTTTTCCTTCCTTTTTTGGTTTAGTTCAAATACACACAAAGGGAATAAACATGTATAGCAAAACATGTTACTGCAATCCTTTTCTGTGAGAAATAGTAACATAGTAACATAGTTCATAAGGTTGAAAAAAACAGAGTCCATCAAGTTCAACCTATAACCCTAATGAGTCCCTACTGAGTTGATCCAGAGGAAGGCAAAAAACCCTCATACTAGAGGTAAAAATTACTTCCCGACTCCAAATATGGCAGTCAGAATAAATCCCTGGATCAAAGTTCTGTCCCTATAAATCTAATATACATAACCAGCAATGTTCTTACTCTCCAAAAAATGCATCCAGACCCCTTTTAAATTCTTTTACAGAGTTCACCATGACCACCTCCTCCGGGAGAGAATTCCACAGTCTCAATGCTCTTACAGTAAAGAACCCCAATCTGTGCTGGTGTAGAATCCTTCTTTCCTCTAAACGTAGAGAATGCCCCCTTGTTATAGATACAGTCCTGGGTATAAATAGATCATGGAAGAGATCTCTGTACTGTCCCCTGATATATTTATACATAGTTATTAGGTCTCCCCTAAGCCTTCTTTTTTCTAAACTAAACAACCTTAATTCTGATAATCTTTCTGGGTACTGTAGTCCTCCCATTCCCCGTATTACTCTGGTTGCCCGTCTTTGAACCCTCTCCAGCTCCACTATATCTTTCTTGTACACTGGTGCCCAGTGCTGTACACAGTATTCCATGTGTGGTCTGACTAGTGATTTGTACAGCGGTAGAATTATTTCCTTGTCGTGGGCATCTATGCCCCTATTGATGCAGCCCATGATTTTATTTGCCTTGGCAGCAGCTGCCCGACACTGGTCACTACAGCTAAATTTACTGTTAACTAAGACTCCTAAGTCCTTTTCCACGTCCGTCGTCCCAAGTGTGCTTCCCTTTAATACATAATCCCAGCCCGGATTTTTCCTCCCCATGTGCATTACCTTACATTTATCAGTGTTGAATCTCATCTGCCACTTCCCAGCCCAAACCTCCAACCTATCCAGATCCATTTGTAACAGTGCACTGTCCTCTATTGTGTTTACCGCTCTACAGAGTTTAGTATCATCTGCAAAGATTTCTACTTTACTATTCAACCCCTCTACAAGGTCATTAATGAATATATTAAATAGGACAGGACCCAAGACTGACCCCTGTGGTCCCCACTAGTAACAGTCACCCAATCAGAATAAGTACCATTAATAACCACCCTCTGTTTCCTATCACTGAGCCAGTTACTTACCCCCTTACACACATTCTCCCCCAGCCCAATCCTTCTCATTTTATGCACCAACCTTTTATGCGGCACTGTATCAAATGCTTTGGAAAAATACAGATATACGACATCCAGCGATTCCCCCTGGTCCAGTCTAGAGCTCACCTCCTCATCAAAGCTGATCAGGTTAGTTTGACAGGACCGATCCCTCATAAAGCCATGCTGATATGGGGTCATACATTTATTTTTATCAAGATATTCCAAAATAGCATCTCTTAGAAAACCCTCAAACAATTTACATACAACAGAGGTTAAACTAACAGGTCTATAATTCCCGGGGTCAACTTTTGACCCCTTTTTGAATATTGGCACCACATTTGCCATGTGCCAGTCCTGGGGAACAGTCCCTTTTACTACAGAGTCCCTGAATATAAAAAATAGGGGTCTGTCTATTACCGTATATACTCGAGTATAAGCCGAGTTTTTCAGCACCATTTTTCATGCCGAAAAGGTCCCCCTCAGCTTATACTCGACTGAAAAAAAAAATCACAGGCATACCGGTGGGGGTGGCGAGTGGATGGGCCGGGCCGTCCATCATCGACCATCTATGCTGCAGGGACTGTCCAAATTCCAGTGGGGAGGGTGAGCCGGTCCGGCCTGTCTTTCTTGACCAGGAGGCCCTCTTCTCCTCTCCGAGCCGGCCCTGGACTAGTGATGCTGCATTGATGTCCCCGTGCAGGGACGTCCGTGCGCAGTAGATGTCCGTGACGTCAGGGACGTCCCTACGCGGTGGCGTCAATGCAGCGTCACTAGTCCGGGGCCAGCCCGCAGCAGAGAAGAGGGCCTCCTGGTCAAAATGGATGGCCCGAATCGGCTCGCCCTCCCCACTAGAAGTCGGACGGTCCCTTGGACGGCTGTTAGGAAAGGACCGACAGAGCTGCAACTGGGGAGGTGAGTAGAAAACAAGAGGGGGGGGGGGTCTGGCTAATTACAGGGGGGTATGAGGGGGATCTGGATAATAATATGGGGGGCAAAGGGGAATCTGTATGATGGGGGGATGAGGGGGGGTCTGGATGATGACAGTGGGAGTCAGGATGATGACAGAGGAGGGCGGGATGATGACCGGGGAGGGGGGAATGATGACGAGGGGGGGATGATGTATTTCCCACCCTAGGCTTATACTCGAGTCAATAGGTTTTCCTGGGTTTTTGGGGTGAAATTAGGGGCCTCGGGTTATATTCAGCTAATGCTTGAGTATATACGGTACATTACTTAATTCCTTTAGAACAGGGGGGTGAATGCCATCTGGACCTGGTGATTTGTCTATTTTGATTTTTTGTAGGTGGCACTGTACTTCTTCCTGGGTTAGACAGGTGACCTGTACTGGGGAGTTTACCTTATCTCACTGTATTTTACTTGGCATTTCATTTTCCTCGGTGAACACAGTGGAGAAGAATTTGTTTAATATATTTGCTTTTTCCTGATCCCCATATATAATTTCTTCTTTATCGTGTTTTAAAGGACCTACACTTTCATTTTTTACATTTTTTACATTTATATAGTTAAAGAACATTTTGGGGTTAGTTTTACTCTCTTTGGCAATGAGTCTTTCTGTCTCTATTTTTGCGGCTTTTATCTGTTTTTTACATATTCAACATTTTTCTCTATAGCTTTTTAATGCTTCTTCACTGCCATCCTGTTTTAGTAGTTTAAATGCTTTATTTTAGTGATTTATTGCCCCCTTAACGTTCTTATTCGTCCATATTGGTTTTCTTTTATTTCTGGCCCATTTATTCCCATAAGGTACATACATCTTACAGTGAGAGTTTAAGATCTTTTTAAAAGTCTCCCATTTAGTGTCAGTATTCTTGTTTTTGAGGACATTATCCCATTTTATATTGTTAAGGGCTTCTCTGAGTTGGTCAAACTTTGCCTTCCTAAAGTTAATTGTTTTTGTGGCCCCTCGAGAGATTCCCTTATTGAAGAACAAGTTATAATGTATTATATTATGATCACTATTTCCTAGGTGTCCTTCTACTTGCACATTAGTTACTGTTACGCCGAGCGCTCCGGGTCCCCGCTCCTCCCCGGAGCGCTCGCAGCATCCTCTCATTCGCAGCGCCCCGGTCAGACCTGCTGACCGGGTGCGCTGCAATATCACTCTCAGCCGGGATGCGATTCGCGATGCGGTAGGCGCCCGCTCGCGATGCGCATCCCGGCTCCCGTACCTGACCCATTCCCCGTCTGTCTTGTCCCGGCGTGCGCGGCCCCGCTCCTTAGGGCGCGTGCGCGCCGGGTCTCTGCAATTTAAAGGGCCGCTGCGCCACTGATTGGCGCAGCAGGCTTAATCAGTATGTTCACCTGTGCACTCCCTACTTATACCTCACTTCCCCTGCACTCCCTCGCCTAATCTTGTTGCCATTGTGCCAGTGAAAGCGTTTCCTTGTGTGTTCCTAGCCTGTGTTCCAGACCTCCTGCCGTTGCCCCTGACTACGATCCTTGCTGCCTACCCTGACCTTCTGCTACGTCCGACCTTGCTCTTGTCTACTCCCTTGTACCGCGCCTATCTTCAGCAGTCAGAGAGGTTGAGCCGTTGCTGGTGGATACGACCTGGTTGCTACCGCCGCTGCAAGACCATCCCGCTTTGCGGCGGGCTCTGGTGAATACCAGTAGCAACTTAGAACCGGTCCACCAACACGGTCCACGCCAATCCCTCTCTGGCACAGAGGATCCACCTCCAGCCAGCCGAATCGTGACAGTAGATTCGGCCATGGATCCCGCTGAAGTCCCACTGCCAGTTGTCGCCGACCTCACCACGGTGGTCGCCCAGCAGTCGCAACAGCGCAACAAGGCCACCAGCTGTCTCAACTGACCGTGATGCTACAGCAGCTATTACCACAGCTCCAGCAACAATCTCCTCCGCCAGCTCCTGCACCGCCTCCGCAGCGAGTGGCCGCTTCCGGCCTACGATTATCCTTGCCGGATAAATTTGATGGGGACTCTAAGTTTTGCCGTGGCTTTCTTTCGCAATGTTCCCTGCACTTGGAGATGATGTCGGACCAGTTTCCCACTGAAAGGTCTAAGGTGGCTTTCGTAGTCAGCCTTCTGTCTGGGAAAGCCCTGTCATGGGCCACACCGCTCTGGGACCGCAATGATCCTGTCACTGCCTCTGTACACTCCTTCTTCACGGAGATTCGAAGTGTCTTTGAGGAACCTGCCCGAGCCTCTTCTGCTGAGACTGCCCTGCTGAACCTGGTCCAGGGTAATTCTTCTGTTGGCGAGTACGCCATCCAATTCCGTACTCTTGCCTCCGAATTATCCTGGAATAATGAGGCCCTCTGCGCGACCTTTAAAAAAGGCCTATCCAGCAACATTAAAGATGTGCTGGCCGCACGAGAAATTCCTGCTAACCTGCATGAACTTATTCATCTTGCCACCCGCATTGACATGCGTTTTTCCGAAAGGCGTCAAGAGCTCCGCCAGGATATGGACTTTGTTCGCACGAGGCGGTTTCTCTCCCAGACTCCTCTCTCCTCTGGTCATCTGCAATCCGTTCCTGTGCCTTCCGCCGTGGAGGCTAAGCAAGTTGACCGGTCTTGCTTGACACCTCAAGAGAGGACACGACGCCGCATGGAGAACCTTTGTCTGTACTGTGCCGGTACCGAACACTTCTTGAAGGACTGTCCTATCCGTCCTCCTCGCCTGGAAAGACGTACGCTGACTCCGCACAGAGCTGAGACAGCTCTTGATGTGAACTCTGCTTCTCCGCGCCTTACTGTGCCTGTGCGGATATCTTCTTCTACCTTCTCCTTCTCTGCTATGGCCTTCTTGGATTCCGGATCTGCAGGAAATTTTATTTTGGCCTCTCTCATCAACAGGTTCAACATCCCGGTGACCAGTCTCGCCAGACCCCTCTACATCAATTCTGTTAACAATGAAAGATTGGACTGTACCGTGCGTTACCGCACGGAACCTCTCCTAATGTGCATCGGACCTCATCACGAAAAAATTTAATTTTTTGTCCTCTCCAACTGCACTTCTGAGATTCTTCTTGGATTACCGTGGCTTCAACGCCATTCCCCAACCCTTGATTGGTCCACAGGAGAAATCAAGAACTGGGGTACCTCTTGTCACAAGGACTGTCTTAAACCGGTTCCCAGTACTCCCTGTCGTGACCCTGTGGTTTCCCCTGTATCCGGTCTTCCTAAGGCTTATATGGACTATGCTGATGTTTTTTGCAAAAAGCAAGCAGAGACTTTACCTCCTCACAGGCCTTATGACTGTCCTATTGACCTCCTCCCGGGTACTACTCCACCCCGGGGCAGAATCTATCCTCTGTCCGCTCCAGAGACTCTAGCCATGTCGGAGTACATCCAGGAGAATTTAAAAAAGGGGTTTATCCGCAAGTCCTCCTCTCCTGCCGGAGCTGGATTTTTTTTTTGTGTCCAAAAAAGATGGCTCCCTACGCCCTTGCATTGATTACCGCGGACTTAATAAAATCACAGTAAAAAAACGCTACCCCTTACCTCTTATCTCGGAACTCTTTGATCGCCTACAAGGCGCCCACATCTTTACCAAACTGGACTTAAGAGGTGCTTATAATTTCATCCGCATCAGGGAGGGGGACGAATGGAAGACTGCATTTAACACCAGAGATGGACACTTTGAGTATCTGGTCATGCCCTTTGGCCTGTGCAACGCCCCTGCCAAGACTTTGTTAATGAAATTTTTCGTGATCTCCTATATTCCTGTGTTGTGGTTTATCTGGACGATATTCAGATTTTTTCTGCCAACTTAGAAGAACACCGCCGGCATGTCCGCATGGTTCTTCAGAGACTTCGGGACAATCAACTTTATGCCAAAATGGAGAAATGTCTCTTTGAATGTCAATCTCTTCCTTTCCTAGGATACTTGGTCTCTGGCCAGGGACTACAAATGGACCCAGATAAACTTTCTGCCGTCTTAGATTGGCCACGCCCCTCCGGACTCCATGCTATCCAACGGTTTTTGGGGTTCGCCAATTATTACAGACAATTTATTCCACACTTTTCCACTATTGTGGTCCCTATCGTGGCTTTAACCAAGAAAAATGCCAATCCTAAGTCCTGGTCTCCCCAAGCGGAAGACGCATTCAAACATCTCAAGTCTGCCTTTTCTTCTGCCCCCGTGCTCTCCAGACCTGACCCATCTAAACCCTTTCTATTGGAGGTAGATGCCTCCTCTGTGGGAGCTGGAGCTGTCCTTCTACAAAAAAATTCTTCCGGGCATGCTGTTACTTGTGCTTTTTTTTCTAGGACCTTCTCTCCGGCGGAGAGAAACTACTCCATTGGTGATCGAGAACTACTGGCCATTAAATTGGCGCTTGAAGAATGGAGGCACCTGCTGGAGGGATCAAAATTTCCAGTTATCATATACACTGATCACAAGAATCTCTCCTATCTCCAGTCTGCCCAACGGCTGAATCCTCGCCAGGCTAGGTGGTCGTTGTTCTTTGCCCGTTTTAACTTTGAAATCCATTTTCGCCCTGCTGACAAGGACATTAGGGCCGATGCCCTCTCTCGTTCTTCTGATGCCTCTGAAGTAGAGGTCTCTCCGCAACACATCATTCCTCCTGACTGTCTGATCTCCACTTCTCCAGCCTCCATCAGGCAAACTCCTCCAGGGAAGACCTTCGTTTCTCCACGCCAGCGTCTCGGGATTCTCAAATGGGGACACTCCTCCCACCTCGCAGGCCATGCGGGCATCAAAAAATCCTTGCAACTCATCTCTCGTTTTTATTGGTGGCCGACTCTGGAGACTGATGTTGTTGATTTCGTGCGGGCCTGTACTGTCTGTGCCCGGGATAAGACTCCTCCCCAGAAGCCTGCTGGTCTCCTTCATCCTCTGCCTGTTCCTGAACAGCCTTGGTCACAGATTGGTATGGACTTTATTACGGACTTGCCCTCATCCCGTGGCAACACAGTTGTTTGGGTGGTCGTTGATCGATTTTCCAAGATGGCACATTTTATTCCTCTCCCCGGTCTTCCTTCAGCACCTCAGTTGGCAAAACAATTTTTTGTACACATTTTTCGCCTTCACGGTTTGCCCACGCATATCGTCTCAGATAGAGGCGTCCAATTCGTGTCTAAATTCTGGAGGGCCCTCTGTAAACAGCTCAAGATCAAATTAAACTTCTCTTCTTCTTATCATCCCCAATCCAATGGGCAAGTAGAAAGAATTAATCAGGTCCTGGGTGACTATTTACGGCATTTTGTTTCCTCCCGCCAGGATGACTGGGCTGATCTTCTACCATGGGCCGAATTCTCATACAACTTCAGAGTCTCCGAATCTTCTGCTAAATCCCCATTTTTCGTGGTGTACGGCCGTCACCCTCTTCCCCCCCTCCCCACTCCCTTGCCCTCTCGTTTGCCCGCTGTGGATGAAGTGACTCGTGATCTTTCCACCATATGGAAAGAGACCCAAAATTCTCTTTTACAGGCTTCATCCCGGATGAAAAGATTTGCCGATAAGAAAAGAAGAACTCCCCCCATTTTTGCCCCCGGAGACAAGGTATGGCTCTCCGCTAAATATGTCCGCTTTCGTGTCCCCAGTTACAAACTGGGACCACGCTATCTTGGCCCTTTCAAAGTCTTGTGCCAGATTAACCCTGTCTCTTACAAACTCCTTCTTCCTCCTTCTCTTCGTATTCCCAATGCCTTCCATGTCTCTCTCCTAAAACCTCTCATCATTAACCGCTTCTCTCCCAAACTTGTTTCTCCCACTCCTGTTTCCGGTTCTTCTGACGTCTTCTCCGTGAAGGAGATTCTGGCCTCCAAGAATGTCAGAGGAAAAAAAATTTTTGGGGTGGATTGGGAAGGCTGTGGCCCAGAGGAGAGATCCTGGGAACCTGAGGACAACATCCTAGACAAAAGTCTTATCCTCAGGTTCTCAGGCTCCAAAAAGAGGGGGAGACCCAAGGGGGGGGGGTACTGTTACGCCGAGCGCTCCGGGTCCCCGCTCCTCCCCGGAGCGCTCGCAGCATCCTCTCATTCTCAGCGCCCCGGTCAGACCTGCTGACCGGGTGCGCTGCAATATCACTCTCAGCCGGGATGCGATTCGCGATGCGGTAGGCGCCCGCTCGCGATGCGCATCCCGGCTCCCGTACCTGACCCGTTCCCCGTCTGTCTTGTCCCGGCGCGCGCGGCCCCGCTCCTTAGGGCGCGCGCGCGCCGGGTCTCTGCAATTTAAAGGGCCGCTGCGCCACTGATTGGCGCAGCAGGCTTAATCAGTATGTTCACCTGTGCACTCCCTACTTATACCTCACTTCCCCTGCACTCCCTCGCCGGATCTTGTTGCCATTGTGCCAGTGAAAGCGTTTCCTTGTGTGTTCCTAGCCTGTGTTCCAAACCTCCTGCCGTTGCCCCTGACTACGATCCTTGCTGCCTGCCCTGACCTTCTGCTACGTCCGACCTTGCTCTTGTCTACTCCCTTGTACCGCGCCTATCTTCAGCAGTCAGAGAAGTTGAGCCGTTGCTGGTGGATACGACCTGGTTGCTACCGCCACTGCAAGACCATCCCGCTTTGCGGCGGGCTCTGGTGAATACCAGTAGCAACTTAGAACCGGTCCACCAACACGGTCCACGCCAATCCCTCTCTGGCACAGAGGATCCACCTCCAGCAAGCCGAATCGTGACAGTTACTCTGTCGGGTCTGTAGGTTAATATTAAGCCTAGTAGGGCGCCGCCTCTGGTTGGGCCCTGCACCATTTGGGACAGATAATGTCTTTAGTTATAGTCAGAAACCTGTTTCCTTTATGAGATTCACAGGTCTCAGTCTCCCAGTTTATATCAGGATAATTAAAGTCCCCCATTATTATCACATCATTCTGATTTGCCGCCTTGTATATTTGCCTCAGTAATTGATCTTCTGCCTCTTCCATTATGTTTGGTGGCTTATAGCAAACCCCTATCATATTTTTTTTTTTATCTCCATATATTTCTACCCATATTGACTCTACACATTATCGTTTCCCTCCCATATATCCTCCCGCAGTGCGGCCTTCAGACTGGACTTTACATAAAGACAGACTCCTCCCCCTTTCCGTTTTGTCCGATCCTTCCTGAATAGACTATATCCCTGCCCAGTCCCAGCTATCATCCAACCAAGTCTCTGTTATACCCGCTATTTCATAATTCTCCTCAGACATCAACCCCACCAGTTCATCTGTTTTATTTGTCCGACTTCTGTCATTAGTCATCATGCAATTCAATGGTGTATGTTTTTTCTTCCTTTGAAGCCTATCCCTATTAACTATTCTAACCCCTCCCTCCGCTCCACTCCCAGGTACATTAATAAGTCCCCCTTCTCTATCTACACTATCTTCCCCCTCTATGTTGTAGGTTCCCTCCCCCCCAGTCCCTAGTTTAAACACTACTTGTAGCCATCTTCTCCCCAAGCACAGCTGCACCCTCCCCATTGAGGTGCAGCCCGTCCCTACGGTAGAGCCGTTAACCGACAGCGAAGTCGGCCCAGTTCTCCATGAACCCAAACCCCTCATTTCTACACCAGCTTCTGAGCCACTTGTTTACCTCCCTAATCTCCCGCTGCCTCTCTGGTGTGGCTCGTGGTACAGGTAATATTTCAGAAAATATTACCTTGGAAGTCCTTGCCTTAAGCTTGCGGCCTAAGTCCCTGAAATAATTTTTAAGGACACTCCACCTACCTCTTACATTGTCATTGGTGCCAATATGTACCATGACCGCTGGGTTCTCTCCAGCCCCACCCAGCAACTTGTCAACCTGATCCGCGATGTGCCGAACTCGAATGCCAGGAAGACAACACACTGTTCGGCGATCCCGGTCTTTGTGACAGATTGTTTTGTCTGTCCCCCTAATAATTGTGTCCCCCACTACCAGTACCTGTCTGGCCTGCCCTGCACTCCTCCCTCCCTCCTTACTGGAGCAGACACCCCCCTGGCGGTCAGAGGCAGAGTCTTGCTGCAGTACTGCTAGCTTTGAAATGGCATCCCCCTCATCTGCCAACCGGGCAAACTTGTTGGGGTGTCCCAGTTCAGGAATAGTCTCCCTAACACTTTTCCCTCTACCCCATTTTCTAACTGTAACCCAGCTAACTGCCTGACAGTCCTGCACCTCCGTCCCACTATCCTCCCCCACCTCTACCCCAGAGAGTACTTGCTCAGTGAGCAGGAGACTCCTATCCAAGTTGTCAATGCGGGTCAGTGTTGCCAGTTGCTCCTCTAGATCCAGGATCTGGGCTTCCAAATGAACAACCCACACACATCCTGCACAACAATATGCACCCTCAAACTGCTGTTTAAGGATTGCATACATTGAACAGGATGTACACCAGACTGCATGTTCCAACATGGAGTCCATCTAGTTATGGGTATTTCACAGATTAAGCGCCAACAACAGACAGTAAATAATACAAATGAATTATCTATAGACCTTGTGAGTTACAGTCTCTACAGTGTAAGTAAAGTGACACTCACAGCGATCTCAAACTCCTGCTTTCAAACTCTCAGTTTTCTAACTCTCTTGCAATGCCTCTCTTACCAAAGTCCTCTCTGACTGAGCACCATTTTCTTAAAACATTTCAGGGGTGCCAACATTTACGGCATGCCTGTATCTGATCCTAAAACATTAACAAAACAATATAAAAAAAAACTGTTCAACCTACCTACAAAAGTTCAACGTACATTACATCCTTACTGTGTCCCTACTGTGTTGACCCCTATGAGGCTGATGATGACCCATACCTTCCTGATCCCGAAATTCCTTCACAATTTATAGATGGACAAATGGTAGCTTTACACTTCAGATAAAATATTATTTAGCTTTCAATATAAAGATTACAAGGATACAGTGGCGTTGCGACCGGGGTGCGTGGGGTGCGGCCCGCACTGGGTGACACCATCCTGATGGGGTGACACCAGGTACGCCCCCGGTCCTCAGTTGCGCTATCTCCGTACTAGCAGCACCCCGTACCCCCCCCCCGTCCTCACTTGCGCTGTCTCCGTACTAGTAGGACCATCCCCCCACCCCACCCCCGTCACCTGCACAGTGAACCGGCCTGCGCCCCCACGTCTTCTGTTGCACCGGCCCGACGTGCCTCCGCAGGGCCGCGCGGGAGGATGTGACGTCACTCGCAGAGCGCCTGGAGAAAGGAGCGCTGCGCTAGATGGGTGAGTGAGTGTGTGTCTGTCTCACTCTATCTCTGTTTGTGTGACTCTGTGTGTGTGTGTGACTCTCTGTTTGTGTGTGTGTGTGACTGTGTGTGCGTGACTTTGTGTGTGTGTGTGTCTCTGTGTGTGTGTGTGTATGTGTTTGTGTGTCTGTCGCTATCTCTGTCTGTGTGTGGCTCTCTGTCTGTGTTTGACTCTCTGTGTGTGACTCTCTGTCTGTGTGTGACTGTGTGTGTGTGACTGCGTGTGACTGTGTGTGCGTGTGGCTGTGTGTGACTCTGTGTGTGTGTCTCTGTCTGTGAGTGTGTGTCTCTCTGACTGTGTGTGTCTCTCTGACTGTGTGTGTGTGTGTGTCTCTCTATCTATCTATCTGTGTGTGTGTCTCTGTGTTGTGTGTGTATGTGTTTTTTTTGTGTGGGGGGAGGGGGTTTTGTTTGAAACAGCGATTTAATGTGGGGAGACTTTGACCTATTGTGGGGAACATGCAAGAGAACCTGCGGCCTAATGGGGGGAAACTACTACCAAATGTGGGGAATCTATGCTACCTAATGTGGGGAAACCGCTACCTAATGTGAGGAAACTGCTACCTAATGTTGGAAAACTGCTACCTAATGTGCGAAAGCTGCTACATAATGTGGGAAAACTTCTACCTAATGTGGGGAATCTGTGCTACTTAATGTGGGGAAACTGCTACCTAATGTGTGGAATCTATGCTACCTACCTAATGTGTGGGAACTGCTACCTACCTTAAGTGGGGGAACTGCTGCCTACCTAATGCTCCCCCCCTGGCAGTAGCACCCTCATCATCCACCAGCAAACCCTCCCAGCAGCACCTCCATCAGCAGATCCTGATGTGGATGATGGGGGTGCTCCTGCCAGGAGGATGATCCTGCCGACGGATGATGGGGGTGATACTGCCAGGGGGGATAGCCAGTAGCACCCTCATCATCCTCCAGCAACACTCCCCCAGTACTAGCACCCCCATCATCCACTAGCAACACCACCAGATTTATATTCAGAGGGTACAGTATGTGGCAGATTTATATTCAGAGGGTACAGTATGTGGTAGTATTATATTCAGAGGGTACAGTGGGTGGTAGTATTATATTCAGAGGGTACAGTGTGTGGTGGTATTATATTCAGTGGTACATTATGTGGCAGATTTATATTTAGAGTGTACAGTATGTGTTGGTATTATATTCAGAATGTACAGTGTGTGGTAGTATTATATTCAGTGGGTACGGTGTATGGAAGGTTTATAATCAAAGAGTGTAGTGTATAGTAGTATTATATTTAGAGAATACAGTGTCTGGCAGGTTTATAATAATACTTGTTTTCATATAGAGGATGATAATGCGCTGACATAGTGAGGAGACGTCTGGGCGTCACATTCTGCAGACAGAAGTTTTAGCTGGACCAGGCGGTATGTACCATCTGAATTAGATAAGGGAAGACTATAGAGAAGACGTCACCTGTAGTCACTGATATCATTGTACATTCTCCTCACTATGTCCTATCAGAGCTGTAGTCACTTGTAATTTCTACAGTTATGGTGAGTGAAAGTACAACTCCCAGCATAACCTTACCACTGCATAAAGGGGTACTCTACTGGAAAACATTTTTTCCAGTTCTTTTCTTTTTTAATTTATTTTCTGTCTGACCACAGTGCTCTGTGCTGACACCTCTGTCCATGTCAAGAACTGTCCATAATAGGAGCAAATCCCCATTGCAAACCTATCCTGCTCTAGGACAGACTGGAAAGAACTACACAACTTCTTGTGGAGAATACAACAGCTTATAAGTACTGTAAGGATTAAGATTTTAAATAGAAGTAATTTAAAAATCTGTTTAACTTTCTGGCACCAGTTGATATAAAAGTAAATGTTTTCAAGTGGAGTACCCCTTTAAGTAATTCTGGGAGCTATATATTTAAATGGGGAAAACTTCTTTAACACTTTCCTATTCTGTGGCAACTGGTATATCTGATTATTATACTGGAATTTCTCACAATGCGCTACAACAGTGGTGTCTGTAACAACAGGCTAAAAAATTACTGAGGGGGGGTGGTATGGGGTGACACCATTTTCTACCGCACCGGGTGACACTAACCCTAGCAACGCCACTCCAAGGATACAACCCTTGTAATAGTATCCGAGTATCTAATGCCTATGTTACAGATAGTGAGAAGCGGATCACATTACAGTTAATTACCTTTTGGGTATCATGTTAAAGAGATGACACCTAAGAGATGCCTAAATACAGTACAGGAGCTGGATCTGTTCGGGATGGGAGGTAGATTTGGGCAAACAAGGGAATGCTGTTTGTTCAAGTACCATTAGATTGGGTTTTTACTGGGCAGTCTTAGTTTGTTTTTCTTTAGCCAAAGCCAGAAGCGGTCCCTATAGGCTTCCAGGATTTTTTTTTTTATTTGACTATGCTACAGGGGCTGTAAAGTTAGTGTAGTTCATAATATAGTGTCTGTACCTGTGTGTGATGGTTTTCTCACAATTCTTATGTGATTTTCACCTAAAAAAATTTTTAACAGCATACAAAGTGACTGTTGTCTCAGATTTTTCCCAGCTTGCAATGCGGCCGAAACCTGACTCACTCGTCAGCTGATGACAGGGAGCCTGTCTGCTTCAATGGGTGAAGGGATCGATTGGTGGGAAAGAGATCAATCTGCAACCAATGCAACAGCTGTAGGCACCCTGATTGAAAACCACAGGTCTTTTGAATGGATGCAGCTCGTTTATGTTTCAATGGGTGGGGTGGCTGATGCGTGGGAGGGAGGAAAATTGAATTATTTAGATTTGTAGGCAAAAGAAGAAAACACAAAAAGGAAATGCCAGTTCACAAAAAGCTAGCCACAGTGTTATGGTAATCTCACAACATAGCCATTTACCCCAAGACAAGTGCAGAGCCTTCCTAAGCATGTCCATTACTGTCTGCCAGGTACGTACTAAAATCACCTTATGGTGGATAACCCCTTTAAAGATTTTACACAGCAAAAAATGCACAATGTTTCCCCAACTGTAGATTGTAAAGTAAACTTTTGAAATGTCCAAAATTTAAGATTGGTTTGCTGGACACTTAAAGAAAAAATGTCAGCCTGTTCACCCAAACTAAACATTTTACACTGGGTTATAGTGCAGGTGAACAGGAGTCAAAATATGTCCAGTCAGTCCTGAGATATGTCCCCCAGAAGATACACTGCTGAATTCAGTGAATCGCACAGTGGGGGCGGGCTTCACAGGGGGCAGGGCTTAGTGACTTCACTTCTCAAGGATGTGGAGTCACAGACAATGAACATGTAAATTGAGCCATGAAGCCCCGCCCCTGAGAAGCCCCCCACCCCACTACGCGATTCACTGAATTCAGCAGTGGATCTTCTGGGGGACATATCTGAGGATCTACTGGACATATTTAAGTAAGGGTGCATTCACACAACGTTTTGTACATACGGGTGCCGGATCCGGTGGGGGGAGGGGCAAACCGGGCGCTCCCGTACCCCGGCCCGATCAGCCCGTGACTCCATTTACTTTAATGATCCGACCGGAGTCAAACGGTGACTCGGGTCGGCTTAGTTTTGACCCGTATGCGGTTTTGGACCGGACCTAAAACCGTAGTATACTATGGTTTTAGGTCCGGTCAGGAAACCGCATACGGGTCAAAACTGAGCCGACCGGAGTCACCGTTTGACTCCGGTCGGATCATTTAAGTAAATAGAGTCACGGGCTGATATGGCCGGTGTACGGGATCGCCCGGTTTGCCTCCCCCCCGCCGGATTCGGCACCCTTATGTACAAAACATGGTGTGAATGCACCCTAAGTGTCCCCTAGTTGGACTCCTGTTCACCAACACTATAAGCCAGTCTATAAAGTTTAGTGTGGGGGAACAGGCTGACAGTTTTCCTTTAATGCAGGGAAAGGCTTCATAGACCATAGTTTGAGTACCCTGAAGGAGAACTTCAGTAAAAAAAATGTCCAGGCTGCCAGAATAAAAATAATAAACTTTAACTAACCTTTCACCGCTCCCCTGGGACGCCAATATCACAGTCCCGTCCTCCGGTCGTGGTCTTCTTCCGGCTTTTGGTGCCAGATTAAAATAATGTTAATGATCTCGTACAGTGAACAGTGTATACGTAAAAAGAAACAAACAACTCAAATTGCTGCTTTTTGGTCACATCATTTATTTAGAAAATAAAAAGTGATCAAATATGCAAAAGTGAAACCAATAAAAACTACAGATAACAGGGGTCAGAATAGGGCAATTTTCTTTAAAACCAGTACAATAATAGTAAAGCATGTAACCATGGGTATAATTTTATTCATATTGACCTACAGAATAAAGAAAATATGGACTTTTTAAGATAAAGTGTACTGCTTAAAAATTATACCCCCCAAAAGCTGCAAATTTGTGGTATTCTTTTTAATTTTCCCACCATTTTTTTTGGGGGGGTTCACTGTACATTTTATGGTAAAATGAGTGATGTCATTACAAAGTACAATTGGTCATGCAAAAAAAATAAGCCTCATATGGGTCAGTGGATGGAAAGATAAGAATTATGACTCTCAGAATATGAGGAGGAAAAAACTAAAATGCAAAAATAAAACCTGGCTGTGTCCTGAGGGGTTAAAATATTAAATCACCCCCCACTCCCATCTCTAAGATGTAACTATACACTGCTCCCTGTGCCCCCCCCCCCCATCCTTTCCCCTTACCTTCTACTCTCCTCTCCTGTTTGTCAAACCCATAGACAGCATACACAGACTTACTATGTATCTTCAAGACCTGGGATGACTCCTATTGGCTTAGAGTCCTGATGACGTCACCAAAGGTCCTAGAAGATCCAAAGTAAGTGTGTGCGCTGTCTATGAGCTCTGTGAAGCTTTCTGTCTATATTCTCACTACTGTATTCAGGGACGAACTGGGAATAAAAACCAGCCCTGTAAATAATTGCAAACCAGCCCTACAGCCGCTGGCATCGGGGTACAGACGTATTCCTCTTTTTTTATGTGTGGATATATATATATATATATATATATATATGTATACACACTGCCTAAATCCTGTATACTGAGACCAACATTACCACCACTAATACTAGTATACTTAACAAGAAGATTGCAGTCAGGGACCGGAGTGGGATATCGGAGGCACCGCAGGAGCGCTGGGGATATGTAAAGATTTATCTTCATATATAACACAGAATGGGCATGTTTCTAGAAAAACAAAACCCTCCATATGGATAATCCCTTTAAGCCCCTTGTGCTCCATATACATCACACCAAGACTATATAACACCACCATGCCATGAGTAAATAGCCCCACCATTCAGTGATTCAGGTAAAAACAACTATAGGAATACCAATATTGCCACCATACTGAGACTTGATACCCGCACAATATATCAATATCAGATAGTACATGGTGGCCTGTAGAGTCACCACAATCAGTGCTGGATAAATGAATATATTTCTGTTCAGACAAATTCAGAGGCAGAATAATCTTCTCTGTTACGGTCTATTCACATGTACAGTATCCTGTGAATATTTGATGTGCAGGATTTGAAAATGCAGATTTGAAGCTGCGTTCAATTAGTTTACATTGAAATCTGCAGCTTCAAATTCTGTGGATCAAATATGCGCAGGTTATTGTTAGTGTTAATACTTCCTCAGGAGTTATTTTCTTTTCCCATCTTCTCACTCCACCCCAAACCGCCATGATGCCTACAAAACCTCTGAGTTTGCAAAAAAACTAAATAATACATTTCCACACTGCAATACAGCCAGGGAACCTCTATACCAGAGAGCACCCATAAAAGTCAACCAGGGAACCTCTATACCACAGAGCACCCATAAAAGTCAGCCAGGGAACCTCTATACCAGAGAGCACCCATAAAAGACAGCCAGGGAACCTCCATACCAGAGAGCACCCATAAAAGTCAGCCAGGGAACCTATATACCAGAGAACACCCATACATAAAAGTCAGCCAGGGAACCTCTATACCAGAAAGCTCCCATAAATGTCAGCCAGGGAACCTCTATACCAGAGAGCACCCATAAAAGTCAGCCAGGGAACCTCTATACCAGAGAGCACCCATAAAAGTCAGCCAGGGAACCTCTATACCAGAGAGCACCCATAAAAAGTCAGCCAGGGTACCTCTATACCAGAGAGAACCCATAAAAGTCAGCCAGGGAACCTCTATACCAGAGAGCACCCATAAAAGTCAGCCAGGGAACCTCTATACCAGAGAACACCCATAAAAGTCAGTCAGGGACCCTCTATACCAGAGAACACCCATAAAAGTCAGCCAGGGAACCTCTATACCAGAGAACACCCATAAAAGTCAGCCAGGGAACCTCTATACCAGAGAGCACCCAT
Organism: Hyla sarda; assembly: GCF_029499605.1. NCBI lineage: Eukaryota > Metazoa > Chordata > Amphibia > Anura > Hylidae > Hyla > Hyla sarda. The sequence goes on from NC_079190.1 coordinate 458,179,307, forward strand.
AAAAGTCAGCCAGGGAACCTCTATACCAGAGAGCACCCATAAAAGTCAGCCAGGGAACCTCTATACCAGAGAACACCCATAAAAGTCAGCCAGGGAACCTCTATACCAGAGAGCACCCATAAAAGTCAGCCCGGGAACCTCTATACCAGAGAACACCCATAAAAGTCAGCCAGGGACCCTCTATACCAGAGAACACCCATAAAAGTCAGCCGGGGAACCTCTCTACCAGAGAGCACCCATAAAAGTCAGCCAGGGAACCTCTATACCAGAGAACACCCATAAAAGTCAGCCAGGGAACCTCTATACCAGAGAGCACCCATAAAAGTCAGCCAGGGACCCTCTATACCAGAGAGCACCCATAAAAGTCAGCCAGGGAACCTCTATACCAGAGAACACCCATAAAAGTCAGCCAGGGAACCTCTATACCAGAGAGCACCCAGAAAAGTCAGCCAGGGAACCTCTATACCAGAGAACACCCATAAAAGTCAGCCAGGGAACCTCTATACCAGAGAGCACCCATAAAAGTCAGCCAGGAACCTCTATGCCAGAGAGCACCCATAAAAGTCAGCCAGGGAACCTCTATACCAGAGAGCACCCATAAAAGTCAGCCAGGGAACCTCTATACCAGAGAGCACCCATAAAAGTCAACCAGGGAACCTCTATACCACAGAGCACCCATAAAAGTCAGCCAGGGACCCTCTATACCAGAGAGCACCCATAAAAGTCAGCCAGGGAACCTCCATACCAGAGAGCACCCATAAAAGTCAGCCAGGGAACCTATATACCAGAGAACACCCATACATAAAAGTCAGCCAGGGAACCTCTATATCAGAGAGCTCCCATAAATGTCAGCCAGGGAACCTCTATACCAGAGAGCACCCATAAAAGTCAGCCAGGGAACCTCTATACCAGAGAGCACCCATAAAAGTCAGCCAGGGAACCTCTATACCAGAGAGCACCCATAAAAAGTCAGCCAGGGAACCTCTATACCAGAGAGAACCCATAAAAGTCAGCCAGGGAACCTCTATACCAGAGAGCACCCATAAAAGTCAGCCAGGGAACCTCTATACCAGAGAACACCCATAAAAGTCAGCCAGGGAACCTCTATACCAGGGAACCTCTATACCAGAGAGCACCCATAAAAGTCAGACAGGTACCCTCTATACCAGAGAGCACCCATAAAAGTCAGCCAGGGAACCTCTATACCAGAGAACACCCATAAAAGTCAGCCAGGGAACCTCTATACCAGAGAGCACCCATAAAAAGTCAGCCAGGGAACCTCTATACCAGAGAGAACCCATAAAAGTCAGCCAGGGAACCTCTATACGAGAGAGCACCCATAAAAGTCAGCCAGGGAACCTCTATACCAGAGAACACCCATAAAAGTCAGCCAGGGAACCTCTATACCAGAGAGCACCCATAAAAGTCAGCCCGGGAACCTCTATACCAGAGAACACCCATAAAAGTCAGCCAGGGACCCTATATACCAGAGAACACCCATAAAAGTCAGCCGGGGAACCTCTCTACCAGAGAGCACCCATAAAAGTCAGCCAGGGAACCTCTATACCAGAGAGCACCCATAAAAGTCAGCCAGGGAACCTCTATACCAGAGAACACCCATAAAAGTCAGCCAGGGAACCTCTATATCAGAGAGCACCCATAAAAGTCGGCCAGGGACCCTCTATACCAGAGAGCACCCATAAAAGTCAGCCAGGGAACCTCTATACCAGAGAACTCCCATAAAAGTCAGCCAGGGAACCTCTATACCAGAGAGCACCCAGAAAAGTCAGCCAGGGAACCTCTATACCAGAGAACACCCATAAAAGTCAGCCAGGGAACCTCTATACCAGAGAGCACCCATAAAAGTCAGCCAGGGAACCTCTATGCCAGAGAGCACCCATAAAAGTCAGCCAGGGAACCTCTATACGAGAGAACACCCATAAAAGTCAGCCAGGGAACCTCTATGCCAGAGAGCACCAATAAAAGTCAGCCAGGGAACCTCTATACCAGAGAACACCCATAAAAGTCAGCCAGGGACCCTCTATACCAGAGAGCACCCATAAAAGTCAGCCAGGAAACCTCTATACCATAGAGCACCCATAAAAGTCAGCCAGGGAACCTCTATACCAGAGAACACCCATAAAAGTCAGCCAGGGAACCTCTATACCAGAGAACACCAATAAAAGTCAGCCAGGGAACCTCTACACCAGAGAGCACCCATAAAAGTCAGCCAGGGAACCTCTATACCAGAGAACACCCATAAAAGTCAGCCAGGGAACCTCTATACCTGAGAGCTCCCATAAAAGTCAGCCAGGGACCCTCTATACCAGAGAGCACCCATAAAAGTCAGCCAGGGAACCTCTATACCAGAGAGCACCCATAAAAGTCAGCCAGGGAACCTCTATACCAGAGAGCACCCATAAAAGTCAGCCAGGGAACCTATATACCAGAGAACACCCATAAAAGTCAGTCAGGGAACCTCTATACCAGAGAACACCAATAAAAGTCAGCCAGGGAACCTCTTTACCAGAGAGCACCCATAAAAGTCAGCCAGGGAACCTTTATACCAGAGAGCACCCATAAAAGTCAGCCAGGGAACCTCTATACCAGTGAGAACCCATAAAAGTCAGCCAGGGAACCTCTATACCAGAGAACACCCATAAAAGTCAGCCAGGGAACCTCTATACCAGAGAACACCCATAAAAGTCAGCCAGGGAACCTCTATACCAGAGAGCACCCATAAAAGTAAGCCAGCTGGCACTAACTTGGTAGTGCACTTCATTCTCACAGAAGCCAAGTGGGTAATGCTGAGTCTTTTAATCCCACAGAAGTTAAAGGGGTATTCCAGGAAAAAAAAATGTATATATATCAACTGGCTCCATAAAGTTAAACAGATTCGTAAATTACTTCTATTAAAACATCTTAATCCTTCCAATAATTATCAGCTGCTGAAGTTGAGTTTTCTATCTGACAACAGTGCTCTCTGCTGACATCTCTGTCTGTCTCTGGAACTGCAAGGTAGAAGAGGTTTGCTATGGGGATTTGCTTCTACTCTGGACAGTTCCCGAGACAGGTGTCATCAGAGAGCACTTAGACAGAAAAGAACAACTCAACTTTAGCAGCTCATAAGTACTGAAAGGGTTAAGATTTTTTTACAGAAGTAATTTACAAATCTGTATAACTTTCTGGTGCCAGTTGATATATATATAAAAGTTTTTTTTTTTCCTGGATAACCCCTTTAAAGTGCAGCAGGGCCACAAGTTAACTTTGCATTTCAGAGTATTAAAATGTATCTCTAGAGTTCTTTTTCACATATGACTATGACGCAGCACTGTGCATGATACTTATTTGTCTTAATATATGATTTATTTTAAAATCAGCCCCTATAAAGCCAAACAGTAGGATTTCTCATGGATGCCTTCAGCTGTATATCAGTGTGCCGTGTAATAAGTTACCACTGCGTCTCCATAGGACCCATCTCCAGTGATGAGAACCAGCATAATGTAATTCTACGGCACTGGGTCTCATCACTGGAGATGGGTCTTCTGGAGACGCAGTGGTAACTTTTTCTTACATGGCACAGCGATATACAGCTGAAAACAGCTAGGATTACAGCTTACTGTTTTGTTTTTTAGGTGCCGATTTTAAAAGAAATCATATTAAACAAATGGGTATCATGCACAGGGCTGCGTCATAGTCATATGTTAAAAAGAACTCTAGAGGTACAATTTATTATACAACATAGGACTACAACTCCCAGTGTGGTCTCCCTGTCTGTGCCTCCTCTACCAGCCTTAAAGGGATGTGGTCAGTAATTACACAGGCCACAGAGAAAGACCCCACTAGAAGTTGTAGTTCCATAAGGACAATTTTCTTACTTTTAATCACAGGCAAACTTTGACACGTACTTACATCCATCACTGCGTTGTGGTACAATTTCCATTTTTGCATTGATTTGGAAAAAATCAAGACAAAAATAGAAAAACGAGGCAATAAACACAATGTGTGAACACAGCCTCAGGGAGGGGCATATTTACTATATATCTTGATCCCATAGAGGTAGCAGCAGTATAGAGATAGAGCTGAAGAGGAGGTGTTTAACAATTATATATCCTGATCCCATAAAGAAAGCAGATGGAGGTGAGAAGGGAGGAGGTATGGGAGCTAGTAAGAGTGAGGTAATGATGTCATCCTGATCTGGCAGGTGATGATGTCATCCTATAGTCCACAGGAAGTCAAGACAGGACATCCTGTTGTAACCATTAGGCACTGAATGATTTGGAGAGTCAGACATATGATCACATGATCAAGGTAGAGTAATAAAACACATGGATGCAGCTGTGCTGAAATAAAACAAAGGATGCTGTATGACTAGTGATGGTGGGTGTGCATAATATAGGGGGTGGGAGAACCTTGAGTGTTCCTTTCATTTGACTGTAAGATGCAGTATTAGATTTTCTCCACTTGGTGTCACTATTAATCTACTGTGGTTCAGATTAGCGTTTTGGTTTACTAGGTTGGCGTATTTATTATCCATTGTAACATCAATTCTTTAATATTTATTTTGGAAAAAGAAATCGAACTCAGCGGGCTGCCAAGAATCGATTTTGTTTGCTCATTCATCAGCTGCTTATACAGAGGAACCACATCTTATATACTGCACAAGTGCTTTTTCTCTTAAAGATGGTTTGAGGCATTGAAGATCACAAGGTACCCAGGGTATCTGTCGTATGTAGCTACGAGGTTTCAGGAGCACATATCTTATCTAGGGAAAGCTGGATGAGCTATGTGAAATCCAGGAAATAGTTAAATCCCTGGCAAGACTTATCTAGAGAACTTGAAAAGTCTTGGTAAGAACTTGTGGTCTTTCATCCCCTTCTTGGGGCACTCTAGGTTTTCAGACTAGCCCAGATCAGCACAGGTGTTGAAGACAGATCTTCAATGGGCCTTAAAGCTTGGTAAGAGATTGGCCGTGAGTGGCTGTGTAACATACTTGAACTATATTTTGTTGTTAAAGAAAAATAAGGACAGGAAAAGCCCTGCATTTTAACTGTGTCTCCGTCTCAGTCTGCTGTTTACTGCTATGTGCCCATCTCTACCAAGCTAAACAATAATTAAAATGTACCTGAGGCTATAAAAAACTTTATACACCCCAAACGATTACTATTGGGGAGAAAAACATGTCCCAGCTTCTCTCCCCGTCCTGTGTCTATGTAAGCAAGATGGTATCATAGGGTTACATTATGACCGTCTCAATGACAATGACACTAAGGGCACACTTCTCCCGCCTCGTTCTACTGATCAGTCAAAGTCTAAACATTCAGACCCCGACCTATCAAACATTTTTATATGTCTCAATGACATATCAATTTTTTTTATTTTTTATGACAGTGTCTATTTAAAGGGGTACTCCACTGCTCAGCATTTGGAACAACTGTTCTGAATGCTGTAGCCGGCGCCAGGAGCTTGTGACTTCATCACCCCGCCCCTCAAGACGTCATGCCCCGCCCCCTCAATGCAAGTATATGGGAGGGGGCGTGACAGCCGTCACGCCACCTCCCATTGACTTGCATTGAGGGAGTGGGGCATGATGTCACGAGGGGGGGCTGTGACATCACAACATCCTGGCACCGGCTCCAGCATTCAGAACAGTTTGTTCCAAACGTGGAGCAGCGGAGTACCCCTTTAAATATTCTATTTCCATAATCTCACTGTAGTTGTGTAGGGATCATTGTTTTTCAAAGTGCTGTATACAATCATTGGCCACAAAGAGGAAATGTCTTAAAAAGGACCATTTGCACTTTTGCACAAGTATATTACTGTGAGAGATAAGGAAGTGTCTTGCATGGTGAAGCCAGGACCAGCCAGTTACATTTAAAGAGTACCTCTCATCAAAAAAATTGTTTTTTTATTTTATAGTTTAATATGTATAGATTCATTTTCTAATTGGGTTCTATAAAAAAAAATGTATACTTTTATGTGTTTTTTGTGTTTATACTTTTGTCCACTAGAGGTCTCCCTAGGAGTCCCTTTTTTAGTGATTTCGGACTCACGCCTTCCTGGCAGCTGAGTCCGAAATTGCATACTCAGCGCAGCTCCCCGCCTGTCAATCAGACAGACAGGAGCGAGCGCTGTGCGCGTATCCCTGCAGGGCACGCTCCTGACTCTTTTTTCACCTCACACCGGCCCTCCCCTGTACTCCACCTGTATGCGCGCTCCAGAAAGGGAGCGCAGCATACAGGAAGAAGGGCGGATGCTGGCCTGGCCAGGCTTCTGATGACATTGTGCCTGCTGGGACACGCCCACTTCATGCCCTCGTATACTGCTCAACACTGAGCTACCGAAGATGCTATGAAAAAGGTATATACATGTGGTTTAAACAAAAATAAATACAGGGATAGAGATAGTTAGAGTCAGGGACAGATGGGGAGGGGGATTAGGGAAAGTTTAGTTGATGATAGGTGCTCTTTAAAATCATGGAATGAACCTCCAGCCAGAAAAGAGTAAGAAGGACCCATGAACAAACCCCATTGGGAAGTGTACCATCCTTCTTTACACATCTCCAGCAGTGGGGAAAAGCCATAGAATATATTAGAATTAGGACTATAGGGGACCTATACTAACAGGTAAACAATGTATAGTTTTTTGTTTTGTTTTTTTTTGCCATCTGAAGGAAATAGAGGTCTTATGGACTTTAAGAAGATCAGCTTTCCTCTAATTAGCCCAAGTGGTTTAGCGATCTATGTCCCATTTGGAACAATATGGAGGGAACAAGCAAGTTTGGGTTCTGAAATGGACAATAAAAGGAGCAAATCTGTAAGCAGTGCAAATGGTAGGCGGTAGACAGAACAAAAAAATGAGTGAGCTGGAGCTGAAACTCTCTGCTCCAGTGCCAAGGACTTGGATCTAACATTTCCTGCATAGTGCAGAGGTGTGAACGTGGGGGACACTATGTGCTACCTGTAATCCGGTAACAAGACTGTGTAGATTCCGGGTGGTCATTTTTGCAGGAATAAGTCCTAGCAAGCTTTATACTTGCAAAAAGCATATAACATGGATTCTGAAGGACTACGACTCCAGTTTTATTTAAGCATTTATATTTTTCATTTTTTCTATTTTATTTATCCAATGACTTAACATATTCACATATACCAAAGCTTTTATTACAGAACATCCACTGTAAGTATTCAAAGCATTACTTACCTGGTCCTTTGGCTCCAGATCTAACCCTCCCTAGGCGGAAGATGACTGCTCTCTCGTATTCCTGAACAATCTAGAAAGAATAAATGTGTTATTAAAGGAGTACTCCAGTGGAAAAAAAACGTATCCCTTATTCCATCCAAAGAATGGGGGATAAATTATAGATCTTGGGGGGTCCAACCGATAGGACCCCTTTCGCGATCTCCTGCACAGCGCCCCAGCAGTCCACAGGAAGCAGGCGTGCCGACCCCGCAGGAAGCCACGGCTGACACGCCTCCTCCATGTGTTTCTATAGGATACATGGAGGGGGTGTGTTGGTAGCCGCTATGTGTGGACTACTGAGGCACCCTGAAGCAGATCTCACAGGGGGGTTCCAGTGGTCGGACCCCCGATGATCCATAACTGATCCTCTAACCTCTGGATCACTATAGCACTCTTTTCAGTTGTAGATGTGTTTTTTGTTACAAGGAGGGTGGGGGGGGGGGGGGGAGAATTCGGCAATGTTTGAAAGTCCCATAGATGGTGAATGGAGTGGAGGCCGAGCATGTATGTTGCCACTCTATTCACTTGGGGGGAAATTGACCTCCGTTTCAATGAAGGGGGGTGTTCCCAGATGTCAGGCCCTCAATGATCAGCTAGTTATCCCCTATCCTGTGGATTGGAAATCATTTTTAATCTTGGGTTACCCTTTTAATCATTAAAGGGGTACTCTAGACATATAATCCCCTATCCTTTGAATAGGGGATAACATGTCTTATCGCAGCAGCCGATCTTCTGACAACTAGGGCTTCCGTGATCGTGACGTCCCGCCAAACCCTCTCCATTTTGTCTATTATTAGCGGTCACGCCCCCTCCCACAGACATGAATAGGGGGGGGGGTGGAGTGACGTCACAATCACGGAAGTCCCAGGCTTCCATGACCGTAACACCACAGCGCTGGCCCGGCCATAGCACTGACTTAAGTGAAAATCATGGAGTTAGGGTCCACCTCCACCTCAATGATGAAAAAACTTATTCCAGGGACCAAAAAATATTGTCAGACTAATCCAACGGTTCAGAACAGAGCTGTCATGAGGGGGCAGGGCTATGCCGTCACGAGCTCCCAGTGCCGGCTTCAGCGCTCGGAACAGTTTAAATGCTGAGCAGCGGAGTACCCCTTTAAAGGGGCCATCCAGTCTAACAAAACTGATTGCCTATTCTAAGGTGGAAGAGTCCAAGTCCCAATACTCCCGACGATTAGCTATTTAAAGGTGCTGCAGCACTCATGTGAGCGCTGCGGCCTTTTCAATGTTCACTTCCATGCTATCAGTAGTGGTAGTGCAAGTAAACATATAGGATAGGCCATGAGTTTTAAAAGGCTGGATAACTCCTTTAAAAATGGTGCAGAATAGAAAGACAAACTTCCTAATAAAGATGCACAACTGTTCAATATAAAATGGATATGTTTCATTTCTATTAAAGTGAAAAATACAGTTTTAGCATTTAATAAGTATTAATAGAAATGTTTACCTTCATGCAAGACCATATTGAAATGGGAAAAGTAACAAAAACCATTAAAAAGGATAAGAAGATCAGCAAGTATCCAAAGCAGCCTGTGTCATTGCTTCCTAAAAGATAAAGAAGAAAGGAGGAGAACATTTATTTAAAGCACCACAGCTCCTCAGCATCATATTATCAGGTGTCATGCATAATTACTTGAATCAAAGAAGGTTTTTTGGGGGGGTCTTTTTTTTTTAGTTTAGAATTCAGTAGGGAATGAAAACATCTAGTGAAATAACTCACTGTAAAATGTTAGGGTTAAAATGTACTTAGTTACCAAAGTTTAATCCGGGCCTGTATTGTGACCTCTCTATGTGTGTTATTCCACTGACTTCACTTGGTACAGGCCTGATGAAGAGGAACGTCCGCGAAACGCGTTGCATTGTGGGAATAAAGAAAAGCTACATTTTATCTGATCTCCAGCGCCTTCTTGATCTCTGCCTGTTTGGAGGGAATTTCTATTGCATCTGTGGTTATGTGAAGGGGAGCGGCTGCTGAGACCTTGTTTCTAAACATACTCTTTTCTATGGTTGTACTTGGATGGAGTACAACTGCTTCTGGTAAGCGCTAATTCACATTGAGCATTACCACTTGTTATTTGGGTATCACACAAGGGAGCACATCCTTTTGTCTTCTATTTTATCCTGGTACTGTGACATCACTGTGTGTATTATTCCTGTACTGTGACATCACTGTGTATTATCCCTGTACTGTAATATCACTGTGTATTATCCCTGTACTGTGGCATCACTGTGTATTATCCCTGTACTGTGACATCACCGTGTGTATTATCCCTGTACTGTGACATCACTGGGTGTATTATCCCTGTGCTGTGACATCACTGTATATTATCCCTGTACTGTGACATCACCGTGTGTATTATCCCTGTACTGTGACATCACTGTGTATTATCCCTGTTCTGTGACATCACTGTGTGAATTATCCCTGTACTGTGACATCACTGTGTATTATCCCTGTACTGTGACATCACTGTGTGTATTATCCCTGTACTGTGACATCACTGTGTGTATTATCCTTGTACTGTCACATCACTGTGTACTTCATTCCTGTGCTGTGACATCACTGGGTGTGTTATCACTGTACTGTGACATCACTGGGTGTATTATCCCTGTACTGTGACATCACTGGGTGTATTATCCCTGTACTGTGACATAACTTTGTGTATTATTCCTGTACCGTGACATCACTGTGTGTATTATCCCTGTACTGTGACATCACTGTGTGTATTATCTCTGTACTGTGACATCACTGTGTATTATCCCCGTACTGTGACATCACTGTGTATTATCCCTGTACTGTGACATCACCGTGTGTATTATCCCTGTACTGTGACATCATTGTGTGTATTATCCCTGTACTGTGACATTATCCCTGTACTGTGACATCACTGTGTGTATTATCCCTGTATTAATAGATCACTGTGTGTATTATCCCTGTACTGTGACATCACTGTGTATTATCCCTGTACTGTGACATCACTGTGTGTATTAGTCCTGTACTGTGACATCACTGTGTGTATTATCCCTGTACTGTGACACCACTGTGTACTTCATTCCTGTACTGTGACATCACTGTGTGTATTATCCCTGTACTGTGGCATCACTGTGTGTATTATCCCTGTACTGTGACATCACTGTGTGTATTATCCCTGTACTGTGACATTACTGTGTGTATTATTCCTGTACTGTGACATCACTGTGTGTATTATCCCTGTACTGTGACACCACTGTGTACTTCATTCCTGTACTGTGACATCACTGTGTGTATTATCCCTGTACTGTGACATCACTGTATGTATTATCCCTGTACTGTGACATCACTGTGTGTATTGTTCCTGTACTGTGACATCACTGTGTGTATTATCCCTGTACTGTGACACCACTGTGTACTTCATTCCTGTACTGTGACATCACTGTGTGTATTATCCCTGTACTGTGACATCACTGTGTGTATTATCCCTGTACTGTGACATCACTGTGTGTATTATCCCTGTACTGTGACATCACTGTGTGTATTATCCCTGTACTGTGACATCACTGTGTGTATTATCCCTGTACTGTGGCATCACTGTGTACCTCCTCCCTGTATTGTGACATCCATGCATGAATTATCCCTGTACTGTGACATTCATCATACATTATTCCTGTAATGTGACATTACTGCATGAATTATCCCTGTACAGTGAAATCTGTTCATTTTCCCAGCACTTTGACAAATTTTCATGCATTATCTTTGTTCTGTCTCATCAAAGTGTCTTATCCCTGTTCTATGACATCAATGTGTGAGTGACCCTATACTGTAATGTCACTCCTGTACTGTACTGTGACCTCACTACGCGCATTGTACAGTGGAAACACTTCATTTACTATACAAGTACTGTGACCTCACTTTGTGATATTTTCCTGTAAATAACTGTGTGTACTGTGATATCACTATGTGCACTCTCCCTGTATTGTTACATCAGTCTGTGCACATGGAAAAGAAATACAGATAAAATACATGAATAATATGTAAACCGGTTAATACATTATCACTAGGATGTTTGTAAGGTTATCGGTGCATGTCGGATGCAGAACTAGTGGTGGACAAATAATCCACTGTATTACAAATATAAGGGAGGCATCCGCTCAAGGCCAAAATATTTCAATAATCAGATATTTTATTTGCCCATAGTGAACTTGAATTAATATTTTTCTCCCAAAAAGTGATTATGAAATAATCAAAACAGCACTAGAGCTTACCCAAAAAGGCTTTCCTTACCGGGGTCAGGTTCTGCTCTCATCTCATTGTCCACGGATCTCCCCGGCTTCTCCTGGTCATAGTTGTTCTCCATGTCTGGTTGTACTTTGTTATTCGGCTGAACACATATCAGAGTATGGTGCCTTGCGTCACTGTGCATGCAAGCAAAAGAACAAGAATGACTTCAATAAACCTTCACCTTAATGTCTTGTGGTCTTCAAAAGAAGTGGACAATTGTACTAGCAAATGGTGGAGTGAGCCGCCTTATACAGAAGAACATGACTATAGCTGTAAACAATAAACCGTAATGAAGATATCATTTACATGTCAATTACCACTATTGTAATTTAAACCTTTAGCATGATATTTTTAACAGCAACACAACAATGAAAGAGACCATGTCACTGGGAATAGGGTTACAGGATTCACCATGTAGATGTTCATAGACTATAACACCTGACAGGGTATCAGAATGAAGAAATCTCATGTCTAGAGGGGATAGGATGGAGTTATTTTTCTTCACATTATATGAACTCGACCACAGGGTCCCCCACTCCTCCAAAACCCAGTGATCAATTATAATATCAACTGTAATCAGCAAATGTTCAGTTATCCTGCAGCACCTCCAGAGGAGAAATCAAGTATTACATTACTTTCCTAGTTTGGTCAGTAAAAAATAAGAGGAAAACCTGACAGCCTTATTATAAGTCCGGAACTATTAGGATCTTAAAGGGGTACTCGGCCCCTAGACATCTTATCTCGTATTCAAAGGATAGGTGTTAAGATGTCTGATCGCGGGGGTCTCGCAGCTGAGACCCCCGCGATCTCTGTGCAGCACCCAGCGTTCGTTTAGAACGCTGGGTGCGGGTGGCAGGGGTCATGACATCATGGTCACGACCCCTCATGATGTCACACCACACCCTCTCAATGCAAGTCTATGGGAGGGGGTCTGACATCACGAGGGGGCGTGACCGTGGTGTCACGACCCCTGCCACCCGCACCCAGCGTTCTAAACGAATGCCGGGTGCTGCACAGTTTATGCCCTCCCATAGACTTGCATTGAGTGGGTGTGGCGTGATGTCATGACCCCTGCCGCCCGCTCCAAGCGTTTGGAACAAAATGTTCCGAACGCTAGGGAAGCAGAGTACACCTTTAAACAAAATGGATTCTGTATATTTGTGTATATATATATATATATATATATATATATATATATATATATATATCAGGGATTGTTTAAAAGTTTCTTCATTATTTTAAGTATCACATAAAAACATCACCCAAGGGTGATACAGTGATCTTGAAGCACTGATACACTGGCACACATTTACTATGGTTGGTATTTTTTACATTGGTCTAAGTAAACAAGGGAGGTGAAGAGATCTGTGACAAATAAATAATAAGCTACACATCTAGCAGACCCTTCTAAGATACAACAAGACATCCCGATGGATGAATACATATAAATTGTGTTAGGGCCCATTCACACTATGCTCAGAAATTCCAGTGCAGCCGACTCCCGTTGTTTTTAATGAGATTCTGCTGCACAATGCACACCGCAGAATTTCCAGTGTGTACCAGGCTGTACCAGTACCAGTCCAAGAGAGGAGTAAAAGTCTGATGGTATGTTAACACTTTGCTGTTCATTTGGAAAATCTGCAACACATCAGGATATGTTTTATTAATATACTGGGACAATTCAAATGTATAAAAAGCGTTAAATGCGTTTCTGCCATTTAAATTAACTTTTAATATCGAGCTGGTCTTAGTGCTGAGACACCCTCGGAATGTTAGCTGTGGTCGGGTAAAGAGGGTGGCAGCTCGCTTCATTCCCCAGCTCAGTGGGCAATGCGGGTAACGGGCTCTATAATGGAGCAATGAGTTTTACTGCACCTTGGGGGGAGTTTAAGCACCTCAACTAATCCTAACTTTTGAGATGTATGTGCAACATGTCAAAAGTTAACTTAAATGACTGTAACACTATCAATAGTAATAAAATTTAACCTATGTTCACTCATACTATTTTGGTCAGTATTTTTGTCGCAGAGTCAAGAGACTGATAAGTGAGATTTCCACAGGATTTTACTATTAAAGGGGTACTCCGGCCATAATACATCTGGGGACTCCCGCAATCTGTCATTCAGCACCCACCTTTCAGCGCTGGAGGCTCCAAGTGTGCAGAGAGACAACCACGGGGCCGGAGTATCGTGACGTCACGACTCCGCCCCCGTGAGATATCATGCCCCGCTCCCTCAATGCAAGTCTATGGGAGGGGGCGTGACGTCCGGAGGGGGCGTGATGTCACGGTACTCCGGCCTTGTGGTCATCACGCTGAACGCTCGGAGCCTCCAGCGCTGCGGATAGAGCTCGCAAAGGTGGGTGCTAAAAGGTGGGAGATTGCGGGGGTCCCCAGTAGCAGGAACCCCACGATCAGACATCTTATCCCCTATCCTTTGGATAGGAGATAAGATGTATTAGGGCCGGACTACCCCTTTAACTAAGAAAGTGCAGGAACTGAGAAAAATGAAACATCTGGTATTTTACATAGAGCAGCACAATGAGCTATAATTGCCTTCTTATGTAATTGCTATGGTCTGCTATGAGAATGGTATAATACTTATGTGAGACACTGAGGTGACAACGGCAACAGCCAGACCCCTGAGAATCACCCCCCGTAGAGGCAGTGAGCCTATACTAAACCCATCTGCAACACAGCATGCTTAGGAAAGATGAACTGGGTTCAGATATGAAGCAACAATGTAGATAGATAGATAGATAGATAGATAAACGATAGGAGCAGCACATCCAATATGTACATATGTAGAGGGTGCACGCAGGTATAGGATCATGGTGAAACTGATTCTGCCGAAAATGTTTTTCTTTAGGGGAATTCTTCCCAGAACAGCACTATAGTATGGGATGGCACTTAAAGGGGTGGAAAAACAATTTTTTTTCAAATCAACTGGTGCCAGAAAGTCTGTGTCAGGAACTGTCCAGAGCAGGAACAAATCCCCATAGCAAACCTCTCCTAGTCTGGACAGTTCCTGACACGGACAGAGGTGTCAGCAGAGAGCACTGTGGTCAGACAGAAAAGAATGATACATCTTCTGTAGTATACACCATGTAGAAGTGATAGAAGTAATTTACAAATCTGTTTTGATTTTTGGCACCAGATGATTTAAAAAAAATTGTTTTCCATTGGCGTACCCCTTTAATGCATAGGCGGACATTTAGCACCGATTCCATAGGAGACTGCTGCAGGTGGAATCTGCACTGAACCTCCTTGTGAAAAATCAGCACGGAACTTTAATAGTGTGAACATACCCTAAAGAAATATGCTGACTAGGGCTGGAAAGTAAAAACCTACAAATTGCCTTCACCAGAGCCTCATCCCACCCCAGTGCCTGTTTTTACTTGATGACACCCTCCCCCTTTTCTGCTGATGATGTTTCACATCCTTTGCAGTCAAGATTGGGAATGTCATCAGGGTAAGTAAGCACAAGGGCAAAACAGAGGGTTGGTGCTGGACCAGGAGTGGTGAGTATAATGCAGCTTGTTATTGTACAGCCCCAGCACGCTCTAGTTTATAAAACCTCTTTAACGGGTATTTCAGCACTTAAAGGGGTACTCTGGTGGAAAACTATTTTTTTCCAATCAACTGGCACCAGAAAGTTAAACAGATTTTTAAATTACTTCTATTAAAACATTGTAATCCTTCCAGGACTTCTGTATGCTCCAGAGGAAGTTGAGTTGTTCATTTCTGTCTGACCACAGTGCTCTCTGCTGACACCTCTGTCCATGTGATGAACTGTATAGAGAGGAGCAAATCCTCATAGCAAACCTATCCTGCTCTGGACAGTTCCTGACATGGACAGAGGTGTCAGCAGAGGGCACTGTGGTCAGACAAAAAAAGAACAACTAAACTTCCTCTGGAGCATACATCAGCTGATAAGTACTGGAAGGATAAAGATTTTTTTGATAGAAGTAATTTACAAATCTGTTAAACTTTCTGGCACCAGTTGATTGAAAAAAAAAATTCCCACTGGCGTACCCCTTTAAAGAGGACATGTGGCCAATCCCTAGGGTTTTTTTATTGCTATTATTAACATTTATGGGAATTTAAAGGGGTCCTCCGGTGGAAAACAATTTTCTTCAAATCAACTGGTCTACTTATCAGCTGCTGTATGCTCTAGGCCAGGGAAGTTGAGTTGTTCTTTCCTGTCTGACCACAGTGCTCTCTGCTGACACCAGGAGAGGTTTGCTATGAGGATTTTCTCCTGCTCTGGACAGTTCCTGACATGGACAGAGGTGTCAGCAGAGAGCACTGTGGTCAGACAGAAAAGAACAACTCAACTTCCTCTGTAGTATACAGCAGCTGATAAGTACTGGAAGTGCCCCTTTAAGCAAACAGTGAAAAACAGAGGGGGAGATTTATCAAAACCTGTCCAGAGGAAAAGATGCTGAGTAGCCCATAGTAACCAATTAGATAGCTTATTTCATTTTTGAAAAGGTCTTTGAAAAATGAAAGAAGCGATCTGATTGGTTGCTATGGGCATCTCAGCATTTTTCCTTTGGACAGGTTTTGATAAATCTCCCCCAGAGAGTTTGGCTGTTTTGGTTGTAATTATGGCCCACTCGAGCAACCACTACCAGACTGTAGTGGACGGTAGTGGATGGGCCCATGTTGTAGAGAAATGTGCAATTCCCACATCTATGAGACATTGGGACTTACAACTATGAGACATTTATGGCATATTCTTGGCACAAGCAATAAAAGTCAAAGATGGCAAAATACCCCTTTAAATAATTTTTTGCTTCCCTGGTAATATACTAATAAATATAGAGACATTGGGGGGAATTTATCATTATTTGTCTATTGTAGACACAGTTCTACCCTTTTACACTGCTTGTCTATTGTACACTCTTGTCTATTGTATACTCTTGTCTATTGTATACTCTTGTCTATTGTACACTCTTGTCTATTGTACACTGCTTGTCTATTGTATACTCTTGTCTATTGTATACTCTTGTCTATTGTACACTCTTGCCTATTGTACACTGCTTGTCTATTGTATACTCTTGTCTATTGTACACTGCTTGTCTATTGTATACTCTTGCTCAGAATTTACTAAGGCTGTGCACTCCTTTGATAAATCTTGTGCAAATATAGAAACGCCCCCCCCCCCCTCGCTCTACCGTACACTCCTTCTCTACCTCACAGGAAAAGTGGACACAGGGATTTTATTCTATTGCTGTGAGGTCAGGATTCCATTGAGGTTTTTTTTTCCATCGGCAAAATTGCCAGAAAAACTGTCCCAGCTTTTTCCTGTGTTTTGTCAGTTTTTCTTGTGTTTTTCACTAGTGTTTTTGCTGGTGTGTGGAAACAAAAAAATGTACTAAACTTTTTTTTTTTTTCTTTGAAATTTAGATACGTGAATGCGGAGGACTATGTCAGATTTTGTGGATTGCGACGATGAACAGCGTGTTTTTTTTAAATGTCAATAAAAGGGTTAACGAGGGCTGTGGGGGAGTGTTTTTTTAAGTAAAATTTGTTTTTCAATGTGTTGTGTCTTTTATAATTGAATTTTCAGGCTTAGTAGAGGAAGGTGTCTAGTAGACAGAATCCATTACCAAGCCAGGGCTTAGCGTTAGCCCCCAAAACATCTAGCACTAACCTCCAAATATTACCCAGATACCCACCGCCACAGGGGTGCTGGGAAGAGCCGGTACCAACAGGCCTGGAGCATCAAAAAATGGCGCTCCTGGGCCTAGGCGGTAACAGGCTGGCGTTATTTAGGCTGGGGAGGGCCAGTAACAATGGTCCTCGCCAACCCTGGTAACGTCAGGCTGTTGCTACTTGGTTGGTATCTGGCGGATACTGTTAAAATGAGGGATCCACGCCTTTTTTATTTATTTATAAAAAAATAAATAAAAAAAACGCATAGGGTTCTCCCTATTTTCAGTATCAGCCAGATACCAACGAAGCAGCAACAGCCTGACGTTACCAGGGTGGGCGAGGACCATTGTTACTGGCCCTCCCCAGCCTAAATAACGCCAGCCTGTTACCGCCTAGGCCCAGGAGCGCCATTTTTGACGCTCCGGGCCTGTTGGTACCGGCTCTTCCCGGCACCCCTGTGGCGGTGGGTACCGGGGTAATAATTGGGGGTTAGCGCTAGCTGTTTTAGGGGCTTAACGCTAAGCCCCGGCCTAGTAATGGATTCCGTCTATAAGACAGCTTCCACTACTAAGCCTGAAAATTCAATTATAAAAAACACAGACACATTGAAAAAAAATGTATTTAAAAAAACACTCCCCCACAGCCCTCATTAACCATTTTATTGAAAAAAAAAAAACGCTAGTCATCGTCACAGTCCACTGAATCCGATGTAGTCGTCCGCATTCACGTATCTGAAATGAGAAGAAATATGGTTTAGTAAATTTTTTGCGCTCTCCCCTGGGAAGAGCGCACATAATGCAGCATGTTCCTAAACAGGGAGCCTCCAATTGTTGCTAAACTACAACTCCCTTAATGGGGGGCTGTAGTTAAGCAACAGCTGGAGGCACACTGGTTGCAAAACACTGAGGGTTTGTTACTTAACTCAGTGTTTGCAAACCCATGCACCTCCAGCTGTTGCAAAACTACGACTCCCAGCATGTACAGTTTGTCAGTGCATGCTGGGAGTTATAGTTTTGCAACAGCTGGAGGCGCACAGGTAGGGAAACACTGAGTTAGGAAACAGACAATGTTTCCCAACCAGTGTGCCTCCAGTTGTTGCAAAACTACAACTCCCAGCATGCCCAGGCAGCGGAAGGGCATGCTGAGAGTTGTAGTCTGCAACAACTGGAGGAGAACAGTTTGGAGACCACTGTGTAGTGGTGTCCAAACCGTAGTCCTCCAGATGTTGCAAAACTACAACTCTCAGCATGTCCAGACTGCCAAGGCATGCTGGGAATTGTAGTTCGGCAACACAGTGGTCTCCAAACTGCGGCCCTCCAGATGTTGCAAAACTACAACTCCCAGCATGCCCAGACAGCTTCACTGCTGCCTCTGTTGCAGATGCTGCCGCCGCCGCCTCCTCCACTAGCCCGTGTGCCTCCAGCTCTTCGGTAAGTGCCGTGGTCCCCGCCGCAGCTCTAGGCGTCATCTTCCCCTGCTGTGCCCGAACTTCTAGCGGCGGGCAGAGCAGGGGAAATGAACTTTACCCCCCAGTCAGCTCATTCACTGTGATTGGTCCACAGGGACCAATCACAGTGATCGCTGACCAGGACCATCGACAGATGGTCCTGGGGGGTGTTGCAGAAGTTGTCCCCTGCTGGAAACAGTGGGGCTTCTGCCAGTTAACCCGTGCGATGCTGCGCATCACCAGGTTAACTGAATGCCGTTTATAAACGCGGATCGCAGCAGATCTCCTGCTGTGATCCGCATTTAAATTAAAAAGCCGGTGGTACATGCGGCTACATCGCGCTGCCACCGGCTTCTATATACAGTACACTGTCATAATTCATAATCCCCGCTGGGAGACGGGAGCTCTGATTGGTGGATAGCTATTGGCCAATCAGAGCTCTCCTCTCCCGGCGGCGAGGATTATGAATTATGACAGTGTATATAGAAGCCGGTGGCAGCGCGATGTAGCCGCATGTACAGACGGCTTTTACAGTTAATAAATGCGGATCGCAGCGGGTCTCTGGAGAATGACCCGGTGCGATCTGCACCTCAGCCCCTGGATTACAACTCCCATCATGGGCAGAGTCTGTCCATGATGGGAGTAGTAGTTCTATATGTCCCGCAGCCGGGGGATGTGCAAGTGCCATCCCTCAGCGTTGAGGGACTACAACTACTCCCATCATGGGACAGACTTTGTCCCATGA
The DNA here is from genome assembly GCF_029499605.1 of Hyla sarda. Classification (NCBI taxonomy): domain Eukaryota; kingdom Metazoa; phylum Chordata; class Amphibia; order Anura; family Hylidae; genus Hyla; species Hyla sarda. The sequence goes on from NC_079190.1 coordinate 458,198,675, forward strand.
TGGGAGTAGTAGTCCAAGGGCAGAGGGGCAGATCGCAGCAGATCATTCTTCAGAGACCTGCTGCGATCCGCATTAATAACTATAGAAGCCGGCGGTACATGCGGCTACACTGCGCTGCCCGCCAGCTCCTATATACAGCTCTTATAATTCATAATCCTCGCCGGGAGAGGGGAGCTCTGATTGCTTAATAGCTATCCACCAATCAGAGCTCCCCTCTCCTGGCGGTGGGGATTATGAATTGTGACAGTGTATACAGGAGCCGGTGACAGCGCAGTGTAGCGCATGTACCGCCGACTTTTACAGTTAATAAATGTGGATCACAGCGGGTCTCTAGAGAATGACCCGGTGCGATCTGCACCTCAGCCCCTGGACTACAACTACCATCATGGGCAGAGTCTGTCCAATGATGGGAGTAGCAGTCCTTACTGTGCCAAAATAGACACTTTTGGTACGTGTCCTCCGAGGTGGTGTATATTTGCGCAAAAAAAAAGCAACGCAGTTAGTAAATTGATTCTACAGTAGAAAATGCTCTATTGTAGAATTATCCGTAGACAAGGGGATGAAAAGTTCTATCAAAATTTGCGCAAAAAAAACCCGCAAAAAAACACTTGCGTTTTTTTTTGCGCAAAAAATATACACAAAATAGCTCTATATACAATGATAAATTCCCCCCATTGAGTCTATGTTCACCTTGCAAAATGGTGCTATTATATGTTCACCTTAAAAAATGGAAATTATAGGAATTAGCAAGGAGTGGTTCTACAGGTGGTGACCACGGACCACATCTCAGGTCCTATGCTTCCTGGCTGAAGTTTTGGTCAATTTTGAATGCTGGCAGTGCTTTCACTCTAGTGGTAGCATGAGATGGAGTCTACAACCCACACAAGTGGCTCAGGTAGTGCAGCTCATCCAGGATAGCACATCAATGCGAGCTGTGGCAAGAAGGTTTACGGTGTCTGTCGGTGTAGTGTCCAGAGCATGGAGGTGCTACCAGGAGACAGGCCAGTACATCAGGAGACGTGGAGGAGGCCGTAGGAGGGCAACAACCCAGCAGCAGGACCTCTGCCTTTGTGCGAGGAGGAGCAGGAGGAGCACTGCCAGAGCCCTGCAAAATGACCTCCAGCAGGCCACAAATGTGCATGTGTCCACTCAAACGGTCAGAAACAGACTCCATGAGGATGATTTGAGGGCCCAAGGTACACAGGTGGGGGTTGTGCTTACAGCCCAACACCGTGCAGGACACTTGGCATTTGCCAGAGAACACCAAGATTGGCAAATTCGCCACTGGTGCCCTTTACTCTTCACAGATGAAAGCAGGTTCACACTGAGCACATGTGACAGACATGACAGAGTCTGGAGACACCGTGGAGAACGTTCTGTTGCCTGCAACATCCTCCAGCATGACCGGTTTGGCGGTGGGTCAGTAATGGTGTGGGGTGGCATTTCTTTGGGGGCCGCACAGCCCTCCATGTGCTTGCCAGAGGTAGCCTGACTGACATTAGGTACCAAGATGAGATCCTCAGACCCCTTGTGAGACCATATGCTGGTGCAGTTAGCCCTGGGTTCCTCCAAATGCAAGACAATGCTAGACCTCATGTGGCTGGAGTGTATCAGCAGTTCCTGCAAGAGGAAGGCATTGATGCTATGGACTGGCCTGCCCATTCCCCAGACCTGAATCCGATTGGGCACACCTGGGACATCATGTCTCGCTCCATCCATGTCTCGCTGCATCCATCCACGTTGCACCACAGACTGTCCAGGAGTTGGCGGATGCTTTAGTCCAGGTCTGGGAGGACATCCCTAAGGAGACCATTCTCCGCCTCATCAGGAGCATGCCCAGGCATTGTAGGGAGGTCATACGGGCACGTGGAGGCAACACACACTACTGAGCCTCATTTTGACTTGTTTTAAGGACATTACATCAAAGTTGGATCAGCCTGTAGTGTGGTTTTCCACTTTGATTTTGACTCCATATCGAGACCTCCATGGGTTGATAAATTCGACTTCCATTGATAAATTTTGTGTGATTTTGTTGTCAGCACATTCAAGGAAATAAGCAGAGAACAAAACTTATCTGCTATCCACAGGGGTCTGACCACTGGTATCCCCGCGATCTTCTGCACAGGGCCACGGCTCTGCCGCAGTTCTCCCGTGCAGGAGGCGTGTCGGCCACAGCATGACCCCCCCCCCCCCCCCCCCGAGATCAGAAACGTATCCCCTATCCTGTGGATAGGGGATAATTTTTATTTGCTGCAGATGTCCTTTAACCCATATTTCAACAAGATGAATACCGCCCTATGCTGCATACATTTAGTGGCTGCCACCCAGTCTATCAAATGTGCATCAGACTACATTTTCTTATAATGTATACTCGCCAAGTAAATGCCAAACCCGGGCACTTATTGGGCATTCATTTGGTCTATAAGGATGTGTGGTCTATAGGGTATGTGCCACATATGTTGAACAATTACATCAAACTTGGTGTGAACAACGTCTTAGTTGTATTTGCTGGTGGAGTCAAATAACTTTGTGTAATACAGACATATTACGCCATTTATGAAACATCGAACATCAGCTTTAACATTTTTAAAAGATTTTACAACATGATGTTTAATACATTTTTCCACACCATTAACGCACATGAAGCCCTGGTATTCCACACATTTCACGTTTTTATGACCAGAAAAAAAAGAAAAACGCCACAAAAAAAGCACTCCTAAAAAGCAGTTTTTGTGGCTTATTATTTGCGTGACTCAAGGATTTTTCTGTTGAAGAATTGGGGGGACACACATAAATTTGAAATAAACAATGCACCAAGAACATCATAACCTCATCATGCAGCGATTTTGGAAAACTGCCCCTGAGACTAAAGACGCAACAAACGGGTAAAAAAAAACACCAAAATAATAGATGCCATGTGGGTCTGGCATTTCATATTGTCCTATTGACTCCCAGCTAACATCTCACTGCAGCACTGTTGGCCAAAAAAACAACAACATTCAGTGAGTTTTGCATTTTTTGGGATATGTTTTTCACAAAAATGCCAAAGAGGAATCCTAGCCCTATAGGTGCTTTATAGATGAACGTGAACCCTGTAATATGTATTATGATATTTTGAGAAATTAAGAGACCACAACCTTAGGGCTGTATGAAAAAATTAATAAAATTAAAATGCCACTTAGGCTAGGCTCACATGGCCGTTTACTTCCGTCCCGCTTTTCTCCCATCACTGCCTCATAAAGGGACCATACTACTAACGGATGCAAACTGATGCAAACGGATTACATTCTGTGGCATCCTTTTGCAATAGTTTTTATCCGGTAGAATGAAAAGTCAGCCACCTACAGACTCCTGCAGCCGGGACTTCTACTACTCCCATCATGGAACAGACTTGTTTCCATGATGGGAGTAGTAGTTCTTGGCTGCGGGAGTCTGCGGACAACTGGGGAGGCTACATTAGTGTTTGTACTACTACCCTCATCATGAAACAGAGTATTTTCCATGTTGGGGTACTAGTACAGGGGATAAGGGATTGATCGCACTGGGAGCCCTGAATGGCCAATACCGAGGAGCCATTCAGGGCTCCCAATGGGGTTTTTAAAATGAAGATTGCGAGTGGCAGCAGGGGCCATATCTATTTTAAAAACACTGTGGGGGGCAAGATATATAGGGCTGCAGGGGGGCAGACATATAGCTCTATATATCTAGACGAGGGGTCTCAAACTCTCAGCCCGCGGGCCATTTGCGGCCTGCGGAACGAAATGTAGCGTTATCTGGCCCCCCCAGCGCTTCTATATACATACACCCCCGCATCGCTATGTGTGAAAAGTATTCTAGCAGCAGCGCATCAGGCCAGCAGCCGTCCAGTAGATGCGCTGATGGTAGAATACTTTTCACACATAGTGTTGCGGGGGCGTATGTATATAGAAGCGCTTGGGGGGCCAGATAACGCTACATGTCTGGCCCCCCCAGTGCATCAATATCTTTAAAAACTGTGCTGCGGGGGGCACATTATAAATGCGCTGCGAGGGGTATATATTTATAAATGCACTGGCGGGGGTCATACCTTTAAAAACTGTGCAGCGGGGGGCATATTATAAATGCGCTGGGGGGCTAGATACATAGCGCTATATGTCTTTAATATAGATATGGCTCCCGCTGCCACTCACAATCTTCATTTATTTTTTTTTTCAAATTCAAGAAAGTTTATTAATAAACCTGATGAGTACAAAGCAGATGTGAGTAGGTTATACAACAAACAACGGCCTAGTGGGCCAAAATAGCAGTCAACACAATTGCAGCAGAAGGTCTGACTATGCAGAACGATAAGAACAACACATCAAAAACTACATGAAAAGCAAAAATGTAAGGTCATCAAAAAATCAACTATTCGTCAGGGTAGGTGGGTATGAAGGAGAGGGAGGGAGCGGGGTGAAGGAAGGGAACTTAAAAACCCTGCCGGGAGCCCTGAATGGCTCCTCGGTACCGGCCATTCAGGGCTCCTGGCGGGGATTTAAAAATGAAAGTAAAAAGACATGCCGCCTGCTCCCCTGCTTAATAACTTCTGATCGCATTGGGTCTCAGAAGTGAGACCTGGTGCGATCAATCCCTCAGCCCCTGTACTACTACTCCCAACATGGAACAGGCTCTGTTCCATGATGGGGTAGTAGTACAAGCACTAATGTAGTCTCCCCAGCCACCTGCAGACTCCTGCAGCTGGGGGAACTACTACTCCCATCATGGAAACAAGTCTGTTCCATGATGGGGGTAGTAGCAGTTCCACAACACTGCAGGAGTCTGCTCAGAAGTATTGATGGGTATTACAAACAGGGTGCAAACGGATGACATTAAAGGCTCATCCGTTTGCCATAGACTTCAATAGACTTAAATTAATACTATCCGTTTCTATTCCGTTATTTTTGACGGGAGAAAAAAAAATATTGCATGCACCGTCTTTCCCCCCCCCCCCCCCATCAAAAAAAAAAAAAAAAAAAAAAATGAACAGGAAGCAAACGGGTAATAACGGATTGTAAAAAAAAAATCCCATTGACATCATTGACAGCCGTTTGCAATCTGTTTCAAAAATTATTAAACGGATTGATAACGGCGATTTATTAACGGGGGGCAGACGGCCGGGTGAACGAGCCCTGGCTGGGTTCACACTGCGTTTTTGTTTCCATATAATCCATATATTTACGTCATGGACGGGAATAAGTTAACACAAAGGGATGTATGTTAACATCATGAAGGTTCCACAGTGTATTAAGTGCAAGTCACAGAGAGTAACGGCTGCTATCAGCAGCCAGGACACCCCCCCATTGCTGGGCATTGGCGATCACTTCCACGATCAAAGTTAATTTCATGCTGGTGGGTTCAGAGGGGTCTGATCTGGACCTCGGCAGGGTGATTGCAGGGTTACAATCAGCTAAGATAACAGACGAAGGGTCCTTACCTGTCTCTGTGCCGTCAATCGGCGCTCTGAGTATACAGTACAGGCAGCCGCTAACTGGCACAGCATTGAACAGTGTTTGCAATCCAAAGATTGCATGTAACAGTCCCATATGGGAACTAAAAAATAGTGAAAAAAGATACAGTGGTCCCTCAAGTTACAATATTAATTGGTTCTGGGTCGACCATTGTATGTTGAAACCAGAACTCTATGGAAACCTGGTAATTGGCTCTAAAGGCACCAAAATGTCAGAATGTCAGAAAGTGAGAATTAAATAAAAATAGATAAAGCGAGTCCTTTCATATAAAAGTAATAAAGATCTGCTGGGAGCTGTAAATCACTGTATGTCAGTGTCTCCCAAGCAGGGAGCCTCCAGCTGTTGCAAAACTACAACTCTCAGCATGCCCGGACAGCCAAAGGCTGTCTGGGCATGCTGGGATTTGTAGTTTTGCAACAGCTGGGGGCACCCTGCTTGGGAAGCGCTGGTCTATATAGAGGACATGAGCTTCTTCGGGGTCCTGTACACAACACACAATGTCCTAAAAAAGTAACATGAAGCCGCCCTCACCTGGTGTCCAAAGGAGCAGCTAACCGTGGTAAAGGTAAAGAGTACAGAACATGTAATACCTCACTGTACTGTAGGGGGCGCTACCAGACACTAGTCAGTGCATACACTTCAGTAATACAGGTAAAGAGTACAGAACATGTAATACCTCCCTGTACTGTAGGGGGCGCTACCAGATGCCAGTCAGTGCATACACTTCAGTAATACAGGTAAAGAGTGCAGAACATGTAATACCTCCCTGTACTGTAGGGGGCACTACCACACAGCCAGTCAGTGCATACACTTCATTAATACAGGTAAAGAGTACAGAACATGTAATAGCTCCCTGTACTGTAGGGGGCGCTACCAGACACCAGTCAGTGCATACACTTCATTAATACAGGTAAAGAGTACAGAACATGTAATAGCTCCCTGTACTGTAGGGGGCGCTACCAGACACCAGTCAGTGCATACACTTCAGTAATACAGGTAAAGAGTACAGAACATGTAATATCTCCCTGTACTGTAGGGGGCGCTATCAGACACCAGTCAGTGCATACACTTCATTAATACAGGGGTTTTACCAGTAAAATGTCCATTCTGATTGGTCAGATCTTCCGGCCTTTGACATGTTTCACAGATCTGGACTATCCATAGCATTGTATGTTGAGTCTGGTTTCAACTTACAATGGTCCAGAAAAGACCATTGTATGTTGAAACTATTGTATGTTGAGGCCATTGTAAGTTGAGGGATCACTGTAATTATAAAAATGTTTTAATAAATCTGAATAAGCCCCTACCCTAATAAAAGTTTATCACCCCCCTTTCCCATTTTTCAAATAAAATAATGTAAACAAAAATAAACAGAAACATATTTGGTATTCCCACATGCGGAAATGTCCATTAAAATATAGTGTTAATAAAACGGCATGGTGAATGGCGTAAACGTAAAAAATACCAAAGTGCAGGATAGCTGATTTTTTTGTCACTTCATATAATAAAAAAAAAAGGATAAAAAGTGGCAAATCTTATAAGTGCGCTCTGTGCTGAAGCCTCGCGCTGGTCTCCTAGGTAACTGTACAATGGCTCTGGGTTTCCCACTAAGTTCGGTTTCACAGGAGACCAGCGTGAGGCCCCTATAATATTTGCAGGAAATGGGTGAAATGGCCCCTCGGAACTGTTATTTAGAGAGGGAATTTTTAGGGTGTGTTTTCACAGGCGGATTTTCTGTAAGTTTACCACTGTGGAAAAGCTACGGATTTAGCCACGGCAAAAATTCGAAATGGAAAATCCGCAACAGATTTAGTTGACATCAGTGGGGTCTGCTGCAGATTTTATGCTGTGGAAAATCTGCCGTCGCTAAACCTAAATCTTTTTTGCATGTGGGAAAGGTGCAGAAGATCCACCCGTGTAAACATACCTTTAAATAAAAAAATTTAAAAAGAACACGCTGACAAACATTACTAAGGCTGGGTTCACACCACGTTTTTCAAATACGGTTACCGTATACGGTTTTCCGCTAAAAAACGTATGGCAAAAACCGTATGCAACCGTATACAACCGTATGACTCCAAATAAAAACGTATACGGTTTTCCCCCGTACGGTTCTATCCGTTTGCATCAGTTTTTGCCAACGGTTTTGCTATTTTGTTGGAATTAGTTTTCCAGCAATTTAAAGGGGTACTCCGGTGAAAACCTTTTTTCTTTTAAATCAACTGGTGGCAGAAAGTTAAACATATTTGTAAATTACTTCTATTAAAAAATCTTAATCCTTTCAGTACTTATTAGCTGCTGAATGCTACAGAGGAAATTCCTTTCTTTTTGGAACACTGATGACATCACGAGCACAGTGCTCTCTGCTGACATCTCTGTCCATTTTAGAAACCATGCATAGCAGATGTATGCTAAGGTCAGCATGGTGGCTCAGTGGTTAGCACTGCTGCCTTGCAGTGCTGGGGACTTGGGTTCAAATCCCACTAAGGACAACAATAAATAAAGCATTATTATTATTATAATAATAACATCAGCAGAGGGAACTGTGCTCGTGATGTCATCAGAGAGCATTCCAAAAAGAAAAGAATTTCCTCTGTAGTGTAGTATTCAGCAGCTAATAAGTACAGGAAGGAGTAAGATTTTGTAATAGAAGCAATTTACAAATATGTTTAACTTTCTGCCACCAGTTGATTTAAAAGAAAAAAGGTTTTCACCGAAGTACCCCTTTAATAAAATTACTATTGTTCTATTGAAATTCCAATCTGCGCATGTGTCAACTCCAAAAACGGGTTAGAAAAACCGTGTGCAACCGTATTCTGAAATTCTGTGTACGGTTCTCATAGACAACAATGTTAACCCCTTAAGGACTCAGCCCATTTTGGCCTTAAGGACTCAGACAATTTAATTTTTACCTTTTCATTTTTTCCTCTTCGCCTTCTAAAAATCATAACTCTTTTATATTTTCATCCACAGACTAGTATGAGGGCTTGTTTTTTGCGTGACCAGTTGTCCTTTGTAATGACATCACTCATTATATCATAAAATGTATGGCGCAACCAAAAAACACTATTTTTGTGGGGAAATTAAAACGAAAAACGCAATTTTGCTAATTTTGGAAGGTTTCGTTTTCACGCCGTACAATTTATGGTAAAAATGACGTGTGTTCTTTATTCTGAGGGTCAATACGATTAAAATGATACCCATTATTATATACTTTTATATTATTAAAAAAAATCACAAACTTTTTAACCAAATTAGTACGTTTATAATCCCTTTATTTTGATGACCTCTAACTTTTTTATTTTTCTGTATAAGCGGCGGTATGGGGGCTTATTTTTTGCGCCATGATCTGTACTTTTTTTGATACCACATTTGCATATAAAAAACTTGTAATTAATTTTTTATAATTTTTTTTAAAATAAAATGTATTAAAAAAGTAGGAATTTTTGACTTTTTTTTTTTCCGTTCACGCCGTTCACCGTACGGGATCATTAACATTTTATTTTTATAGTTCGGACATTTACGCACGCGGCGATACCAAATATGTCTATTAAAAAAATTTTTTACGCTTTTTGGGGGTAAAATAGGAAAAAACGGACGTTTTACTTTTTTATTGGGAGAGGGGATTTTTAACTTTTTTTTACTTTTACTTTTACATTTTTTTTTTACACTTGAATAGTCCCCATAGGGGACTATTCATAGCAATACCATGATTGCTAATACTGATCTGTTCTATGTATAGGACATAGAACAGATCAGTATTATCGGCGATCTTCTGCTCTGGTCTGCTCGATCACAGACCAGAGCAGGAGACGCCGGGAGCCGGACGGAGGCAGGTGAGGGGACCTCCGTGCGGCGTTATGAATAATCGGATCCCCGCAGCAGCGCTGTGGGCGATCCGATCATTCATTCAAATCGCGCACTGCCGCAGATGCCGGGATCTGTATTGATCCAGGCACCTGAGGGGTTAATGGCGGACGCCCGCGAGATCGCGGGCGTCGGCCATTGCCGGCGGGTCCCTGGCTGCGATCAGCAGCCGGGATCAGCCGCTTATGACACGGGCATCGCTCCGATGCCCGCGGTTATGCACAGGACGTAAATGTACGTCCTGGTGCGTTAAGTACCACCTCACAAGGACGTACATTTACGTCCTGCATCCTTAAGGGGTTAAAAGAACCGCATATGGTTTTCCAACCGGAGGCAAAAACGTGGTCGACAGCGTTTTTTCCTACGGTTGAAAAATCGGCAAAACCGTATCCGAGGCAAAACGGATGCAACTGTACACAACATTTGAAATACGGTTTACAATGCAATCTCTATGCATACGGTTTCGGATACGGTTTCGGATACGGTCGTATACGTTTTTTTGCGGAAAACCATTAACGGTTACCGTATTTGAAAAACGTGGTGTGAACCCAGTCTAAGCAGTCAGATTTGCACTTTAGATGTAATAAAATGGAAACACTGAAACATAAACACATATTAATCAAGTGTGTGTTCCTGTTTTTGCATGGTTTATTTATTTTTTGCAGTTTGCACTAGCTTCATCATTTTTTGTATTTTTGCACTTGGAAGGGGGTGTGGCTTAGTGTGCGCCAGACAGATTCCTTGCATTTTTAGTCTGCATAAAAACTATTTTTGCGCAAGAAAAAAAAAAGGCCCACTCCCTATGTAGCTTGCGATGTGGGAAGTGTCTTTTCTACCCATCCCATCTATATGCGCCTTTTGCAGCAGTGTGCCTTCAACTGCTGCAAAACTACAACTCCCAGCATGCTGGGAGGTGTAGTTTTGCAACAACTAGTTGGGAAAGACAGGCCTCATGCCAAACAAAGTTGCTGTTTTCCATAGCAACCAATCAGAACTTAGCTCTCACTTTGGAAAATGAAAGCTGCAGACTGATTGGTTGCTATGGGAACACATAACCCAGCTGTTACAGAGTTCCTTATAGACATTGTACATTATCACTTACTGTCTACGTTCCAGCAGCTGCGGCTCCATATTTGTGAAGACATGGGCCGCAAAGTAGATGATATAAACAAAAGAACTCAGCAATAAACTCTACCTATCATTCATTATGCAGTTATGATAAAACACAAACAAACATATTTCAATACGGTCACTATCTTCTGTACATTGGTCTTCTCCAAAATGGCTGCCGCTCACTGTGAGGGATTATAGCGGTGACGTCACGGGGCGCTCTAGTGACCGGCTTTTGCCAGCTGAGAAGCTGCTTAGTAAGAGGCATGCAGAGAGCAGAGCTTGTGTCTCATCATGTTAAAGAGACAGGAGGAGGCGGACAGGACCATATTCGTGGGGAATCTGGACTGCAAAGTGAAGGAAGAGATCCTCTATGAGCTCTTCCTGCAGGTAAAGGACGAGTCCATTATATATATTTATAGGGGATGGGGAGTTGTCAGCACTTTTTTTTGGATTGGGGTGGGGGACTGATGGGGTAAATAATGCAAAATTAATTTGCATGTCCTATAAGTGAAACTCGGTCAGAATACTTTTTTTTTTCAATTTGCCTTACTATTGCAGGTCACCCACTCCCCCATATATCAGATAAAGTGTTCCAGTAACTTTGGCGCATTGTCTGCTTTATAATATATAAAAGAAGATTTTTCTCTTGCATATGTTTTATATTGCGCCGAAGTTGAATGTTAATGTTGTCTGTGACAGCACCGTCATTTATCACTTCTTATTACAATTTATCCCTTACGCATATATATATATATATATATATATATATATATATATATATATATATATATATATATATATGATCCAACAATAACGAAGCACTCCAAAGAACGGTGAAAAAAGTGTTGATTTATTCCTGTCACATCAATACAAGCAACGTTTCTGCTCCTATGGAGCCATTTTCAAGCTTGAAAATGGCTCCATAGGAGCAGAAACGTTGCTTGTATTGATGTGACAGGAATAAATCAACACTTTTTTCACCGTTCTTTGGAGTGCTGCGTTATTGTTGGATCCTATTGAAACTGAGGACTTTTGGTCAAGAAGTTTTGTGGACGCTGGCACCCACACATTGAGGCTGAGTAGTGCTGCAATACCTTTTTTGGCTTATATATATATATATATAAATTTATTATTATCAAATTTTTTTTTATTTTTTTTTCTTTCAGTTTATTTTATTATAACTTTTTATTTAGTTATAAGCTGGGGAAGGATTGTGTATAAGTTTATCAGAGAGAGAAAACCCGCTTACGTCCATTGATTTGGCGCACACCTGGCTCGGTGCGCTCGTACAATGTGTCAAAAAGAGAAAAATGATCCAGCAATTAGGTTTTATGCAGATTTTATTCATTGTCAAAAAATAAGTGAATGGCACCCCATCCGGTCCTTACATTCCCAACTGACATGTTTCAAGTGCACGCATATCTTTTGTGCGTGTACTCAAAACGCGTCAATATGGTAATGTAATGGACTGCATGTTGTGTCGTTCACTTACATAAAAAAAGGAAAGCTGCATAAGTGAACAGCACACCGTCCACTCCGTGACCTTCCAGTACATTCACCCTATGGGCTATTACTCCACTGAGATTTTTGCCCTGCGATTTTTGTGGCATAAAAACGCCAGAAAAACTGCCACAGTTTTCCCCTGCGATTTGGCGTTTTTACCTTTGTGTGGAATTTGCCTTTTTTTGGCCCCTTCAGCGTTTTTTTTTTTTTTTACAAAATAGTTGGGTACCAATAAAAATAAAAATTAAATAAAGGATGCAGTAGGGATGTAAAAATGTATTTAACTAAATGTTTATTTTTTATAACAAAATTTTAATAAAAAAGGTATCTCCATAATTTTTTTGGATCGCTAAAGTCCAAAAAATAATAAAAACCGCCTGCAAAAAACGCAAAATTTAAAACCAACATGGCGTTTTTGCTCTTCCATAGACTTCTATGGGAAGAAAAACGCCACGATTTCAAGGCAAAAAATGCCAAACTAGGTTTTGGTAGGCGCTTTTAAAATCCAGCCGCTGAGCCCGAAATTGCTGAAAAACGCCAAAAGGATTAAAAAAAACGCCAAACTGAAAAACGCCAAGTGACTCTGGCATTTTGCAGTTTACCATTGACTTGCAGCTAACATCTGGAAGTGGCGTTTTTTCACTGAAAAAACACTGTGCGGCAAAATTGGCGTTTTTAATGGCGTTTTTGCAAAAAAAAAAACTCAGTGGAGTTCCAGCCTTATGGAAAGATATACGTGCGCTTGAAACATGGCAAAATGGGAATGTAATGGAGAGGATGGTAATGGCTGCTGGTTTTATGCAGCTTTTATTCATTATCCCAGTCCATTACATTCCCAGCTTGACTTGTGTTCAAGTACATGCACTCGAAACGTGTCAATTGGCAACGTTATGGTCTGGGATGGGGTGTGATTCCTGTTACTTGTCAGCGAAGTGTTAAATTTCAGTTTGCGTTGCCCGTTTGGCTCGCAGATCTGCCAATGTCCCACTGCCCTAGTAATCAGATTTGAGATGAGTTCACTGGATGCCCTAAGGCAGTGGTCTCCAACCTGCGGACCTCCAGATGTTGCAAAACTACAACTCCCATCATGCCCGGACAGCCAACGCATATGGGATAAGATGTCTCATCGCGGCGGTAACGTCACGCCGCCACAATGCAAGTCTATGGGAGGGGGCGTGGTGGCCGTCACGCCCCCTCCCATAGACTTGCATTGAGTGGGCGGGGTGACGCCACGATCCTCCCGCCCCTGCATCGCCAGTCATCAGGCACAGAGCAAAGCTCGCTCTGTGTACCAGATGAGGGTGCACGCACACCACGTTTTTGCTATACAGTTCCCGTATATAGTTTCAAGTTAAAAACCGTTTGGAACTGTATAGAAAACTGTATGCATTGACTTAACATTGTAAAACATATGTCAAACGCATCATCCGGTTTAGTCCGTTTTGCGTCTTTTACGGTTTTGTCCGGTTCTTTACCCGTACCCAAAACCGTAGTCTACCACGTTTTATTTTGTCCGGGTGAAAAACTCTATTAAACCGTATAAGTTTTTTTTTTTTCTTGGGAGTCAATGGGAACCGTACAGAACTGTATGTGCGTGTGCTTCCATCCGGTTTTCCCCATACGGTTTTTGACTTTGCACAGTTTTTTTTTCTTGGAATTTCCATCAAACAAGTGAAACTTTATTCAAAATGGAGTGAAAAGTAAAAAACTTATGTTTTGTTTTCTTAAAAAACGGATGCAACCGCACAGCATTTTTCAAACCGTATACAGTTTTCAACCATATATGGATTAAAATTTGTACACACGTTTTGATACAGTTTAGTCCGTTTTTGAGGAATCAGTTTTTCATCAAAAACCTGAGACGGGAACTGAATAGCAAAAACGTGGTGAGCATGCACCCTGACAGAGGTGCTGCAGGAGACCCCCGCAATCAGACATCTTATCCCCTATCCTTTAAATAGGGGATAAGATGCCTAGGGGCCGAGTACCCCTTTAAAAGAGTTCTGCAGTCTTAGACACTTATCCTCAAGCTTCAGGTGATGATTGAACGATGTATAAATCCACTCTATAACCCGCAGCACCAACAACAAAGTGCAGTTTATACTTCCAGATATATATTTTATTACTTTATTTATTTTGTATTAACCGTGAGAAGCAACACATTTTCTCACCTAGCTCCAGCATCATCCTTCCCGTTGTAAGCAGAGAATTCCTTGTAGATCGCTTGTGACTAAGCCTGCGTATAGACGGCGATTAACGCGGCATCATGAAGCCCAATTATATGCGTACTCCAACACATCACACAATAATTGACCCCTTTATTAGGGTGAGTTCACACATGGTTTTACTGTGGTTTGCCATGGTCTTGCGCCATGTTTTTACAGGTCATATATGTCAGGGCAGTGTTTCCCAACCAGGGTCACGGTGCCTTCAGCTGTTGCAAAACTACAACTCCCAACATGCCCGGAGTTGTAGTTTTGCAACAGCTTGAGGCACCCTGGTTGGGAAACACTGTATTATAGAATTCTGGATGTACCAAGGGCACACGGTGAGAATCCAGTGCAGTTCATAGCCCAGCTGTTGAGATCCCTTTTGCACATAGTGTGTAGGCACAGCGGCAATCCTCAGGTGGGCCCATGATGACTTATATATAGTAAGAGGTTGGCAGCTGGCAGTAATTGCCCCCCTGGGTACCAGCGAGTGATTCTGCTCTGTTATTTACCCTCTAGTAAATAGATCAGTTAGCAGTACACAACTATTCCTTTATTTATTTATTTTTTTCCCTCTTCCAGGCCGGACCACTGACCAAAGTGACCATTGCAAAAGATAAAGAAGGAAATCTGAAGTCGTTCGGCTTTGTCTGCTTCAAACACACGGAATCTGTGCCTTATGCCATATCCTTGCTGAACGGCATCCGCTTATTCGGGAGGCCCATAAAGCTCCAGTATCGATTTGGTAGGTTTATGGAACTCGTTGGTATCATCACATCTTATTCTGATCTGTTATATATATATATCAGTACACTCCACTGTGAGTCCTTGAGAAATCAATCTACCTATAACTGATCTAATCTTGTGCATATATATATATATATATATATATATATATATATATATATTATATATATATACACACACACACATACATACATACACTCTTAGTAGATACCGATGCAAGCTGCTACAGGCTCCCAAGTAGACAAAGGAATTCAGCAGCACTCTGACCGTGTGAGACAGTCGAAATGTCGCTTTCTCTTGATGAATAAAGCCGAACACCAATTCATCTAAATTCAGAGTGCTGCTGAATTCCTTTGTCATATATATATATATATATATATATATATATATATATATATATATATAATCTTTACATGTATTCTTTTTCTGTTCTTCAATAAAATCCCCAATCAACTATATTTATTCTTGTATTTAAATTTCCCACTTTCATGTACATTGCAAAGTAACATAAAAGTGAGTCACCAGACACCTACAACAAGACTTTTATGCTTATAAAAGAGACTTGATAAAAGAAAATGCTAAGATGACGATTCTACTGGGAAGCAATTTAGTGAGTCAAGGGAAAAAGAGACTTAAGAAGTAAGGCTGACATAGTGTAATAAACAGCAGACTAAGACCTTTGTCTTCATAAATGTCTTTAGATGCCGGCATCAAAGGGTTACTAAAGTAAAATGGGAACAAAAAGTCAAAAGAAGTAAAATACTAGTAATAGTGAATTATCCATTTCCCTTGAGGTTGCTTTGGATCATATAGCAGAAAAAGTTGAGGGGTGGGGGTGGGGGGGGGGTGTTAACCTTTTGATATGTTGCCCCCTCTTTCCCCACCAATGCATGTGATAAAAATATTAGGAAAAGGCGTTGCAAACTGCTACAGAGGTAGGGAAAAACCATGTCCCCAGAAGAAGATGTTGGGGCTCATGTACACCACCATGCTACAGCTCCATACAATTGTAATGCAGCACTAGTTAAATATAGGGTGCCTAAAGATCTCCATGTATTTCTTGAAAAGTCGACAAAACCTGCGGGACTGGCCAATTGTCTGTCGAGGAAATGTCAGGAGCTCGCCATACACCATACACTTTAATGTCTGGAGAGAGAAGGGTCAGACATTTTGGATTTCACCTGCCAGACCCTTTTTGTTCTTTGATTCTCAAAGAAAAAAGCCACCACCAGAGCTGTTTGGCAGCAGGATTTCGCGTTGCACATGTGTTACGAGCAGGCGCTGTGTCTACAGCAGGAAATCCGCCGCTACGAGCTGACGCAGAGCTACCCAGCTCGCCCTTGTGACTACGGTCTGTGCATCCTCTATACAAATGCCGCGTGTGCTGAGGGGAATAAGCCTCTGCCAGACACCTCTGCAATGGCTTATATTCCTGGAGAACAAAGGATTGAGTTTAGGAATCATTGGAATTCAATATGACCAACCCATCTGTCGGAGAGGAGTCCATAACCCCCCTCCCCCCATACACAAGGTCACACGCTAGTTGTGCCAAAACCATTAGGGCCAGCTGACTTTTCTCTTAGGGTGGGTTCACACCACGTTTTTGCAATACAGTTTTTTATCAGGTTTTTGATAAAAAAACGTATTCCTCAAAATCTGACTAAACTGTATCATAGCGTGTGTACAAAGTTTTATCTGTATACGGTTGAAAACCGTATACGGTTTGCAAAATGATGTCCGGTTGCATCTGTTTTGTAAGAAAAAAATGTATACGTTTTAAACTTTTTCACCCCGGACCAAAAACCGTGGTAGGCTGGGTTCACACTACGTTTTTGCCATACTGTTATCAATCCGTTTTTCTAAAGAAAACCGTATGGCAAAAAAACGGATGGAACAGTATGGGAAAAAGTAAACCGTATGCGTTTTTAAACAGTATACTGTTTTTAAAAGTGCATGCAGTTTCGTCAGTTTTTATAGAAAAAAAACCCATACGTTGTTGAAAATTTTGTCAATTTTTAATGGGAGGGGTCTTGGGTGGGTACTTTAGGATTCAAATGCGCATGTGCAAAGTAATAACGTACAGGTTTTTCCTGTATGGAACCGTATGCATGTGCGTTTCCCATTGACGTCCGTGTTAAAAAAAAAAGTATGCGGTTGCAGTACGGTTTTTAAACCGGAGTCAAAACCGTGGTTGACCACGATTGTCTCCGGTTTAAAAACTGTACTGCAACCGCATACGTTTTTTTTAACATGGACGTCAATGGGAAATGCACATGTATACGTTTTTCCCGTATGGAACCGTATACGTTTTTTACTTTGCGCATTTGAATCCTAAAGTCCCCACCCAAGACCCCTCCCATTAAAAATGGACAAAATTTTCAAAAACGTATGGGTTTTTTTTCTATAAAAACTGACGGAACCCTATGCACTTTTAAAAACAGTATACTGTTTAAAAACGCATACGGTTTACTTTTTTCCATACTGTTCCATCCGTTTTTTTGCCATACGGTTTTCTTTAGAAAAACAGATTGAAAACAGTATGGCAAAAACGTGATGTGAACCCAGCCGTAGGCCACGGTTTTCAAATCACGTTTTTTTTTAAACCGTATCCAAAAACTGTATAGAAAAATCGTGGTGTGACCTTATGTATCTTTTTAACCTTTGAATTAGTAGCCACGAAGAATGGAGAAGTCACCCAGGATTCACTTGCATATATGTTTGCATTGGTTTCATTCACGCTAATTCTTTTTTCCCCCCCAGGGAGTACTCATTCGGAGGAGCCGAGCAGCACCTTCCAAGGACCTGATAATGGTTTTGTGGCAAACCAAGCTGACTATGGGTGAGATTGTTGTTGGCTCCCAGATAAACTTGTTTCTTCCATCCCAAAGGATTCTCTCCATTTTAAGGCCATGTTCACACATTGTAAAATCAGAACAGACGGTAGTAAAGCTGGTATAAAAAGCTACAATATTTTCAATCTAATAATGTGTTCTATTAAAGGGGATGTCTGGGAAAAACTATACTTCCCTCCCTCATTCTCCGTAGCCACTGCTGCTTCTTAAAGGGGTACGCCGCTGCTCAGCATTTGGAACAAACCGTTGCGAACGTTGGAGCCGGAAGCTCGTGACATCATAGCCCCGGCCCCTCATGGCGTCTCGCCCCCACCCCCTCAATGCAAGTCTATGGGAGGGGGCGTGACAGCGTCACGCCCCCTCCCATAGACTTGCATTGAAGGGGCGGGGCGTGATGACATGAGGGGGCGGGGCTATGACATCACGAGCTCCCGGCTCCAGCGTTCAGAACGGTTTGTTCCAAACGCTAAGCTGTGGAGTACCCCTTTAACATGGCCTGGCTTACAGCAGGCCTGGTGCAGCAATGGTGACGTCGGCGTGCTCCTGCAGCTCGGCCTGGGCACCAAGTCTGCCGCCTGAACTAAACAGATTACAGGCTTATTATTATTATCATCAGTGTCACCTGCAATTCCAGCCTGTACCAACAGGTTAGTGCCGGTGACAATGATTCCCTTTAGATTGATTAGAAACTATAATTGTACATGGAAATGTGCTATTTTTGTTATTAAGCTGTATTTTATTTAATTTTTATTAAATGAAATATAAAAACTTCCTAGCTTTTTCTTTATTTTATTTTTTAAATTGCAAATCGATAAATGACACTTTTTTTTTGGGGGGGGGGAGAAATGTTTCATGTCCTTTTTGTAAATGTAATTGTTCGTGAAAAGTAATGCCGACCTTGCATCAACATAGTAAATATAGGGAAAGCCAGAAAGTCTCGAAGGGAATTCAAATAAACAGAAAACCTGACACTAGTAGGAAATCAGGACCACGGTGCCCTGATGGACGCTTTTTCATATTCTTTAATAGAACACGTTTACAATGTGTGAACTTAGCCTAAATTCTCGCTGTACCCAGAATATGACAGCAAACATTACACCTTCCTATAGACCTTGTCCCATGTGTAATGTATATGAATTAGATTGATAGGATAGAGAGGGGAAAAAATGTATATCAAAGATTAAAATAACCTTTTTTTTCCCTCCCCCTAGAATGCCCGTAATGGCAGAACCATTTACACCAGGTTTCCCTATGCCCTGCATGGATGGGAGCTATTTCTCAGAGGCATATTACTATTTTCAAGGCATGGTAAGTCATTATGATTTGGATATAATAGAAAAGAAAATATATTGTTTTTACATAAGAAGTAGGGACCAGCTGTTTTTGGAAATTTAATTTCAAATGAGGGTCTTTATGATTTTTTAAAAACATTTTTTATTTACTTAAGTTATTTATCCAACTACTGGCAGGTGAAGGGAATTATATTGATTTTCGTAGGTCTCGTATAGTGTTTCTGGTATATTGTGGTCTAAGAAAGTACAAGTGATGAGCTAGCAACAGGTTCATGAGGTCCCGAGACTCATTGATTTGTGTGGTGAGTGCAGGCTAGCCTGTCTTGTCTTACAGGACTAGCAGGATCTGCTACTGACATCTTGGTATCGGATGTGAACGCTCCCTGGTGGTCCAGTGGGGTGGATCACCCCCGCGCAGCACGATCCCAGTGGGGAGATCCACTGTGGAGGTAGCAGGAGGGCTTACCTCTGCTGCTGCGGCTGTCCTGGCTCTCCCATTTATAAAGCCTGGCAGGACCAGGCTTTATCAATGGAGCACAGATCACACAGATCAATGTGGTTCTATGAACCACATTGATCTGTATGAGGAATCTAATGATTCCTCCTAAAAGTCCCCTAAGGGGATTAATGAAGTGTAAAAAAAAAAAAAGTTTAATAAAAAAAAAAAAAAAAAAAAAAACACATTAACCCCTTCCTTATTAAAAGTTCAAATCACCCCCCTTTTCCCAAATTTCATATAAAAACATAATACAAATATATGTGGTATCGCCGCGTGCGTAAATGTCCAAACTATAAAAATATAATGTCAATTAAACCGCACGGTCAATGGCGTATACGTAAAAAAATACCAAAGTCTAAAATTGCGTCTCTTTGGTCAATTTGTATACTCTAAAAAAAAGTATAAAAACCAATCAAAAATTCTCATTAAAACAAAAATGGTACCAATGAAAACTCCAGATCATAGTGCAAAAAATGAGCCCTCATACCACCCCATATACGGAAACATTTTAAAGTTATAGGGGTCAGAAGATGACAATTTTGAACATTCTAATTTTGGTACATGTAGTAATCATTTTTTTTTTAAGTAGTGAAATAAAGAAAAACCTATTTAAATTTGGTATCCTTGTAACCGTATGGACCTACAAAATAAATATATGGTGTCATTTTTACTGAAAAGTGCACTGCATAGAATCGGAGGATCCCAAAAGTTACAGAATAACTTTTTTTATATTTTTTCCCAATTTTGCCCCACAAATATTTTTTTCTGGGTTCGCCATAAATTTTGTGGTGAAATGATTGATGTCCTTACTAAGTACAATTGGTGGCACAAAAAATAAGTCCTCATATGAGTCTGTAGGTGCAAAATTGAAAGCCTTATGATTTTTAGAAGGTAATAAGGAAAAAACAAAAGTGCAAAAACGGAAAAACCCTGGATTAAACTATTAAAGGGGTACAACGCTGCTCAGCAATTGGAACAAACTGCTCCGAATGCTGGAACCGGCGCCGGGAGCTCGTGATGTCATAGCCCCACCCCCTCATGATGTCACCCCCCCTCTCAATGCAAGTCTATGGGAGGGGGCATGACAACTGTCACGCCCCTTCCCATAGACTTGCACTGAGGGGGCGAGGCGTGATGTCATGAGGGGCAGGGCTATGATGTCACAAGCTCCCGACTCCACCGTTCGGAACAGTTTGTTCCAAACGCTGAGCAGTGGAGTACCCCTTTAAATTATCACTTTCCTGTTCCCACATGGACAATTTTTGGTCACATTATATCCTAGAATTTTTATATAAAAAGTAATCAAAAAGTCATTACTATGTAAAAGTGGTTTTGATAAAAAATAAAAAAAATATGTAGCTCACAATGAAAAATAATGTTTGCATGTGTTTTTGGGAATGGGACCCGCGGTGATCAGCTGATCATGGCTTTAGCTCTCAACTTGTTGACTTTCATGACATATCCTTGTAAATAACTTGTAGGCGATGACGACCATATTAGTTCTTTTGGGGTGTATACTAGGCTGGATTAGATATGTAAATATAACCCTTGTTTTCCTTTTATTCAGATGAACCAGTTTTCAGCTTTCCAGCACCCTCCATTTGGTGTGGCACCTCAAGAACCTCAACCCTGTGGGACAATGCATCCATGGTGCCAACAAACCTATCCCCCATATTCTGAACCCACACAAAACTGCAACGCTGGCCCCAGCTCTCAGGGACAGAATTTAAAGGACCTGTATGACCCTAAATCTAAGTGCTCAAGGGCCAGAAAGCGAAGGAGAGAAGTGGAAAGCAGCGATACCGAGAGCCATAACGCGGAGTCTCAAGATAACAACCCTGGCCATAAACCCAAAAAACGCAAAAAGTCTAAGAGGAGAAAACTGTGACTACAGGCTGAGTGCACTACTATGTGTACAGCATAGAGCTGGTTCAGAATGGACCTAAAACACAGGCTGTTACACATTGCTTTACATTGAGAAACCTTATTTAAATGTTCTGCCAACTCCGTATAGTTTTCTGAAGGCAATTCCAATTGTTTGCACTTTATGTAGAGATTACCTGCAAGACAATGACTGGTTAATATATCTTAGTGTGACAGGCAATGCAGTGAAGGCATCAGTTTACAGTTCCTTTGTTAATGCTCAAATACTGTTAAAATTAAATTCTAAATATTAAGTCTTCTAACTCTTTGACTTCAGGTGCATTAAAGGAACACTAAAGCTAGGTTTCCATACAGGCTTTTTTTCTGGCATTTTTTTGGAAAACTGCCGCTGCGGTTTTTGAACCAAAACCAGAAGTGTATTCAAATGGAATGGGAAATATAACAAAAAAAAAAAAAAAAAAAATATATATATATATATTTCTACTTCCTACTCGATCCATCTTAGACTTTGGCTCAAAAACTGCAGTGGCAGTTTTAGAGATGAGCGAATTTACAGTAAATTCGATTCGTCACGAACTTCTCGGCTCGGCAGTTGATGACTTATCCTGCATACATTAGTTTAGCCTTCAGGTGCTCCGGTGGGCTGGAAAAGGTGGATACAGTCCTAGGAAAGAGTCTCCTAGGACTGTGTCCACCTTTTCCAGCCCACGGGAGCACCTGAAAGCTGAACTCATTTATGCAGGATAAGCCATCAACTGCCGAGCCGAGAAGTTCGTGGCGAATCGAATTTACTGTAAATTCGCTCATCTCTAGGCAGTGGCGTGATATGGTCCGTGGCCAGGCGTCTGAACTCCCCCAGGATCCATCTACCTCCTCCCTGCACGGACCTATGCGGTTACTGGATTAAGAAGTCCGTTCTGCCAGTGCTGTGATCGGTGAGCGCTCCGTGGTTCTTTCCTTCTTGTGTGAGTCAATAGACAGATATATTGTCAGTAGGTAAATAGAAAACACCATACCTACAATGTTTTTTTAATTTTATTAATTTTTTATGCCATGTTGCTACATGTACTAAAACTGTCCAATTCATAGTGCAAACATAGACAGACTTCAAATACAGCAGATTTATCATGTCTAAGTTTAGACCAATAATTTAGTTTCCTTACCGATTCGTCACGATTTGTTAGGGATATTTGCTATTTGTTAGGGATATATAGGTCCTAGACACATAAAATATATGTGTAAACCACGCCTCCTCTGATAGACTTGCATTAAGGGGTGCCAGGGTGATGTAGCTAACCTTATGTTCCCTGTGATCCAGCTATTCTCTCTTAAAGGACAACTGCAGTGCAATATACACTTATTAGTGTTTGATTGCGGGGGGTCCGACCGCTGGGACCTCCCTCGATCTCCCTAACGGGGCACCGCCATTAGCGTTCATGGTGACGTAGCGTCGACCTAGAGGTCGACGGTGATGCCCCGTCTCCTCCCCGTCCCCATACAGTTCTATGGGGGAGACAGGGAGGCACGAACGCTGCCTCCCCGCCTCTCCCATAGAGATGTATGGAGGAGGCATGCCGGCTACAACGTCATGCTGCGGCTGGCACGCCCCCTGCATGGGACAGCCGTGTACAGGAGATCACAGGGGGTCCCAGCGGTCGGACCCCCCGCGATCAAACACTTATCCCTTATCCTGTGGATAGGGGATAAGTGTAAATCACGCTGCAGATGTCCTTTAAATTCAGTTGTTCCCATAGTGCAGGAATGAGACTTCTGGTCACTAGGATTCCATGAACAACTTTACCTAACTTCTTGTGCAAATCCAATATAATATGGATAGTTTGCACAGCTTGGAATGTTTCAGTTCTTTCAGACAGTTGAATGGATATTTATTTACTGTCCCTTTACATTATGCTTTTTATTGCAAATTTTACTGAACTTAGGAATCTCTGGCGCTTTCTAACATGTAAAGTGTAATGACTAATGCAGATGTTAATGTTCACAGTTCAGTTTTACTTAAATGGTTTCTATATGTTGTACATCTTGGAAAAAAACATTACCGTTTTTAATGAACTTCATAAAAAAACTAAAAACTAAATGCCTTTTTGAAAGGGGTACTCCGGCCCTAAGACATTTTATCCCCTATCCAAAGGATATGGGATAAGATGTCTGACCGCGGAGGACCCCCGCAATCTTGCATTCGGCACCCACCTCTTTGAGCTGCACGCCGCGCTGCCAGCTCACAAACGGCCGGGTGCCGAACATGGGGCCGGAGTATCGTGACGTAACGCCCCGCCCCCGCTATGCACGTCTATGGGAGAGGGCCCCTGCGATATCTAGAATGAAGCCCTGACTGTCTGTGCTGCATAGAGCTGTCTAGGGCATGCGCTTCATTCATTGCTTCTAAGCTACCTGAGTAGGTCACTTTTAGCTACGTTTTGTCCTTCATACAATTATCTAGGAAAAGTTCTGCATACACCACTTTTCTGTACCCCTAAAAAATTATTGTATACGGACATATATTTTTTTTCCCCATAGTAGTGTATAAGGGATGTGGAATAGATCTGTGTGGGTATATAATTAACCCCTAGAGGACACATGGTGTAATAGTGCCAAAAAAGAAAAAGAAAAAAAAGTGATATGTTACTCAGTACTTAAAGGGGTTCTCTGGTGCTTAGACATCTTATCCCCTATTCAAAGCATAGGGGATAAGATGCCTGATCGTGGGAGTCCCGCCGCTGTGGACCCCCGGGATCTTGCACGCGGCACCCCGTTTGTAATCAGTCCCCGGAGCGTGTTCACTCCGGGTCTGATTACCGATGACCACACGGCCGGCGGCGTGTGGCGTCACGCCTGCGCCCCCGTGTGACGTCACGCTCCGCCCCTCAATGCAAGCCTACGGTAGGGGGCGTGACAGCTGCCGGCAGACTCCTGCAACCAGGAACTACTACTCCCACCATGGAAACAAATCTGTTCCATGATGGGAGTAGTACTAGTCCTGGCTGCAGGAGTCTGTAGGTGGATTTTTTTATTTATTTAAGAGCCGAGGAACATGCTCTCGAATCACCCAAAGTGCAAGAAAAAGTGCAAACGTGTTACACTAAAAAAAAAAACGTGCACAAAGGATGCGGTCTATCGCAAGCCCTTCTCCGATAGGAGAGAGGCCCCCCAACAAACTTACCTTCGCGTCCGGACCAAAAGGTACCTGCGAGGTTCCAGGTTCGATGTCCCTTTTCGCCGAAGCTACTAGGGGACCACAAATGCCCCCGACATCCCCCTTGGCGTTAGCCAAGGTATCCGCCCGCAGAGCCCATAACAGTAGGTACCCTGCCAAAGCAGGAGTACCCGGGGTGTTTGCAGGGAGGTGCGGAACCTAATGGCCACACACACCTCCCCTAGACCGCCAGGAGGGACACCCAGAAGGGCTACTGCATCCTGACAAATCCTGTGAACACACAACACGCAAAAAGTGACACAGTGAGACAAAAATAAATAAATAAGTGAATGTGTGCAGATATACTGCCCGGACATCCGGCCGGATCTATAAAAAATTTCTCTGATCCTAGCCAGAAGGCCGGGAATCAAGAGGTGAGTGCCACAAGGTGAAGAGATCATGGTGCCCGTGCTTCCACTCAGTGAGCCAGTATTCCCAGTGAGTTTCGGCACCTCAGGGTCACCACTCCCCGAGGGACTAAAGTACCTCGGCTCTAGACCCTCTCATCCTCATGGCGAGACCCAGAGGGAACAGCTCACATCGGGGCAGCCGTCGAGCTGATTCCTCAGAACCAGCCCCGGAAAGCCCTGGTACACCTGCATCCTCCATGCAGCACCCATCCCCACCAGCCCCATACCGGCGTAGTTTGCCACCGGCATGAAAACTGATAAGAACAGATACTACACTTGATCTTAGACAAAAGGCCGAGAAGCGAGTCTGTAGGTGGATACACGTTTGATCAGCCGTTTTTCTAAATCTAAATTTTTAAACGGAACGGGGGCAAACGGCCGTGTGAACGCACCCTTATTGCTGCGACGCAAGTGTGAACACAGCCTTATGCTACTGCAGCCTTACCTTAATCTACTGCAGTATTTCACAAACAAGGCGTCTCCGGCTATTGCAAAACTACAACTCCCAGCATGCCCGGACAGCCAAAGGCTGTCCGGGCATGCTGGGAGTTGTAGTTTTGCAACAGCTGAAGGCGCCCTGGTAGGGGAACACCGCTTTACTGTGTATGTGTCATTTGATATGGAATTCTGTAATGTAAGTGGGCGTCACGTGATTGCAATACAGAGACGAGCAGACCACGTGATGCACTTATGTCTCCCGGGATACCTGCTTGGCACAGTAGGGAAGCCAGTCACCTGGTACCACTGCCTAGATATAACCACGTGACTGCTCTCCTCTCTGGTACTACCTATGAATGACCATTAAAGGAACGCCTCTAATCTACCGCAGCTTGTGATTGGTCCGATTCTGACAGCGCCGTCCTTGATTGGCCATTTGGCTTGACGTCTGGAGGTCATTGAGTTCTGCGCGTGATTGCAACGCTTGCACGCTATTGGGTGGCTGTCATCATCTAAGCCCTCTGATTGGCTGCCGGTCTTTTATTGTATCCACAGCGGCTCTTGTGTTTGAATGGGGAAAACCCGGAAGAGGAGCCCGGTGTACGGTGACCACTAGGGGCGCTCTTTGTAGACAGAGTGTATGGATCATGTGCTGCTCTGTCCTGTATAGATCGTCACACTGATGGGATACGGCCGATCTGTGCTCCGGGACTCATAATGCTGAAGACTCTGACAGGCAGCAGTGTTGGGTATAAGAGGCTGTCTGACACAGGGAAGGTACGGTACAATGTGTCATTTGCTGCTGATAGTTTATTGTTACTACTGTACATATCCCCTAGAACTGTCATTTCAACCAACTGTTACAAAACTACAACTCCCAGCATGTCTGGTCATGCTGGGAGTTGTAGTTTTGCAACAGCTGGGGAGTCATAGGTGGGACTGCCCAGTGCAATTATTAACATGGGGCCCTAGTGCAAACTTTGTGAACTGCCCTATCATCTCTTCTTATGGGACATGCGGACCCCCTCAAGTACCCGTGTCCTCAAAGACCACTATCTCCTCACCCCCTATACCGGTGTTTCCCAACCAATGTGCCTCCAGCTGTTGCAGAACTACAACTCTCAGCATGCCCGGACAGCCAAAGGCCTACATCCCCAATATTGTACACCGGACTCACTTCTACTAGACCAGTGTTCCCCAATATTGGGGTTTCCAGCTGTTGCAAAACTTCTATCCCCATCATCATCCATGATCGGAGTTTGCAGCACAGGTTGGAGAACACCGTACTGGAGACTTGTATCTTTATATTATTTATTAGGCTCATGATTTAAAGGGGTATTCCAAGTTAAAATGACTGTAAGCCTATTTCCTATAAGTGGTAGATAACTCTGGTGGGGGGGGGGGGGGGGTTATGAATGGAGCGGCATGCTGGGAGTTGTAGTTTTGAAACAGCTGGGGAGACACTGTTTGGAAAACACTGTGGTAAGCTTGTGGGGGTGTAGGGTATATGGGGTGTAGCTGTGCAGTGACTAAAGGGTATTAGGTTAACCCTCCCTTAACTCTCGTGACGCCAGGGTGAGGGCTCCTCTGTATATACTTGTCCTATCGCCACCCGTCCCAAGAGCGATAGGCAGGGATAATAAATGATTGTCCACAACCGGAGGTTTCAGAAAAACTGTTGGAACTTTTACTGCAGGTTTTATGCAGAATTAAACAGGAACAGTCTTTGTACAAGAAGAGTCTATGAGGATCCTGACAGTTGGTTGGGACCTTGTGAGTTTAAGCTCAGGAGATTTATATGCGCTGTTCCGCTGGATTTAGGGGATTGAGTTTAGGTCCAGCAGTCACGCAGACTTTAGCAGGGAGTTGTATTGTAACTCACGATTTGGTAAGTTGCGGTATTATCAGGCTTCGGCCTGGTCTTGTCTTTGAAAGTTGCGCGGATCTCTCCTAGTCCGGAACCCAAGAGAACTGGCTGGCAGCTCCCTTATATGGGCAGGGGCTGGCCTTGAGCTCATTGGTCCATATCATCTGTCAGTCACTTTACACAAGGGATTATGGTCTAAACATGTGACCTAGGAAGGTCCTTTAACATACCCTAAGAGAATTAACATTAGTCACATGACCGAAGGTCCTGCAACACTATATACACCATTAAATATATACACACAAAGATCACAAAATTAAAGAAGGAAGAGGTGACTAGGGGCTATCCCACCAGGAGGACCATACCGGAACAAAGTAACTCTGGCTTTGGGGACCACCATACAAGGTACGGTATACTATTCGGTACCGGGACACCACAACTGTTCTTGCAGATTTGTCCCCCTATATCTTTTGCTGCCATCATTTATACAATAAAGAACCCTCCTGCCATCCATGATCCTGCACCGTGTCCTGACCACTTTCTTCCTTTCCCTGGATACCAGTAGTGGATACCCTATAGGTGTGTGTATTTCCTCAGCTCTGGGCACATTTAGCGTTGTCACCGGGCACACTAATAAGTCTCTATAGTCATGAGAAATAAGGGGCCCAATATATTTGCCATGCACATTAGATAGTTGCCCCCCGCCCCACCTCCATACACATGCACGCTCAACACACACAAACACACATGCAGATTTAAAGGAGCAGTTCCTTTTCACACTTTAAAGGGGTAGACATCTTATACGTTATCCACCCGAGTGCCGGGTGTAGCAGGGAGATCGCGGGGGTCCCGCTGCTGGGGACCCCCACGATCTCCCTGCTGCACCCGGCGTTCATTTAGAGCGTCGGGTGGAGCGCTGGAGGCGCGTGATGTCAGGGCCGCACCCCCCCCCTCAATGCAAGTCTATGGGAGGGGGCGTGACAGTCGTCACGCCCCCACCCATAGACTTGCATTGAGGGGCATGGCCTGACGTCACAAGTGGGGAGGGGCCCCGCATCGCCAGTCATCCACCACAGAGAGCAGTTGGCTCCATGCATCGGATGTCTGGAGTGCCGCAGCCGAGATCGCAGGGGTCCCCAGCATACCCCCGCGATCAGACATCTTATCCCCATCCTTTGGATAGGGGATAAGATGTCTAGGGGCGGAGTACCCCTTTAATGTCACGCATGTGTGTATGTAATATTATTACAAGTATAACTGATTATATTCTTCTTTCAGACAGACATGATTGGTATATAATGTTATAGTGCTATATGTATATGTGGGATACAGGTGAGTAGCCTGACCTGACCAACCCTACCTGGTCTGACCAACCCTACCTTACCCTCACTACAATACGTGTGGACAGGGAATAGGGATACAAGCGATATACATATAATATATTATATTATATGTATTTAATACAATCAGGTTACTCACCTGTATCCCACACCCCTCCCCTGGATTTGTGTTCATTATTTAGTGTGATTTATGATTTGACACTTTTTGAGCACTTTTTTGTGAGGCATTGTCTTCCTTTTATTGTAATCTTTAATAAAAGTAAACATTTTAGCCTAGTGTGTATATATTTGTGGCCTCATTGGTAGATTCCAGTTGATTTACTACTTTGCTAATTATTGGTTGAAGGACCATATATTTTCTCTTCCTGACTTTTTGTTATATGTATATGTGATGTATTAAGAAGTGTTCAGCCTCTAGCATGTTCCTAAGGTCACTTCTTGACCTAATGTATGGGTTTTATGCTTTTGAGCTATTTACCGCTGCTGTCATGTGCTTTGAAGCTGAAAAGCAGAACTGTGTTTTTATACTAAAACCAGAAAAACTAAGTATTAAAGGGAACCTGTCAATCCAATCTGCAGGCATCAGGTTAAAGAGCAGGATTTGCTGAGCAGATTGATATATAGTTTTATTGGAAAGGTTCCAGATGAATAAATCTCTGCTCATTCTGGGATAAGTAGTCATGTGGGAGGTCCTACCCAATGATTGACAGCACTCTCTGTATGCACACGTATAGGTAGATAGAGCTGTCATTGACTTAATAGGAAAGCCCATATAACTATTGAGCCCAGAATGAGCAGAGATTTAAATGAATAAAATACTATTCTATAACTTTCTCCTCAAAATATATTTCAATCTGCTCAGCTCCTCCTGCTCTATAACCTGATGCCTGCAGATTGGCCTGTGTTTTCAATGTGGCGGGTTTTCTTTATTTATACCACTGTAATTCATGAAGAGTTAAAGTGTACCTGTCGGTTGAAAAACATTTTTATGTAATGTAGATAATAAAATTATATGTATATTTGTAATATACATTGGTTAAAATTTTTATTTTTGGGTGAAAATAATGGCGGCTTGTCCCTGCAGCTATTTCCTGTGTGTCTCTGTGCAAAGACCAAATTTATGAAGTGTGAAGCAGGGCTCTGCACACCGAGGACAAGCGGGGCTCTGCGCACCGAGGACAAGCGGGGCTCTGCACACCGAGGACAAGCGGGGCTCTGCGCACCGAGGACAAGCGGGGCTCTGCGCACCGAGGACAAGCGGGGCTCTGCGCACCGAGGACAAGCGGGGCTCTGCGCACCGAGGACAAGCGGGGCCCTCCTTGTCCTCGGTGTACGGTGCCCTGCTTGTCCTCGGTGTACGGAGCCCTCCTTGTCTTCGGTGTACGGAGCCCTCCTTGTCTTCGGTGTACGGAGCCCTCCTTGTCTTCGGTGTACGGAGCCCCGCTTGTCCTCGGTGTGCGGAGCCCCGCTTGTCTTCGGTGTACGGAGCCCCCCTTGTCTTCGGTGTACGGAGCCCTCCTTGTCTTCGGTGTACGGTGTCCTGCTTGTCCTCGGTGCACGGAGCCCTGCTTGTCCATTCACACATCCTGTATTTTGTCTCCTCACACAGATGCACAGCCAATAGCTGCAGCAACAAAAATATACACATTTAACCAATGTAAATTACAAATATGCATATTTTATTATCTACATTATATAAAAGGTTTTTGGAAATGACAGGTACACACTAAGCTAGCATAAGTTATTGGATAAATGTCTGTCCGGATTACTCTTCAGTCAGCATACTATAATTTCCAATGAAGTTGATGCATGGTGTCCTTCCAGGGATTTCATAGCCACTGTCATTTGAACAAACTTTGCATAGATCAACAGTACAGGGGAATATAAGAAACTTTGTAATATATCTCATTAGACAAAAATGCTTCTTTCTCCTGTCATCAAAACCGGCCTGCGGTTTGGGTAGCATAAACTTGATGACAGGTTTCCTTTAAACATTCACCCAGCTAACATAGTTTTATCATAACCTCTGTCTAGTTTCCAGTGTAATATTTATGGCTGTCCTAGTTTGTCATTGTTATCGCTAACCATGCATAGGCTAACAATGTTTAAAGGGGAACTCCGCCCCTAGACATCTTATCCCCCTATCCAAAGGATGGGGAATAAGATGTCTGATCGCGGGGGTCCCTGCTGCACCTGGTGTTTGTTTAGAGTGTCAAGTGATGCACCACACGGCCACGCCCCCTCAATGCAAGTCTATGGGAGGGGGCGTGACGGCCGTCACGCCCCCTCCCATAGACTTGCATTGAGGAGGTGTGACGTCACGAGCCTCCGCCCCACATTGCCAGTCATCCGGCACGGAGCAAAGTTTGTTCCGTGCCTCGGATGTCTCCGGTGCCGCAGCCGAGACCCCGAGGTCCCCAGCGGCGGGACCCCCACGATCAGACATCTTATCCCCCATCCTTTGGATAGAGGAGAAGATGTCTAGGGGCAAAATACGTCCCAATGACACTGAACACTTCTTAATACATCACATATACATATAGCACTAAAACATTATATACCAATCATGTCTGTCTGAAAGACGAATATAATCACAGTTATACTTGTAATAATATTACATACATGTGTGACATTAAAGGGTACTCCACCCCTAGACATCTTATCCCCTATCCAAAGGATGGGGGAGAAGATGTCAAGGGGCGAAGTACCCATTTAAGGCTATGTGCAAATACATTTTTGTCCCAAAATACGTCCCAATGACATGCCAAAATATGACGATATTTTGGCATGTAATTGTGACGTATTTTGGGTCATAAATTATTATTTATTATTATTTTATTTAGTTTTTCTTCAATGAACAATTTATTTATTTTTACTTTTTTACAACTATAGAGTGAGATATACAAACAGGTATTTCAACTTCTATTTGTCCCAAAATACAATTGCAATTTAAAATCCAGAGCTTTGATTGGCTGCAGGTGTTTAGGCAATTCTGCACTCAGTGACTAAGCCAAATACAAAGGAGCCTATGTTGGTCTTCGCTGGATTCGACTACCAAAATCTGGTTTGCCAGAAATGCAGTGAACAGACAGGTTGGATGATAACCTAGAATAGCTATAGGTAAAGGTTCCCACTATAACAGTCTGTAACCGAAGGACGACTTCGGACAAGTCACAAATTACATAATTTCTTTCCTGTTCTGTTAGAAAAGTCTTTATATTGGGTTATGATAATTTGTGTAATGCACACGAGCTGCAGAATCTTTGTCCCTTTCCTATTTGATATACACTGCTCAAAAAAATAAATAAAGGGAACACTAAGATAATACATGATGAGGTCGTGGACCTGGACAGTCTGTGGTGCTGGTGGATGGAGGCATGATGTCCCAGATGTGCTCTATCGGATTCAGGTCTGGGGAACGGGAGGGCCAGTCCATAGCATCAATGTCTTCCTCTTGCAGGAAATGATGACACACTCCAGCCACATGAAGTCTAGCATTGTCTTGCATTAGGAGGAACCCAGGGCCAACAGCACCAGCATATGGTCTTACAAGGGGTCTGAGGATCTCATCTTGGTACCTAATGGCAGTCAGGCTACCTCTGGCAAGCACATGGAGGGCTGTGCGGCCGCCCCCAAAGAAATGCCACCCCACACCATTACTGACCCACCGCCAAGCTGTAGGATGTTGCAGGCAGCAGAACATTCTCCACGGCATCTTCAGACCCTGTCACGTCTGTCACATGTGCTCAGTGTGAACCTTCTTTCATCTGTGAAGAGCACAGGGTGCCAGTGGGGAATTTGCCAATCTTGGTGTTCTCTGGCAAATGCCAAATGTCCTGCACGGTTTTGGGCTGTAAGCACAACCCCCACCTGTGGACGTCGGGCCCTCATACCACCCTCATGAAGTCTGTTTCTGACTGTTTGAGTGGACACATGCACATTTGCTGGAGGTCATTTTGCGGGGCTCTGGCAGTGCTCCTCCTGCTCCTCCTTGCACAAAGGTGGAGATAGCGATCCTGCTGCTGGGTTGTTGCCCTCCTATGGCCTCCTCCACGTCTCCTGATGTACTGGCCTGTCTCCTGGTAGCGCCTCCATGCTTTGGACACTACGCTGACAGACACAGCAAACCTTCTTGTGACAGCTCGCATTGATGTGCCATCCTGGATGAGCTGCACTACCTGAGCCACTTGTGTGGGTTATAGACTCCGTTTCATTCTGCCACTAGAGTGAAAGCATCGCCAGCATTCAAAAGTGACCAAAACATCAGCCAGGAAGCATAGGAACTGAGAAGTGGTCTGTTGTCACCACCTGCAGAACCACTCCTTTTATTGGGGGGGGGGGTATCTTGCTAATTGCCTATAATTTCCACCTGTTGTCTGTTCCATTTGCACAACAGCATGTGAAATTGATTGTCAATCAGTGTTGCTTCCTGAGTGGACAGTGTGATTTCACAGAAGTGTGATTGACTTGGAGTTACATTGTGTTGTGTAAGTGTTCCCTTTATGTTTTTGAGCAGTGTATTTTATTGTTGCAATTGATGAAACCTGTGACATTAGGTTAACATCTAATACCCTATATTTTCAGAATGAGAATCCCGAATACAAGGTGTCCTTCTTCAGTAGGGTGACCTATACTTGGTATAGCAGGTACAGTATATACACATATATAACTCTATATATTCATTTATTATATAACTTTATGTTTAAATAATGCTTATACTACTGGTGGTATTTTTATGCCTCATGAATACAATCCCTACCTATATTTGCTATTAGGACATATCAATGTCATTTGGTGAAGTCCCTCATTCAAGCCCCCCCCCCCCCCCCCATCCCAGTCGTCAGTTTAATTGTTTTTTTTTAAATTTATTTATTTTTGTCTCGGTTGGTATGATTGTGACTGTTTGTATCTTTATACATGTAAATTTATATGTAAATAATTTAATCCCACTAAGGGACTTCATAGTCTGTGTGTTTACATTTTTTTTATTTTTTTTTTTTTTCATCTAAAAAAAGGGGAATCTTTTCAGTCACACGTTCTTGAGCTGTAAAATATGGTCATTTTTTGAATATATTTAAATTCATTTTTTTTTTTGCCTAAAAAATGGCTATTTTCCTTTGGGACATATTTTAAGCTACTTACGGGACAAAAAAAATTCACTCCAAATTTTGTGCTGAAATACGGCCATATTTGTTTATGTAATCAGTCAGTAAAAAGACTTTAAAGGGGTACTCCACCGCTGGCATCTTATCCCCTATCCAAAGGATAGGGGATAAGATGTTAGATCGCCCCGGGGATCGCCGCTGCAGCACCCCACTATCATTACTGCGCAGAGCGAGATCGCTCTGCACGTAATGACGGGCAATACAGGGGCCGGAGCAGCGTGACGTCATGGCTCCGCCCCTCATGACATTACGGCCCCTTAATGCAAGTCTATGGCAGGGGGTGTGACGACCGCCACACCCCCTTCCCATAGACTTGTAATGACGGGGCGGGTCATGACCTCATGAGGGGCTGAGCCGTGAAGTAACGATGCTCCGTCCCCTGTATTACCCGTCATTACGTGCAGAGCGATCTCGCTCTGCGCAGTAATGATAGCGGGGTGCTGCAGCAGCGATCAGACATCTTATCCCCTATCCTTTGGATAGGGGATAAGATGTCTAGGGGCGGAGTACCCCTTTAATTTTAAGGCCATAACAATTATGGGCGGAAAATTGTGAACAAAGAACCATTTATCCTGAATCCAATGGGGAAAAATAAAGGCGGATCACTGTGTGGGCATCGTTGTCTGTTACTAAACTGCTTGTCTGCAAGTTACTAGGTCATATATACATAGCAGGTCTAGTACCTGCTATGTGGCCACCAAATGCCATGACAAGCCATCTGCACCTTGCGATCTCAACAAGGATTGTGTACTGGGTCACAGGGGAGCCCCCTGCCTCTGTCTGACCACCTAGATGCCGTAGTCGCAGGTTAAGTCTATTGCTGTGGATTTCTTTGCAGTATATTAAGGAATTACTATTTAGACTATAATGACACAGCAGAATTCTGCACCAATTCCGCATCCGCAATTATTTGGATGGTTTCTGGCTTGTGCAGGTTCCGTGTGGAATCGGTGCGGATTCTGTGTGGAAATTCTGAAGTGTGAATGGGAGTGTGGAATCCCATTGAAGTCTATTGGGCTTTAATTTAATGCGGAATCTACATGCAGAATCCGTGTGGAATCCCGCATGCAGAAATTCCGCCATGTGAATATAGCCTAATGCCTACTATTTAACCCCTTAACGACCATGGACGTATATTTACGTCCTTGGCCGGCTCCCGCGATATTATGCGGGGTAACCCGTGTCATATCGGGTCGGTCCCGACATGTATCTGAAGCCGGGACCCGGGGCTAATAGCACGCGGCAGCGATCTCGGTGCCGCGTGCTATTAACCCTTTAGACGTGGTTGAACGCTGCGTCTAAAACGAAAGTGAAACCTTCCCGGCTGCTCAGTGGGGCTGATCGGGACCACCGCAGTGAGAATGCGGTGGCCCAATCAGCTGGGACGCGAGCGGAGGTCCTCTTACATTCCTCCGGCATGTCCCTTCGGCGATTGATTGCTCCAAGCCTAAGATGCAGGCTTGAGCAATTGACCTCCGATAACACTGATCAATGCAAAGCTATGGCTTTGCATTGAACAGGGTATAAGATTAGTGTGTGCAGTGTTATAGGTCCCTATGGGGGCTAAAACACTGCAAAAAAAAAAAAAGTAAAAAAAAAAAAAAAAGTTAATAAATGTTATTTAACCCTTTCCCTAATAAAAGTCCAAATCGCCCCCCTTTTGCCATAAAAAAACAAACAAACAAAAAAAAACATGTAAATAAATATAAACATATGTGGTATCGCCGCGTGCGTAAATGTCCGAACTATAAAAATATATAATTAATTAAACCGCACGGTCAATGGCGTACACGCAAAAAATTCAACATATTTTGGTCACTTTTTATATCATGAAAAAATTAATAAAAAGCGATCAAAAAGTCAGCTAAAAACTTCAGATCACGGCGTAAAAAATGAGCCCTCATACCGCCCCGCACGCAGAAAAGTAAAAAAGTTATAGGGGTGAGAAGATGACAATTTTAAACGTATACATTTTCCTGCATGTAGTTAGGATTTTTTCCAGAAGTACGACAAAATCAAACCTATATAAGTAGGGTATCATTTTAATCGTATGGACCTACAGAATAAAAAGAAGGTGTCATTTTTACCGAAAAATTTACTACGTAGAAACGGAAGCCCCCAAAATTAAAAAAAATTGTGTTTTTTTTTTTTTTCTTCAATTTCATCGCACAATGATCTTTATTTCTGTTTCGCCGTAGATTTTTGGGTAAAATGACTGATGTCACTGCAAAGTAGAATTGGTGGCGCAAAAAACAAGCCATTATATGGATTTTTAGGTGGAAAATTGAAAGGGTTATGATTTTTAAAAGGTGAGGAGGAAAAAAGGAAAGTGCAAAAAACGGAAAAACCCGTGGTCCTTAAGGGGTTAATGTAAACTAAAGTTGTAAGGTTATCAGTAGAGATGAGCAAACTTACAGTAAATTCGATTTGTCACGAACTTCTCGGCTCTGCAGTTGATGACTTATCCAGCATAAATTAGTTCAGCTTTCAGGTGCTCCGGTGGGCTGGAAAAGGTGGATACAGTCCTAGGAGACTCTTTCCTAGGACTGTAGGACTGTATACACCTTTTCCAGCCCACCGGAGCACCTGAAGGCTGAACTCATTTATGCAGGATAAGTCATCAACTGCCGAGCCGAGAAGTTCGTGACGAATCGAATTTACTGTAAGTTCGCTCATCTCTAGTTATCAGACCTGATAGACAAGTTTACCAGAACATGTAAACTTTAGACATGTAAATCAGGATTACTGTGTCCACAAACAGAACACTTCATACCTATGTTATTTCGTTCTGTCCAGAATTATAAAACTTGGCTATAAGAAGCCTTTAGAAAGAAACAATCTCATTGAGCTGAATGAAGATGACTCCTCTTACCGGGTTATTCCACCATTTGAAGAAAACTGGAGAAAGGAGATTTACTCTCAAAGCAGAAAGGTACGAAAACTGAACCTTCTTAAAGGGAACCTGGTGCATTGAAAATGCAGTCTATTCTGTAGGCAGAATGTTCTAGAACAGGAGGAGCGTGTGTGTGTGTTTATAATTTTATTTGTGGGAAAAGTCAAAATAATTTTGGGCATAGTAGAGTAGTGAGCTGTCTTGCTCAGTGATTGGCAGCCTTCCCTGTTTGAAGTTATATTAAAAAAAATTATTGTCAATCCCTGATTAGGACTGCCCACTTGGCTTTTAAGCTAAAAGGAGCAGCAATTTAGATGAATAGAAAACTATATTTACAAAAAAGGAAAATTGATGGCACTCACCTATTATAAACGTAGACTTTATTCATTCTTTAAAACCGGTGCTGGCTCATAACTGGTCGAGAGACAAAAACCGCTGCAGCCAGGGCTGCAGCGGTTTTTGTCTCTCGACCAGTTATGAGCCAGCACCGGTTTTAAAGAATAAATAAAGTCTACATTTATGATAGGTGAGTGCCATCAATTTTGCTTTTTTGTATCGATCGCATGAATGCTATTTTTCATTGATGTGCACCCCGTTTGGTTTTTTCTTCCCAGCTCTCCCCCACTCACTAGGTAATAAATTACTGCTTATTGGGCTATAATATTATACCGAATTGGTGGTGCGGGTGGCTTTTTCCTCTACATATGCCTTAAAAGAAAACTATATTTCTTGGATAAATTCAGCACATAAATGCTGCATTTATCCAAGAAATATTGCTTTGGATTGATTTACCATAGTCCTATACCAGCGTGCACCCGCTACTGATTGAATACTCTGGATCTGCTGCTTCTATCTTAGTTTTACTGCTAAGGGGATTTCAAAATTAAGCGATGTCATTGTTTGGAGTTAAAAATCAGCAAATAAGTCAAAATCACAATAAATCCTTGGTGTTTTGGCCCAAAAACTGTTGCAGTTATATACATATATATATATATATATATATATATATATATAATATTTTTTTTTTTTTTTTTTATATTATCCTGTATAATGTACACCATAATCTGCAACAAATCCCCACCAAAATCCGCACTATTTGGCTCAGATTTTGGTGCTGAAATCTGCAGCAGTGTCCTTATGTGTGGCCATACACCAAAAGTCGCTTTTCTCTGTGTCTTTTCCCAGGATTCCAGGTCCAGGAAGGCATCTCTGGTGCGGTCACTGTGGAACACCTTCAAGTACTCGCTCATCCAAGTGGCCCTCATGAAAGTATTCGCTGATCTCCTGGCATTTACAAGCCCTCAAATACTAAAGTAAGTGCAATGCCTGTACGATTCCAATAACCTGAAGTGGTGTCATGATGGCGGGTGCCTCAGGTGGTTTGTGCTTCATCCCTTCTGATCGAAGAGGAACGACAGAAAGGAGGGACACGCACCGTAAATGTAGCGTTACTTCGCGCACAGCGCCGTACATTTACGGCACGGCTGCGCTCGCTTAATTCGTGGCGGGTCCTAGCAGCTGTCGCAGTCACGGATCCGCTGGTAATGGTTGACATCAGCGATCGCGCTGATGTCTAGCATTAACCCCTCATATGCCACGATCAATACTGATCACAGCATCTGCGGCAGTGCGGCACTTAAAATGGCTGATCTGATTGCCCGCGACACTGCCGTGCGGATCAGATCAGCCAAGATGGCGGACGGAGGTCCCCTTACCGACCTCCGCTGCCTTCCCTGGTTTCAGCCAACCAGAGCAGAAGATCACCAATAATACTGATCAGTGCTATGCACTATGCATAGCACTGAACAGTATTAACAATCTAATGATTGCTATAAATAGTCCCCTATGGGAACTAAATAAGTTTAAAAGAAATGTAAAAAAAAAAAAGTTTTCAAAAAGTGTAAAAGCCCCTCCCCCAATAAAGTTTTAAATCACCTCTTTTCCCCATATTAATAGAAAAAAGCGATAAATAATAAACATATTTGGCATCATCGTGTGCGTAAATGTCCGAACTATAAAAATATAATGTTAATGATCCCC
Source organism: Hyla sarda (assembly GCF_029499605.1). NCBI lineage: Eukaryota > Metazoa > Chordata > Amphibia > Anura > Hylidae > Hyla > Hyla sarda. Next base: position 458,237,492 of record NC_079190.1, read on the forward strand.
TATGGCGAACGGTGTAAACGTAAAAAAAAAAAGTCACAAATTTCAGCATTTTTGTCACATCAAACAGCAACAAAAATTAATAAAAAGAGATCAAAAAGGTTGTACTATAACAAACTACAGATCATGGCGCTAAAAATGAGCCCTCCCTGAATACGGAAAAGTTAGAGGTGGCCAGCCAAAATAAGGCAATTTTTAAACGTACTGATTTTTAAAAGCAGTACAATAATAGAAATGTATGTAACCATGGGTATCATTTTGATCGCATTGACCCAGATAATAAAGGAAACATTAAATTTTTACCGTAAAGTGTACAGCGTGAAAACAAAAAATATGATTTTCGTTTAAATTTCTTTACATAAAAAATAATTTTTGGGGGTTTACCATACATCTTAGGGTAAAATGAGTGATGTCATTACAAAGTACAACTGGTCACGCAAAAAACAAGCCTCATATGGGTCTGTGAATGGAAATATAAAAGAGTTATGGATTTTAGAAGGCGAGGAGGAAAAAAACGAAAACGCTAAAATAAAATTGGCTGTGACCTTAAAGGGGTACTCCACTGGAAAACATTTTGTTTGAAATCAACTGATAACAGAAAGTTAAGCAGATTTGTAAATTACTTCAATTAAAAAATCTTAATCCTTCCAGTACTTATCGGCTTCTGTATGCTCCACAGGAAGTTCTTTTCTTTTTGAATTTCCTTTCTGTCTGACTACAGTGCTCTCTGCTGACACCTCTGTCCATGTCAGGAACTGTCCAGAGCAGGATAGGTTTGCTATGGGGATTTGCTTTTACTCTGGACAGTTCCTAAAATGGACAGAGGTGTCAGCAGAGAGCAGTGTGGTCGGACAGAAAGGAAATTCAAAAAGAACTTCCTGTGGAGCATGCAGAAGCTTAAGGACTAGAAGGATTAAGATTTTTTTTTTAATAGAAGTAACTTACAAATCTCTTTAACTTTCTGGCATCAGATGATTTTTAGATTTTTTTTTTTCCAGTGGAGTATCCCTTTAAGGTCAAAATGGGCTGTGTCCTTAAGGGGTTAAGTAGATCGGTTCTCGTTAAAGAAGCCTATTACTCGGCTCCACTATTGAGCAGGCAGGGCCTTCAAGTGTTCCTTTTCTTCTATCATTTGTCGCCACGTGTTCCCTATTACACAGGGAGATGTGCGGTCGATGAACGAGGAGTTTTAAACCTGTCAAAATGGTGCGTTCAACCTACGAATTAGTGTCTCTTGGCTGAACGCTGGGCCTATGATACGGGGCCTGTTTGGCCAATAATCAGTTTGTGATAGTCTGAAATTGACCTCAAATCATATGAGAGGTTCATATTTCTGCGGTGACCTTCCCCTTTACTTTACACTGCACCTCTGCTTGTTCACATTGTCTGCTGTGTATGAGCATAATGCAGTGTTTCCCAACCAGGGTGCCTCCAGTTGTTGCAAAACTACAACTCTCAGCATGCCCGGGCAGCCTTGGCTGTCCGGGCATGCTGGGAGTTGTAGTTTTGCAACAGCTGGAGGAACCCTGGTTGGGGAAACTCTGGCATAGAGTATCTGTATTCTGTATCTTCAATGTAAAATTGAGGTTAATAAATAGTTTTACTGTTCACAGGAAAATGATTGCTTTCTGTGAGGACCGCTCGGAGGGAGTCAGGACTGGCTATCTGCTTGCACTTGCTCTTTTCATAGTCACCATTCTGCAGACGTTCATCCTACAGCTCTACCAGCGTTTTAATATGATGACTGCCATGAAGATAAAAACAGGCGTCATAGGGATCATATATAAAAAGGTGAAGTAGTTTACAGGTGACTAAAATAAATTGTCTTATTACATTCATTTTCAATCAATATTATTTACTTTTATACTTATGGGGGCAGATTTACTATTCCAAGTGCGCCAGAATTTAAACTCAGCTTACAGCTAAAACAGGTGTATAAACTACATTTATTAAAGGCCATGCACACCTTTTTTTATATTTTTTATATATTTTTTGGTGCGAAAAAGATTTTCTCAATAGGTCTTTATTAAAAATTTTGCTTAGTTTTCCATCTGCAACTTGCTGTGTAACCTCTGTTTTCTTTCTACACTTGTACACAACCTATAGATTCTCCCTGAACTGCTAACTATGACTTTTTCTATAGTGTTCAATATTGACTAGATGAATCTATACACAATATGTTCCTTCTAGTAGTAGCTGACTATCACTAAAATGATGGGGGATATTTATCGAAACCTGTGTAGAGAAAGAGTAGTCTAAAAAATTTAATACCTGATTGGTTATGTATTGACTGTTATGCCTGTTCAGTGCCACTAGATGGCACTGTAACTGGGAGGTTTAAAGGGAACCAATCATCAGATTTTACCCTATATAACGCTTGGCAAAGCGTTATAAAGGATAAAATCTTTATCCTCACCATCCCCGGGGGACGTTCCTGCCTATGGGGATGTTGAGGATATGAACGTATAAACTAGTCACTGCCGCGCCCGTCTGTAGTCCCCTGGGCTGGGAGCTCCTCTCACGTAGTCCCGTGTCTACGGCCATCAGCGACGCCCCCTCCACTTGATTGACGGGCCGCATCATCGCTCTTCTCACTGGACAAACCGAGCAGAGCGATGACGCGGCCCGTCAATCAAGCAGAGGGGGTGTCGCTGCCGGCCGAAGACATGGGACTAGGTGAGAGGAGCTCCCCGCCCAGGGACTTACGGGCACGGCGGGGACTAGTTTATAAGTTCATATCCTCACCATCCCCACAGGCAGGAACGTCCCCCGGGGATGGTGAGGATAAAGATTTTACTCTATACAGTGATCCCTCAACAAACGATGGTAATTCGTTCCAAATGAACCATTGTTAGTTGAAACTATCGTATGTAGATGGATCCGTGCAATAATAAATATAGAAAGTTATACTCACCTGTCCCTGCCGCTCTGGACTGTTACTGCTGCCCGGGATCGTTGCTCTTCATCGCCGCCATCACGTCGCTACCCACGCCGCTCCTATTGGATGACTGGATGGCGTGCGCGACGATGAAGGAGAGCAACGGCCATGCAGGGGATCCTGAAGAGGACGGTCCGGAGCGGCGGGGACAGATGAGTGACCATCACCGCAGCACACAGGGCACCTTAAACGGCTATTCGGTGACAGCTGAAGCAATCTGTGCTGCCGGATAGCCGCTTATGCGATGGCCCCGACATACAAAAGCATCGTATGTTGAAATTATCGTATGTCTGGGCCATCGTAGGTCGGGGGATCACTGTATAACACTTTGACAAGCGTTATATAGGGTAAATTCTGATGATTGGTTCTCTTAAAAAAAAAAAAAAAAGCAATGTCCGTTATTTGTATCATTGTTCTTATATATGTAGACTTGATGGTTTTGTTTCATCCTTCATTTTAGTTTATCAGTAAAAAGGCTTTTATCATTGTTTATGAAGCTCCTCCAGTTGTTGAAGAGTCGCCCCCATTCGTTGATGAGGTGCCTCCAGTTGTTGCTTAGGAGCCCCCAGTCATTGATGAGGTGCCCCCAGTTGTTGGTGTGGCGCCCCAGTTGTTGATGAAGCTCCCCCATTGGTTGATGAAGCGCTCATAGTTGTTGATGAAGCTCCCCCATTGGTTGATGAAGCGCTCATAGTTGTTGATGAAGCTCCCCCATTGGTTAATGAAGCGCTCATAGTTGTTGATGAAGCACCTCCAGTTGTTGGTGTGGCACCCCCAGTTGTTGATGAAGCGCTCATAGTTGTTGATGAAGCTCCCCCATTGGTTGATGAAGCGCTCATAGTTGTTGATGAAGCTCCCCCATTGGTTGATGAAGCGCTCATAGTTGTTGATGAAGCTCCCCCATTGGTTGATGAAGTGCCAACAGTAGTTGGTGAGGCCCCTCAGTTAGTGTCCTCCTGCTTTTGCTAAGACACAGCTTTGAGAGTTCATACGCTGCACAAGCCTTTCTATGGTTGCCTCAGTCTCTGGTTTACCAACATAACTCATCGTAGCCCTTTTTGTTCAGTTTTTAATGTTCAGGTAACAAATTGAAAGATAAATTGAGGTAAATTTGTAAAATGTTATCATGTACTATGTTCAGGGATGAGCCCCAAGAATTATTATGTTTTGGCCTCGGTTGTAAAACATTTGGCCTCATTTACTGAGGCTTTTCCGAGTAGATTTTGAAGATATTTGTGTTACACATATCGTGTGGCAGAATTTCCGACAAAAAACCCTACCAAGTCTCCACTTTACGCAGAAAACCTTACAAAGGGGCTTTGCCATCAGGGAAAACGGGCGTGTCTCCTATAAAAACCTACATTTTCGCAAGAAACCTACAAATTTACTAATGTTTCCACATAAAATGTGGTGGATTTGAGTTCTGGAAAACCCAACAGCTCAGAGCATGTGTATTAAAGGAAATCTAGGGGATAAGTGTCTGTATGATTGCAGGGGGTCCAAACGCTGGGACCCCCTGCAATCTCATTGCCGTGGCTCTCCCATGCAGAAGGTGTGTCGGCCGCAGCATAACGTTGCGGCCGACACTTCCCCTCCATGTATCTCCATGGGAGAGGCGGAAATGCAGCGTTCGTGCCTCCCCGCCTCTCCCATAGAACAGTATGAAGGGGGTCATGTCCGTCGAGCTCAGTGAGCTTGACGATACGCGCATTAGCCGGCACACAAGGCGGCAATGCCAGGGCCCTGTTCGGGAGATCCAGACACGCGGGACCCCCCGCGATCAGACATTTATCTCCTATCCTGTTGATAGGGGATACGTTTTTTCTCCGCTGCAGATGTCCTTTTAAGAGCAAAGTGTAGGAATATTCATCAAATACAAGATACAATAGTAAATACCATGAAAAAAATACCTGTTGTAAATTAAAACCCACTTAGAAAACTACACTTCACTCTTAGTAAATGAGGCCCATTGTCTTTGATCGATTAATTATATACAGTGTGAATTGTAAATACCACTGCCTAGTGGCATTATGCTCTGTAGCAGATCTGTATATATAATGATCTATATCTGTGTTTCCCAACCAGAGTGCCTCCAGCTATTGTAAAAATAAAACTCCCAGCATGCTGGGAGTTGTAGTTTTGCAACAGCTGGAGGCACCCTCGTTGGGAAACACTGATCTATATATTCAGCTGCTCCCTAAAGCTGCAGATAAAAAGACCGCAGGGAGAATAAACACTGTAAGATCTGCTCTTGGATACTGAACTAAAAAAAAAAAAAAAGGTTCTTCATCTCTTTAATAAAGCCAAATTCTTATTAAAGTCTCCATTATAAAAGGGATAAAAGAAATGACAGGACATCAGATGCTCAGTTTCTAGGTGGATGCTTAACCTTTATGCGGCCTGTGTGCGTTCAGCTGTGACTCGCCCCTCGGTGATGTAACCCGGTGCGGCCATACATACAGCCGACATTAATCATTTATATTGTTTGTTTAAAGTATCACAATGGGTTTGGCTAAAGGAATTTTACAACTTCTCTGATTACAGTCTGCAAACAATATTCTACCCTGAAATCAAATTATTGCTGTAATAGTCCTTGAGTCAGGGACTGGGAACCGTATGTGTGTGTGTGTGTGTGTGTGTGTGTGTGTGTATATATATATATATATATATATATATATATATATATATATATATATATATATATGGCACGGCCGTACGGAAGGTCTATGAAGCAAGCTCAGGAGCTCGCTTCATATGCTTTCAGTCCCGGCTGCTATCAGCAGCCAGGACCCGCGGCTAATGCCGGACATCGGCGATTGGGCTGATGCCCAACATGAACCCTTTAGACATCGCAATCAAAGTTGACTGCGGCCTCTAAAATGCCGAAAATGCAATGCCGGCAGCTCAGCGGTGCTGATCAGGATCATCGCAGGGATATCGCAATGTCCCGATCAGCTGAGAAGACAGCGGGAGGGCCCTTACCTGCCTCCTCACCGTCCAATCGATTCTCCAAGGCTCCAGTCAGCCTTAGCAGCCTGGAGCAATGGAGTACCGATAACACTGATCAATTCTTTGCTATAGCACAGCATTGAACAGTGTGTGCAATCTAATGATTGCATTTAATAGTCCCCTATGGGGACTAAACAATAGTATAAATTGTTAATAAATCTGATTTACCCCTTCTCTAATAAAAGTTTGAATCACCCCGCTTTTCCCATAAAAAAACTAAAAATGTAAACAATAATAAACATAAACATATTAACCTCTTGGGGACACAGTTTGTACGCGTACGCCCCCATTCCTGAGTCCCTAAGGACTCAGGGCATACCTGTACGCCCTGAGTCCCGTTATCAGGGTTTAAAGCGTTCTCACAAGCAAAGAACGCTTCAAACCCCTTGGGTCCCGACTGCTATCAGCAGTCAGGACCCAGGGTTGATGTCGGGCACCGCCGATCGGACCGATGCCCGGCACTAAACCTTTAGACGCACTGATCAACTTTGAAAGTAAAAGTGTCCTGGCAGCTCAGCGGAGGAAATCATGATGTCCCGATCAGCTGAGAGGACAGTGGGAGGGTACTCTCCTCCCTTCTTGCTGTCCAATCAGCTCTCTTTTGCTCTAAGCCTGCCATGCAGGCTGGAGCAGCAGAGCACTGAGAACACTGATCAATGCTATGCTCCTATAGGGACTAAAAAGAAACAGTAAAAATTGTTTTAAAAAAATTGATAAATGTGAATTAGCCCCTTCCCTAATAAGTTTTAATCCCCCCACCCCCATTTTCCATTTTTAAAATAAAATAATGTAGTAAAAAATAAAAATAATCATACGTTGTACCGCCACGTGCATAAATGTCCGAACTATTAAAATATAAGGGAAGCTAAACTGCACAGATAATGGTGTACACATAAAAAAAAATACCATAGTCTAGAATTGGTATTTTTTAATTGTGTCACTTCATGTACCATAAAAATATTAATAAAAATCGATCTTAAAGTCCCATCTAAAAAAAATGGTACCAATAAAAACTGCAGACCACGGCACAGTTATAGGGGTCAGAATATGACAATTTTAAAAATAGTAATTTTGGTGCATGTATTTATGATTTTTTTTAAGTAGTAAAATAAAATTTAATACCTATATAAATTGAGAATAAAAATAAGGTGTCAATTTTACCGAAAAGTGCACTGCGTAGAAACGGAAGCTCTAAAAAGTTGCAATAAGGCTTTTTTTATTTTTATTTCACCACACATATAAGTTTTTTCTTTCTGTTTTGCAGCATATTATGTTTTAAAATAAGTGATGTCATTACAAAGTACAATTTGTGATGCAAAAAACAAGCCCTTATATGGGTCTGTAGGTGCAAAATTAAACGAGTTATGCTTATTAGAAGGGGGGGGAGGAAAAAATGAAGGTGCAAAAGCGAAAAAATGTTTGAGTCATTAAGTCCTTAAGGGGTTAAACATGTGGTACGGCCGCATACGTAAATGTCCAAACTATAAACATATCAAGTAAATTAAACAGCACAATCAATAGCCTATGCGTAAAAAAAATAAAATAAAAATAATAATAATATATATATATATATATATATATATATATATATATATATATATATATATAAAAATAAATACTTTAAAGGGGCGGAATTTTTATTTATTTTTTTAAATCAACTGGTGACCTAAAATTTTACAGATTAGTAAATGACTTCTATTAAAAAAATCTTAATCCTTCCAGTTCTTATTAGCTGCTGAATACTACAGAGGAAATTATTTTCTTTTTGGAACACAGAGCTCTCTGCTGACATCATGACCACAGTGCTCTCTGCTGACATCTCTGTCCATTTTAGGAACTGTCCAGAGCAGCATATGTTTGTTATGGGGATTTTCTCCTACTCTGTACAGTTCCTAAAATGGACAGAGATGTCAGCAGAGAGCACTGTGGTCATTATGTCAGCAGAGAGCTCTGTGTTGCAAAGAGAAAATAATTTCCTCTGTAGTATTCAGCAGCTAATAAGTACTGGAAGGATTAAGATTTTTTTTGATAGAAGTAATTTACAAATCTGTTTAACTTTCTGGCACCAGTTGATTAAAAAAAAAATTCCACCAGAGTACCCCTTTAAGTCCAGTATTGCATGTTTTGGGTCACATTGTATATCCTAAAAAAAAAATTATGAAAAGCGCTCAAAAAAGTCCCATTAAAAAAAAAAAAAATAAATACATTTTTTAAATTGTACCGGTAAAGATTACAGACCATGGTGCAAAAAATGAGCCTCCTATGGCCCGTATACAAAAAATATAAGTTATAGGGGTCAGAAGATGAAATTTTTCAACATGCTAATTTTTGTGCATAAAGTTATAATTTTTTAACAGAATTAAAACAAAATCAAACCTATATAAGTAGGGTATCATTTTAATCATATGGACCTACAGAATAAAGAGAAGGTGTCATTTTTTTTACAGATGCTGCATAGAATCGGAAACCCCCAAAAGTTACAAAATGTCATTTTTTTTTTTTTTTTTTTCGCCATACAATTGTTTGGGTTAAATTACTGATGTCATTACAAAGTACAATTGGTGGCACAAAAAACAAGCCCTTATATGGATCTGTAGACGGAAAAGTAAAAGCTTTTAGGATTTTTAGAAGGTTGGGAGGAAAGAACAGAAGTGCAAAAATGACAAAACCCTTGGCAGTAGGACCACTTCGCCGTTCACCGTCTCTATAGATGGCAATGCAGTCCAGTGGAATTCCGTCGACAGAATGGACATCCACCCAAAAAACAAGCATGTTCGTTCTTTGGGTGCACGTTCATTCTGCTGATTCAATTATGCTGGGGAAAAGCATTAAAGGGGTACTCCGGTGGAAAACTTTTTATTTTTTTTAATCAACTGGTGCCAGAAAGTTAAACAGATTTGTAAATGACTTCTATTCAAAAATCTTAATCCTTCCAGTACTTATTAGCTGCTGAATACTACAGAGGAAATTATTTTCTTTTTGGCACACAGTGCTGACATCTGTCCTTTTTAGGAACTGTCCAGAGCAGCATATGTTTTCTATGGGGACTGTCATCCACCCAGCTTCCCTTCCCTCCCCTCAAGAAGAAATGTCTATTATTCTACTCTTTCCTGCCGTACCTTCTGCTCCTTATTCAGGAGGCATGGACGGCAGGCTGCAGCCATGAGTGAAGATCCCGATTCTGCCTCCTGCTCGGAGCTGTGCGGCCGGGGCAGGGACACGTCCGTGATGTCAGGGTGTGCCTGCGCACAGACTTCTGCTGCTTTTACAGCGGTAGTGTCCCTGCCCCGGCTCATAATACTTTTGGCCGGGGGACTGACCGGGAGCTAGGCCCTCTACACAGTGATCTGAGGAGGGGGCCTTACGGTGCTGGGGGGGTGATTCTCGAGAGCAGCCATGTGTTTTACTGGGCAAAAAATAAATAAAGTTTGTTGCACCTAGGGTGCTCTTAATCTAAATGGGCCCCACTGCTACGCCAGTGATTGTCATAGGTGCCATATTGAGTTAAAGAAACGGGATAAATGTCTGTTGTAGGCCAAGAGCCTTTTATATGTGAATATAGTTTATCTTAGAAATAACTTCTACCTGAGGTATAAGAGTTGATTTCCAATAGTGAGTTAGAATATGAATTAAGGGAAGGGTTTGGGTATATAAAGGAGAGGGGAGGTGATTCTATATTTCTCTATAGTATTTCTGTGTCAGTACTATAAAGTCTGTCCTTATCTAGGGCACTTCAATAGTCACATATCGACTGGCAAATGGCTTTGGGTGCTCACTTAATATTTGGATGTTTGTTCCTATGCCTTTCTTTAGAATAATTACATGTACCTCCCCGGTCCTCCCCCTGTTCCTCTGGTTTTCCAAAAAACACATACACTTTTTTTTATTTTTAAAATTTTAATAAAACATGTTTTTAGAAAATCCACTTAAATTCATAAAAATTGCAATTCACAATAAAAAAAATATATATAAATATATATAGCAAAAAAATATTTTTTTTACACAATATTTTAGTGTAAGGACATATATACCATTTATACTGTATTAAAATGAGTTAGTACTGAATAGACCAGCTCACCGCCTTTTAGCCACTGTGGATCAGAGGATCTAGTGATGGTTAGGAAGCACAGTACAAAGATCCAAGCTGCATAATTGGTGTGAACAGATCCATAATGAAAAACGTGCAGGTTCCAGATCCCCAAAAATGTTAAAAGTCCAACATTTTTTTCACATAGTTAAGAATAATGAAAACCAAAATTAGATGATTTAAAACCATAGCAGAAACGCTACAACATTTCTGTGATGCTTTTAAATCACCTAATTTTGGTTTTCATTATTTTTAACAAAATGAGTTACCGTAAGTGGTACTGACCTCGGGTCCTGTTTAACATTACAATGCAGAACTGTACTATTCTTTACTCTTTAATTAAAACTAAAAAAATAAACATGTTTTCTTCCTAGTCCTTAAATATGGCCAATTCTACACGAAGAAGGTTTACGACGGGCGAGCTGGTAAACTTAATGTCCTCGGATGCACAGCAGCTCATGGACCTGACGGTGAACCTCAACCTGCTGTGGTCGGCTCCATTCCAGATCTTCATGGCTATCATCTTCCTGTGGCAGGAGCTTGGGCCGTCGGTTCTGGCCGGAATGGCTGTGCTTGTCTTAATTATACCTTTAAATGCATATATTGCTGCCAAAGTTAAGCAGTTAAAGGTATTGTATGAGCACAGTTTTCTAATATATTTCTAAAAACGCAGTGTGAACCCACCGTCAAGATAATATCCATAACAAGAATACCATATGAGTTCATCTAAGGCTGAGTTCACATTATGATTTGTACCTCCAAGGCATGGATGCATGGGCAGAATCTCAACATTGACTGCTGATGTATCTGTGTTTGGATCTGCATTGGCCCCATTCAATTCAACCACCTACATTCCGGTAATTTTCCGTGCATACCAGAGTTGTGGCTCAGAGCTGAAAAGCATGGTTTGATACGCTTTTTGGTGTGAGCCAAATCTCATATATGCTCGGAAATAGACCCGAAATAGTCATTATGGGGGAGATTTATCAAAACCTGTCCAAAGCAAAAGCTACTTAGTTGCCCATAGCAACCAATGAGATTGCTTCTTTCATTTTTCAGAGGCCTTGGTAAAAATGAAAGAAGCGATCTGATTGGTTGCTATGGACAACTGGGCAACTTTTCCTCTGGACAGGTTTTGATAAACCTCCCCCAATGTGTTTGAATTAAATTGGGCCGTGGCCATCTAAGCATTTTAAGATTCTGCCAATGTATCCGCCCCTCAGAGGCAGAAATCATAAAGAAGACCCATTCCGTTATCCTGTCTGTGTGTAAAACCAAGTCATCAAGTAGTTGCTTTATTTTGTTTTCTTTCCATAGAAAAGTCACTTAAAGAGTAAAGATCAACGCATCAAACTATTGAATGAAATCTTACATGGAATAAAGGTATGGGGAAAAGTAATGGGACTTCGGTGTTTTTGTAGGTATAGGTGGTCTGCCCCATACAAATGTATACATGTGTACGACTTCATCCTCCCACCACTTTAGGACACCAATTTTCGAATCCTATATTAGGGAATTCTGAGTTGACAGAAGGAATCCCTTATACATGACCCACATCTATAAGCTAGGGAGAAGATCTCCTACAAAGAGCGTCTCTTGCTCTGTAGGAACTTACATATCTATGCATTAGGACGTGGATAGACTGTGTTATACCTAATTTCTGCTGTGGTGGCATAGATCATGTAAATGTTTTGTAGACAATGCTTTTGTAAACAAAACATACATGATTATAAAACAGACCTGTTTTGGATGCATTCCAAGTGACCACTCTAGGTTGATGTCCTGAGCAAAATTAGATAATATGTGCACAGAGAAAAATCACATCGACAAAGAAGTGAGTCAAAATGGTTCTCTTATTTATTGTATAATGTACACACAAGATACACTGCTCAAAAAAAATTAAGGGAACACTAAGATGAATGAACTAATCTTATGAATTACTTTCGTCTTTACATAGTTGGATGTGCTGACAACAAAATCACACAAAAATTATCAATAAAAATCAAATTTATCAACCCATGTAGGTCTGTATATGGAGTCACACTCAAAATCAAAGTGGAAAACCACACTACTGGCTGATTCAACTTTGATGTAATGTCCTTAAAACAAGTCAAAATGAGGCTCAGTAGTGTGGGTGGCCTCCATGTGCCCGTATGACCTCCCTCCAACACCTGGGTATGCTCCTGATGAGGTGGTGGATGGTCTCCTGAGGAATGTCCTCCCAGACCTGGACTAAAGCATCTGCCAACTCCTGGACAGTCTGTGGTGCAACGTGGTGTCGGTGGATGGAGTGAGACATGATGTCCCAGATGTGCTCAATCGGATTCAGGTCTGGGGAACGGGTGGGCCAGTCCATAGCATCAATGCCTTCCTCTTGCAGGAACTGCTGACACACTCCAGCCACATGAGGTCTAGCATCGTCTTGCATAATGGCAGTCAGGCTACCTCTGGCAAGCACATGGAGGGCTGTGTGGCCTCCCCCAAAGAAATGCCACACCATTACTGACCCACCGCCAATCCGGTCATGCTGAAGGATGTTGCAGGCAGCAGAACGTTCTCCACGGCGTCTACAGACTGTCACGTCTGTCACATGTGCTCAGTGTGAACTTGCTTTCATCTGTGAAGAGCACAGGGTGCCAGTGGCAAATTTGCCAAATCTTGGTGTTCTTTGGCAAATGCCAAACGTCCTGCACGGTGTTGGGCTGTAAGCACAACCCCCACCTGTGGACGTCGGGCCCTCATATCACCCTCATGGTGTCTGTTTCTGACCGTTTGAGTGGACACATGCACATTTGTGGCCTGCTGGAGGTCATTTTGTGGGGCTCTGGCAGTGCTCCTCCTGCTCCTCCTTGCACAAAGGCGGAGGTAGCGGTCCTGCTGCTGGGTTTTTGCCCTCCTACGGCCTCCTCATAGTCTCCTGATGTACTGGCCTGTCTCCTGGTAGCGTCTCCATGCTCTGTACACTATGCTGACAGACACAGCAAACCTTCTTGCCACAGCTCGCATTGATGTGCCATCCTGGATGAGCTGCACTACCTGAGCCTCTTGTGTGGGTTGTAGACTCCGTCTCATGCTACCACTAAAGTGAAAGCACCGCCAGCATTCAAAAGTGACCAAAACATCAGCCAGGAAGCATAGGAACTGAGGAGTGGTCTGTGGTCACTACCTGCAGAACCACTCCTTTATTGGTGTGTCTTGCTAATTGCCTATCATTTCCACCTGTTGTCTGTTCCATTTGCACAACAGTATGTGAAATTGATTGTCAATCAGTGTTGCTTCCTGAGTGGACAGTGTGATTTCACAGAAGTGTCATTGACTTGGAGTTATATTGTGTTGTTTAAGTGTTCCCTTTATTTTTTGGAGCAGTGTATATCCTTCAGTGGGGCATAGCACATTGTGTAAGCCTACTAATTGGTTAGCAGACTACCTTACGTAATCATTGCATAATATTTTCTCTGTGCCAAAAGGGGATGGTCACACAGGGCACAGAACAGGATTCAAGCACCATCTTAGAAGAATGATCTTTATGTTGTATCTATTATCCATAACAGACCAAGCATGGTAACCTGTAGACCAGTGGGCTTCAAACTGTGGACCTCTACATGTTGCAAAATTACTACTCTTAGCATTCGGGTATGCTGGGAGTCGTAGTTTTGCAACATCTAGAGGCTCACCATTTGGAGCCAATGCAGTAGATTATGTTTTGATCGATGAAAGTCTAAAATCACGCCACGGGTAGGTCACAGTATATGTCCGAATACCATTGTGGAGGTATCTGAATGTATAGTTGGGAGGGACCCTCTCAAACGAAATGTACATAATATTATGGACCACGTAGAGTATAAGATTCTTGACCCATTCTGTTGCCGAATTGTTGCAGATATTAAAGCTTTACGCGTGGGAACCTTCTTATCAAAGGAAAGTGGTTGATATTCGGGAACGTGAAATGGAAGTACTAAAATCTTCAGGTTACCTGACCACCTTCTCAATGCTGACATTGACCTGTATTCCATTTCTGGTAAGTGCCACGCACTGACTTCTACTTCACTGTAGTGATAATATTTTATTTTCCGTCCAATATTTGTCCGCAGAGGACTTGTTTAATTCTTGCTGCACCGAATATGTAATGTGAAATGCTTTCAAGTTGTATTTGGTCAACACATTTACAGTACATAAAAAATGTGTAAAACATGATTGGTTTCTTCTTTCTAACCACATCTGCCCGCGGCAGAAACATCTGCTTTGGAAATTTCGCTGTGTGTACAGTGCAGCTGAATCCCATTGAAATCAATGGGATTCTGCTGCAGCGATATTTCCGAGCAGAATCTTCCAGTAGAATTCTGCTCAGAAATTCCGCCGTGTAAACCTAGCCCCAGGGCTGTTTTTTCTGCTGCAAGTTTAAATTGGGGATGAGCTCTCCGGATTGAAGTTAATTGGGTCTGCGGCAGAGAGCCTGCCCGCATTCAAACTCTCAGTAGGAAATGTGCTGCAAGTTCACTATCAAATCTGCCTACGGGAACAAGCCCTAAGGATGTATTCACATGTACAATATCCTGCACAGGTTTGATGTGCAGGATTTGAAGCTGCAGGTTTGAAGCCGCGTTCAATCAGTTATTTTACATTGAAATCTGCAGCATAAAACCCTGCACATCAAATATATCTTCACAGAATTTTGTCCCTATAATCTACATCACTATAGTAAGTGAACATAAATGTTGGGCGAGTCCAATGTTTTTACATAAGATTTTTGTAGTCCAGTTGGAGTCAACTGCAGTGTTATTAAAGGGGTACTTCGCTGCTCAGCGTTTGGAACAAACTGTTCCAAACGCTGGATCCGGCGCTGGGAGCTCGTGATTTCATAGCCCCACCCCCTCATGACGACATGCCCTGCCCCTCAATGCAAGTCTATGGGAGGGGGCGTGACGGCTATCACGCCCCCCTCCCATAGACTTACATTGAGGGGGCAGGGCAATCACAAGCTTCCAGCTCCAGCGTTCGGAACAGTTTGTTCCAAACGCTGAGCAGCGGAGTACCCCTTTAAAAAGTCCCGTGCTTGTAATTTTCTTAAAAGCTGTATACAAGTATCATTTTTATACTGTCATTTCCAAAATGCAAAATGTCTTTCTTTTTGTTTTGTTTTTTATAAATATTTTTTTTTTTTTTTTTTTTTTTAGGTTTCTATTGCAACATTTGGAGTATATTTCTTAATGGATGAAGCCAATGTCCTCACTGCATCGAAGGTTTTCACTACAATATCCTTATTTAATATCCTGCGTCTGCCATTGTTTGATTTGCCCACCGTCATCTCATCAGTAGTTCAGGTAATTTACAGTATGCCTTATACAAATCATCTTTCTGTCTTAAAGTTCTTTGCTGGCTGTATGTAAAATAAAGTGATACTGATACTTTAACCCCTACTCCCTTCATGCCTTAATGCCCAAGCAATTTTTTATTTATTTTTCCTTTTTATCCCCTTTTCAATTATCAAATTATAATTTATTTTTTTTTTTTGCAGAACAAGTTGTACTTTTTAATGCCACCATTTCGAAGGTCATATATTTTATTGGTTCCTTTGTATTCTTTTTTTTTTTTTTGCTGGGTAAATTGTAAAAAAATAGATTTTTGTCATTCCTTTTTGTGTTTTAAAGTAACGCTATTCAATGTGCAGTAAAAGTAACATTACATCTTCTACGTGGGATAGCATTTAAAAAATATTTATTAATGTCGCCACAGTATAAGGCCCATAAGTTTTTTTTTTTTGTTTTTTTTTTTGCCTGACGGTGCTATGTTGCATATTATTTTTTTATTTTTTTGAAGACTCGTATTGAAAGACATTTTTATTTTAACATTTTATTTTTACGTTTTACTAGTCCCACTAGCACACTTTGACAGTGATCACCGGCTCGCTGCCAAACTACACTACACTACACTAGTTCTCTAGTGCAGTGTATTCAGCCTGTCAAGATAATGCTGACAGGGAATGTACCTGGCTGTGTTGTGCCATATGGCTGGGTACACAAGCATCCGTGCCAGTACTGGGGGCTTTCAGAAGTACCCCCGACGGCCATGGAAACCGATGAGGGGGAAAATGGTGCGAAGACTCTTCACTTTCAGCGGTCATGATTTGACTGCGTCATGTAAAGAGTTAAACTACCAGGAGCGGAGGTTCTCTGCTTCGCTAATTACTACTGTCCATCCCCCACTTCTCCACTATCGTGGCTCCCATTGCGGCACTGACAAAGAAAGATGCGAATCCGAGATCCTGGCCTCCCCAAGCGGAAGAAGCTTTTACTCGCATTAAGGCCGCCTATGCCTCTGCTCCCGTCTTGACTAGGCCCGATCCTCTGAAACCATTCTTCCTTGAGGTAGACGCTTCTTCGGTAGGAGCCTGGGCGGTTCTTCTTCAAAAAAACGCTAAAGGAAAAAATGTCACTTGTGTTTTTTTTTCTAAAACGTTTTCTCCTCCTGAAAGGAACTATGCTATTGGTGACCGTGAATTGTTGGCCATTAAGTTGGCTCTAGAGAAGTGGAGACATCTCCTGGGTGGATCCCTTCACCCTATCACCATCTACACTGACCACAAAAATCTGTCCTACCTACAGTCCGCCCAGCGCTTAAATCCTCGCCAGGCCAGGTGGTTGTTGTTCTTTGCCCGCTTCAATTTCCAGATCCATTTTCGTCCTGCAGACAAGAATGTCAGGGCAGATGCCCTATCACGTTCCACCGATGCCACAGAAGCTGAAGCCTTTCCTCAACACATCATCCCTCCTGAGTGTCTGATCTCTGCTGCTCCTGCTTCTCTGGTGCCTGTTCCTCCAGGAAAAACTTTTGTCCCTCCACGTCTTCGCCTCCGGACTCTCAAATGGGGTCATTCCTCCCACTTGGCGGGTCAAGCTGGAATAAAAAAATCCATTCAGTTGATTGTCAGACACTATTGGTGGCCTGCCTTTGAAAAAGATGTGACTGAGTTTGTACGGTCCTGTACACGTGACAAAACTCCTCGCCAGAGGCCTGGGGGTCTTCTCCTTCCCCTGCCGGTGCCCGAACAGCCTTGGTCACATATAGCGATGGACTATGTCACTGACCTTCCTGTATCCCATGGCAACACTGTCATTTGGGTGGTCGTTGATCGATTCTCCATGATGGCTTATTTTGTCCTGCTTCCTGGCCTCCGTCTGCGCCACAGTTGGCGAAGCAATTCTTTTTGCACATTTTTCGTCTCCGCGGACTGCCTACGCATATCGTCTCTGATAGAGGCGTTCAATTCATCTAAAAATTTTGGAGAGCACTCTGCACCCAATTGAAGATTAAATTGAATTTTTCCTCCACCTACCACCCGCAGTCCAATGGACAAGTGGAGAGAGTGAACCAGACCCTTGGTGACTACCTGCAACATTTTGTCTCCTCTCGCCAAGACGATTGGGTTGACCTGTTACCCTGGGCTGAATTCTCGTACAATTTCAAAGACTCTGAGTCATCCGCCAAGTCTCCATTCTTTGTGGTGTACGGCCGTCACCCGCTTCCCCCCCTCCCCATTCCCACTTCATCTGGAGGTCCTGCCGTAGAGGAATTGACCCAGGACTTTTCCTGGATTTGGAAAGAGACTCAAAAGTCGCTCTCACTGGCCTCTTCTCGAATGAAGAGACATGCGGATAAGAAGAGAACTCCTCCTGTCTTTGCCCCTGGTGACAAAGTGTGGCTCTCTGCCAAATATATTTGGTTTCGTGTCCCTAGCTACAAGCTGGGTCCACGTTACCTCGGGCCATTTAGAGTCAAAAGTCAAATCAACTCTGTCTCCTACAAACTCCATCTTCCTCATCTTCATATTCCTAACTCCTTTTCATGTTTCCCTTCTCAAACCTCTCATTCTGAACCGCTTTTCCCCCAAGGTCACCGTTCCTGCTCCTGTCTCTGGCTCCTCTGATGTCTTCTCGTTAAAAGAAATCCTCGCCCTACACATAAATACACACTTCCCCTTCCCGTCCTTGCCGGATCTTGTTGCCTTGTGCCCTGAGAAAGCGTTATAGTGTGTTCCCTAGCCTGTGTACCCAGACCTTCTGCTGTTGCCCCTGACTACGAACCTCGCTGCCTGCCCTGACCTTCTGCTACGTCTAAACCCCCCGCTTCTGTCTAGTCCTTGTGTACTGCGCCAGTCTCAGCTGCCTGAGAGGTCGAGTCACTACTGGGAACACGACCTGGTAGTTACCGCCGCAGCAAGTCCATCCCGCTTTGCGGCGGGCTCTGGTGAAAACCAGTAACTGCTTAGAACCGATTCCCCAGTACGACCCGCGTCATCGCCTCTCTGGCACAGAGGATCCACCTCCAGTGTTCTCACCAGCCACTAGTCCGGATCCTGACAAGTCCGTTATTGATAACGGACGTTATTTTGTGACGGAAGATAGTACGGAAGAAAATAGTTCATGAACGGATTAAAACGGATCTTAGAAAAATCCCATAGACTATATTGGGATTTTCTAACGAATGTGTAGGATTTTGTAACTGCCGGTGACAGCTGATTTTAGGGCGGAACTAGTGACGGAACTAGCGACGGATCTTGCTAAACGGAGTAATTTGCTAGTGTGAAACAAGCCTAAGAGTCTCCTCTGTCCTCCACTCATTACCTGTATTAATGGCACCTGTTTGAACTTGTTATTAGTATAAAAGACACCTGTCCACAACCTCACACAGTCACACTACAAACTCCACTATGGCCAAGACCAAAAAGCTGTCGAAGGACACCAGAAACAAAATTGTAGACCTGCACCAGGCTGGGAAGACTGAATCTGCAATAGGCAAGCAGCTTGGTGTGAAGAAATCAACTGTGGTAGCAATTATTAGAAAATGGAAGACATACAAGACCACTGATAATCTCCCTCAATCTGGGGATCCATGCAAGATCTTACCCCATGGGGTCAAAATGATCACAAGAATGGTGAGCAAAAATCCCAGAACCACACAGGGGGACCTAGTGAATGACCTGCAGAAAGCTGGGACCAAAGTAACAAAGGCTACCATCAGTAACACACTATGCCGCCAGGGACTCAAATCATGCAGTGCCAAACGTGTTCCCCTGCTTAAGCCAGTACATGTCCAGGCCTGTCTGAAGATTGCTAGAGAGCATTTGGATGATCCAGAAGAGGATTGGGAGAATGTCATATGGTCAGATGGAACCAAAGTAGTAATTTTTGGTAAAAACTTAACTCTTCATGTTTGGAGGAGACAGAATGGTGAGATGCATCCAAAGAACACCATGTCTACTGTGAAGCATGGGGGTGGAAACAGCATGCTTTGGGGCTGTTTTTTTTTTTTTTTTTGCAAGGGGACCAGGACGACTGAACCATGAAAAGGAAAGAATGAATGGGGCCATGTATCGTGAGATTTTGAGTGAAAACCTCCTTCCATTAGCAAGGGCATTGAAGATGAAACGTGGCTGGGTCTTTCAGCATGACAATGATCCGAAAAACACAGCCCAAGCAAGGTCCTGGAGTGGCCTAGCCAGTCTCCAGATCTCAACCCCATAGAAAACCTTTGGAGGGAGTTGAAAGTCTGTCTTGCCCAGAGACAGCCTCAAAGCATCACTGCTCTAGAGGAGATCTGCATGGAGGAATGGGCCAAAATACCAGCAACAGTGTGTGAAAACCTTGTGAAGACTTAAAAACATTCGACCTCTGTCATTGCCAACAAAGGGTATATAACAAAGTATTGAGATTAACTTTTGTTATTGACCAAATACTTATTTCCACAATATTTTGCAAATAAATTCTTCAAAAATCAGACAATGTGATTTTATGTTTTTTTTTTTTTCTCATTATGTCTCTCATAGTTGAGGTATACCTATGATGAAAATTACGGGCCTCTCTCATCTTTTTAAGTGGGAGAACTTGCACAATTGGTGGCTGACTAAATACTTTTTTACCTCACTGTACAGCCGGGCTCCCACAATCGCCTCACCAGAAAGCCACACTTCCTTATTCTAGCACCGGCCTGAAAAAGGTGTTTTATTGGTCATTAAAGGGGTACTCCACTGGCCAGCGTACGGAAAATTTAGTTCTGAGCACTGTGTGCGCGCTGTGAGGGTCAGCCATGCTCCCTCAATGCAAGTCTATGTGAGGGAGCGTGGCGGGCGCCATGCCCCCTCCCATAGACTTGCATTGAGGGGCATGGCCTGACGTCACGAGTTGCGTGGCTGACCCCCGCAGCGCGCACACAGCGTTCAGAACTAAATGTTCCATACGCTGGCCAGTGGAGTACCCCTTTAAGAGGTTATGAAAACTGGGTATTCAGACCTCCATGCCCAGTCTGTATTTGCTTACATACTGTATGTCTTATAACATGTCTGTGTGGGGCGGGGCCAGCTTTGTATGAACTTTATAGATTTACTATGAGTCTGTATTTGCTTATATACTGTATGTACAGTGTATCTTTAAAAATGTTGATATATCAAAACATTTTGGGCATATTGAAAACTCTTCATGTCAAAAATTTTGTGTTCGCTAAATTTTGGCATGAAAAAGTTTACATCAGATATTCAAAGTGTTTTACATGAGAATTATCCAAGGTTTACACTAGTCACAACAGTTTTGCAAAAGTGGGCGTGGCTATGTAAATTTTGTGTATAACATTATATTTTCAAAGGGGTGAGAGTTCATTTTACATCAAAAATTTCACACCAGCTTTTTGCTAGTGTAGAAATCACAGAAATGGTTGTATTTTTTCTTTTTTCTTTTTTTCTTCAGTTTTTTTGGGAAAATGTGTTATTTAATCAATTATTGAAAAATAAAGAATTTATTAGTGGAAAATATTATTTAAAAAAATATATATATATTTATTTTTCATGGTCACTGGACCGGAACTAACATTTAAGCCCTAGAAATGTTTTGATTTATACAGTTATCGCTTGTCTGGGCACTAGTATTCATGGAATATTACGTGAGATATTTCTGCCAGTATTTTCTGGGATGTAAAATTTTGTGCCAAAACTGCCAATTCGGCAATTATGGCGCAAAAAAACAAAAACAATATGGCTGCAACAAAACAAAAAAATTGGGGTGGGAAAAAAAAAACAAAAGTGGCACAAAAATGAACTCTCACATATTTTCAAAGCTGCTTTAGAGAACTTTGAAAATGTGAGGAGAAAATAAAAAAAAGTGTTATTAATATCGGTGGAACAGAAATGACGGTAGTTTTTGAATATCTCCCCCAATGTATATTAGAAGGTTGTAGATCTTTATATACTCAGTGAATTAAATTAAACCCCAGTTGTCTGGTTTCTTTCCTAGACTAGAGTTTCTCTAAATAGACTTGAACATTTTCTTTGTGGTGAAGAACTTGACCCTGAAAGTATTGAAACCAACTATAAAGGAAGTAAGTGAACATTTTATAGGCCCAGATTTATCAAACTGTGTGAGAGTAGAAATAGAGTGATTTCCCCACAGTAACCAATCACAGCTCAGCTTTCACTTTACCAGAGCTCGTTATCTGAGCTGTGATTGGTCACTGTGGGAAAATCACTTATTTCTCTCACACAGTTTGATAAATTTGGGCCTTTACCCTTACTCACATTTTCTATTTAATCGTATTTCACTTACACACCCTTTTTAATGTATTATATCTTGACTACAGGTCACGCAATTGGATTCCTTGCTGCATCCTTTCAATGGGAAACAAATGGACCCTCCATTTTGAAAGAGTAAGAAAGATGGTCTTGTGGGCTATCAAAGCTAAAGGCTTTCAAGCCAAAAGGCCATCTACGACCTCTGTATATAAGGTTGCCGCAGTTTTGAGCCCTCACAAGTACTGACGGCCCTATATGCAGAGGTCGTAGAGAGGAATGTGATGACACTTTATGTTGGGCTCGTGCAACCTGCATGACCCAAAAAAATGTAGCTGACACAGAACCAAGCGTTCCACTGCCTCGCCAGCTGCCAAATTCAACTCTTTAATTACACATTACAAGAGAGTCCATGGTGAACGAGTCAGGTTTTAATGACAGCTGGAGATTGAGGCACTTCAACAAATGACAGTGACACTTCTAAATAGGTCTAAAAAATGTACTAATTAAAGGGGTATTCCGGCTTTATACATCTTATCCTCTATCCAAAGGTTAGGGGATAAGATGTATGATCGCAAGGGTCCCACTGCTGGGGACCCCCGTGATCTCTGTGCAGCCCCCGGCATTCTGTGCTGGGCGCTGCCTCCAAGACGGGGGCAGACGAGGGCCCTCCCATTGGCGTGGCATGATATCACAAGGGGGCGTGGCCGTGATGCCACGTCCCCGTCACGGAGGAATCACCTGGCACAGAATGCCGGGGGCTGCACCGAGATCACGGGGATCCCCAGCAGCGGGACCCCTGTGATCATACATCTTATCCCCTATCCTTTTGCATAGGGGATAAGATGTATAAAGCCGGAATACCCCTTTAATGTCTAATTAGATATTTATATCAGTCAGAGCATCATTTTTTTTATACAGAACTCAGTGTATAATGTGTGGCGACCCGAATTCTGGCACATAGAGTGTGAATGAAAAAGCAACGTGCATTCTCAACCACTGCTTCATTCAGACAGGGGCATTCATGGCTTCTGTTTTCATGCTTGATGGGGGTACCAGTGGTTGGATCACCACTAAACAGAGACTTATCACCTATCTTTTGGATAGGTTATATTATTATTAAGTTATATTCTTCGAACCACCTCCTTTAATTTGGCATTAGGGTGCCTAATATGTGTCTGATCTGGATTATCAGATGGCCAGACAAGTAGTTATCACATGTAAAGGTAGTAAACATTAAACATGAAAGATTTAAAGATTTAAGGGGTTCTCAAGGAAAATAAAACTTATTTCCTATCCACAGGATATGTGGATAAGTTACTGATTGTGGGGGGTCCATAAAAAGTACCTGTCACCAAATAAACTTTTCTAAACTAACTTAGGCTATGTTCCCTAACTACTCCTAACTCTCCTCCCACCCTTAAAAAATTCAAATCTTTAAAAAGTTCTGTATCTTACCTTTATTCTTGCTCACTTAGTGCAATCTCCCAGCAGGAGAAAGTGGCGTTTCCCAGCAGGCGTGACATCATTGAAGCCTGCTGGGGGACTACTTCCGCCCTTACATTGTTGCAGTGCTGTGATGAATAGAAGACCTCAGGCTCTATGCAGCTTTCAGTGATTCTCTATGCATGTTTCAGTGAGGCTCTATACAGCTGTCAATCAACCTCAGTGCAGAGAAGCACTGCCTGAGTTTGGTCTCCTGCCAGGCCGGGAGGAGACCAAACTCACTGTATTAATTGTGGCAGGGAATGGAACAGAGCCACCTAGTGGCCATTTTCTCTATTACATTTTAAACATATTTATGTTGATATTTTTAAAAGCAAGTGAATAGGAAGGTGTCTGCTAATTACACAAGGAACACTATATTAAACGTTTTATTTGTTGACAGAAACTCTTTAACTTGAGCCCCCTGCAATCTTCTGTACAGGGGCTGGCTACTTATCCATCCTCTGTACACTCCTGCCCCCACCCTTAGAAACGGCCTTTGGTGGCAGCCCACTCAGTCAATCATAATCTAAGCCAGAGCATGAGAGTAGCCGTCTTCTATACAGGAAACCGATCAGAAACGTATCACCTATCCTTTGGATACGGGACACAGCTAAGCAAAGGCTATGCCAATGCATAACGGACACACAGGTCTGTGTTTTTGACCTTTGTTTGGTGAATAGAGTTCTATTGGTCTATTGATAGGATATTGTATGCGCAGGGATCTTTCCCAGGACATATACACCAAACGTAATAAGACATTGTGAATGTATTTTCAGTATTCCCACGATGCTTGTGTATATTGTGATTTACTTGTATTGAGGTTTAGGGTTCATATGTTTACTAATAGAACTGATTCAGGCCTTATGTATCATTTGTGCTTTATGCTGTACACTGATTTATATGCTTATTTGTTGTGCATGACAGATTATGTTTTTATACATCATTTTGTGTAGCATTAAGTTGTTTCACTTTTCTATTGCAGCAAAAGATTACTACATACTAGGGTGGGCCATTTATATGGATACACCTTAATAAAATGGGAATGGTTTTTTATTGTTTGTGGCACATTAGTATATGTGTGGGGGGGAAACTTTTCAAGATGGGTGCAGCACCTGAAACTACGGATACTGGAAGCCTGTGCTAGCATTTCTCCTGCGGTGTATATAGTAGTATATAGCAGTGTATACGGATACTGGAAGCCTGTGCTAGCATTTCTCCTGCGGTGTATATAGTAGTATATAGCAGTGTATACGGATACTGGAAGCCTGTGCTAGCATTTCTCCTGCGGTGTTGCTATCAGTGTGTGAAGAGTGGGAGAAGAGGGTTGCATTGACAATCCAACACAATGGGCAGCACATTGAACACATTTTATAAGTGGTCAGAAACTTGTAAATAACTCATGAAAGAATAAAGTTACATTAAAACCAAGCACATCATTGTTTTTCTTGTGAAACTCCCAATAAGTTTGATGTGTCACATGACCCTCTTCCTATTGAAAAAAACTAAAGTTGGATTCAAAATGGCCGACTTCAAAATGGCCGCCATGGTCACCACCCATCTTGAAAAGTTTCCCCCCTCACATATACTAATGTGCCACAAACAGGAAGTTAATATCACCAACCATTCCCATTTTATTAAGGTGTATCCATATAAATGGCCCACCCTGTACTTTTATTTTTTTTTTTATGTATTAACTCTGAACCCCAGAAAGCACAATAACTTAATCTGACTTTTTCTTTTCAGCATTAATATTAAGGTTCCTGAAGGCTCATTGGTTGCTGTTGTTGGCCAAGTTGGATCTGGAAAGTCGTCTTTACTATCTGCAATTCTTGGGGAGATAAATAAACTGGAAGGAACAGTTCAGAGAAATGTAAGATTTCTTCTATGTCAGATTCCTGTGCATTGTGAATGAGACAAGTCCCTGTGTAACCTGCATACAGAACACTGCTTCATACATTTTATACATTTCATAGAAAAGAAATGT
Source organism: Hyla sarda (assembly GCF_029499605.1). Classification (NCBI taxonomy): domain Eukaryota; kingdom Metazoa; phylum Chordata; class Amphibia; order Anura; family Hylidae; genus Hyla; species Hyla sarda. The sequence continues at coordinate 458,262,546 of NC_079190.1, forward strand.
TATATGACTAATGTTGTAGTGTGAAGATCCTTCCAGACACCCTATAATCCAGACTTCTTGTCTGGCATGACTTCCAGCATAGAAAGAGGAGAGAGGGATAGAAGAGATTCCCCAGTTTAAGGAAACCTCAGGCTGCCTGTTCTCACCTAGTTCTTTACTTTTGATTCAGTAATCCAGAATATCTGATTTATTCAGTTTATCACACTCCATTGATACAGTATAAAGTCCTCGAAAAATAATGCAACTTTTATTTTTATTTCTTAACCCAAGATAACCACTAAGTTCCAGGATGCAATCTCCATTGCCTCATTGATATTTTGATATTTTTTTTTTTATCAGGTGTTTCCAGAAAGTTAAAGAGATTTGTAAATTACTTCTATTTAAAAATCTTAATCCTTCCAGTACTTATCAGCTGCTGTAGACTACAGAGGAAGGTCTTTTGTTTTTGAATTTCCTTTCTGTCTGACCACAGTGCTCTCTGCTGACACCTCTGTCCATGTCAGGAACTGTCCAGAGTAGGAGCAAATCCCCATAGCAAACCTAACCTGCTCTGGACAGTTCCTGACATGGGCCGATGTGTCAGCAGAGAGCACTGTGGTCTGACAGAAAGGAAATTCAAAAAGAAAATAACTTCTTCTGGAGCATACAGAAGCTGATAAGTACTGGAAGGATCACAATTTTTAAATAGAAATAATTTACAAATTTGTTTAACTTTCTGGCATCAGTTGATTTAAAAAAAAGTTTTCCAGGGGAGTACCCCTTAAGACCTTCTCCTAGTGTCGGTTATCTCATGTGGATGTTCCCCCTATAAATAAATGTGAGGACTCTGTGCAGGATTCTGCTGCCTTCCTTAGCTCTCATGTATCAGTACAACTTCATTCCAGGACTGTTTTTTTTCCTTCTACAGCCCTTGAAAGATCTCCTCTGCCTTTTGCTGATATTGATGCTAAGGAGTCTGTGACTCTTTAAAACCAACCCCACCACACAGTCATCGGTTCTTTCCTTTCTCTGTATTCATACACAATCTATATTATTTATCCTTTCCATCTTTTTGTGCCTTCATCTCTGTCTTTACTCTGATACTATACAGTCTGTGTGATCTGCCCTCCCTGAAGACTTGGATGCTTTTTACTCTCCACATACTCTGGTTTGCTGTGTATGTTCCCAGGACCAGAAAGTGAAACATTCCCTTAAAATCTCTTTTTTACAAACAAACAGATTTGTTTCCTAAATTCTTTTAGATTTGGGGTCCCTTTTTGGCCTAATAATTATTGTATAGTGTTACTCAGTAGATTTGATAAAGTGTGTTTTCAGTAACTGTTACTTACGTCTTAAAGCATCTACTAATGTTTAAAAGGGTTATCCAGGCAAAAACTTTTTTTTTTATATATATATCAACTGGCTCCGGAAAGTTAAACAGATTTGTAAATTACTTCTATTAAAAAATCTTAATCCTTCCAATAGTTATTAGCTTCTGAAGTTTTCTGTCTAACTGCTCAATGATGATGTCACGTCCCGGGAGCTGTGCATGATGGGAAAATATCCCCATAGGAGCTGAACAGCTCCCGGGGCGTGAGTCATCAGAGAGCAGTTAGACAGAAAAGAGCAACTCAACTTCAGAAGCTAATTACTATTGGAAGGATTAAGATTTTTTAATAGAAGTAATTTACAAATCTGTTTAACTTTCCGGAGCCAGTTGATGTATGAAAAAAAGTTTTGGCCTGGAATACCCCTTTAAATCCAAATTCTATTTTACCTTACAACTAGGGCTCAGTGGCTTACTTGTCGCAGCAGGCGTGGATACAGAATGCGTTATTCCAGGAGAACATTCTCTTTGGTCAGCCAATGAATAAGTCCTTATATGAGAGAGTTCTGGAAGCGTGTGCTCTGCTGCCGGACCTGGAACTCTTACCACACGGAGACCAAACCGAGATTGGCGAAAGGGTGAGAGAGGCATCATGTTCTTATTTTGTCTCATTATAGACTGTATAAAATAATAAAAAGGCATTTTATTAACCTTCTGTAAAAGAAACATGAAAGAAACATAAACTGGTGCCTACCTGCAATAGACATTACTGTATAGATTGAACAGTAAAAAGACAATATGCAGTCATTGCTCCATCTAGTGGTGGCTGTAGGTAGGCAGAATGTTATATTTTACATGAATGTCCTTATAAGAAATTTGGAGCTTTGTATCAGAAAACACTAACTTTATTTATTTATTCATAAGACCAGAATTTTAGACTTCTAATAACATGATAATAAATGGTGGAAGGAGTAGTATACTTATACATACAGTGATCCCTCAACTTACAATGGTCTCAACATACAATAGTTTCAACATACAATGGTCTTTTCTGGACCATTGTAACCTGAAACCAGACTCAACATACAATGATGCTACAGACAGTCCAGATCTGGGAAACATGTCACAACTGGAGGAACCGACCAATCAGAATGGGCATTGTACTGGTAAATCACCTGTATTACTGAGGTGCAAGCACTGACTGGCTGTCTGGTAGCGCCCCCTACAGTACAGGGAGGAACTACAAGTTCTGTACTACTCCTTACCTGTGCCAGGGTTAGCTGCTCCTTTGGACACCAAGTAAGGGCGGCTCCATTTGGGACACTGTGTGTACTGTATAGGACTCTGAAGAAGCTCCTGTCCTCTACATAAACCATTGTTTCCCAACCAGGGTGCCTCCAGCTGTTGCAAAACTATAACTCCCAACATGCCCGGATATATTTATATATACAGTGATCCCTCAACTTACAATGGCCTCAACATACAATGGTCTTTTCTGGACCATTGTAAGTTGAAACCAGACTCAACATACACAATGTACAGACAGTCCAGATCTGTGAAATGTGTCAATGGCCAGAAGAACCGACCAATCAGAATGGGGATTCACTGGTAAAACCCCTGTATTACTGAAGTGTATGCACTGACTGGTGTCTGGTAGCGCCCCCTACAGTACAGGGAGGTATTACATGTTCTGTACTCTTTACCTGTACAAGGGTTAGCTGCTCCTTTGGACACCAGGTGAGGGCGGCTCCATGTTACTTTTTTTTTTTTTTTTAAAGATCTTGCGTGTACCCTGAAGAAGCTCCTGACCTCTACATAGACCAGTGTTTCCCAAGCAGGGTGCCACCAGCTGTTGCAAAACTACAACTCCCAGCATGCCCGGACAGCCGTTGGCTGTCCGGGCATGCTGGGAGTTGTAGTTTTGCAACAGCTGGAGGCACCCTGGTTGGGAAACACTGACATAGACAGTGATTTACAGCTCCCAGTAGCTCTTTCTTTTATATGTAAGGATTTGCTTTATCTGTATTAGTTATCTACTTATTTTTCTTTAATCATCACCTTTTCCAATTTTTGATGACATTTTGGGGTTTCAGAACCAATTACCAGGTTTCCATAGAGTTCTGGTCTCAACATACAATGGTCGTCCTGGAACCAATTAATATTGTAACTTGAGGGACCTCCTTTCTATCTACATAACCTCTTTTTGTGTACAGGGTGTAAACCTGAGTGGAGGTCAGAAGCAGCGGGTCAGCCTCGCTCGAGCTGTATATAATGATGCAGACATTTACCTGCTGGATGACCCTTTATCAGCCGTCGATGTACATGTGGGAAAGCATTTGTTTGATAAAGTCATTGGACATAGTGGCCTTTTGAAAAATAAGGTATGGATTTACCCCTGTAAGACAACTAAGGGAACTCTTACACTGCATTATTGCTGTTCATTTAACGTATACATTTTATAGGGAAAAAAACACATACGTTATTGTATGCTAAAAAGGGATGCTGCTGTATGCTATACATCATAATCCATCTCCTATGGACTTATATTATAAAAACAACAGATGTGTTGTTGTTTTTTTTGGCATACATAATAGTGTGATCACGTTTTTTCGTACAACAAAATAAAACTGACTGTAAAGGAAACAGAGAAAAAAACATGGTGTGAACATAGTGTAAGGGACTTTGAAGAATATGTAGTTAAAGGGCCTCTCCCCCTGTGGACAGATCAACTGATGCCAGAAAGTTAAACAGATTTGTAAAAATCTTAATCCTTCCAGTACTTATCAGCTGATGTATGCTCCACAGGAAGTTGTGTAGTTCTTTCCTGTCTGACCACAGTGCTCTCTGCTGACACCTCTGTCCGTGTAAGGAATGTCCAGAGTAGAAGCAAATCCCCATAGCAAACCTCTCCTGCTCTGGACAGTTCTTGACATGGACAGAGGTGTCAGCAGAGAGCACTGTGGTCAGACTGAAAAGAACTATACAACTTCCTCTGGAGCATACAGCAGCTGATAACTTCTGGAAGGATTAAGATTTTTGAGGGGTGTCTAGACTGGATGCAATGGCAGCCGTGATCAGGGCTAAAATGTTCCCTTTAATTGCAAAAAGAGATTTTGAAATAGTGAATTGTTAAAGGGGGTACTCCGGTGAAAACCTTTTTTCTTTTAAATCAACTGGTGCCAGAAAGTTAAACATATTTGTAAATTACTTCTATTAAAAAATCTTAATCCTTCCAGTGCTTATTAGCTGCTGAATGCTACAGAGGAAATTCCTTTCTTTTTGGAACACTGATGACATCACGAGCACAGTGCTCTCTGCTGACAGTGCTCTCTGTCCATTTTAGCAACCGTGCATAGCAGATGTATGCAAAGGGCAGCATGGTGGCTCAGTGGTTAGCACTGCTGCCTTGCAGTGCTGGGGACTTGGGTTCAAATCCCACTAAGGACAACAATAAATAAATAAAGACTTATTATTATTATAATATTGTCAGCAGAAAGCACTGTGCTCGTGATGTCATCAGAGAGCATTCCAAAAAGAAAAGAATTTCCTCTGTAGTATTCAGCAGCTAATAAGTACAGGAAGGATTAAGATTTTTTAATAGAAGTAATTTACAAATCTGTTTAACTTTCTGGAGCCAGTTGATTTAGAAGAAAAAAGGTTTGCATCGGAGTACCCCTTTAATATTATAGTATGGGTGTAATGATTGTGCCTTGTTGTCTGCAGACAAGAGTCCTGGTGACGCACAGCCTCACCGTCCTTCCTCATGTTGATCTCATTGTGGTTATGGAAGATGGGAGAATCAGCCAGATGGGGACTTATGGGGAACTGGTCTCCAAGCGACAAGACTTTGCTGATATGGTCATAGCATCTGGGAGAAAGAAAGAAAGCTGCGATGAGGTGACCTGTAAGTCTTTGAGAACTCGCATAACATTTTGCAATAAATCTTCTATTAAAGTCGACTCTTTGTCCTGTAATCTTATTATTTTATATCTGTCTTAAAGGGGTACTCCACTGCTCAGCGTTTGGAACAAACTGTTCCGAGCTTGTGACGTCATAGCCCCGCCCCCTCATGCCATCATGCCCTCCCCTCAATGCAAGTCTATGGGAGGGGGCGTGACAGCCGTCACGCCCTCTCCTATAGACTTGCATTGAGGGGGCGGGGTGTACGTCACGAGGGGGTGGGGCTATGACATCACAAGCTCCTAGCTCCAGCGTTCGGAATGGTTTATTCCAAATGCTGAGCAGCTGAGTACCCTTTTAAACCTTTGAAGACTTTCCTAGAGATTTGCTTTTATTCTTCCTGCAGAACTCCTCATTCTGTTGTTCCATTAGTCTATTTATTCCCAGGAATGTGATCTGTCCGGTGCCCTTCAGTGTCCGGCAGTCATCACACATTTACGAACTGATGATAATATCACGTCAGTATACCAGGATCTCGACAGCTGGTTTCACACATATTGTAATATGATCAATATTTTTAGTCAAAACCAAGAGTGGAACCAACACAATGTAGTTTTAAAGGTGTTTTCTAAGACTATAATGTTGATGGCCTATGCATAGGATAAGGTGATCAATATCAGGTCAGTGGAGATCAGACTCTCATATTGTTATGCATATTAATATTAATGCACAGATTATTTTTTTAGCAAGCATGCTGAAGGATGCAGGGAATGTAAGAAGTCTGAGTAGCCATCCTAAAGAAGGCAAGCCTCAGAAGGAAAGGTATAGTGGTCTTTTAAATTACAATGCATTATATTTGTGTATTCCAGCCTTTCCTATCAAACTCTTCTTTTTTTCCTTGTTTAAAGAAATTCAATGTGTCCCAGGAACCCAGCCATGTCCCCATCCTCCCCTATTTTGTATCACAGCTGACAGCTGAGTCTTCCTCTATTGCCATTTTTGTTAAAGGAGGAAAATAATGTAAACCCCTGCCCCTAGCTAAGATCCCCTCCACCCTCCTTTTTTTTTATTGTGCTTAAAAGAAGGGGATACGTTTTAGATCGTGGGGGGTCCTAGCGCTGCGGGCCCCCACGATCTCCTGTATGGAGCCCCGGCTCTCCCTCACAGCGGCACGTCACAACCCCCGCCCGAAGCTGGGGCCGCCACACCCCCTCTATATAGCTCTATGGGAGAGCTGAAGATTGCCAAACGGCTCTCCCATAGAGCTATATGAAGGGGGAGTGATGGCCTCCGCTTCGGGCGGGGGTCGTGATGTGCAGCTGTGAAGGAGAGTCGGGGCTGCATACAGGAGATTACGGTGGGCCCCAGCGCTCAGACCCCCCGTAATCTAAAACTTATCCCCTATCCTTCGGATAGGGGATACGTTTTCTTCCATGATACTTCTGCTTTAATGCTCCTTAGATAGATTTCAGATGTTAAGTTGTACCCATGCACCCACTTTCATCATTTTAAATCTAAAAATCTGGTCATATGAAACTAGAGATAAATGATCTTGAATTCTCCAGCGACCATTGTTTTACACCTGCGTTTCTGGTTTATAATATCTTTTTCAGGAAGCTGTTTGCTACGTTAAGCACTCCTAGGATTAATAAAGAGACAGTCGCCACAGGAAATGTAAGTGTAGTAAATGTCTTATTATATTTGTATAATTGATGGATGCTAAACAAAATTAGGAAACTTGTATTTCAACTTTTTATATTGGTTGTCTGATTTAATAAAAAAAAAAAATAGTGCTCTGGAACTACTTTACTTCTAACGAGTTCTATCCCTGCCTCATCCAGCCATTGTTTTAGTCTTCCCCTCCAAATTAATTTACATTACTGCAGCATTGATTGGCTTGTATACCCACATTGTCAGAACAGCAGTAAGCATATGCAGCTCTATATTCCATCACATCCCTGTCCCTGTCCACTTGGACAATTTGCTCTAGGTAGTTGCCCCCCAACTGGATGACGGTCCCTTTTCCATGTGAATGCAAAGGGAGAGGGATAGGGAAGACAGTAGGCTCAAAGTCAGTAAAACAGGGTCAGTACCAGGTTGTCATGTCTAGGCCCAAATCGGCACACAGAGGGATCGTCACAATCCGGTCCCAAGATCTAGTCCAGGAGAGAATGTCAAGGTCCTAATTACAAAGGAAGAATGGGCAATCCATGTCATAAGCACAGCAACACTAAATCCAGAAAGAACGCGCATCAGGCACAAAAAGTCTGTGAAAAAAGGGGAAAAGATATTCTTCAGATATATAAATGAAAAAAGGAAATCAAAACAAGGAATAACTAAATTAAAAACAAAGGAAGGAAGATATGTAGAAGAGAATAAGGGGCTACCCGACTGCCTTAATGAATACTTCTGTTCAGTTTTTACAGAAGAAAAAGAAGGAAAAGGACCTCCATCAGAGAGAAAAACTAAGGAATTGTTTGATGCATGTGTCTTTACAGAGGAAGAGGTTCTACGTTTGCTTTCTAAAGTGAAGACAAATAAATCACAGGGGCCTGATGGGATACACCCAAAATTATTAAAAGAGCTTAGTGGTGAGCTAGCAAAACCGTTAGCAGATTTATTTAACCAATCAATGGTAACAGGAGCTGTCCCGGAAGATTGGAAATTAGCAAATGTTGTGCCCATTCACAAGAAAGGTAGTAAGGAGGAATCAAGCAACTATAGGCCAGTAAGTCTGACATCAGTAGTGGGGAAATTAATGAAAACCCTACTAAAGTATAGGATTGTGGAACATCTAAAATCCCATGGATTGCAAGATGAAAAACATGGGTTTACTTCAGGGAGATCATGTCAAACAAATCTTATTGATTTTTTTGACTGGGTGACTAAAATAATAGATGGCGGAGGGGCAGTAGACATCGCATATCTAGATTTTAGTAAGGCTTTTGACACTGTCCCACATAGAAGACGTATCAATAAACTACAGTCATAGAGCTTGGACTCCAATATTGTTGAGTGGATTAGACACTGGCTGAGTAACAGACAACAGAGGGTTGTAGTCAATGGAGAATATTCAGAGCAAGGTCTTGTCACCAGTGGGGACCTCAGGGATCTGTACTGGGACCAATTTTGTTTAATATCTTCATTAGTCATATCACAAAAGGTCTCGATGGTAAGGTATGTCTTTTTGCTGATGACACAAAGATATGTAACAGGGTTGATGTTCCTGGAGGGATCCGCCAAATGGAAAAGGATTTAGGCAAACTAGAAGAATGGTCAGAACTCTGGCAACTGAAATTTAATGTGGATAAGTGCAAGATAATGCACCTGGGGCGTAAAAACCCTCAGGCAGAATATAGATTATTTGACACAGCCCTTACATCAGCCCTGAGGAGAGGGATTTAGGAGTAATTATTTTAGAAGACTTAAAGGTAGGAAGACAATGTAATAGAGCAGCAGGAAACGCTATGTATAGGGAGAGGTATAAGCAGTATAAAGAGAGAAGTGCTCATGCCGCTGTACAGAGCACTGGTGGGACCTCACTTGGAGTATTGTGCGCAGTACTGGAGGCCGTTTCTCCAGAAGGATATAGATACTCTAGAGAGAGTTCAGAGAAGAGCTACTAAACTAGTACATGGATTGCAGGATAAAACTTACCAGGAAAGGTTAAAGGACCTTAACATGTATAGCTTGGAAGAAAGAAGAGGGGATATGATAGAGACTTTTAAATACATAAAGGGAATCAGCACGGTAAAGGAGGAGAGCATGTTTAAAAGAAGAAAAACTACCACAAGAGGACATAGTTTTAAATTAGAGGGGCAAAGGTTTAAAAGTAATATCAGGAAGTATTACTTTACTGAGAGAGTAGTGGATGCATGGAATAGCCTTCCAGTGAAGGAGTTTAACCCTTTAACGATGCAGGACGTATATTTACGTCCTGCGCCGGCTCCCGCGATATGAAGCGGGGTCGCGCTGCGACCCCGCATCACATAGCGTCGGTCCCGGCGCTCATCAACGGCCGGGACCCGCGGCTAATACCACACATCGCCGATCACGGCGATGTGCGGTATTAACCCTTTAGAAGCGGCAATCAAAGCTGACTGCCGCTGCGAAAGTGAAAGTATCCCAGCTAGTCAGTCGGGCTGTTCGGGACCACTGCGGTGAAATCGCGGCGTCCCGAAAAGCTTGCAGGACACCGGGAGGGCCCTTACCTGCCTCCTCTGTGTCCGATCGACGAATGACTGCTCCGTGCCTGAGATCCAGGCAGGAGCAGTCAAGCGCCGATAACACTAATCATAGGCGTGTTAATACACGCCTGTGATCAGGATGAGAGATCAGTGTGTTCAGTGTTATAGGTCCCTATGGGACCTATAACACTGCAAAAAAAAAGTAAAAAAAATGTGTTAATAAAGGTAATTTAACCCCTTCCCTAATAAAAGTTTGAATCCCCTCCCTTTTCCCATAAAAAAAATAAAACAATGTAAATAAAAATAAACATGTGGTATCGCCGCGTGCGTAAATGTCCAAACTATAAAAATATATCATTAATTAAACCGCACGGTCAATGGCGTACACGCAAGAAAATTCCAAAGTCCACAAAAGCGTATTTTGGTCACTTTTTATACCATTAAAAAATTTATAAAAATGAATAAAAAGTCCGATCAAAACAAAAATCATACCAATAAAAACTTCAGATCACGGCGCAAAAAATGAGTCCTCATTCCACCCTGTACGTGGAAAAATAAAAAAAGTTATAGGGGTCAGAAGATGACATTTTTAAACGTATAAATTTTCCTGCATGTAGTTATGATTTTTTACAGAAGTACGACAAAATCAAACCTATATAAGTAGGGTATCATTTTAACCGTATGGGCCTACAGAAAAGTTACAAAATGGCGTTTTTTCTTCGATTTTGTCGCACAATGATTTTTTTTTCCGTTTCGTCGTGAATTTTGGGGTAAAATGACTAATGTCACTGCAAAGTAGAATTGGTGACGCAAAAAATAAGCCATAATATGGATTTTTAGGTGGAAAATTGAAAGGGTTATGATTTTTAAAAGGTAAGGAGGAAAAAACGAAAGTGCAAAAACGGAAAAACCCTGAGTCCTTAAGGGGTTAAACATGCATGGGATAAGCATAAGGCTATCCTTCATATAAGATAGGGCCCGGGACTATTCATAGGATTCAGATTATTGGGCAGACTAGATGGGCCAAATGGTTCTTATCTGCCGACACATTCTATGTTTCTATGGGTGACTGTGGGCCGCAGGTGCCTGTTTCAATCTGTCACCATCATATAGCGTGGCAGCCATAGCAATGGAGCAACGCCTAAGGTGCCACAGAGCAGAGAAGACTGTGGACCATGGCTAGTAAGTTCCTTTACACATGTCTAGTGAGGCCAATGAGTCGGGACATCACAGGTTATGTAACACGCTGATAAAGAGAAAAACTGGGAAATTTTTTGGTCTGTGGGTAAATTATGTATTTATGTGGATAGGTTGCGTGAAATAATTAAAATATATATATAATGTGTGTGTGTGTGTGTGTGTGTGTGTGAAAGGATCAGATTGAAAACCTGTGTTTTTTTATATTTAAAGAATTAAAAAACTATTGAGCTTGAAGTGATTGTCCAAGATTAGATAAGCATGACCCCTTTCTTCCATAAATAGCATCACACCTGTCTATGGGTTGTGTCTGGTACTGCAGTTCATCTTCATGAAAGTCAATGGGGCTGAGCTGCAATTCCACACACACCCAGGCGTGGAGCTGTTTTTTGAAAAAAAATCAACCTTAGTTTTGTTATCTTAAACAACTCCTTTTAGAGCCCCTTTGGTACTGCTCAGAGATTTCTTTTGGAAACGTAGCACAACATTGTAAGTAAATGGCCACTGATCTGAATAGCACCGTGACTACAGAAATGAGGTGATCAATAAAAACTCATCCATGCATTTTGTTTGTTTACTGAAATATATATATATATATATATATATATATATATATATATATACATATACATATACATACAGTTGTCCCTCAACATACGATGGTAATCTGTTCCAAATGGACAATCGTTTGTTGAAACCATCGTATGTTGAGGGATACGTACAATGTAAAGTATAGGACAGTGGACTACAACTTGCGGACCTCCAGATTTTGCTAAACTACAACACCCAGCATGCCCGGACAGCCAACGGCTGTCCGGGCATGCTGGGAGTTGTAGTTTTGCAACATCTGGAGGTGCGCAGGTTGAAGACCACTGGTATTCGAGGTTATTCTCACCCGTCCCCGACGCTCCGGACCATCACCGCTCGTCACCGCTGCCCTGGATGTCGCCCTCCATCGCTATCGCCGCGTCTCCGGGGTGTCCCCGACGCTCCGGCAAGGCCTCTGCTTCCCTGGCATCCTCGCTCTCCGTCGCCGCCATCACGTCGTTATGCACGCCGCTCCTATTGGATGACGGAACGGCGTGCACAGCAACGTGACGCGCCAGAGCCCCGAGGACAGGTAAGTGATCGTCAGCGGACCACACGGGGCACCGTAAATGGCTATCCGGTGGCAGCTGAAGCAGTCTGCGCTGCCGGATAGCCGTTTGTGATGGCCCCAACATACAAAAGCATTGTATGTTGATGCTGCCTTCAACATGCGATAGCCTCTGAGAGGCCATCGTATGTTGAAATGATCGTATGTCGGGGCCATCTTAGGTCGGGGGGTCACTGTATGTATGTGTGTGTGTGTGTGTGTGTGTGTGTGTATATATAATATACACAATCTGTATCTGTAACATTCTGTCTCTGATGAGTGAATCTACAGTAAGATTCGCCAAACCCGCCTCGAATGATCATTTAGCCAGAAAGACTTACAAGACTAAATGAATCGATGGCCAGTTCAATAGGTTTAGGATCATTAAATCTACTGTAAGTTCTAGTCACAGATCCTCATCTCTGATATACAGAGCATTATTAAAAGCAACTCCATTTACATTCTCATCAATGTATTTGTGCATAATAATAACTTATACTAGGTCATTATATACATGAGTGTCTTCTGTTTCTAGACGAAGATGTCAGTGGTGAAGAAGTACCTGAAGGCTTTTGGATGGTCTTGGGCCTGCTTAACTATCATAGCATATGTTGGACAAAATGTAATGGCCATAGGACAAAATGTGTGGCTTAGTAAATGGACAACTGAGACCAAAGAAGTGAAGGATCCAACTGAGTGGACAGAACTGAGGGACAATAGACTCAGCATCTATGGAGTGTTAGGATTGGTGCAAGGTAAAGGAATGTTATGCTACGTTGTATTATTATAATCCCCATCTTGTAGTCCTGTAATATTTATAAGATGTGTGAGGTACATGAATTTAGCATGTCCTGGTGACTATTATTAGCCTAAATCATCCAAAATAAATGGAATAAAAGCATAGAATAATTATATTGTTGGCAAACATTATAGAAAGGAATGGTGACTTAAAGGAGTAGTCCAGTGGTGAACAACTTATCCCCTATCCTAAGGATAGGGGATAAGTTGCAGATCGCGGGGGGTCCGGTCGCTGGGGCCCCGACAGCCTGCCTTCGGCAATCTCCGGCTCTGCCATAGCGATGTATTGAGGTGGCGTGTCGGCCGCCGCTTCGTGCGGTGGTCGACACCCGCTATCTGGCCGGAGAGCCTGGCCCCCGTACAGAGAGATCGCAGGGGGCCCCAGTGGTCGGTCCCCTCGCGATCTCAAACTTATCCCCTATCCTTAGGATAGCGGGATACGTTTTTCACCACTGGACTACTCCTTTTAATGTCTGCATTGACATCTATGTCTCTTCTATGTTTTAGGCCTCTTTGTCTGTTATGGGGCCTATGTGGTCACTAGGGGTACAATCTGTTCCTCCCGTTCACTACACAACCAGATGCTGGACAATATACTGCACCTACCCCTCCAGTTTTTTGAAACCACTCCGATGGGCCAAGTACTGAATCGGTTTACTAAGGTAAGATGTAGGGTAATATTAGATAGAACTTTGCCGGAACTTGCCTGGATTCCGTGGTCAACAAATTGTTGTACAATATGAAGGCATCAGTGGTGATACATATTTTGCTACATGTTCTCTTGAAAAGATAACACCCAAAAGCTTAAAACATGAGTGTAGTTAAAGGGCTATTGCGGCTTTATACATCTTATCCAGTATTCAAAGGATAGGGGATAAGGTGTATGATCGCAGGGGTCCCACCGCTGGGGACCCCTGCGATCTGACAGTGACTCCCATTGGCTCATGCCCCCTCCATTCATGTCTATGGGAGGGGGCGTGGTGTGACATCATTAGGGGACGTGGCCGCGATGTCATGTCCCTGTATTGGAGGCAGCGCCCGTTACAGAATGCTGGTGGCTGCACCGAGATTGCGGGGGTCCCCAGCGGGCGGGATCCCTGCGATCATACATCTTATCCCCTATCTTTTGCATAGGGGATAAGATGTATAAAGCCAGAATACCCCTTTAACTAAGGCTGCATTCACATCACGTTTTGTCCCTATGGCTGGGAAATTTCCTGTATCCCAGCCGGACCGCTGCCGAATCTTATTTACTTAATACCGCCGGTCCGGCTGGGATACGGGAGCCCCCGGTATTGAAATTTCCCAGCCGGAACCGGCATCCGTAGGGACAAAACGTGATGTGAATGCAGCTTAAGATGTTCCACTGCCCCAAATTATAACATCCTTGGAGTCCCTTCTCCACGATGGTCCGGCTCTACATCTGTCCTGTAAATAAATGTGTCAGCGACAGAAAAACAGTGGGAAGCAGGAACCCAGGTGGTCGGGAAACTTCATTGAGAATTTCTAAATAATGTTACTGTAATCTTTCTATAAGTAAAATTATATATGTCTTTGTTGCTGTCTTATTATAGGATATATATGTAATAGACGAGCGTTTCCATTACTATTTACGCACCTGGTTAAACTGTATGTTGGACGTGCTGGGGACCATTCTGGTTATTGTAGTTGCCACACCTCTGTTCTCAGTAGCTATTATTCCCATTGGATTTTCATACCTTTTGATCCAGGTAAATAGTAAAATAATACTTTTTGCTTCTTTATGTTTTAACATTTCTCTCTGTATCATAAGTATGGTTATGAGGTTTTCCAGAACTGGAATCTTAATACTAAGAAAAGTCCCAGAATTTTTAAGCATTCGTCTTTGTAGAGTGAAGAGTTGCAAGATTAAAAAAAAAAATGTTTTATTGGATTGCGGTCTTTCCCCTGACTTAGGCTGTGTTCACTCCCCATTGTTCCTCAGGGGTGGAGTCCATTCTAGAAAAACTGTCCGCTCCCCATTGTTCCTCAGGGGTGGAGTCCATTCTAGAAAAACTGTCCGCTCCCCATTGTTCCTCAGGGGTGGAGTCCATTCTAGAAAAACTGTCCACTCCCCATTGTTCCTTAGGGGTAGAGTCCATTCTACAAAAACTGTCCACTCCCCATTGTTCCTCAGGGGTGGAGTCCATTCTAGATGGCTTTATGTTCCTGAACCTTATTTAGAGGTGTAACAATTACCTTAGAAGCCCAAGGAAAATCTAACTACAAATGACAGCAGGAAGAACAATTACAGCAGTGTTTCCCAACCAGGGTGCCTCCAGCTGTTGCAAAACTACAACTCCCAGCATGCCCGGACAGCCGTTGGCTCTCCGGGCATGCTGGGAGTTGTAGTTTTGCAACAGATAGAGGCACCCTGGTTGGAAAACACTGGATTACAGTCTGTTTACTTTGATCCCTTTACCCCAGTGGTGTGACCCAGGAATGTTTTCACCCCTTCACCTAACCTGGTTATTTGTTAACCCCAGGATCTAAATGTTAAGGCCAGTGATATATACAAACTTTGCACATTTTGACTCATTTCACTTATTTAGAAGGTTTCAGGCTCTACCGCAAGCTTGAAGCCACCAGAATGATTTTTGTATCCATTTTTCTGTTTTTGACAACTGCAAAATTGCACAAAGGCGTCCGTGAATGTAAAATGCTGGGAGGCAATTTGATCATTTTCCAGGTGTCTTAAATATGACTATGCGGTTGTAATATCACTTTTAGCTTTTATTTGTGTATGTCAAAAGTGTGGCTAGGTTAAAACATCTGAATGGTGAAGCGGTATAGTGGTCATTGCTATACTGTACACATGTTGCACTTCTTGGAATAAACATTTTACTGTTCTCAGGAAATATGTATACATTGTATATGCATAAAGATTATTTGCACTAAAACAGTATTTAGTCTGTATATATGATTTCTTATGGTAGTTACAGGGGTACTCCGCCCCTAGACATCTTATCCCTATCCAAAGGATAGGGAATAAGATGTCTGATCACAGGGGTCCCACTGCTGGAACCCCCGTGATCTCCTGCAGCACCCCGTGTCATCTGCTCCACGGAGCACACTTTGCTCCGTGCCTGATGAAGGATGATACAGGAGCTGAAGTATCGTGACATCACGGCCCCGCCCCCTTGTGATGTCACGCCCCACCACCTCAATGCAAGTCTACGGGAGGGGGTGTGGCGACCATCACGCCCACTCCCATTTACTTGTATTGAGGGTGCGTGGCCATAACATCATGATGGGGCGTGGCCATGACATCACAATACTCCGGCCCCTGTACCGCCCTTCATCAGGCATCCGTGCAGCAGATGACACGGGGTGCTGCAGGAGAGATCGCAGGGGGTTCCCAGCGACAGGACCCCAGCAATGAGACATCTTATCCCCTATCCTTAGGGGCGGAGTACCCCTTTAAGTTGTCAACCAAGAATGCCACCAATAAAGGTTAAATTCACAAATTTTCTTAGCCAGTGCAGGTTTATAGAACAATTATGAGATTTGTTGAGTTGGGATTTGGCAGTAAACATTTGTTTCCCTTTATTTAGAGATATTATATTTCTAGTTCACGACAAATCCGGAGATTGGATGGGGCCTCACGTTCTCCCATCATCTCTCAATTCAGTGAGACTTTGCAGGGAGTGTCTACCATCAGAGCCTTTGGACATCAAGAGAGGTTCATTGATGAGAACAAGAATGTAATGGATGAGAATTTACTGTGCTACTACAATAATGTGATCTCTAATCGGTAAGGGAGTGTTATGTGTGTATAAGTTCTCTCTCTACTAGTTACTTTTTATTGGGCTCAGCTAGGAACCAATAAAGAGGTTGTTCCAAGATAGACACTTATCATCGCAACTCATGGTAGGTGATACGTGATTACTGTAAGTCCCCCCCGTGGAAGCTTCATTGATCACAAGAACAGAAGTCCCCCCCCCCCCCCCCCCCCCCCGAATGAATGGAGTGCTGATCGAGCATGCAGAACTGATAGCAATAAACAGGCTATGTATTCTATACTACCATCTCCATCAGTCCCAAAGATATTGAAGGAGATTTATCATCGTTGCTTTGGTAAGTGACTTCCGTAGTCATTTTTATTTTTTTGCTTTGGTTTTGCTTAGGTGTGACATATTTATTATACTAGGGGGTTGATAAATTTGGCTTACATAAGCAAAAAACAAGAAATCACTTTTAAATAGCATATTTTTTAGCACACATAAGCTAAAAACCAATAAATGACTTCAGAGCAAGCAGTTGTGAAAATAAATGTGTGTTATATGTGTGTTATATAGTTATGTGTGTGTGTGTTTATTACGTTTTCCTTACCACTTTTTCCCCCTAAATGTACTAACCCATTTTTTGTTTTTTTTCTTCTCATTTCAAATCCGTTTATCCTGTGGTCTACTTCAGATTTGGTGAACTACAATGACCAGCTTTTATTTTTTGTTTACTATTAATAAAATTAACGAGGGCTTTTGGTGTGTGTTTGTTTTTTTAAATAAAAGTTTTATAAACATTTTTATGTTTTTTATTTACATTACAGGCTTAGTAGTGGAAGCTGTTTTATAGACGGAGTCCATTATTATTCCGTGGCTTAGCGTTAGCCCCAAAAACTGCTATCGCTAACCCCTAATTATTACCCCAGTACCCACTGCTACAGGGAAGAGCCGGTACCAACAGGCCCAGAGTGTCAAAATTGGTGCTCCTGGGTCTAGACGGTAACAGGCTGGTGTTATTTAGGCTGGGGAAGGCCAGTAACAATAGTTCCCGCCCACCCGTGTAACGTCTGGCTGAGAATGAAAATAGGGGGAACCACACAAATTTGGGGTATAAATAATTAAATATAAAAACTGCATAGGGTACCCCCTATTTTTATTCTCAGCGAGATACCAACCAAGCAGCAACAGCCTGACATTACCAGGGTGGGCGAGGACCATTGTTTCTGTCCCTCCCCGGCCTAAATAACGCCGGCCTGTTACTGCCTAGGCCCAGGAGCGCTATTTTTGATGCTCCAGTCCTGTTTGTACTGGCTCTTCCTGGCACCCCTGTGGCTGTGGGTACCAGGGTAATAATTGAGGGTTAGCGATAGCTATTTTTGGGGATAATGCTAAGCCTGGCTTAGTAATGGATTCCGTCTTTAAGACAGCTTATAAGCCTGTAAAGTAAAATAAATAAAAAACACCCCAAAAATGTTATTTAAAAAAACACTCCCCCACCATTTTATTACCATTAAACAAAAAAAATAAACATTGGTCATAGTAGTAGTCCGTCGAATCCGAAGAAGTCCACAGGATACACAGATCTGAAATGAGAAGAAACACAGAAAATAGGTTAGTACATTTATTGTCATCCGCCCGCACATCTCCGCACGATTACAACTCTCAGCATGTCTTTGCAGTAAGGATATGCTGGAAGTTGTAGTTGTGCGGCTCTGGAAGGAGATGTGCAGGCGGGTGACAAGCTTGTCACCCGCCCCCGCTGCAAGACTACAACTCTTAGCATGTCCTTACAGTAAGGGCATGCTGGGAGTAGTAGCCATGCAGTAGGGGCAGGTGACAAGCTTGTTAACCGCCCTAGCCGCAGAACTACAATTCCCAGCATGTTCTTACTGTATGGGCATGCTGGGAGTTGTAGCCGTGCAGCAGGGGCAGGTGAAAAGCTGGTCAACCACCCCTGCAGCAGGACTACAAATCCCAGCATGTCCTTATTGTAAGGGCATGCTGGGAGTTGTAGTCCTGTGGCATGGGCGGGAGATGTGCGAGCGGGTGACAAACTTCTCATCCGCCCGCACATCTTCCATCCGCCTGCACCCCACCACTACAACTCCCAGCATGTCCTTACAATAAGGACGTGTTGGGAGTTGCAGTCCTGAGGCGCGGGCAGGTGACAAGGAAGCCAGGGAAGTGGGGACGGCTTGTGCTCCACTCCCTGAGTTCACAGCAGAAAAAATGAAGTTATGATATTGTAACTTCATATTTCCCTTTGGCAGCTGGGATTGGCCAGGAGGTCTGGACCAGACCAGTTCTGTAATTTCATTTTCCTGTCGGCCGGCTCTGCTCCCAGCCACCTGACCGCATCTATCACCTGGCCGCTAGCTGTTGTAACTGTAACTCCCAGCATGTCCTCACTGTAAAGGGCATGCTGGGAGTTGTAGTTCTGCAACAGCTAGCGGGCGGGTGATGGATGCAGGCGGGTGGCCAGGGAGAGGAGTTGCAGTTACGACTTTTTGAGCAGCTCCTCTCCCCGGCCACCTGCCCGCATCTACCACCCGCCCGCTAGCTATTACCGGACTACAACTCCCAGCATGCCCTTGCAGTCAGGACAAGCTAAGAGTTGTAGTTACAACAGCTTGCGGTTGGGACATAGATGTGAACAGTGCCTGGGAGCGGAGGTGCGCAAAATATCGCAACTGCAACTTTTTGTGCAGCTTTTTAAAAGTGCTGTTAGCAATTTTGTTTACACTTGTGACTTTTTGAAGGGGGGTTTGTGCTTTTTTTTTTTTTTTTTTTTTTTTTTTTTTGCTTACGTGCAACTTTCCCACTTGATAAATTACCGACCATTGCAAAGTGAAATCTGAAAATTGCTTAGGTAGGGCTGACTGGTATTTTTTACTTACCCACAAAAGTCGCACAAAAAGTTGCTTGATCCCTTGATAAATCTCCTTCATTGAATTAAGTGGCAGCACAGCTACTCGACCACTGTTTCCATCAAGGAGAACTCCAGTGATAAATTCTCTTCCCCCTATACGCCTGGGCTGGCGGAATAAAAATAATAAACTTTAACTTGCCCTCCACAGCTCCCCTGGTGCTGCTGGAATCAGTCTCTCGTACTCCGTCCCCAGTCTTCTTCTGGCTTTTGGTAACCGACACGTCGCACTGCGGCTCAGCTAATCGCCGGCCGCATTGATGTCCATTGATGAGTGGAGGTGTCAGGTAAAGGGCTTAGGCCCAGCCTCTTTCCTGGTGCCCAGGCCTATCACTGGCCAAGGCCGGACATCACTGCAGTCGGTTATTAGCTGACTCGCAGTGTGATGTGTCAGGCACCAAAAAGCCGAAAGAAGACCAGGACGGAAGACCGATTCCATTGGCACCAGGGGAGCAGTGGCAGGTAAGTTAAAGTTTATAATTTGTATTCCGGTAGCCCGGGCATACAGGGGTATGAAACATTTTCACCAGTTATGTGACACCATATCCATGTTCTCATGATCGGTAGGTTCCCTGCAGGATAGGGGATAATTGTCTTAGGACAACCCTTTTAATGGGGTTTAACCATGAAGATAAATTAGTCTAAACTGAGGTATTGGGTGAAATTAAACAGGACATCTTGTTCATGAGATATGTTTAAGAGGTAAATATACTTACCAATCTATACTTTGTTTTGCTATGTTGCCCTTGGTTACAACAGTTTTAGGGCATCCACTGAGACAGTAGAGCATGCTCACTTCAACAGCATATTGCTTGTTAGGGCCTCACATTGCAGACAGAAGAAATAGTGCGGCTCTTGGCCAATGAGTGCTAAACAAACTTATATGGGGGAAGTATTTAGGATTAAAGGGGTACTCCGCTGCTCAGCATTTGGATCAAACTGTTCCGAACGCTGGAGCCGGCGCCGGTAGCTCGAGATGTCATAGCCCCGCCCCCTCATGATGTAACTCCCCACCCCCTCAATGCAAGTCTATGGGAGGGGGCATGATGGCTGTCACGCCCCCTCCCATAGACTTGCATTGAGGGGCGTGGTGTGATGGCATGAGGGGGCGGGGCTATGATGTCACAAGCTCCCTGGGCCGGCTCCAGCGTTCGGAACAGTTTGTTCCAAACGCTGAGCAGCGGAGTACCCCTTTTAAAGTTAGGGGTTGTACCCTAACTCTCACCCCTAATTCTATACACTGCACTCCTAAGTGTGTTTGAGCCCTAGGTAGCCAAGAGCAGCACTTTCAGCAGAAGCACAATGAGCAGAATGGCTGCGCCATTGGAATCTTCTGCCTGCAAGTGCTTCTTTGTTAAAGGGGTACTCCTGTGGAAAACTTTTTTTTTTTTAATGAACTGATGGCCGGAAAGTTAAACAGATTTGTAAATTACTTCTATTAAAAAATCTCAATCCTTCCAGTACTTTTTATGGGCTGTATACTACAGAAGAAATGCTTTACTTTTTGAATTTCTCTGATGTCATGACCACAGTGCTCTCTGCTGACCTCTGTTGTCCATATTTGGAACTGTCCAGAGCAGGAGAAAATCCTCATAGCAAATATATGCTGCTCTGAACAGTTCCTAAAATGAACAGCAGAGGTCAGCAGGGAGCACTGTGGTCGTGACATCAGAGAAATCTAAAAAGATAAGCATTTCCTCTGTAGTATACAGCCCCTAAAATGAATTGGAAGGATTAAGATTTTTTAATAGAAGTAATTTACAAATCTGTTTAAAAAAAAAAAGAAAAAGTTTTCCACGGGAGTACCCCTTTAAATCCCAGAATAAAATACATTTGGTGCCTATGCATTTCAGGTCTTAGAGACCCTGAATCATGGCATCATTCTATGCTTAAGGGTCTCTAAGGCCCGAAACATGTAGGAACCTCTGTCTCTGTGTTTTAGCACCATAGGTTACAGGTTGTCATACTGTTTATTTATTTATTTTTCTCTTATTATAGGTGGCTTGCAGTGAGACTGGAGTTTTTGGGAAATTTAATGGTTTTCTTTGCTGCAGCATTTGCTGTCCAGGCAGGTGACAAGATGACATCTGGAATGGTGGGATTATCAGTAACCTATGCACTGAATGTAAGTAAATAAACCTAACTATACCTCAAACACAGTCTGGGGTCCATTATGTAAGTGGTCCCCAAAATGCAGACCTCCAGCTGTGGCAAAACTACAACTCCCAGAAGGCCAGGGAGCTGGAAGTTGTAGTTTTGCAACTTTTTTTTCTCAGCCGATCACCATGGTTGAGATACTATTGTCAAGAAAAATTCATTCATAGGGGTATTAAAGGGGTATTCCAGGATTTTTGGTTCTTTGAATGTGAGACAGGGGACAGCAGAGTTAGTCTAGTTACAAATATACTTAATTTACTCGAGTTTGGTGGCTGCTATCGAATTTGTTTTTTTATTCCCTGAAGTTCATTTACTGCAGCCTACAAAATAAGTGTTGTCTCGGACCTTTCCCAGCTTGCTGTGCAGCCCAGGACAATACATCACTAGTCAGGTGCAGAAAGGGGCTTGGCTGCTTCGCCTGTTATATGTGAAGCTAGCGTTAGACGTTACCAGCGCACATGTACATGCATTCATCATCACACAGATCCAAAGCTTGTGTGTCAGGTTGTGCTGTGCTGCAATGGGTGGGGCGACCGATGTTTAGGAGGGAAATAAGTCACCTCCCACCTTTGAAACATAGGATCCTGGGAATTGTAGTCTGAGGGAGGCCACAGAAACATGAAGCAGCCAGTTCCCAAAAACAAGCCAGCAGCTTGATGGGGGACACAGAACACGGCAATTTAGCACCAACACAAGCACAGATCCTTGGTAAGCATGTCCATTACTGTATGACACTTAATTACTAAAGTCACCTAATGTTGGATAACTCATTTAAAAATGGTATTTGGGCGACCACCACTGCTGTCCTTCTTATAATGAATTCACCTCATGGTTTTCAGTTTTTCTGAAGAGGATAAACTTTCTCTCCCTGTGATATACTCAGTACCCAGATCCTTATTCACTTCCTCCCCAGATCACTCAGACGTTGAATTTTTGGGTGCGCAAAGCTTGTGAGATAGAGACGAATGGAGTGGCGATAGAACGGGTTTGTGAATATGAAGAAATGGAAAAAGAGGTAGAGACCTTTTCCCATATTATGCTCTGTTTATTGGCTCCTTGTATGAGTACAGTGCGGTAACTAAATGTATATCCCATACATTACCAGGCCCCCTGGATCCTGCCTAGAAGACCTGTCGCTGAGTGGCCAGACAGGGGAACCATTGAGTTTACTAACTACAAGGCCCGCTACCGGGAGGACCTAGACTTGGCTATTCGGGATATCACCTTCAAGCTACATGAAAAAGAAAAGGTGATATATATATATTACAGTTTCCTTTACTCACTTCACCTTTGAGATGACTTATGAATGGGATTCAGCCTTTTTAAAATGTGGCAATTGTGATGTCTGTGGCCCACCATAGAGAAAAGCATGTCTGCCCATCCCACGGTCATATCTATGTCTACCTAAATCCTGAACTGCAAAGAATACCTACTGTATACGCCATGGTGTGATGAATATTTTTGGGGGTTATTGACATTGTTCCTTGACTATTCTATATAAGAAAAAGTATCAGTTGAGGGGCAGATGAAGAATAAGTTTGGGGTGCTAGAAGTTAAATTAGAAATAAAAATCTTTTAACCCCTTAGTGACTGCTCCTACGTGTTTCTATGTCTGCAGTAACTGCATATGGATTGGGCTTACAAGGTGAGCCTACTCCATATGCGGCAGGTGTCAGCTGTATTTTACAGCTAAGGCTGGGTTCACACCACGTTTTTCAAATACGGTTACCGTATACGGTTTTCCGCTAAAAAACGTATGGCACAAACCGTATGCAACCTTATACAACCTCTATGACTCCAAATTAAAACGTATACGGTTTTTCCCTGTACGGTTCTATCCGTTTGCAGCAGTTTTTGCCAACGGTTTTGCTATTTTTTTGGAATTAGTTTTCCAGCAATTTAATAAAGTTACTATTGTTCTATTGAAATTCCAATCTGCGCATGTGTCAACTCCAAAAACGGATTAGAAAAAGCGTGTGCAACCGTATTCTGAAATTCTGTGTACGGTTCTCATAGACAACAATGTTAAAAGAACCGCATACGGTTTTCCAACCGGAGGCAAAAACGTGGTCGACAGCATTTTTGCCTACGGTTGAAAAATCGGCAAAACAGTATCCGAGGCAAAAAGGATGCAACCGTACACAACATTTGGAATACGGTTTACAATGCATTCTCTATGCATACGGTTTCGGATACGGTTGTATACGTTTTTTTCCGGAAAACCATATACGGTTACCGTATTTGAAAAACGTGGTGTGAACCCAGCCTAACACTTTTGTCCAATCTTGGCAGTATAACCATCTAGATGCTGGGGTCAGTAGCGATCACAGCATCTAAATGGTGACTTGACAAGTCCTGCACCTGTCAAGCCTTAAGCCTAATTCACATCAGATTTTGTGCCTCCAAGGCACGGATTAGTCAGGAAAATTTTAAAATTACATGGGGATGTATCCATGCTCGGCCCCGTTCATTTCATTGTCAGCTAGTGACTACATTCAGGTCATTTTCCCAACGTATGCAAGCCATATTTCGTGCTCCGAGTCAAAATTTGAAATGACATGAACATAGTCACTAGCTGACTATACTCAGGCCATTGAAATAAATGGGGCCTGTGCCTGTCTGAGCCCGGATATGTCGGCATATCATTTTGACATTTTCTCGATGTTTGCGTGCCTTAGAGGCACAATCGTGATGTGAACCTTGCTTTAGATCACCACACCTGCAACACCATCACAAGGTGAGGAAGGCCTCTGTGCCCTTCATAGTGAGATCTTCTTGTACAGTCTGCCTCAGGCAGATTGTGCAGGTAGAGTGTAGATCTCACTGATCTTTGTTATGGAGTAGCACAGCAATGATTAGTGTAAGCAATCCAAGCATTGTTTAAAAAGAAAAAAAAGCCACCTTAATAAAAATTTAACTCAAATAAAAAAATCTAAACAAAAAATGTAACATATTATAGTGTTAAAATATACCACTATTCCTGTGAAACCTATTTCCCAGATTTGTGATCTAATTCTCAATTTACATGGAAACAAAGTGCCATTATTTATGAGGGGTTGGGAACAAGAATTTGATTGCTAGTTTTCAAATGATGATTGGAATAAATCCTTTTATTTTGAGCCATAAAATGTCTTTATCTGCACAATGGTATAGAGTGCCATATGTTCTCCATAAGATGTATCCACAAACTTCTGCACAATGTTGGCGATGTAACCAGGGCATTGGGTCCATGTCTCATATTTGGTGGTCCCGTCCCCTGATTCACCCGTTATGGGTGCAAGTATTCGAATTTATTACTCAAATTACCGGAAAACCTCTTTCAAATGACCCGGCTTCTTTGCTTCTATCTATGATTACTTCTCTGGTTTAATACTGTGTGGATATTATGATGCCCATATCGTCTTTGTGTGTTTTTTTTTATTTTTTTCGTTAGTTTTTCTGTATAACATGCCTTCCACATGTGATGTTTTAGGTCTTACTTATATTAAAGGGGTATTCCAGGCAAAAACTTTTTTTTATATATCAACTGGCTCCGGAAAGTTAAACAGATTTGTAAATTACTTCTATTAAAAAATCTTAATCCTTCCAATAGTTATTAGCTTCTCAAGTGGAGTTGCTGTTTTCTGTCTAACTGCTTTCTGATGAGTCGCGTCCCGGGAGCTGTGTAGTTCCTGTAGTTCATGCACAGCTCCCGGGACGTGACATCATCATTGAGCAGTTAAATAGAAAACTTCAGAAGCTAATAACTATTGGAAGGATTAAGATTTTTTAATAGAAGTAATTTACAAATCTGTTTAACTTTCCGGAGCCAGTTGATATATAAAAAAAAGTTTTTGCCTGGATAACCCCTTTAAGCTAGTAATAAGTTAGTCTTATACTGTGTAAGCTTTTTCTTCCACATGATACATCACGCTTATTAGTTCAGCTTTCAGGTGCTCCGGAGGGCTGGAAAAGGTGGATACAGTCCTAGTCTCCTAGGACTGTATCCACCTTTTCCAGCCCACGGGAGCACCTGAAAGCTGAACTCATTTATGCAGGATAAGTCATCAACTGCCGAGCTGAGAAGTTTGTGATGAATCGAATTTACTGTAAATTCGCTCATCTCTAGTTGAGACCATAACTCTATGGAAACCTGGTAATTGGTTCTAAAGGCACCAAAATGACATCCAAAAATTGGAAAAAGTGAGGATTAAATAAAAATAAGTAGATAACTAATACTAATAGCTAATAAGTAGATAACTAATCTTTACATATAATAGTAAGAAAGAGCTACTGGAAGCTGTAAATCACTGTATGTCAGTGTTTCTTAAGCAGGGAGCCTCCAGCTGTTGCAAAACTACAACTCCCAGCATACCCGGACAGCCTTCGGCTGTCCGGGCATGCTGGGAGTTGTAGTTTTGCAACAGCTGGTGGCACCCTGCTTGGGAAACACTGGTCTATGTAGAGGTCAGGAGCTTCTTCAGGGTACACGCAAGGTCTTTAAAAAAAAAAAAAGTAACATGGAGCCGCCCTCACCTGGTGTCCAAAGGAGCACCTAACCCTTGTACAGGTAAAGAGTACAGAACATGTAATACCTCCCTGTACTGTAGGGGGCGCTACCAGACACCAGTCAGTGCATACACTTCAGTAATACAGGGGTTTTACCAGTGAATCCCCATTCTGATTGGTCGGTTCTTCTGGCCATTGACACATTTCACAGATCTGGACTGTCTGTACATTGTGTATGTTGAGTCTGGTTTCAACTTACAATGGTCCAGAAAAGACCATTGTATGTTGAGGCCATTGTAAGTTGAGGAATCACTGTATATATAAATATATATAATGTATATATTTTTATTTATTTATTAAATTTTTTTTTCTCATTAAAACTTTTTTATTTTCGAAAGTCAAATAGAAGGGTGGTACAGGAAAAGAAAAAGAAGGGGGTAGGGGGTAACAAGAAAAACTAAATTAAAACCAAGCGTGATGTATCATTCTGATGTTTTTTTTGTTTGTTTCCGCCATTCACTATGAGAGATTAATAGTGCTTATATATATAAACACTATTAATCTCTCATAGTATGTGGCGGAAACAAACAAAAAACATCAGAATTTAAGATTTTTGGTCACATCACATATGATAAAGTCAAATCTATGCAAAATCATAGTCGCATATAATTGTAGCTAGTATGGTCCAGTATTTAAAGGGGTACTCCGGTGAAAACCTTTTTTCTTTTAAATCAACTGGTGGCAGAAAGTTAAACATATTTGTAAATTACTTCTATTAAAAAATCTTAATCCTTCCAGTACTTATTAGCTGCTGAAGGCTACAGAGGAAATTCCTTTCTTTTTGGAACACTGATGACATCACGAGCACAGTGCTCTCTGCTGACATCTCTGTCCATTTTAGCAACCATGCATAGCAGATGCATGTAAGGGCTGCATGGTGGCTCAGTGGTTAGCACTGCTGCCTTGCAGTGCTGGGGACTTGGGTTCAAATCCCACTAAGGACAACAATAAATAAAGCGTTATTATTATTATAATAACGTCAGCAGGGTGAACTGTGCTCGTGATGTCATCAGAGAGCATTCCAAAAAGAAAAGAATTTCCTCTGTAGTATTCAGCAGCTAATAAGTACAGGAATGATTAAGATTTTTTAATAGAAGTAATTTACAAATATGTTTAACTTTCTGCCACCAGTTGATTTAAAAGAAAAAAGGTTTTCACCGGAGTACCCCTTGAAAGCTAATGCCTCCATTAATGTGTTCTCAGATCGGTATTGTTGGAAGAACCGGAGCGGGTAAATCCACCCTTACAAATTGTTTGTTCCGCATTGTTGAGAGAGCAGGAGGAAGGATCGTGATTGATGGAATTGATATTGCTACTATTGGACTACATGACCTGAGAAGCAAGCTGAATATAATTCCTCAGGTGATTTCATCCTAATATGACACCAGTTTGTATTGGGATTAGTCCCCAATCACAGGGCAGTAAATGTAGATCTATTTTTTATTTTTTGGATTTTTAAAGAAACCTTACAGTGCAATTCCACATGTTTACAATACAGACTGCTCTACAGGATTAAGTGCAGTTAAAGCATACCTGTCATGTTTAGAAATTTTTATTTTTTTTACTAGGTCATGCAGATGCTTTACATGTCTTTTTTATGTGTCTGTCTTCTGAATTTGGCTCACAAATCCCTCTCTTCTGCTGCTCACTCATTCTGATATCCACTGCTCAAGATGAGGCGTGTCCAGGGCAAACACTGAGCCCGCCCTCACTTACCATGCATTCTGTGCTGTGCTGGGTCTTTTCATCCAATCACTACAGGCTGCTCTATAACCCCCTCCTTTCTGTTTTCATGCTGCACCCTGATAGGACAGGAGTGAGCACTGAAGAGAAAGTGAGTCCCACCCTCACTTACTGGATTTTGTCCCAGCCTGTGCTTCAGCTGGTACAAAGATAATGCTGCAACCAGACAGGATTATGTCCTGTATGATATGGGGACCCCAAATAAGCCATGATTTTTATAAAAAAAGGAGATCACATTATTATGAAGTATATTAGAAAGGTTAAAGGGTAGCTCCCACCATCCTATTTTTTTTTTCTGTCCATGCCTATTGCCAATCTATCCCTAACCCCCTCCCTGCTTTTAATTTTAATTTTTACTATATTAGAAATGCCTTTTGTCTGCCTGGCAGTGTGCTCACTACCAGGCAGACTTCCCCAGCAGGCACCACGTCACTGATGCCTGCTGGGGGGACTTCCGCCCTTAGTTCATCTACACAGGGTGCCTCCAGCTGTCTGATTGACAGGCAGGGAGCAAGTGCAGCCTAACTGAAAAAAGACTGATTGCCACTCCAAAATCAGTCCTTTTTCAGGCGTGACGTCACGCCAGGCTGCAGCCGGCCACTAGGAGGGTGACCCCTAGTGGCCGGTTTTTAAATGTAAATGAAACCTTTTTAATGGAAAAAATAAAAGTATATTAGAGATATGTTGTAGTACATAAGTACTACAACATATCAAAAAATAAAGTTGGTGACAGTGCCCATTTAATGTTTTGCCAAGATGGACAACATATAAAAAGTTTTTGATGTGTGAGTGAGATTTATCATTCTCCGGATACCTGTTACTTATAAGCAATGGATAGATATGTCTAGATGTCTTTGGATAGATCTCTAATAGATGAGCTATGAGTGTCCTCAACTTTAAAAAATAAAAAGTTCTGGCTGCTTCGGATTGCAAAGTGTGGTCCTTATCAAAGATATACCACAAATATTTTCACTCAAAAGATCACTCTAGAATGGTTGTTACGTGGTTGTCTCACAGTGAAAGCTCTTTTGCAAACAGTCATGGTCGTAAATGTTGTCATCCCTGAACTTTTTCTAGAAAATGAAGTATTTCTCACAGAAAAGGATTGCAGTAACACATGTTTTGCTATATACATGTTTATTCCCTTTGTGTGTATTGGAACTAAACCAAAAAAGGAAGGTAAAAAAGCAAATTGGACATAATGTCACATCAAACCCCAAAAATGGTCTGGACAAAATTATTAGCACTCTTTCAAGCATGTGATGCTCAGCCCAGTGTCAGAAAACTGGGTTTGCGTCCGAGATCTTGGGTCTTCCAGCAGGACAATGACCCCAAACATACGTCAAAAAGCACCCAGAAATGGATGGCAGCAAAGCGCTGGAGAGTTCTGAAGTGGCAGCAATGAGTTCAGATCTAAATCCCATTGAACACCTGTGGTGAGATCTTAAAATTGCTGTTGGGAAAAGGCACCTTCCAATAAGAGACCTGGAGCAGTTTGCAAAGGAAGAGTGGTCCAACATTCCGGCTGAGAGGTGTAAGAAGCTTATTGATGGTTATAGGAAGTGACTGATTTCAGTAATTTTTTTTCAAATGTTGTGTTTAGCCCATTTTGGGAGTTTGGTGTGACATTATGTCCGATTTGCTTTTTTTCCTGCCTTTTTTGGTTTAGTTCCAATACACACAAAGGGAATAAACATGTATAGCAAAACATGTCCAATCCTTTTCTGTGAGAAATACTTAATTTTCTAGAAAAATTTCAGGGGTGCCAACATTTACGACCATGACTGTATGTTTGATTAAAACATATGGACTACAAAGAGCAGACAAAGTATTATATGGTCTGCCATTAATCTGAGTTGCCGGCATTTAACTATTGAGCTACAACTACAGTCCAGAGAAATACATTAGGCTGTATGCAATCTTGTGAACTGCAGCATTACCCAATCAGTACCTACAAAATTGTGTCCCTCCACAACAGTGGCCTCCAAACTGTGGCCCTCCAGATGTTGCAAAGCTACAACTTTCAGCATGCCCGGACAGCCGTTGGCTGTCCGGGCATGCTAGAAGTTGTAGTTTTGCAACATCTGGAGGGCCACGATTTAACGACCACTGCCCTACAACATCAGCTGTTTGGAGGGGGTTACGGAAGCCGGGCTGTACTGATCCACTGTTCCCTATTCTACCTTTAATAAGAAAAGGTCCTGATAACAATTTGCCAAGTTTTATGGTTAGTCATGTGATCTCCATTTTTGATGCCTGTCAGTCTTTCTTTAAGCATTTAAGCAGTAATGACTTTCTTTTTAGGATCCGGTTTTGTTTTCGGGCACCTTACAGATGAATCTGGATCCATTAGGGAAACATTCTGATGCTGATCTCTGGGAGGCGCTGGACATGTGTCATCTGAAGAACTTTGTGCAGTCTCTTCCTAAGAAACTCTATCATGAGATCTCAGAAGGAGGAGAGAACCTAAGGTATTTATATATTTGTACTATACACATCTGCTACACAACTATATACAGCAATGAAATTCATGAACGGCATATAGTAGTCCATGACTTTCCTTCCCTAGACACGTTCACGTTAGGTTTGGCTGAGTGTGCATGTGTTTTCAAAGGGGAAAGGAGGGGAGTTTGCTGTAGCCCGGAGTTTCTAACACCCCTATTAGGTTCCCACCCTTAAAAATAAACTTTTATTATTTCCATTAAAACAAATACCCTATTTGAATTATTAAAATGGTGCTGTGATGGTGTTTATATATAGCGATACATCACAAAAGGAAAGGTGCTGCAGACCACCGATCAATACACCATCACAGAGTGCAAGTTAAAAAATAAACTGTCCTGCCACCCTCAACATGTTTCGCCTTAACAATGGCGTTATCAAGAGGCTGATGTATCAGCCATATGCCATACATCAGCCTTTTTGAGAATGGCAGGACAGTTTATTTTTTAACTTGCACTCTGTGATGGTGTATTGATAGGTGGTCTGCAGCACCTTTCCTTTTACACTGAGGCAGGGATGCTACTATTTGTGAAATAAATACATAAACAAACAAACAGATTTAGTTTTACTGCATTTGGAAACGTTCAAGCTATTTAAAATGTTATTGATCCTGCATTGTGAAAAAAAAAAACAAATGCTAGAATTGCAATTCATTGCCCCCCCCCCCCAGAAAAAATGGAATAAATATCTGATAGGGGTCAGAATATGATGATTTATTTTTAAGTTTTAAACTTTTTTTTTTTTAAAGTAGTAAAACATAACAAAAATTATTTGAGAGTACCTGTCAGGATCTTGTTAAATTTTATAATCGCCCCAGTTCACTGCCCGCTCATGATAAACCGCCCCCTGCCTTTATTTTTATTATTTGTTACCGTAGTTTCTCTGTATTTTCTGCTCAGTCAGATTCACAGACTGGGAAGGGGCGTTCCCAGCAGGCGTGACATCATCTGAAGCCATACAGGGGAGAACTTCCTCCCTCATTCTGCTACACACAGCCCAGAGCAGTTCAGTGTGAGTTGAGCTCTGATTGGCTAAGGCTGCACACACACCCCTTTGACTGCATTTCCTGATTTGGGACTTCTGCCAGGCCAGCAGGAGTCCAAAGTCTGTGCAAGAGTTGGGGGGAAATGTGCTCTGGACAAGTAGGGAAACACCTAGGAGCAGCTTTTTTTAAAACACAAATAATACCTAGAAAACGTCATTTTTTTAAAACAAAGTACATTAGAAAGATTTTTTTATTTATCATAACGAGTGCAATAGCAAAAATTTGTTTTAATGAATGCGCCCACTTAATTGTTCATTGTTATAATCATAAGGACCCAAACAATAAAGATGGTGTCAATGTTATCACTTTGGCTTAAAAACTGTATGACAGTTTTCCAAAAACAAAAAGAACAAAAAGACTGTGTGGGGGCCCAGCCTAAGGGGCTAAGACTACTCAAAAAGCCTTTAAAATCTTTCTTTCAGATCATTAGTGACCCAGCATTGGATTTGATAGCTCTAGATTGTAAACTGTACAAGCTCTCTAAACTGTACAAGCTTTTGCTTATGAAACATGAATGTCATTTGGTTCCGCCTTTTGTAAGATGGCAGACAGAAGTGGGTACAATCTGTGAACGATGGAACTCGGTCTTAAAAGCCATCCCACATTAATCTTTAGGAGAGAGCATCTGATTATGTCAGATCTATTATTTATATAGAGCATATCAAATTCCTTAGGTGTCAAATGGGACCCATTATGCCCACGCTGCTCCCTACCAGAGGCAGATCTTCTGCATATGCTGTGGAGCTGCCCCCATTTAGGAGGATATTGGAAATCTGTACTGCATATTATTGGGGATGTATTTGGCTTAGTAGTCCCTAGAGAACCCAAAGTGTGTATCCTAGGTTATACAGATGATCTTCCTCTTGAAGTAACTCCTAAGGTTGCCATGGGCCGTTTTCTATATATGGCTACAAAATTGATCACCCAATATTGGAAAGATAATAACCCACTAACAGAGAGACAATTTATCTACAACACAGAGATTGTCTTAAGATGGGAAAAAGTCTATATTTAAAAAGAAATAAGGGATCTAGTTATCAAAAGATGTGGTCACGTTGGTTTGAGATCTGTAAAATGTAACTAGTTATAATTTACGGTATGAATGTTCCCTTTTCTCTCTCTCTCACCTCTTTGGGGGGTGGGGGTGGAGGGGTTAAAGGATTACTCCGGTGAGAAATAATATTTTAAAAATCAACTGGTGCCAGAATGTTAAACAGATTTGTAAATAACTTCTATTTGAAAATCTTAATCCTTCCAATACTTATCAGCTGCTGTATACTACAGAGGAAGTTCTTTTGTTTTTGAATTTCTTTTCAGTCTGACCACAGTGCTCTCTGCTGACACCTCTGTCCAGAGTAGGAGCAAATCCCCATAGCAAATCTCTCCTGCTCTGAACAGTTCCTGACATGGACAGAGGTGTCAGCAGAGAGCACTGTGGTCAGACTGAAAAGAACTATACAACTTCCTCTGGAGCATACAGCAGCTGATAAGTACTGGAAGGATTAAGATCTTTGAGGGGTGTCTAGACTGGAAGCCATGATCAGGACTACAATGTTCCCTTTTACTGCACAAACCTCTCCTGCTCTGGAAAGTTCATGACATAGACAGAGGTGTCACCAGAGAGCACTGTGGTCAGACAGAAAGGAAATTCAAAAACTAAAGAACTTCCTGTGAAGCATATAGCAGCTAAGTACTGGAAGGATTAAGATTTTTTAATAGAAGAAATTTACAAATCTGTTTAACGTTCTGGCACCAGTTGATTTAAAAAAATGTTTTCCACCGGAATACCCCTTTAAATAAATGTAAAATATTCCAAGCCTAGTTAAAATTTTTCTGTAAGAACTTATGTAAATATATATTAAACACAATGCAATGAATTTACAACATAATCTTCAGCTCAACTCCCACTGGTCTTGCGCAGATCCTCCCGATCCTGGCCCAGCTTGATACGTAGTATTGTGCAGAAAAAAATTTCAGGATCCAGCAATTCCATAAAACGTCACTTTTATTCGTAATCCACAGCGTTAAAAATCTTGCAAGATAGCACTCACGACACCACCTAGCCAGCGATACACTGCATGATGCGCGCTCTGGATCTTCATTCCACCGGTGCACACCTCACCCCTCTTTGTACTAGACTCTGGGGGAGGAGTCACCAGTTGTGAATTAAAATATACTCTTGTATAAAACACATATATACAAAAGACAAATGGCGAAGACTTCTGTATACATGCCGCATATGGATAGTCTCTAAGAAATCTGTTGCAGAAATACCGCAAGACTGTTCACTTGCCGGTGTGTACAGAAGCTTACATTCGTAATTGGATAAAAGAGACAGATGTTAATCCAAACATAGCAAGCACCTATTAGTAGTGAAGCATAAGTTCTCTTCTTTTATTTCTTTTATTTCCGGTTACCATTTGGATTACTAACATCATTGAGGTGTTCCCTGATTCTTGCTTTCCGCTTGCGAGTTGTGCGTCCAACATACTTTAGATTACAGGTCACACGCTCAATAATGTATCCTACATTTGTAGAATTACAATTCAAGTGTTGCTTTATTTTATAAGTGTGACTGTTGTATCTGGGAATTCCTTGCATACATGTGTTACTCCACAGGCTTTACATCGTGTCGCTCCGCATTTGTAGAAGCCAATACTATCTAGCCACCTGTTCACATTTCGCGTCTCTGTCATAACCAAACTAGGGGATAATTTATCCCTGAGTGTGGCAGCTCTTTTGGGTACCACCGACAGTCCAGATGCCAAGATTCTACACATTTTCTCATCTTCCTTAAGCAGATGTGTTTATGTACAATATTTTTATGGCTTTGAACTGTGGACTGTAAGTGAAAGCCAAAATAGGCTTATTAGGACAATTCACAAAACAATCTCTACTGTATGTTTTTTTTTTTTTATTGTTATGTGTCTTATAAGATTCAGACGGTCTTTGCAACTCACAATTTTCTTGGCTTGGATTATATTTGTTCAACTGTAACCACGTTTTAATAGGCGGTTTTCAAGACTCGGTGCTTCTTCCAAGTATTTCAATTGTGATGTGCAATTCCCCGGGGTAAAAATAACAATAAAATACACACAGTAGAGATAGTTTTGTGAATTGTCCTAATAAGCCTATTTTGGCTATCACTTACAGTCCACAGTTCAAAGCCATAAAAAATATTGTACATAAACACATCTGCTTTAGGAAGATGAGAAAATGTGTAGAATCTTGGCATCTGGACTGTCGGTGGTACCCAAAAGAGCTGCAACCTTTAGGGATAAATTATCCCCTAGTTTGGTTACGACAGAGACGCAAAATATGAACAGGTGGCTAGATAGTGTTGGCTTCTACAAATGCGGATAGTGTTGGCTTCTACAAAGGTAGTCGCACTTATAAAAATAAAGCAACACTTGAATTGTAATTCTACAAATGTAGTATACATTGAGTGTGTGACCTGTAATCTAAAGTATGTTGGACGCACAACTCGCAAGTTGAAAACAAGAATCAGAGAGAACCTCAATGATGTTAGTAATCCAAATGGTAACCGGAATAAATCCAGGGCTTCTTTGCATTTTCGTGAGAAACACAATGCTAGCACCAGTGATTTCAGGATGTATACAATAGAGAAGATTTTTCAGAAAACACGTGGAGGTGATCTGCAGTGCAGACTGTTAAGCCGAGAGGCATTTTGGCAGTTTGTGCTCCATACGAGAACACCCCAAGGGTTAAATAAAAGAAGAGAACTTATGTTTCACTACTAATAGGTGCTTGCTATGTTTGGATTTACCATCTGTCTCTTTTATCCAATTACGAATGTAAGCTTCTGTACACACCGGCAAGTGAATAGTCTTATGGTATTTCAGCAACAGATTTCTTAGAGACTATCCATATGCGGCATGTATACAGAAGTCTTCGCCATTTGTCATGCATAGGACTATTATTTAAACCTGTCTTTTGTGTATATGTGTTTTATACAAGAGTATATTTTAATTCACAACTGGTGACTCCTCCCCCAGAGTCTAGTACAAAGAGGGGTAAGGTGTGCACAGGTGGAATGATGATCAAGAGCTCGCATGCGCTCGAAACGCGTCCATGTTGCAGTGTATCACTTGCTAGGTTGCAAGATTTTTAACGCTGTGGATTACAAATAAAAGTGAAGTTTTATGGAATTGCTGGA
This sequence comes from Hyla sarda, assembly GCF_029499605.1. Taxonomy (NCBI): domain Eukaryota; kingdom Metazoa; phylum Chordata; class Amphibia; order Anura; family Hylidae; genus Hyla; species Hyla sarda. The sequence continues at coordinate 458,297,910 of NC_079190.1, forward strand.
TCCTGAAAATTTTTTCTGCACAATACAAAATATATGTTAAACTCTTATGAATTTCTTTAACTTTGTTCTGTAAACTTTTTTCTTAATAAAGTAGTAATGAACAGAAAAGATCTTTCTTAGTGTAGCAATGCAATGATGGAACAATGATTTACATCTCCATTTAGGAGCAGGCGGTCACTTATTTTGCGGTGAGTGCGGATATCTATCTTTGTTTCTGCTTACCCCACATATATATATATATATATATGTATATGTGTGTGTATATATATATATATATATATATATATATATATATATATATACAGTGACCCCCGACCTACGATGGACCAGACATACGATAATTTCAACATGCAATGGCCTCTCAGAAGGCAGCATAAACATACGATGCTTTTGTATGTCGGGGCCATCGCATAAGCGGCTATCCGGCAGTGCTGACTGCTTCATCTGCCACCGGATAGCCGTTAACGGTGCCCCGTAAGCTCCGGTGATGGTCACTCACCTGTCCGTGGCGCTCCAGGACGTCCTCTTCGGGATCCCCTGCATCGCCGGTGCTTTCCATCGTCGTCATCACGTCACCTCGCACACTGTCCCGTCATCCAATAGGAGCGGCGTGCGTAGTGACATGATGGCGGTGATGAGGAACGATGATCCCAGGCAACAGAGACGTTCCGGAGCGGCGGGGACACCCCGGGGACGCAGCGGCAGCGATGGACGGCGACATCCAGGGCAGCGGTGATGGTGGGGACAGGTGAGTACAGCGTCCTATATTTAACATTGCACGGATCCCTCAACATACGATGGTTTCAACAAACGTGGTTTATTTGGAACGGATTACCATCGTATGTTGAGGGATCACTGTGTGTGTGTGTGTGTGTGTGTGTGTGTGTGTGTATATATATATATATTATACACACACGTCCTTATAATAAATAAAATTAAAAAACTCTTATCTATAGCCATAGCCTGGTAGTTGGGTATTGCAGTTTTGTTTGAACTATAGGTCAAAAGTGACAGTAAGAACAATCTTGTAGCGCTACAAAAAGTTGCAGCGTTGCTCTGGCCTAAGGATTTCTACCTTTCTTACTGGATATTTCTTTTCTTTCCTTTTAGTTATGTCTGGTAGTTCAGAACTTCTGTAGTAAAGGAAATAAACTAATATTTATTTATTTCCCTCTAGTGTTGGGCAGAGGCAGCTCATTTGTCTTGCTCGAGCTTTACTTCGAAAAACAAAAATCCTTGTTTTGGATGAAGCAACAGCCTCAATAGACATGGAGACGGACGGCCTTGTTCAGAGCACTATTCGGGCAGCGTTCAGTGACTGCACTGTGCTAACCATAGCTCACAGGCTACATACCGTCCTGGATTCTGAAAGGTACAGACATCGCATTATACACTTTTTGACAAAAAATATAATACACCAAGAAGTAGTTAGATATTTCTGGAAAGCCTTTCCTGTGTGTATGTGAGCATTAGCCTTCCGAAAAATGGCTCCCCAGATCATCACAGCAGCAGCTGGTGCAGTGCGTCTCTCCACAGCAAAGGCAGGATTAAAGCCAACCTGACTGTTGTCCGATCCCAGGCAGAACCAGGATTTGTTGCTAATGACGATACGGTTCTAGTCCGTAGCAGTCTAGGTTTCCTGTTCACAACACCACTGCATATGAAGGCAACAGTAGCTTGCTGTCAATGGCAGGGCATGCAATGTCCTTCTTCTGAGCACCTAGAAAAGATCCAGGCAGAATCGGGTGTGTGTAATGAAGGAGCCACCTGTGTCTGGATGACATGGAAACTCTGGGAGCGGCTCATGGTTGTCATCAAATGATCCTATTTTTTTGGTGGTCTGTCTGGAGCCTGTTTGCCTGGTGTGTGCCTTCATGTAACCACTTCTACCAACATCTTGGTCAAAAAGGCCTAGATGGCGGGCAATGTGTTCTAACAACCATCTTGTTTCTCTCAGTCCAATGATGAACCTTCTTTAAAGTCTTTCAACTGAGCAACAATCTCTGACCAAGAGGCATACTACCCAAAAGTAGCCCCTGAGAGCCTTTTTATAGGACACTTGGGGAGGCACAGTTACACCTTTTTATGGCAAGACTCTCTGTCTACTTAGACCACACCTGTAATCATTTACATATCTGCCTGAGACATAACTGGTGCACTTAGCTCTATATATCTGGGCTACAAGATAGTCTTGAATACTATTCGATAAGATCTAATTATTAGACCCTTTTAGTAAAAGAGGTACTCCGCTGCTCAGCATTTGGAACAAAATGTTCCGTACGCTGGAGCCGGGAGCTTGTGATGTCATAGTCCCGTCCCTCATGACATCACACCCGCCCCCTCAATGCAAATCTATGGGAGGGGGCGTGATGGCTGTCACGCCCCCTCTCATAGACTTGCATTGAGAGGTCGGGGTGTGACATAATGAGGGGCGGGACTATGATGTCACAAGCTCCCGGCTCCAGCGTTCGGAACAGCTTGTTCCAAACGCTGAGCAGCGGAGTACCTCTTTTAAAAGCAAAAATGGCTAAAGGATGAACTGGCAGACTACTTTATCTGACTGTGCACCAGAAAAGGGGAGTCGGCACTGAAAATGATATTAACTAACCTTTGTGTTTATTGATCAAAAATGGTTGACTGTGTGTTATTTTCTGCAGGGTGCTTGTTCTCGATGCTGGCAAAGTTGTAGAGTTTGATGAACCACAGAGGTTGATACAGAAGAAAGGAGTCTTCTCTAAAATGGTGTCAGAATCTGGTTTACAGTACACGGAGTAATCTGCAGTATACAGGAGTGTACTAAGGTCCATTCATATTCCCTACAGTGTAATCTAGTATTACATAATAGAGTCCAAGTCAGCTAAAGCAAGTGACATTTTTCCTTAGTTAATTCAAACAGAGAAAACAGACATGGTCGCACATCCACAATTTGTATTTTGATCTACTTGCTTCTCAGCATAAATTCAAACACTAACAGGTTGTTAGTATACATTTTGATCAAAAAGTACAAGCCCACTCGCCACGTCAAGCCACCTATTTAGAGTGGGTCCCTAACGTCCCGAGCATAAAATGGCGTAGCACTGGCCGGCGACCACCACCACCGCAACATCGGTGCCCACAGGGGGAACGACCCACTGGCAGAGCAGCCCCAATGCCACTCAAACCAGTCCCAGGACCGTGCCTTCCCATAGACACGGTGCCACGGCAGCAATGGACGCCGCACTGCACCACACCAGTGTGAACAAGGTGTAAAGCTCACTTATCATGTGCTCCCAGTCAGACTGGGAGGCTGCTAGAAAGGAAGGGGCCCTGTGCAGCTTCCTGCCAATTTATATAGGGCTGGACTGAGGGGGCGGGGCAGAGTCCAGACCAAGTGAAAACAACAAAAAAGAGGGGGATAGAAAACACAATGTGAATTCAAATAGAGAAAAGACATGGTCGCACATCCACAATTTGTATTTTGATCTACTTGCTTCTCAGCATAAATGTAAACACTAAAAGGTTGCTAGTATATATTTTGATCTTAGTTACTTTACCCTCTGGGGAATAGAGGAAAGTTCTTATTGGGTAATCCCCATCACTGATGTCTATATTCCCTACTAGGTAATGATGAATATCCTCCACCCCCTGTATGTTTTGATTCACACTGAATATTACCAAGACCTTATTTATTATCACAGTAACTAAACGCTGTCCAGTTTAGTAATATATGGCCAGACAATATTACACAAATCTACCTCATTCCAGATTACTATAATCACTAATTATTTTATTTATTTAAATAAATAAAATAATTCCAGTTGATTTTTTTATTACATTTATAAATTTATACTTGTGTAATAATTACAGGTTATTCTTCATTATATTGTAAAGAGGACCTGTCAATAAACAACAGCTGTAGTCATCCATGTGAAGCTGCCGATCCACAGATTACGTTTTTGTTTTTCTAGGCTGTCCTGTTCCATAACACCAATCAACCCCTCATCAGCATAAACTGACAACTGGGCGGTCACCAGCACTCAGAACTCAACAGGGAGAGCATTCAGGGTCATGCCCCCTTGAAAGTCTATGGATATAGTTGAAGTCCGTGGCTTATTAAGAGGGAAGTCACCACTGGGGCATGAACCTGAGTGCCCCCTACTTTGAATTCTCTCTACTATCCAGGATCCCAGAGTATCTGTCTGCTATATCTTCCATCTTCTCCCCCTGTTTTTTTAAAACTTAACAGAGAAAACGAAACTCATTACCATTCCCCCATTTTGGAAGCCATGCCAACCCCCCCCCCCCCCCCGCTCTATAAATTACAGTCAATGGCTCTGTTCTTTCCCCAGTCCCACAAGTCCGCTGCCTTGGGGTCAAACCGCACATCCAGACCTTTACCGCCTCTACCTCAAAAATATTTCTCGAATTTGCTCCTCACTCAACTTTGATACAACATGCCCTCATCATCTCCTGCTTGGACTACTGCAACATCTTCCTCTGTGGCCTTCCATCAAACACTTTTGCTCCCCTAAAATAACGGACAACCGACGGAACCCTATTCTAAGTCAGTGAGGTCTGTCGGGAACTGTGCTCCGTCCCATTCGGGCTCCGTTTGGAGGCAAAAAATAAATAAAAAGACTAAAACGGACCCTGAACAAGACGAGGCTCAGCAGTGATTTGAACTTAGCTCTAAACTCTTAAAGGGATACTCCGCCCCTAGACATCTTATCCCCTATCCAAAGGATAGGGGATAAGATGTCTGATTGCAGGGGTCCCTTGTGATGTCACGGCCCGCCCCCTCAATGCAAGTCTATGGGAGGGGGCGTGGTAGACTTGCATTGAGGGGCGGGGCGTGACGTCACAATGCCCCTCATGTAATCTCTGATCCTCTCAATACCTCTGCCAGTGCGCTGCCCTTGTCTGCAAGTCACACGACCGCCTCCAACATTTCTCATATGCTTTCCTCATTCAATGGGACGCTCTACCTTGACACATCTGGCTTTGACCCACCATCAAGACCTTTTAAAGGGGTACTCCACCCCTAGATATATCATTCCTTATCCAAAGGATCGGGGATAAGATTTCTGATCCCGGGGGTCCCGCCGCTGGGGACCCCCCCACAATATAGCATGCGCCACCCACCTGTTTCTGCTCTGGAAGCGCTGGAGGGTCTGGGTCCCGACCACCGGAACAGAAGTTCGTGAAGTCACGACTCCGCCCCCGTGTGACGTCACACCCCATCCCCTCAATGCAAGTCTATGGGAGGGGGCGTGACTGCCGTCACGCCCCCTCCCATAGACTTGCATTGAGGGGAGTACCTCTTTAAAAGGAACCTGAAAACCCATCTATTCAGGAAAGCCTACAATCTACTGTTTCCCTACATTGTAAACCCTCGGGGGCAGGGCCTTCTCTCCCTTTATATATAAGTTTGTCATTTACTGTTTCATGTTCATTGTGCTTCTGTTTGTTATATGTATTTTAACCCCTTATATGTACAGCGCCCTGAAACATAAATAATATGAAGTCTGAGTATTGGTGGCCACCCAAATGACATTCTAGCTGCACCGATATCTAATGAATAAAGGATGCCCAGAAAAGATAGTGAGTAAAAAGTGTCATAGCCCCCCCTGTGGATGATGACATTTTTTGGAAGAGGCTACAGGTCCTCTTTAAATATGCATTTTCAGTGCAATGGTATTTTGTATTCTCTGCAGGACTCCAGCCCGTACTATGTGGGTAGTCTAGTAGGGTGCTTTTGTAATCATGAAATTATTTTTAAGTCTTATTGCTCCTCCACAATGCTTTTGTGTCTGTGTTTATGATTTTATGGGATACTAGAATAAATTTCTATATTTTATAAATCACTGTGATTTGTGTGTTTGGAGCATTGCATCGGGGTGTTGTAGGTACTGCGAACATACAGGTACACCTGGGAGAGGTTTGGCAGCTGCCAAAAGGGATCTGATAAGTGGTGATGTCATCTTGTAGTCCACAGGAAGTCAAACAACCGCTTCCTGAGACACATAAAGCCATGTCATTTTCTGGTGGGCTGAATGTAGGTCACGTGACCCAGTTACAATAATGAAACGCACAGGGGACAGATGGCGCTGTAGGACTAGCGATATTGAGTGTGCATTATATGCTGGAGTACTTCTTTAAGATATAGGACTTCACTCTCTTCCTGGTAAAATACAGAAATAAAAAATGGACTGAAGGAAATGTATCTTTAACAAATCCATTCGGGGAAAAACCATGAATAAGGTGGTCAAATGATTAGACCACCACACTGAATGGATAGAATATCAAAAGGATGACCTTTGCTATGTAGCTTGTTGGAAGGGTCACTGTCAGCTGCAGGCAAAGTGCAGCCGCCGCTGCCTCCTTTTTTCTCCGCTCTGTAGTACAATCAATATCCTCTATGGTGCATGACAGAATTTGTTGAGTCTATTTTGCCCGTCGTGCGTTAAAGGGGTTGTGCGCTGCCCTGCAGTTCGGAGCTCCGCTCACAGCAACCAGAAGTTCATTACTCCGAACACTGTGTGCGGGCTTCCGTGTTCGCGGCCGGCAGGCGTGACGTCACACCTGGCCCCTTCGTGACGTCTCGCCCACCCCCTCGTGAAGTCACGCCCACCCCCTCTACCAAAGGGGTCGCGCCCCCTTCCCATAGACTTTCGTTGAGGGGGCGGGCGAGACGTCACAAGGGGGCGGGCGCGCCGGCCGCGAACACGGAAGCCCGCACACAGCGTTCGGAGTAATGAACTTCCGGTTGCTGTGAGCGGAGCTCCGAACTGCAGGGCAGCGCACAACCCCTTTAAAATTACTATAAAGGTTCACGGCCTTAATAAATATTGCAGCTTTTGGTTTTATCCTTCTGATTTCACTGACTCCAGCCACAATAGGGTTGCCTCGACATGGAATTAATTTGTGACTTGTTTAAGGATGATGCACCTTCTTATGTGCCCTTTTGCAAAAAGGCAAAAATAATAAATATCGTCCACCGCTTTGGAAATTGCCCACAGCTGGATTTCACAATCAGTTAAAAAAAAATAAAAATAAATGATATATATAATATATACAGTGGTCCCTCAACATACGATTGTAATCCGTTCCAAATGAACCATCGTTTGTTGAAACCATCGTATGTTGAGGGATCCGTGCAATGTAAAGTAAAGGACAGTGGTCTTCAACCTGCGGACCTCCAGATGTTGCAAAACTACAACACCCAGCATGCCCGGACAGCCATGCTGGTAGTTGTAGTTTTGCAACATCTGGAGGTCCGCAGGTTGAAGACTACTGGTAGAGGAAGTTGTACTCACCTGTCCCCGCCGCTCTGGACCGTCACCGCTGCCCGGGACGTCGCCGTTCATCGATGTCTCCGTGTCCCCGACGCTCCGGCAAGGCCTCTGCTTCCCCGGCATCCTCGCTCTCCGTCACCGCCATCACGTCATTACGCACGCCGCTCCTATTGGATGACGGGACGGTGTGCGCAGCTACTTGATGACGTCGATGGAGAGTGCCGACGATACAGGGGATCCTGAAGAGGACGCGCCAGAGCCCCGAGGACAGGTAAGTGATCGTCAGCGGACCTCACGGGGCACCGTAAACGGCTATCTGGTGGCAGCTGAAGCAGTCTGCGCTGCCGGATAGCCACTTATGCGATGGCCCCGACATACAAAAGCATCATATGTTGATGCTGCCTTCAACATGCGATGGCCTTTGAGATGTTGAAATGATCGTATGTCGGGGCCATCGTAGGTCGGGGGGTCACTGTATATCAAAAAGGTACAACAAAAAGGCGCATTAACACACTGCACTTAAAGGGATACTCCGCTGCTCAGTGTTTGGAACAAACTGTTCCGAATGCTGGAGCCGGCATCGGGAGCTTGTGTTGTGGCGGCATTAAAATAAAAACGGCATAAATGCAATAGTTAATGTCCCCCCCTGATGTTTACTCCGACGTGGCTGGTTCAAAAACCACCACTACTGCTGTGTCTTCATTGATTTGAACAAAGAAAACCACTAAACTGAGAACTAGAAAACTATCCATATGATTGGAGAAGTCTCTAGAGTATGAGGTGAATGTGGCGTCTGCATTGATGTTAATTAGCAGTGATAATGGAGCTCCCAACACTATATGTGCTGGTAGGGTTCACTCGTAAGATTTAGCAGTAGGGATCGACCGATATCGTTTTTTTAGGGCCGATACCGATAATCGGTGGAGGTTAGGGACGATAGCCGATAACTTATACCGATATTCCGGTATAAGTTATCGCCTATTTATACCCCCGCGACACCGCTGCAGATCATTGATTTAAAGCGGGCGCTTTAAATCAATGAATTGCAGTGGCTTTTGCTGTGCCATAGGCCGCCGCCACCACCCGCTTCTCTCCCCCTGCCTGTCCGGGGGTCCTGAGTCCTATCACCGCCACCGCTCCCCTACCGCCGCACCCCCCACCGCACCGCCCCGGCCCCATTGCCTCCCCCATCCCCGGTTTTATAATGACCTGTTCCCGGGGTCCACTCTACATCTGGCTCCGGTTGCGTCCTCCTGAGCTGTCATTGTGCGCACTGACGGTGACGTCACGTCGCGACACGTCACTCGTCATTGCACACAGCGTAACGCAGGATGCAGCAGGAGCCAGGTAATTATAAAACCGGGGATGGGGGAGGCAATGGGGCCGGAGCGGTGCGGTGGGGGGTGCGACGTGGTGCGGGGGGCAGGGCATTATCGGCAAGGTAATTGCCGATACCGATAATGCCCAAAATTGTGATTATCGGCCGATAATAATGGCCAAACCGATAATCGGCCGATCCCTATTTTGCAGCATATTTTATGTGTTCGGAATCTATACATTTATTTTGCACTTTTAATTTTTTTATTTTACTGAGGTGACCAAGAACCCAATGGTCACTTTTGGTGACCTATAAAGATCCTGTGAGAAAATGGGAGAAATGTCCAAAAGGTCATCTATCACTGCAGCCTCCACGAATCTGGCCTTCATGGCCCAGTGGACAGAACAAAGTCTCATCTTAGTAAAAAACACAGCAGAGCCGCCTGGAGTTTGCAAAAGAAATGGACTCTCAGACTGTGAGAAACAAGATTCTCTGATTTAAAGGGGTACTCCGGCCCTGAGACATCTTATCCCCTATCCAAAGGATAGGGCATAAGATGTCTCACCGCGGGGGTCCTGCTGCTGGGGACCCCCGCAATCTTGTATTCGCCACCTACCTGTTTGAGCTGCAGGCTGCGGTGCCAGCTTACAAACAGCCGGGTGGCAACCACGGGTCGGAGTATGCAAGTCTAAGACAGCCGTCACGCGCCCTTCCATAGACTTGCATAGCGTGGGCGGGGGGAGACGTTACACTGGGGCGGGGGGGTGATGTCACACGGAGGTGGGGGAGGTGACGTCACATGGGGGCGGAGTGGTGACGTCCCGATACTCCGGCCCAGTGCGGCGTGCAGCTTAAACAGGTGGGTGGCGAATACAAGATTGCGGGTGTCCAGCGGATATGGGATAAGATCTCTCAGGACCGGAGTACCCCTTTAAAGGAGTAGTCCAGTGCTGAAAAAGTTTTAGATCACGGGGGGGCTTGGGTTCGACCTCTGAGGCCCCCCTGTGATCTCCAGTATGGCACCTCAGCTCACTGACCAGATAGCGGCTGAAACCCCCCCTCAATACATTGCTATGGCAGTGTGCTCCGGCTCTGCCTTAGAGTTGTATTGAGGGAGCGTGTCAGCTGCTGCTTCGTGTGGTGGTCAACACGCCCCCTTCCTGCGCGCTTCCGGGGCCCTGTACAGGAGATCGACCAGGGCCCCAGCGGTCAGACCCCCCGCATTCTGAAACGTATCACCTATCCTTAGCACTGGACTACTCCTTTAATGAAACTGAGATTGAATTTTCTGGCCTAAATTCTAAGCATCACATCTAGAGGAAACCAGGCACTGCCCATCACCTACCAAATACCATCTCTAGAGTGAAGCATTGCGGCATCATGCTGTGGGGACAGGGAGACTGAACAGGGTTGAGGGAAAGCTGAATGGAGCAAAGTAATGAGATATTCTTAAAGGGGTTATCCAGGAAAAAACTTTTTTTTATACATCAACTGGCTCCAGAAAGTTAAACAGATTTGTAAATTACTTCTATTAAAAAAATCTGAATCCTTTCAGCACTTATGAGCTTCTGAAGTTAAGGTTGTTCTTTTCTGTCTAAGTGCTCTCTGATGACACGTTTCTCGGGAAACGCCCAGTTTAGAAGCACATCCCCATAGCAAACCTCTTCTAAACTGGGTGTTTCCCGAGACAGGTGTCATCAGAGAGCACTTAGACAGAAAAGAACAACCTTAACTTCAGAAGCTCATAAGTACTGAAAGGATTAAGATTTTTTAATAGAAATAACTTACAAATCTGTTTAACTTTCTGGAGCCAGTTGAGATATATATAATGTTTTTTCCTGGAATACCCCTTTAATGAAAACCTGATTCAGAGTTTTCTGGGCCAAGGATTTGCCATCCAAAAAGACAATGAGGGGAATTTATCATTGATTTTACACTGTTTTTGTGGTGTTGATTTGTCACAATTGTTTATTTACTTTTCATTACGACTTTTGCTTTAGAAGCTTTTTCTGAAATTGTGCAGCTCTGCCATAGTCTGGATAACGTTTTGCAGCAGTCATAAATTTATTATGAAAGACAACATTTGTAAAAAGTCTCACTTTGGTGCAGCAGGTTAAAAAGTCTCATAAAAAGTTGCAGTGGAGGAATATATAAAGTGGTATACCGAAGCGTAATTTCCATAAAACGTGTAGTAGCACCATATTTACCACATGTCATGTAACCATTTAATACATTTGGCACAAGTATACATTACCACCTCACATATAAAGGGGAAGAAAAATAATTCCCCTACACCCTTGATAGATTCCCCCAATGACTGTAAGCAGTGGTACGCTCCACACAGACTGCATAGACCCTGTTGGTCCCATTATGTTTTCCATTGATATAAAATGCCTCCTCTCTCCAGTTATCTGCATTGTCAACAAATTAATGGATGGGGATATTGACCATTGGGTCAAGGAAAGAGAAGGGTAAAAACTCCAGACCATTCTGTCTAGGGAGGCAAATCAGAGCAGGGGCCCCACTATGTTCGCCATTGACCCTAAGCACACAGCCAAGACAACACAGGAGCGGCTTAGGGACAACTCTGTGAATGTCCTTTAGTGGCCCAGTCTGAGCCCTGAACCCAATCAAACATTGCTGGAGAGACCTGAAAATGGCTTCCACCGATGGTCCCCATCCAACCTGACAGAGCGTGAGAGGATCTGCAGAGATGAATGGCTGAAATCCCCAAATCCAGGTGTGTAAACCTTGTGGCCTCATCCCAAGAAGACTGGAGGCTGGAATCGCTGCCAAAGGGGCTTCAGCTAAGTCCTGAGTAAAGGGTCTGAATACTTTTGTCACCGCAAGATTTTTTTTTTCCTTTTCAGTAGGATATTAACCACTTGAGGACACAGGGCATACAGGTACACCCTCGTTCCCAAGTTCTTAAGGACTCAGGGAATACCTGTACGTCCTGAGTCCCGCTAACGGGGTTTAAACCGTTCTCACAAGCGGAGAATGGGTTAAACCCCATGGGCCCAGGTTGCTACGGGCAGCTAGGACCCACGGTTAATGCCCGGCATTAACCCTTTAGACGCCGCAATCAAAGTTGATTGCGGCATCTAAACCGGAAGTAAAACGATCCCGACAGCTCAGCGGAGAATCGCGATGTCCCGATCAGCTTACTGGACGCCGGGAGGATCCTCACCTGCCTCCTCGTCGTCTGATCGGCGATCTACTGCTCCAAGAGAATAGATGTGAATAAGCCCCCCCCCAATAAAAGTTTGAATCCATCCCCCTTTATTTTTTAAATAAAATAATGTAATAAAAAAAAAAAAATCATGTGTTACTGCCGCGTGCGTAAATGTCCAAACTATTAAAATATAAGGTTAGCTAAACCGCACGGTCGATGGCGTACACGTAAAAAAATACCAAATTCCAAAATTGTGAATTTCTGGTCACTTCATTTACCATAAAAATATTAAAAGCGATCAAAAAGTCCCATCAAAACAGAAACGGTACCGATAAAAACTACAGACCACGGCAGAAAAAATATAAGGGTCAGAAGATGACAATATTAAAGGGATACTCCGGTGCAAAGACATCTTATCCCCTATCCAAAGGTTAGGGCATAAGATGCCTGATCGCGGGGGTCCCGCCGCTGGGGACCCCCGTGATCTTGCACCCCGTTATAATCAGTCCTCGGAGCATGTGCGCTCCGGGTCTGATTACTGGCGATCACGGGGGCCGGAGCATTGTGACGCCGCGGCCCCACCCCCGTGTGACGTCACGCTCCGCCCCTCAATGCAAGCCTATGGGAAGGGGCGTGACAGCTGATTATAATGGGGTGCTGCGTGCAAGATCACAGGGGTCCCCGGCGGCGGGACCCCCGCGATCAGGCATCTTATCCCCTATCCTTTGGATAGGGGATAAGATGTCTTAGCACTGGAGTACCCTTTTAAACATACTAATTTTGGTGCATGTAATTATAATTTTTTTTAAAGTAGTAAAATAAATAAAACCTACATAAGGCTGGGTTCACACTACAATTTATAACTACGGCTCCCGTATACGGCTCGGAGGAGGGGGGGCGGGGCTTAATATTGGCGTCCGCACTCAACCGTATAGGGGAACCGTAGTTAATGTATGTCTATGAGCCGACCGGAGTGAACCGCAGCCTCCGGTCGGCTGCTTTTTCGGCTGGATGCGGTTTCCCGACCGCAGGAAAAAACGCGGTCGGCTCATAGACATACATTAACTACGGTTCCCCTATACGGCTGAGTGCGGGCGCCAATATTAACCCCTTAAGGACACAGCCCATTTTCACCTCTAGGACGCAGCCCTTTTTTGCACATCTGACCACTGTCACTTTAAACATTAATAACTCTGGAATGCTTTTACTTATCAATCTGATTCCGAGATTGTTTTTTCGTGACATATTCTACTTTAACATAGTGGTAAATTTTTGTGGTAACTTGCATCCTTTCTTGGTGAAAAATCCCAAAATTTGATGAAAAAATTGAAAATTTTGCATTTTTCTAACTTTGAAGCTCTCTGTTTGTAAGGAAAATTGATATTCCAAATATTATTTTTTTTGGATTCACATATACAATATGTCTACTTTATATTTTAATCATAAAATTGACATGTTTTTACTTTTGGAAGACACCAGAGGGCTTCAAAGTTCAGCAGCAATTTTACAATTTTTCACAAAATTTTCAAACTCGCTATTTTTCATGGACCAGTTCAGGTTTGAAGTGGATTTGAAGGGTCTTCATATTAGAAATACCCCATAAATGACCCCATTACAAAAACTGCACCCCCCAAAGTATTCAAAATGACATTCAGTAAGTGTTTTAACCCTTTAGGTGTTTCACGGTAAAAGCAGCAAAGTGAAGGAGAAAATTCAAAATCTTCATTTTTTACACTTGCATGTTCTTGTAGACCCAATTTTTGAATTTTTACAAGGGGTAAAAGGATAAAATTTATACTTGAATTTGTAGCCCAATTTCTCTCGAGTAAGCACATACCTCATATGTCTATGTAAATTGTTCGGCGGGCGCAGTAGAGGGCTCAGAAGCGAAGGAGCGACAAGGGGATTTTGGAGAGTACGTTTTTCTGAAATGGTTTTTTGGGGGCATGTTGCATTTAGGAAGCCCCTATGGTGCCAAAACAGCAAATAAAAAAAACATGGCATACCATTTTGGAAACTAGACCCCTTGAGGAACGTAAAAAGGAATTAAGTGAGCCTTAATACCCCACAGGTGTTTCATGACTTTTGCATATGTAAAAAAAAAAAAAAAATTTCACTAAAATGTGTGTTTCCCCCCAAATTTCACATTTTTGCAAGGGTTAATAGCAGAAAATACCCCCCAAAATTTGTAACCCCATCTCTTCTGAGTATGGAGGTACCCCATAAGTTGACCTGAAGTGCATTACGGGCGAACTACAATGCTCAGAAGAGAAGGAGTCATATTTGGCTTTTTGAGAGCAAATTTTGCTCGGGGGGCATGTCGCATTTAGGAAGCCCCTATGGTGCCAGGACAGCAAAAAAAAACGACATGGCATACCATTTTGGAAACTAGACTCCTTGAGGAACGTAACAAGGGATAAAGTGAACCTTAATACCCCACAGGTGTTTCACGACTTTTGCATATGTAAAAAAAATAATTTTTTTTTTACCAAAAATGCTTGGTTTAGCAAAAATTTAACATTTTTAAAAAAGGTAATAGCAGAAAATACCCCCCAACATTTGAAGCCCAATTTCTCCCGATTCAGAAGACACCCAATATGGGGATGAAAAGTGCTCTTCTGGCGCACTACAGGTCTCAGAAGAGAAGGAGTCTCATTTGGCTTTTTGGAAGCAAATTTTGCTCTGGGGGCATGCCGCATTTAGGAAGCACCTATGGTGCCAGGACAGAAAAAAAAAAAACACATGGCATACCATTTTGGAAACTAGACCCCTTGGGGAACGTAACAAGGGGTAAAGTGAACCTTAATACCCCACAGGTGTTTCACGACTTTTGCATATGTAAAAAAAAAAATATTTTTTTTACACTAAAATGCTTGTTTTCCCCCAAATTTTACATTTTCACAAGGGATAATAGCAGAAAATACCCCCCAAAATTTGTAACCCCATCTCTTCTGAGTATGGAAATACCCAATAAGTGGACGTGAAGTGCACTGGGGGCGAACTACAATGCTCAGAAGAGAAGGAGCATCATTGAGCTTTTGGAGAGAGAATTTGGCCATGTGCATTTCCAAAGCCCCCCGTGGTGCCAGAACAGTGGACCCCCCACATGTGACCCCATTTTTAAAACTACACCCCTCACGGAAGGTAATAAGGGGTGCAGGGAGAATTTACACCCCACTGGCATTTGACGTATCTTTTGAACAGTGGGCTGTGTAAATTAAAAATTTTATTTTTCATTTTCACAGACCCCTGTTTCAAAGATCTGTCAGACACCTGTGGGGTGTAAATGCTCACTATACCCCTTGTTACATTCCGTGAGGGGTGTAGTTTCCAAAATGGGGTCACATGTGGGTATTTATTGTTTTGCACTTATGTCAGAACCACTGTAAAATCAGCCACCCCTGTGCAAATCACCAATTTAGACCTCAAATTTACATGGTGCACTCTCCCTTCTGAGCCTTGTTGTGCGTCCCCAGAACACTTTGCGCCCACATATGGGGTATCTCCGTCCTCAGGAGAAAATGTGTTACAAACTTTGGAGGCTTTTTTTCTTTTACCGCTTGTGAAATTTTAAAGTATGGGGCAACACCAGTATGTTAGTGTACAAAAATGTTTTTTTTTTTACACTAACATGCTGGTGTAGACCCCAACTTTACCTTTTCATAAGGGGTAAAAGGAGAAAAAGCCCCCCAAAATTTGTTAGGCAATTTCTCCCGAGTACGGCGATCCCTTATATGTGGCCCTAAACTGTTGCCTTGAAATACGCCAGGGCTCCAAAGTGAGAGCGCCATGTGCATTTGAGGCCCAAATTAGGGATTTGCATAGGGGTGGACATAGGGGTATTCTAAGCCAGTGATTCCCAAACAGGGTGCCTCCAGCTGTTGCTAAACTCCCAGCATGCTTGGACAGTCAATGGCTGTCCGGAAATGCTGGGAGTTTTTGTTTTGCAACAGCTGGAGGTTCCGTTTTGGAAACACTGCAGTAGGATACGTTTTTCATTTTTATTGGGGGGGAAGGGGTGGTGGTGGGGGGGGGGGGGCAGTGTACGTGTGTATATGTAGTGTTTTACTCTTTATTTTATGTTAGTGTAGTGTTTTTAGGTTACATTCACACTGACGGCGGATTACACTGAGTCTCCCGCTAGGAGTTTGAGCTGCGGCTGCTGCAGCTCAAACCTGAAGCAGGGAATTCACTGTAATCCGCCGCCAGTGTGAATGTAACCTGTACATTCACATGGGAGGGGGGGGGGGGCAAAACTACAACTCCCAGCATGCACTGACAGAACGTGCATGCTGGGAGTTGTAGTTTTGCAACAGCTGGAGGCACACTGGAAAATACTGAGTTGGGTAATAGAACCTATTACCTAACTCGGTATTTCCCAACCAGTGTGCCTCCAGCTGTTGCAGAACTACAACTCTCAGCATGTACTGATTGCCAAAGAGAATGCTGGGAGATGTAGTTATGCAACAGCTGGATGCACGCAAGTACAACTCCCAGCATGCCGAGACAGCCATTTGCTGTTCCTGAATGCTGGGAGTTGTAGTTTTGCAAGATTTAGAGGGGTTCAGGCTGGAGATCACTGACAGTGGTCTCTAAACTGTGGCCCTCCAGATGTTGCAAAACTACAAATCTCAGCATGCTAAGACAGCAAACTGCTGTCTGAGCATGCTGGGAGTTGTAGTTTTGTAATATCTGGAGGGCTACAGTTTAGAGACCACTGTCAGTGATCTCTAGCCTGAACCCCTCTAAATCTTGCAAAACTACAACTCCCAGCATGCCAACACAGCAAACAGCTGTCAAGGCATGGTGGGAGTTGTAGTTTTGCAACATCTGGAGGGCGACAGTTTAGAGACCACTCTCTAAACTGTCGCCCTGCAGATGTTGCTAGGCAACAGACTCTGCACACGCGGCGTCATACTTACCTCCACCGCCGCCGTGATCACAGCCGCCGCCGCCGCCGGGTAAGTGATCGCCGCCGCCGCCGCTACTGCACGGTTCCCCCCGCTGTGCCCGGACACCGATGGGCGGGCATAGCGCGGGGAACCGAACTTTAACCCCCCCGCCCCCAGTCTTCTATTGGTCGGCCGCTCCGCCGATCAATAGCAGGGATAGGAGGGGTGGCAACCCTGCCACCTCACTCCTATCTCTTCAAGGGGGATCGAGGGTGTCTTGGACACCCCCGATCCCCCTTATTTTATCGCGGCGACGCGATTGATGGGCAGGGGGAGAGCGCTCCCCCTGCAAACACTATAGATGCCGTGATCAGACTGATCACGGCATCTATGGGGTTAATGCTGCCGGGACCGGCGCGATCGCGGCCCCGGCAGCTGCGGTGGGACTCCGGCTGTGATTGACAGCTGAGTCCCACCCGCGATCTCCTGCGCTGCCCGCGGCAGAGCAGGAGATCGCTTGGACGTATGCATACGTCCATTTGCGCGAACGTGTAATTCGCCTGGACGTATGCATACGTCCAATAGCGGGAAGGGGTTAAGCCCCGCCCCCCTCCTCCTAGCCGTATACGGGAACCGTAGTTACAAACCGTAGTGTGAACCCATCCTAACTTGGGTATCCCTATAATCGTATGGGCCTACAGAATAAAGATAAGGTGTCATTTTTACCGAAAAGTGCGCTGAATAGAAACGGAAGCCCTAAAAAGAAGCAAAATGTTGTTTGTTTGTTTTTTGTTGTTTTTTTTTTTTATTTCACCCCACAAATAATTTTTTTTGTTTCCATGCAGATTATTTTATAAAATAATTGATGTCATTAAAAAGTACAATTGGTGACGCAAAAATCAAGCCCTTATTTAGGTCAATAGGTGCTAAATTAAATGCGGAGAAAATGAGGAGGAAAAAACGAAAGTGCAAAAATGAAAAGGAGTCATTAAGGGGTTAAGAGCAGTTTTTTCTAAAACATCACAAAGTGAAAGGGTCTAAAGATTTTTAGAATGTATTGTCCATCCCCAGAAGAACAGCGTCCCCAGCAGGTTGTGATTTCAGGATTTCACATTGTCTTATTACAGTCCCATGTAAATAACATCACTCCCCTCTACTATACAGTCCCATGTAAATAACATCACTCCCCTCTACTATACAGTCCCATGTAAATAACATCACTCCCCTCTACTATACAGTCCCATGTAAATAACATCACTCCCCTCTACTATACAGTCCCATGTAAATAACATCACTCCCCTCTACTATACAGTCCCATGTAAATAACATCACTCCCCTCTAGTATACAGTCCGATGTAAATAACATCACTCCCCTCTAGTATACAGTCCCATGTAAATAACATCACTCCCCTCCAGTATACAGTCCCGTGTAAATAACATCACTCCCCTCTACTATACAGTCCCATGTAAATAACATCACTCCCCTCTACTATACAGTCCGATGTAAATAACATCACTCCCCTCTACTATACAGTCCGATGTAAATAACATCACTCCCCTCTAGTATACAGTCCCATGTAAATAACATCACTCCCCTCTAGTATACAGTCCCATGTAAATAACATCACTCCCCTCTAGTATACAGTCCCATGTAAATAACATCCCTCCCCTCTAGTATACAGTCCCATGTAAATAACATCACTCCCTTCTAGTATACAGTCCCATGTAAATAACATCACTCCCCTCTAGTATACAGTCCCATGTAAATAACATCACTCCCTTCTAGTATACAGTCCCATGTAAACAACCACTCCCCTCCAGTATGAAGTCCCATGTAAATAACCAATCCCCTCTAGTATGAAGTCCCATGTAAATAACATCACTCCCCTCTAGTATACAGTCCCATGTAAATAACATCACTCCCCTCTACTATACAGTCCCATGTAAATAACATCACTCCCCTCGAGTATGAAGTCCCATGTAAATAACATCACTCCCTTCTAAAATACAGTCCCATGTAAATAACCACTCCCCTCCAGTATGAAGTCCCATGTAAATAACATCACTCCCCTCCAGTATGAAGTCCCATGTAAATAACCACTCCCCTCTAGTATACAGTCCCATGTAAATAACATCACTCCCCTCCAGTATGAAGTCCCATGTAAATAACATCACTCCCCTCTATTATACAGTCCCATGTAAATAACATCACTCCCCTCTATTATACAGTCCCATGTAAATAACATCACTCCCCTCTAGTATACAGTCCCATGTAAATAACACTCCCCTCTAGGTATACAGTCCCATGTAAATAACATCACTCCCCTCCAGTATGAAGTCCCATGTAAATAACATCACTCCCCTCTAGTATACAGTCCCATGTAAATAACATCACTCCCCTCTACTATACAGTCCCATGTAAATAACATCACTCCCCTCGAGTATGAAGTCCCATGTAAATAACATCACTCCCTTCTAAAATACAGTCCCATGTAAATAACCACTCCCCTCCAGTATGAAGTCCCATGTAAATAACATAACTCCCCTCCAGTATGAAGTCCCATGTAAATAACATCACTCCCCTCCAGTATGAAGTCCCATGTAAATAACATCACTCCCCTTCAGTATGAAGTCCCATGTAAATAACATCACTCCCCTATATTATAAAGTCCCATGTAAATAACATCACTCCCCTCTAGGTATACAGTCCCATGTAAATAACATCACTCCCCTCCAGTATGAAGTCCCATGTAAATAACATTACCCCCCTCTAGTATACAGTCCCATGTAAATAACATCACTCCCCTCTAGTATACAGTTCCATGTAAATAACATCACTCCCCTCCAGTATGAAGTCCCATGTAAATAACATCACTCCCCTCCAGTATGAAGTCCCATGTAAATAACATCCCTCCCCTCCAGTATGAAGTCCCATGTAAATAACATCCCTCCCCTCCAGTATACAGTCCCATGTAAATAACATCACTCCCCTCCAGTATGAAGTCCCATGTAAGTAACATCACTCCCCTCCAGTATACAGTCCCATGTAAATAACATCACTCCCCTCCAGTATGAAGTCCCATGTAAATAACATCACTCCCCTCCAGTATGAAGTCCCATGTAAATAACATCACTCCCCTCCAGTATGAAGTCCCATGTAAATAACATCACTCCCCTCCAGTATGAAGTCCCATGTAAATAACATCACTCCCCTCCAGTATGAAGTCCCATGTAAATAACATCACTCCCCTCCAGTATGAAGTCCCATGTAAATAACATCACTCCCCTCCAGTATGAAGTCCCATGTAAATAACATCACTCCCCTCCAGTATACAGTCCCATGTAAATAACATCACTCCCCTCCAGTATGAAGTCCCATGTAAGTAACATCACTCCCCTCCAGTATGAAGTCCCATGTAAGTGACATCACTCCCCTCCAGTATGAAGTCCCATGTAAATAACATCCCTCCCCTCCAGTATGAAGTCACATGTAAATAACATCACTCCCCTCTAGTATACAGTCCCATGTAAATAACATCACTCCCCTCGAGTATACAGTCCCATGTAAATAACATCACTCCCCTCCAGTATACAGTCCCATGTAAATAACATCACTCCCCTCTAGTATACAGTCCCATGTAAATAACATCACTCCCCTCCAGTATACAGTCCCATGTAAATAACATCACTCCCCTCCAGTATGAAGTCCCATGTAAATAACATCACTCCCCTCCAGTATGAAGTCCCATGTAAATAACATCACTCCCATCCAGTATACAGTCCCATGTAAATAACATCACTCCCCTCCAGTATGAAGTCCCATGTAAATAACATCACTCCCCTCCAGTATGAAGTCCCATGTAAATAACATCACTCCCCTCCAGTATGAAGTCCCATGTAAATAACATCACTCCCCTCTAGTATACAGTCCCATGTAAATAACATCACTCCCCTCCAGTATACAGTCCCATGTAAATAACATCACTCCCCTCTAGTATACAGTCCCATGTAAATAACATCACTCCCCTCCAATATACAGTCCCATGTAAATAACATCACTCCCCTCTAGTATACAGTCCCATGTAAATAACATCACTCCCCTCCAGTATACAGTCCCGTGTAAATAACATCACTCCCCTCTACTATACAGTCCCATGTAAATAACATCACTCCCCTCTAGTATACAGTCCGATGTAAATAACATCACTCCCCTCTACTATACAGTCCCATGTAAATAACATCACTCCCCTCTAGTATACAGTCCCATGTAAATAACATCCCTCCCCTCTAGTATACAGTCCCATGTAAATAACATCACTCCCTTCTAGTATACAGTCCCATGTAAATAACATCACTCCCCTCTAGTATACAGTCCCATGTAAATAACATCACTCCCTTCTAGTATACAGTCCCATGTAAACAACCACTCCCCTCCAGTATGAAGTCCCATGTAAATAACCAATCCCCTCTAGTATGAAGTCCCATGTAAATAACATCACTCCCCTCTAGTATACAGTCCCATGTAAATAACATCACTCCCCTCTACTATACAGTCCCATGTAAATAACATCACTCCCCTCGAGTATGAAGTCCCATGTAAATAACATCACTCCCTTCTAAAATACAGTCCCATGTAAATAACCACTCCCCTCCAGTATGAAGTCCCATGTAAATAACATCACTCCCCTCCAGTATGAAGTCCCATGTAAATAACATCACTCCCCTCTAGTATACAGTCCCATGTAAATAACATCACTCCCCTCCAGTATGAAGTCCCATGTAAATAACATCACTCCCCTCTATTATACAGTCCCATGTAAATAACATCACTCCCCTCTATTATACAGTCCCATGTAAATAACATCACTCCCCTCTAGTATACAGTCCCATGTAAATAACATCACTCCCCTCTAGGTATACAGTCCCATGTAAATAACATCACTCCCCTCTAGTATACAGTCCCATGTAAATAACATCACTCCCCTCCAGTATGAAGTCCCATGTAAATAACATCACTCCCCTCTAGTATACAGTCCCATGTAAATAACATCACTCCCCTCCAGTATGAAGTCCCATGTAAATAACATCCCTCCCCTCCAGTATACAGTCCCATGTAAATAACATCACTCCCCTCCAGTATGAAGTCCCATGTAAGTAACATCACTCCCCTCCAGTATACAGTCCCATTTAAATAACATCACTCCCCTCCAGTATGAAGTCCCATGTAAATAACATCACTCCCCTCCAGTATGAAGTCCCATGTAAATAACATCACTCCCCTCCAGTATGAAGTCCCATGTAAATAACATCACTCCCCTCCAGTATGAAGTCCCATGTAAATAACATCACTCCCCTCCAGTATGAAGTCCCATGTAAATAACATCACTCCCCTCCAGTATGAAGTCCCATGTAAATAACATCACTCCCCTCCAGTATACAGTCCCATGTAAATAACATCACTCCCCTCCAGTATGAAGTCCCATGTAAGTAACATCACTCCCCTCCAGTATGAAGTCCCATGTAAGTAACATCACTCCCCTCCAGTATGAAGTCCCATGTAAATAACATCACTCCCCTCCAGTATGAAGTCCCATGTAAGTAACATCACTCCCCTCCAGTATGAAGTCCCATGTAAATAACATCACTCCCCTCCAGTATGAAGTCACATGTAAATAACATCACTCCCCTCTAGTATACAGTCCCATGTAAATAACATCACTCCCCTCTAGTATACAGTCCCATGTAAATAACATCACTCCCCTCCAGTATACAGTCCCATGTAAATAACATCACTCCCCTCCAGTATGAAGTCCCATGTAAATAACATCACTCCCCTCCAGTATGAAGTCCCATGTAAATAACATCACTCCCCTCCAGTATACAGTCCCATGTAAATAACATCACTCCCCTCCAGTATGAAGTCCCATGTAAATAACATCACTCCCCTCCAGTATGAAGTCCCATGTAAATAACATCACTCCCCTCCAGTATGAAGTCCCATGTAAATAACATCACTCCCCTCCAGTATGAAGTCCCATGTAAATAACATTCCTCCCCTTCAGTATGAAGTCCCATGTAAATAACATCACTCCCCTATATTATACAGTCCCATGTAAATAACATCACTCCCCTCTAGGTATACAGTCCCATGTAAATAACATCACTCCCCTCCAGTATGAAGTCCCATGTAAATAACATCACTCCCCTCCAGTATGAAGTCCCATGTAAATAACATCACTCCCCTCCAGTATGAAGTCCCATGTAAATAACATCACTCCCCTCTAGTATACAGTCCCATGTAAATAACATTCCTCCCATACAATCTCCCTTTTTTACGTCCTATATCGTACAGTACTATCCAGCCCCGCCTCTTCCTGATGAGGCCCCGCCCCTCGCGGTGACGTCACGTCCCCAGGATGCGCTCTGTAGGCAGCCGGTTAGGTAGAGTCATCACTGAGCGGTATCACAGGAAGCGGCGGCTCTTCTAGATCGTACCTGCGCTCACCGCCACCATGTCCGGGGAGATGACTATACTGGGTGAGTGATGATGCTGAGAACTACAAGTCCCAGCTGTACCTCTGGTGATACAGTGCGGAGGAACGTTCCACAAGCTGACTGGGGGGGGGCGCTGTGTCCTTAGTATCCAATCAGAGAGCTGCTTTAACTTTCCTAATGTGTAGGCGCTGAGAGCTGGAATGTGATTGGTTGCTATGAGCAATTCCTTCACCTTGGATTTTGGTCACATGGCTATAGTCACATGATGGATTATGCCAGATATGAGGGCAATGGGCTTCCCATATGTTATAGAACTAAAACTCCCAGCATGTCCTGCTTGTTATATTAGCACAGGAGCCCACACACACTGATGCTAAGCCTTAATATGACCGTGTCTATGGGCTCCTGTGCTAATAGTATAAGCTGGGCATGCTGGGAGTTGTAGTTTTGCAACATCTGGAGGCACCCTGGTTGGGAAACACTGTACTAAGTGGTGCAGCTCTAGGGGACATTTACATTCATTTATTAGTAAAGACAAACCAGCACGGAGCCATATGGTAGACAGCTGTGACTGACGGCAGCCATTTTTATTTCTCAATAGTGGAAACTTACCAGAAAATATCTGGGACTTCCTATAAAAAACAAAACGAGCCAAATACTCAGCGGCCAGTGACTCCCTACAAAAAGCTTACATGGCCTTTATATCTAATCCTTCCCCAACGCTAATACAGGCATGGATTTCGGCTAAAGAAGAGTTTGATGATTGGCTGGCAAAGAGGGAACATTACTATCGCACAGAATTCCAAGCACTTCAACATAAATTTGGGAATAAAGCAGGACGACTGCTGACCTCATTAGTCAAGGGTCACCACCCCCCAGCTTCCATAATGTCCCTTGGATCTACAGACAGAACCCTCCTGACTAACCCCAAACCCATTGCAAATTACCATATTTTTCACAGTATAAGACGCACTTTTTCTTCCCCAAAACTGGGGGGGGGGGGAGTTGGTTCGTTTTATACGGCGAATACACACCTATCGGCTCGGTCCCTGCGGCCATCAACGGGCGGGACCCGCGGCTAATACAGGACATCACCGATCGCAGTGATGCCCTGTATTAACCCTTCAGACGCGGCGATCAAAGCTGACCGCTGCGTCTGAAGCAAAAGTCGGGCTGTTCAGGACAGCTGCGGTGAAATCGTGGTGTCCCGAACAGCTTACTGGACACCGGGAGAGACCTTACCAGCCTCCTCGGTGTCTGCTCCGTGCCGGGATCCCCTGCATGGCGGAGCTCTCCTTTGACGTCATCACGTCGTTGCACACGCCGTCCCGTCATCCAATAGGAGCGGCGTGTGTAGCGACGTGATGACGGCGACGGAGAGCGTGGATCCCGGGGAAGAAGACGTCCGGAGCGTCGGACGCGGTGACAGCGATGGAGCGACTTCCAGGGCAGCGGTGACGGGTCCGGAGTGGCAGGGAGCAGGGACACGTGAGTACTACCTCCTATCCAGTGGTCTTCAACCTGCGGACCTCCAGATGTTGCAAAACTACAACTCCAAGCCAACGGCTGTCCGGGCTTGCTGGGAGTTGTAGTTTTGCAACATCTGGATGTCCGCAAGTTGAAGATCACTGTTGGGTGCAGAATCTTTTTTTTTCTTCTAGAATTTGCACCTTTACAATTGGGTGCGTCTTATATACCGGTGCGTCCTATAGGGCGAAAAATACGGTATATGGGCAAAATAGACCTCCCAAAAGTCACTGCGACACAGTTAGAACTTCTAAATTCACCCATCTCCCCGGATTTGGTTGTGCAGACTCAGGCGCCTGAGGAATTTAAAGGGGTTATCCAGGAAAAAACTTTTTTTTATATATATCAACTGGCTCCGGAAAGTTAAACAGATTTGTAAATTACTTCTATTAAAAAATCTTAATCCTTCCAATAGTTATTAGCTTCTGGAGTTTTCTGTCTAACTGCTCAATGATGATGTCACGTCCCGGGAGCTGTGCATGATGGGAGAATATCCCCATAGGAGCTGGACAGCTCCCGGGACGTGAGTCATCAGAAAGCAGTTAGACAGAAAACAGCAACTCAACTTTAGAAGCTAATAACTATTGGAAGGATTAAGATTTTTTAATAGAAGTAATTTACAAATCTGTTTAACTTTCCGGAGCCAGTTGATATATAAAAAAAACGTTTTTGCCTGGAATACCCCTTTAAAGGCTCCCGGACCAGACGGTCTCACTGGAGAATTTTATAAAATATTACAAGATCAGGTCTCCAACACACTTGCTGACCAAACGACTCTAAACTCTGCCTCCATGTCTTATGTAAAACTTATCTTAAAACCCAATAAAGATCCTTTTAGACCCGGGTTCCTACAGACCCATTTCACTTATTAATGTGGACTCCAAAATCCTGTCTTCCATTATGGCGAATAGATTAGCACAGATCTTGCCCCACCTAATCTCTCCTGCGCAGGCGTGATTTATTAACCCCTTAAGGACCTGGGTTTTTCCGTTTTTGTATTTTCGTTTTTTGCTCCTTACCTTTAAAAAATCATTAATCTTTCAATGTTGCACCTAAAAGTCCATATTATGGCTTAATTTTTTGCGCCACCAATTCTACTTTGTAATTACATCAGTCATTTTACCCAAAAATCTACAGCGAAGCAGGAAAAAAATCATTGCGAGACAAAATTGGGAAAAAAAACACCATTTTGTAAATTTTGGGGGCTTCCGTTTCTACACAGTACATTTTTCAAAAAAAATTACACATTCTCTTTATTCTGTAGGTCCATACGATTAAAATGATACCCTACTTATTTAGGTTTGATTTTGTCGGACTTCTGGAAAAAATCATAACTACATGCAGGAAAATTTATACGTTTAAAATTGTCATCTTCTGACCCCTATAACTTTTTATTTTTACGCGTATGGGGCGGTATGAGGGCTCATTTTTTGCGCCGTCATCTGAATTTTATAACGGTACATTATACGGTTGCATTGATAGGACTTATTGAGGGCTTTGTATTAATTTCTTCATGATATAAAAGTGACCATAAATTCACTATTTTGGAATTTTGAATTTTTTTGCGCGTACGCCATTGACTGAGCGGTTTAATTAACAATATATTTTTATAAATCGGACATTTCCGCACGCGGCAATACCCCATATGTTTATTTTTATTTACACAGTTTTTTTTTTTTTTTTTATGGGAAAAGGGGAGTGATTCAAACTTTTATTAGGGATTAGGGGTTAAATGATCTTTATTCACTTTTTTTTTTAAACTTTTTTTTTTGCAGTGTTATAGCTCCTATAGGGACCTATAACACTGCACACACTGATCTTTCACATTGATCACTGGTTTCCCATAAGAAACCACTGATCGATGATTCTGCCGCTTGACTGCTCATGCCTGGATCTCAGGCACTGAGCAGTCATTCGGTGATCGCACAGCGAGGAGGCAGGTAGGGACCCTCCTCGTGTCCTACAGCTGTTCCGGACACCGCGATTTCGCCGCGGCGATCCCGAACAGCCCCCTGAGCTAGCCAGCAGTGATTTAGTTTCACTTTAGACGCGGCGTTCAACGTTCTAAAGGGTTAATAGTGCGCGGCACCGCGATCAATGCCACGCGCTATTAGCCACGGGTCCCAACCGTGGCCCTGCGTTATAGAACGGGAGCAGACTCAGGATGTACAGGTACGCCCTTGGTCCTTAACAGGTTAAACATAGGTCTGCTGTCATGAACCTGAGAACAGTCCTCACAGTTCTCGACACTGTGCAGCAGAATACGGATCCCCTAAGATACCCAGCCTTATTAACTCTAGACGCTGAAAAGGCTTTCGATAACGCCAACTGAGAATGGTTGGAAGCCTTACTAGACGCCATGAATTTTAGGGGGGCTTTTCGCACTCTAACTTCTTTATACACCTCGTCGAAATCCAGAATTCACCTCCCGGGATTTCTGTCCCCTATCTTCTCTATTAGCAAAGGTACTCGTCAAGGTTGTCCTTTATCCCCTCTTTTATTCAACATCGCATTGGAACCGTCGACGAGATACCTGACCACATCCACACTATTCCAGGGCATCGCGGTGGGAGATACAGAGGTCAAAGCCTCGCTTTACGCTGACGATATTGTCCTTTATTTAAGGGACCCGGTGGAAGATATTCCTAAAATACTGGATGCCCTCTCACAGTTTGGTGATTACCCAGGGTATAGGGTTAACGCTAGGGATCGACAGATATCTGTTTTTTAGGGCCGATACCGATAATCTGTGGCCTTTCAGGCCGATAGCCGATAACTTATACCGATATTCTGGAATAAGTTAACGGCTATTTCTCCACCCCCCAAGAAGCCGCTGCAGATCATTGATTTAAAGCGGGCGCTTAAAATCAATGAACTGCAGCGGCTTTGGCTGAATCAGAGACCACCGCCGCCACCCGCTTCTCTCCCCCTGTCTGTCCGGGGGTCCTCCCAATCACCGCCACTGCCCCCAGCCATCCCCCCCTACCCCTTCACCGCACTGCCCCCACCGCCGCTACCCCATTGCCTCCCCCATCCCCGGCTTTATAATTACCTGTTCCCGGGGTCCGCGTTACTTCTGGCTCCCGTCCTGAGCTGTCACTGTGCGCACTGACGGTGACGTCACGTTGAGGATGTCACTGCGCTAACACACAGCGTGACGCAGGACGCAGCAGGAGCCAGAAGTAGCGCAGGCCCCAGACCCTGGGAACAGGTAATTATAAAACCGGGGGCGGCGTGCGGTTTGGCGGTGGGCGGGGCGGGACATTATCGGATTATTGGCAAGGTAATTGCCGATACCGATAACGTCAAAAATCGTGAATATCGGCCTATAATATCGGCCAAACCGATAATCGGTCGATCCCTAGTTAACGCTCACAAATCTTCCCTCTTACGGCCCTCTCCAATATACTCTTTACTTGCATCGCAATATGTCACTTATTTAGGCATCAAGATAGGGAAACTTCCCAGGTATATATAATATATATATATATACTCTAAACTATCCTCCATTGATCGACAAAATACAGTCCCAACTACTTAAATGGCATAACTTACCTTTTATCTTTACTGGGAAGATGTCACCTGATAAAAATGTGCAGCTTTGCTTGTACCCTCTTCAAACCATAGCTTTACTATTGAAGCACACCGATATCATGACATTAACTTCTATGTTTACAAAGTTCATTTGGGCGGGAAAAAAAAAACAGAATTGCTTTAAGAACATTGATGCTTCCAGTTGGGGAAGGTGGGGGGGGGTCAACTTCCCGGATATAAGAAGTTATAATCTAGCCAGTATTCTGCGACATATAATGGACTGGTATCATGGTTCCTCTCTTTATTCTAACACACCTTTAGAATCGGCTTATGCTGCCCCGTGGCACCTGTTCACGTTGCTTCACTGCCCGATCCCCTCTTTGCCTCCAGTCATCAAACGCTCACTACTCTTTAGAGATACCATATTTTTCGTCATATAAGACGCTCCGGCATATAAGGCGCACCTAATTTTATAGGATAAAAATCTAGAAAATAAAGATTCTGAACCAAATACAATGTAAAGTATAGGACAGTGATCTTCAACCTGCGGACCTTAAGATGTTGCAAAACTACAACTCCCAGCATGCCCGGACAGCCGTTGGCTGTCCGGGCATGCTGGGACTTGTAGTTTTGCAACATCTGGAGGTCCGCAGGTTGAAGACCACTGGTATAGGAGGTAATACTTGCGTGTCCCCGCCACTCCAGACCCATCACAGCTGCCCTGGATGTTGTCCTCCATCGCTGTCGCCGCATCCCCAGGGTGTCCCATCGCTCCGGAACGTCACTGCTGCCGGTATCCTCGCTCTCCGTCGTCGCCATGACATCGCTACGCACGCCGCTCCTATTGGATGACAGGACGGCGTGCGCGATGACGTGGAAGGAGAGCGCCGGCCATGCAGGGGATCCCGGCACGTAGCAGACACCGAGGAGGCAGGTAAGGTCACTCCCGGTGTCCTGTAAGCTGTTCGGGATGCCGCGATTTCACCGCGGCGGTCCCGAATAGCCCGACTGAACAGCCGGGTTAGTGTTATTCTCGCTTCAGACGCGGCGGTCAGCTTTGATCGCCGCATATGAAGGGTTAATACAAGGCATCACCGCAATCAGTGATGTCCTGTATTAGCCGCGGGTCCCAGCCGTTGATGGCCGCAGGGACTGCCGCGATAGGACAGGTATTTGCCGTATAATACGCAACTTTTCCCCCCCAGTTTTGAGGAAGAAAAAGTGCGTCTTATATTGTGAAAAATGCGGTACTCTGGCCACATGGAGAGAACTAAGAAAACGTATGGGGTTGTCGTACACTTGCTCTAAACATCGGTCTCCCTGGTCCTCACCTGATTTTACTGCTGGAAGAGATAATCCACTCTCTTTAATCTATGGCGCAAAAATCGAGTGCACACTGAAGGAGATCTATTTAATACAACACGAAAACGCTGGTCCACGCTGAGAGAACTGATCACATAACATCCCCTCTACACATTTCCTTCAGTATGGTCAACTCCGCTCCTTCTGCAGATCTCGGCTACGAGACATCAGCAAGGAGGTCGGACACACAACCTTTGACTCCATACTTACCTCAACGTCTGACAGATCTATTTTGATTCATACACTAAACTTTGTAAATGGTACATACCACCGCCTTCCAAAAAAAATGGGAACACTTGGATGAAAGCACCACAGGACCCCAATATTCCCGACCATATATTAGCGGGCTGGGTAGACTTCCGGAGACATATCCCTAATGAAAAATGTAGAGAGACTCAACTGAAACTAATTCACGGGGCCATATATGCATTTCCTATCCCCCCCCCCCCCCCCCCCACTGTAAGCAATTCATCAAGAATGGACTATTGTCCAAAATGTGCCGCACCTAAACGTGACTTACACCATTGTTTATGATCATGTTCACACATCAGCGCCTACTGGGCCCGAATTTCACAATTTCTCATACCAATGGGCTTATATACAACTGACCTCAGTGTACATGAGGCACTGTTCCACATAAGAGTTAAGGGGAGTAATGACTCCTATTCTTATGAGCACCTACACCCACTGACACACTTGACGGTCACTTTAGCTAAACAACACATACCTCATGAATGTCTTTCCACCTCCCCTCCCACTAGGCATTGACCGATTATCGGTTTGGCCGATATTATCAGCCGATATTCACGATTTTTGGCGGTATCGGCAGTTACCTTGCCGATAATCCGATAATGCCCCCTGCACTTCCCCGCACCGTGCCGACCCACTGCGCCGCACCACCCACTGCACCGCGACACCCCCCCCACCAACCCACAGCGCTGCACCATCCACCGCACCGCGACTGCCCCCATCGACCCACCGCGACGCACCCCCCCCCCCCCACCCCATTGCCTCCCCCATCCCCGGTTTTATAATTACCTGTTCCCGGGGTCCGAGAGAAGCAGGCGGCGGTCTCTGGCACTGCAAAAGCTGCTGCAGTTCATTGATTTAAAGCGCCCGCTTTAAATCAATGATCTGCAGCGGTGTCGGGGGGAGATAAATAGCCGATAATTTATACCGGAATATGGGTATAAGTTATCAGCTATCGGCCCTAATCTCCACAGATTATCGTATAGGCCCTAAAAAATCAATATCGGTCGATCCCCACCTCCCACTATAACCCACTTGATAGAAGCTCTAAAACTCCTATTTACTCTAGAATGGAGAGAAGCGCTACACCATGAGGAACAGATGGCAAAGAGGCTCTTCATTAAATGGGAAGTATTCCTGACGATGCATTTCAGTGCCCCTGAACTATTATCTGTAGTGCGCCCCTTTACATCCTCACAATGGTATATCATGGAGGCGCTGAACGGATCGCTGGGAGCCCTAATGGTTCCCCCGATAGACGAGATAAGGAAACGATAGATAAGTCATTATTTCACAACTATTGACTTTATGTATTCACTCATATGATCGAGGCTCTGGAAGTGGTCCGATGTTGTTGTTTTTTTCTTTTATCTATTTCGTACTGTTTTGTCCAGTTGGTCTCCCTTTGTCAGTCAGGTGATGTCCACCCTTAATGTTTGTGAGTTTTGTCATTGAACGGTTACGTTGACCTGGTTCCTATTGTTCTCAGCACATTCTACTGAGGTGTAATTCCCAGTTTGGTATACCTCCAAGTGCACCGCTCAGAGAACAGCTTATTGACGTGTTCTTTACCACATGACCATCGGATAACTCCTCCCACTTGCATAATTCAGTTGCTACAGAACTTGTAAACAATGGATGTACTTTTTTCTGTATCTTTTGCTTATTGAATAAAAGTAAATTGTTTTTTTTGGGGGGGGGGAAACGATTCGCTATATATGTCAACGGGGGAAGGTGAGTTAAAGTTTATTTTGTTTATTTTTGCAGCCCGGGCACAAGGAATATGTAGTACAGTACAGATTTCCAGTGCCGGCGGCCCGCAACTCACAGGAGGACGAGGTGACATGATTGGTTCCCCGATGTGGGGGACAGCGCAGCGCTGGGCTGATAAACCCTGGGGGGGGCAGTTAGAGAAGCGTGTCACATATGATTAGTTCCCCGATGTGGGGACAGCGCGCTGCGGCTGATAATTCATTCGAAGGAGGGAGGGGCCCAACCGATATTGCGGTATGGGAAAAATTGATATCGTGCAGGAAAAAAAATTTTTTATTCGGTATGAACCGGTATACCGAATACCAGCACTACCTGTTACTGCTGTACTTAGACTGATGTGTATTACTAGGTGGCTGTGTCACAAGTGACGAGGCGAGGACCGGCCACCCAACCTGTCCAGTGAGTTCACACAAAGCAGACATTGTGCAATGACTGATGATTTCTCATGGCAGACGTTTACAACGACTATTCCTCGGCACGTTGACCTGTCTGTTCCTGGGAAAGTTGGTGTTCTGCTGTGAGACATCCCTTTTGTATGTACAGATGCCTAACTACAGCACATTTCTTATGGATGAGAAAGCTGGGTATTCTGGGAGGTGTACCGCTGGCTATGCAGATGGGTAAACATCACTGTGGCCGGCATACTCCCTTACAGCCTGTTGCCCAACTTTCTGAGAACTTGACAGCTGTGCTGCTTGTGAATCACTGCTATAAGATTACTGATCAGGATGATTGAAAAGCTTGGTGAAAGTTGGATGGAGGGGGAATCCAAAAGCTGTATTTGCCACTAAGAGCTGCAGACACCGTTGGATAGTTTTAAGGGTACAAAAAAAGACTGCACCTTACTTAGAGATGATGGTGGTTGTCCATGTATGAAATTGCCTTTTATTGCTCAAACAAGTGTCAAGGAGGTACGTCAGTCAGTGATGGGCTGGAAGGTAAGGGCGAGTGAGGAGGCATCCTACCCTTGGTTCTTAAGCAGCTTGGCTCCACCTCCTTGACACTTGACTGAAGAACAGAAGGTTGACTGAGAAGCAGCTCTTAGCAAATACAGCTGACAAGTTCTTGTCAAAGCGAAACTTGGGTACATAAGTACTCATCCCCTATCGGCAGGATCCTGTAGATAGGGAATAAAGCCCAGATTTATCAAACTGAGAGAAAAAATAGAGAGATTTTCCCACATGAACCAATCACAGCTCAGCTTTCACTTTACCTCAGCTCATTACCTGAGCTGTGATTGGTTGCTGGGGGAAATCACTCTCTATTTTTTCTCTCACACAGTTTGATAAATCTGGGCCTAAGTGTTTGATCATGGGGTTTTACCCCCTTAGATCTTCTGTCCAAGACCCCGGTTCTCCTCATGCACGGAGCGACCTCGTGTATCTCTGGCTCTCCCATAGAGATACATGGAGGGGCCTGTCGGACGCTGCTCCGTACTGTGGTCAACAGTAATACATGCACTGAGTGGAGGTCGCTTGGTGCATGGGGAGAGTGAGGGGTCCCAATTAGACCCCTGCGATCAGACACCTCTCTATGTGATCTTGTTGATAGGGAAGAATGACTTGCACCGGAGATCCCCTTTAGGAAACCTAGGGGACTGTTGGGATAATTGGTCATGTGCTTCATCACTGTGTGTATTACGAAGTCTCGTCTACATGGTAATTAGAGTGTTGTATATATTGAATAGTAAAGACTCTGCTTTTCTGGTTGGGCACATGAACACATTTCTTCCTTTTTATTTCACACTAGGTTCTGCTATTTTGACTCTCCTCTTGGCGGGTTACCTGGCACAGCAGTATTTACCTTTGCCTACTCCGAAGGTGATTGGCATAGACCTTGGAACGACCTACTGCTCGGTTGGAGTATTTCATCCTGGCACAGGAGAAGTGAAAGTAATTGCAGATAGCAGCGGGCATCAGAGTATACCGAGCATGGTGTCCTTCACTGAGGACGATGTACATGCCGGGTACGAGGCCCTGGAGCTCGCCGACGCCAATCCACAGAACACCATATATGACGCCAAGAGATTTATCGGAAAAATCTTTACCCCCGAGGAGTTAGAAAGAGAAAGTGATAGGTATCCATTTAAGGTAAGAGCTGGAACAAGAAAATGTGATTAACCCCTTAACGACGCAGGACGTATATTTACGTCCTGCGCCGGCTCCCGCGATATGAAGCGGGATCGCGCCGCGATCCCGCATCATATCGCGTAGGTCCCGGCGCTAATCAACGGCTGGGACCCGCGGCTAATACCACACATCGCCGATCGCGGCGATGTGCGGTATTAACCCTTTAGAAGCGGCGGTCAAAGCTGACCGCCGCTTCTAAAGTGAAACTGAAAGTATCCCGGCTGCTCAGTCGGGCTGTTCGGGACCGCCGCGGTGAAATCGCGGCGTCCCGAACAGCTGATCGGACACCGGGAGGGCTCTTACCTGCCTCCTCGGTGTCCGATCGGGGAATGACTGCTCCGTGCCTGAGATCCAGGCAGGAGCAGTCAAGCGCCGATAATGCTGATCACAGGCGTGTTAATACACGCCTGTGATCAGGATGAGAGATCAGTGTGTGCAGTGTTATAGGTCCCTATGGGACCTATAACACTGCAAAAAAAAAGTTAAAAAAAAGTGTTAATAAAGGTCATTTAACCCCTTCCCTAATAAAAGTTTGAATCACCCCCCTTTTCCCATAAAAAAAATAAAACAGTGTAAAAATAAATAAAAATAAACATATGTGGTATCGCCGCGTACGTAAATGTCCGAACTATAAAAATATATCATTAATTAAGCCGTACGGTCAATGGCGTACGCGCAAAAAAATTCCAAAGTCCAAAAAAGCGTATTTTGGTAACTTTTTATAACATTAAAAAATGAATAAAAAGTGATCAAAAAGTCAGAACAAAACAAAAATCATACCAATAAAAACTTCAGATCACGGCACAAAAAATGAGTCCTCATACCACCCCGTACGTGGAAAAATAAAAAAGTTATAGGGGTCAGAAGATGAAATTTTTAAACGTATAAATTTTCCTGCATGTAGTTATGATTTTTTCCAGAAGTGCGACAAAATCAAACCTATATAAATAGGGTATCATTTTAACCGTATGGACCTACAGAATAATAAGGTGTCATTTTTACCGAAATATGCACTGCGTAGAAACGGAAGCCCCCATAAGTTACAAAATGGCGTATTTTTTTTCGATTTTGTCGCACAATGATTTTTTTTTCCGTTTCGCCGTGCATTTTTGGGTAAAATGACTAATGTCACTGCAAAGTAGAATTGGCGACGCAAAAAATAAGCCATAATATGGATTTTTAGGTGGAAAATTGAAAGGGTTATGATTTTTTAAAGGTAAGGAGGAAAAAACGAAAGTGCAAAAACGGAAAAACCCTGAGTCCTTAAGGGGTTAAAGGGTAACTCCAGGAAACTGAACATTTTAAACACTTATCACCTCTTCAAAGGATAAGGGGATACGTGTCTGATCATTGGGGTCCGACCACTGGGACCCCCACTATCTCCTGTACAGAGCCCCAGATACTTAGGCATTATCGGCAGGTGTCGGCCCACTCAGCCAATCACCAGCTGCAACTATGTGGGCCGTCACTTGCATCCATTCAGAAAGGGGGGGTTGAAGCGTGCTGAGGACGCATAAGTAACCAGGGCTCCTTACAGGAGATCGCTGAGACCCCCTGCAATCAGACACCCAACCCCTATCCTGTGGGTAGGGAATAAGTATCTAAACAGTTAAAGGGGTATTCCAGGAAAAAAAATCTTTTTTTATATATCAACTGGCTCCAGAAAGTTAAACAGATTTGTAAATGACTGCTATTTAAAAAAAAAAAATCTTAATCCTTCCAATAATTATCAGCTGCTGAATTTGAGTTGTTCTTTTCTGTCTGGTAACAGTGCTCTCTGCTGACATCTCTGCTTGTCTCGGGAACTGCACAGAGTAGAAGAGGTTTGCTATGGGGATTTGCTTCTACTCTGGACAGTTCCCGAGACAGGTGTCATCAGAGAGCACTTAGACAGAAAAGAACAACTCAACTTCAGCAGCTCATGAGTACTGAAAGGATTAAGGATTTTTTAATAGAAATAATTTACAAATCTGTTTAACTTTCTGGAGCCAGTTGATTTTTTTTCCACGGAAGTACCCCTTTAACTGTGTAATCAACCAATATATTTTAGACCAAAAAGTTTTTTCCTGGATAACCCTTTTAACTTCCCCAGACTATCCCTTTAAAGGGGTACTCCGGCGCTTAGACATCTTATCCCCTATCCAAAGGATAGGGATAAGATGCCTGATCGCTTGGGACCCCTGTGATCTTGCACGCAGCACCCCTTTAAAATCAGTCCCCGGAGCACGTTCGCTCCGGGTCTGATTACTGGCGATCATGGGGCCGGAGCATTGTGACGTCACGGCTCCGCCCCTGTGGGACGCCACGCTCCGCCCCCTCAATGCAAGCCTATGGGAGGGGACGTGACAGCTGTTATAACCAAGTTGTTATTGGTTCTCTTTAAAGGGTAATTCTAAAAATGTATACTCTAGATCAGTGTTTCCCAACCAGTGTGCCTCCAGGGATTGCAAAACTACAACTCCCAGCATGCCCGGACAGCCAACGGCTGTCCGGGCATGCTGGGAGTTGTAGTTTTGCAACTGCTGGAGGCACACTGGTTGGGAAACATTGATATGCTTTATTGTGTTATTATTTTCTCCATTGATTGCTACTAGAGATGAGCGAACTTACAGTAAATTCGATTCGTCACGAACTTCTCGGCTCGGCAGTTGATGTCTTTTCCTGCATAAATGAGTTCAGCTTTCCGGTGCTTCGGTGGGCTGGAAAAGGTGGATACAGTCCTAGGAGTCTCTTTCCTAGGAATGTATCCACCTTTTCCAGCCCACCGGAGCACCTGAAAGCTGAACTAATTTATGCAGGAAAAGTTATCAACTGCCGAGCCGAGAAGTTCGTGACAAATCGAATTTACTGTAAGTTCGCTCATCTCTAAATACAACGCCCAGAACTATCTAGGATGTGCTGACTATGATGTCTTCTGTTCCAGGTTCTCTACAAGGATGGAGAAGCTTTGTATTCTATCAAGACCAATGAGACCTTTACAGTGACCTCTGAATACATCGGCTCTCAGCTACTTCTAAAGCTGAAGAAGATGGCGGAGGAGTATCTTGGCCTTCCTGTCTCTAAGGCCGTCATTTCAGTGCCGGCAGAGTTTGATGAAAGACAACGAAACTACACTGTTAAGGCGGCTAATCTTGCAGGTATTTGATCCGACATGATATCCATGAAGGGGTTCTTCTGAGCGGGCCTTTACTGCTGAGAGCAATTTGTCTCGGAAGGTGGGGCCGGAGCACTCGGCATTAAAGGGGTACTCCGCCCCTAGACATCTTATCCCCTATCCAAAGGATAGGGGATAAGATGTCTGATGGAAGCATCTGATCTCCCTACAGCACCCCAGACATCCGGTGCACGGAGCGAACTTCACTCTGATTGGCGATGCGGGGTGGAGGCTCGTGACGTCTCGGTCATGCCTGCTCGTGACATCTAAATGAACACCGCGTGCAGCAGGGAGATTCCCCAGCGACAGGATCCCCGCGATCAGACATCTTATCCTTTTGATGGGGGATAAGATGTCTAGGGGCGGAGTACCTCTTTAAGAGACAGACCCCGTTCAGGAGATGGTGGGGGGGGCCCCCAGCGGTTGGACATCCTGTGATCAGACACTTATCCCCTATCCTGTGAGTAGGGGATACCTTTATATTAAAGGGGTATTCCAGGCAAATACATTTTATCCCCTATCCAAAGGATAGGGGATAAGATGTCTGATCGCGGGGGGCCTGCCGCTGGGACCACCCCCCTGCGGGTGCTGCAGAGTGATCACGGGGGGTCTCAGCGGCAGGCCCCCCGCGATCAGACATCTTATCCCCCTATCCTTTGTATAAATCCTTGGAGATAAAATGGTTTTTGCCTGGAATACCCCTTTAACAATAAAGGCCAGTGATTGGCTGCTATAGTCATGTGCCATTATAGCATGTCATCACTCCCAGCATGTAAACACACAGCAGCATGATTCTTTTTTTGGGAAATACACCCATGACATCGGGGGTGTATCTTGTTGGAAGGGTCACTGTCAGCCGCAGGTCATCCCTGTAACATTGTGGCCGAATTATTTGATCCCCTTATTCATGGATTTTTTTTCCCCCTGAAATTGTCGTAAAAACAAACTTCTTGCACAGTTTTGGCTTTACTATGCTTTTTCGTTTCTGTATTTTAACAGGATGCAAGTGGTTGTCTAATCTCTTCCTCTTCCTAATATAGGTCTAGATATTTTGAGGATCATTAATGAGCCCACCGCAGCAGCCATGGCCTATGGGTTACATAAGGCTGAAGTGTTCAATGTCCTGGTGGTGGATTTAGGAGGAGGAACGTTGGATGTTTCTCTGCTGAATAAGCAAGGTGGAATGTTTCTTACAAGAGCCATGGCAGGTGAGAAGTGATGCTTTTTGAGCAGTATACTAGAGGGTTTAACCCCTTAAGGACCAGGGGGTTTTCCATTTTTGCGCTTTCGTTTTTTTCCTCCTTACCTTTAAAAAATCATAACCCTTTCAATTTTGCACCTAAAATTCCATATGACGGCTTATTTTTTGCGCCACCAATTCTACTTTGCAGTGACATCAGTCATTTTACCCAAAAATCTACGGCGAAACAGAAAAAAAAATCATTGTGAGACAAAATTGAAAAAAAACCCGCCATTTTGTAACTTCTGGGGGCTTCTGTTTCTACGCAGTAAATTTTTCGGTAAAAATGACACCTTATCTTTATTCTGTAGGTCCATATGGTTAAAATGATACCCTACTTGTATAGGTTTGATTTGGTCGTACTTCTGAAAAAAATCATAACTACATGCAGGAAAATGTATACGTTTAAAATTGTCATCTTCTGACTCCTATAACTTTTTTTATTTTACCGCGTATGGGTCAGTATGAGGGCTCATTTTTTGCGCCGTGATCTGAAGTTTTTATCGGTACCATTTTTGTTTTGATCGGTCTTTTTGATCACTTTTTATTCATTTTTTTTTATGGTATAAAAAGTGACCAAAAAATACGCTATTTTGGACTTTGGAATTTTTTGCACGTACGCCATTGACCATGCGGTTTAACCAATTATATATTTTTATAGTTAGGACATTTAACTACTCATATTTTTATTTATAGTTTTTTTTTTTTTTTTTTATGGGAAAAGGGTGATTCAAACTTTTATTAGGGAAGGGGTTAAATCACATTTATCAACACTTTATGTTCACTTTTTATTTGCAATGTTATAGCTCCCATAGGGGGCTATAACACTGCACACATTGATTTCCTACACTGATAACTGCCATGCAATAGCCTGGCATTGATCAGTGTTATCAACTGCTCCTGCCCAGATCTTAGACATGGAGCAGTCATTCGGCGATCGGACAGTGAGGAGGCAGGTAGGGATCCTTCTTGCGTCCTGCAAGCTGTTCGGCCGCGGTCACAAATAGCACCACTGAGCTAACCGGCAATGTTTACTTTAGTTTTAGACGCGGCTATAAAGTTTGATCACCGCGTCTAAAGGGTTAATGCCTGATATCAGCCCGATCGGCGATACATGGCTGCCAGAACGCTACTTGTACAGGCTGCCTATGGCAGGATGTGCCAATAGTGCCAATCTAATGGACCAGAGCTGTACTTATGTACTGCATTAATCTTTTATAAGCAGTCAAAGGATTGCTCATACAAGTCCCCTAGGGGGAATAAAAATAAATGTAAAAAAGCTTTTTAAAAACGTTTTTAAAAAAATTAAGACTGAGACCATGAACAGGGTTCCTACAAAAATGTGAACCTAACCTAAGTATGGAATTTTGTTAAAGGGGTACTCCAGTGGAGAAGAGCGGCGGAGCCCATCATGACGTCACGTCATGCCCCTCAATGCAAGTCTATGGGAGGGGGCGTGGCGGCCGCCACGCCCCCTCCCATAGACTTGCATTGAGGAGACGTGGTAGTGATGTCACGACCCCGGCCGCCCGGGGTCTAAACAAATTTCGGGTGCTGCACAAAGATTGTGGGGGTCCCCACCGGCAGTACCACCGCGATCAGAACTCTTATCCCCTATCTTTTGGATAGGGGATAAGATGTCTAGGGGCGGAGTACCCCTTTAATGGGATTTAATGTCCATTGGCTCATTCTCATCATTTCTATCTTTTCAGGTAACAATAAACTCGGTGGACAGGACTTCAATCAGAGACTCATGCAGTATTTATATGACAGTATTTATACTACCTACGGGTCCCCGCCCCTCCTTAAAGAAGAAATCCACAGACTCAGACAGTCTGTGGAAGCCGTCAAGCTGAACCTCACATTGTTCAATTCCTCCCTAGTCCGTATGCCGTTGACCTTACCCGTACGACAACCTAGTAAAACAGAAGAGGAGGAACCAAAGGAGCCTCCTCCCAAAGAGCAAGCCCCTGTACCTGAGCAGGCTGGCCACAGTAAGATGGAACTGGTCCATTTTGAAGCTGAAATTTCCCGGAAGCTCTTTGAGCACTTGAATGAGGACCTTTTCCAGAAGATCTTGGTGCCCATTGAACGGGTATTAAAGGAAGGACACCTTCAAAAGGACGAAGTGGATGAAATTGTCCTGGTCGGTGGCTCCACCCGAATACCCCGCATACGCCAAGTCATCAGGGAATATTTTAGCAAAGAACCGAATACGTCTGTAGACCCGGATTTGGCTGTAGTCACAGGAGTGGCGATACAAGCGGGGATTGTGGGGGGATCCTGGCCTCTACAAGTCAGTGCAATAGAAATACCCAACAGACATTTAAGAAAAACTAACTTTCTCTAAAAACCTTTTTGTACTGGTTCCAGTATGTATTTAAAGGCAACGTCAAAGTCAACTCTTTATCTTATTTTCCTGCCCTCGAAAGATTATTTATTTTTTTATGTTATATATTATATATAACTTACACTTCAGTCACTATGATACAATTTGTATCCACTTTCCAATGAAATGTTGGATTTCAGCATGGCTGGGGATGAGGAAGAGAAGCAGCTGCCAGAGGGCAGTGTTTGTCAACCAGGGTGCCTCCAGCTGTTGCAAAATTGCAACTCCCAGCATGCCCGGACAGCCGTTGGCTGTCCGGGCATGCTGGGAGTTGTAGTTTTGCAACAGCTGGAGGCACCCTGGTTGACAAACACTGGTATAGGGGGCTGGGAAGGAATAAATGTTGGCCAAACAAAGGTCCAGCTGATGGCTATCTACTTGAATTTAGCTGTAAGGTTTACAGAAGACTTGGTATTCCTTTTTTATGTTTTGCACAGTGTATATAAATATATGCAGTAACATTATTTAATGTTTATCTGAGAATGTACATGGTCTGAATCTTAAGGGAATTAAATCTTTCTCCATTTTCTGTATATAGTTTGTAAAGAGTCTTACTTTTAAAGGGGTTCTCCACTGCCCTGCATTCCGGAGCTCCACTCACAGCGTCCAGAAGTTTATTCCTCCGAACACTGTGTGCGGGCTTCCGTGTTCGAGGCCGCCCCCTCGTGACGAAAGTCTATGGGAAGGGGCCCCGACGTCACGAGGGGGCGGCCTTGAACACGGAAGCCCGCACACAGTGTTCGGAGGAATAAACTTCTGGACGCTGCGAGTGGAGCTCCGGAATGCAGGGCAGTGGAGAACCCCTTTTAAATATAGGAGACCACAGATGTAGACATTACTACAACGGAACTTACACTAGAGCTCCAGACTTGACATATTTTGGGTCATAGCAATGTGGGTGTGATAGGCGGACACATAACCTTTCTTTAAAGGGGTACTCTAATGGAAAGCATCATTATAATTTAATTTTTTTTATATCAACTGGTGCCAGAAACTTAAGCAGATTTGTATATTACTTCTATTTAAAAATCTTAACCCTTCCAGTACTTATCAGCTGCTGTATGTTCTAGAGGAAGTTCTTTTATTTTTGAATTTCCTTTCTGTCTGACTACAGGGCTCTCTGCTGACACCTCTGTCCATTTTAGGAATTGTCCAGAGTAGGAGCAAATCCCCATAGCAAACCTCTCCTGCTCCGGACAGTTTGTAAAATGGACAGAGGTGTCAGCAGAGAGCACTGTGGTCAGACAGAAAGGAAATTCAAAAAGAAAAGAACTTTCTCTGTATTATACAGCAGCTGATAAGTACTGGAAGGATTAAGATTTTTAAATAAGTAATTTACTATTCTGTTTAACTTTCTGGCACCAGTTCATTTAAAAAAAAAAAAAAGTTTTCCACCGGAGTACCCCTTTAACCCCTTCCCACTATAGAACGTATGCATACGTCCCAGCACCTGACACGTTCGCGCGCTGGGACATATGCATACATCCTAGCGATCTCCTGCACTGGCAGCACAGGATATCGGCGGCGGGACCCGGCTGTCAATCACAGAGGGAGTCCCGCAGGAGCTGTCGGTGCAGGTCCCAGCAGTTTTAACCCCATAGATGCCGTGATCAGTCCTGATCACGCATCTATGGTATTGATGCCTGTTCACCAACGGCGGCACCGCGATACAATCGCGGGTCGTCATTGGTTGCTATGGCAGCAGGAGGTCAGATCATGACCTCCTGTCTGCCTTCTACGGAAGCCTGTAAGATCCAGCCACAGGCTGTTCAGTGTGCAGCTGATCGGGTCATACTGTGCTGCAGTACAAATGAATTGCAGCATAGTATAACCTGTAAAAACATTTTTAATCAAAAGTTCTTAAAAGTATGAAGTGTGAAGAAGAAAAAAAAAAAATGCCCCTTTCCCAATAAAAGCCCTGTATTATCACCAAAAAAGGTCAAAAACACAAATTATATACATAATAGATATTGCCACATCTGTAATGACGTGTACGGCGGTGAACGCTGTAAAAAAAAACCCCAAATTTGCCTATTTTCGTACAAATGGCGGAATAAAAAAAGCTCAAAAGGTAGCAAGTATTGCGAAAATTTGAGATTCTAGAGAGTCTTCTAGGACTGCATCCACCTTTTCCAGACCACCGGAGCACCTGAAAGCTGAACTAATTTATGCAGGATAAAGTCAGAAACCACCAAGCCGAGAAGTTCGTGACGAATCGAATCACTGTAACTTCGCGCATCTCTAGCACAAAAGATACCAATGAAAAGCTCATCCTGCTAAAAATAAGCCCAACCTCAATGGCGTCAGACTAAAAATAAAAAAGTTACGGCTGTTGGAAAAGGAATGGCAGAAAATGAATTTTGATCAGAAAAGGAAAAAGAACATAGAAAGCTATATAAGATGGGTATCTCCATAATCGTACTGACCTACAGAATAAATATAACATCACTTTTACCGCACAGTGCACACCATAAATATAAATAAATTGAAAAAACGCCAGAAATTTTCACATTTTTCACAATATTTTGGAGTTTTTCACAAAAAATGCTGCATGTCAACAAAAATGCACCACTGATATAAAGTACAATATGTCACGGAAAGACTATATCCAAATCGCTCCGCTCAGAAAAAGCGTTCTAAAGTTATTACCATTAGAGATGAGCGAATTTACAGTAAATTCGATTCGTCACGAACTTCTCGGCTCGGCAGTTGATGACTTATCCTGCATAAATTAGTTCAGCTTTCAGGTGCTCCGGTGGGCTGCAAAAGGTGGATACAGTCCTAGGAAAGAGTCTCCTAGGACTGTATCCACCTTTTCCAGCCTACCGGAGCACCTGAATGCTGAACTAATTTATGCAGGTAAAGTCATCAACTGCCGAGCCGAGAAGTTTGTTACGAATTGAATTTACTGTAAATTCGCTCATCTCTAATTACCATTTAAAGAGACACATGTCAAGTAAGAAAAAAAAAAAAGCCTGGTCATTAATGTAAAAAATGGGTCCGTCCGTCCTTTAAGGGGTTAAGTATGATGCAGACTGTGTGGTCACGACTACAGGTCCTATGTATTACTAAAATTGCAGAAG
This sequence comes from Hyla sarda, assembly GCF_029499605.1. NCBI lineage: Eukaryota > Metazoa > Chordata > Amphibia > Anura > Hylidae > Hyla > Hyla sarda. The sequence goes on from NC_079190.1 coordinate 458,341,504, forward strand.
CCATGATGCTGTGACATATCTGTACCGTGACAGACAAATGGGAGACTTCTAACGGGAGCTGCAGGTTGAAAATAACGGTGTTGGCTGGAACGACCACAGGTAAAATATACGGTTTAATCTAAAACAATGCAACGCGTTTCACCGCGCATGCGCGGTGAAACGCGTTGCATTGTTTTAGATTAAACCGTATATTTTACCTGTGGTCGTTTCAGCCAGCGCAGTTCTTTTCAATCTGCAGCTCCCGTTAGAAGTCTCCCATTTGTCTGTCATCGTTCAGCAGGAGGGCCGCGGACGGAACCTTTATCCTCACTCAATCCATTGTTATGTGTGTTTACACAACCACCTGCGGTAAGCACAATTTCCCCTTACCGGGGTTATCTGCTGGTGGTTTTTCACTATGGAGCGCCTCTTGGTGTTTTATTTCTATATCTGTACTGTGATATCTTAACAGTGACCAATGAACCCTGTTGACCTAGGATTGGATCATTCGGTGTTTAGTAAGAGATTTTCATTTTGGAAGCAAGAATAAGGGGTTGGCTCAACCACTCAAAACCTCCCGCTCAACCACTCATAGCCTTGAACAGTAGAGTCGCTCAAGCAGGAATTAAAATCCGCTATGAAGCAAAGTGTTGCTCCAGGGACGATGATGGGTCCATGGTTCACCATCACCCCTAATCTAATCTCCTCAGCTATAAAGCAAAGTGTTGCTCCAGGGACAATGATGGGTCAGTGGTTCACCATAGACCCCCTAATTTGATCTCCTCAGCATTGTTTTCCTGGCTGGACAGGCTGAGGGCATTTGGAAAATGAATGAAACTGAGGGTCCAGAATGGAAGTAGTTCCTGGTCTTGTCTAGCAACACCAGGTCAGTCCTGCTCAGTGAGTGCAAAGTGAGGTGATGACATGGAAATGGGATCCACAGCAGTCCTAATAATCGACTTCTTCTCAGTCAGCGGGCACAGAGGCCAGGCAGGACCCACCGACTGAGCCTGCAGAGCACTGGTTCGCGAATGCACTGGGATGAGAGGGGATCCCCAACTGCTTCTTTGACCCAAAGGCCGATGTAGAGGAGGTATTTTCTCTGCTTCACCAGCACTTTATAGGGAGGAAGGAAGAATCCTGGCAATAAGGCTCATGTGAAGGGTCTGGGCCAGGCCCCCACAGAATGGTTGCCTAGCAATCTCAGACAAGAATTTGGGGTTGATGTCCACTAGTAATTGGTTGACTGGTAGGAGAGCCTGGTGTGGATTTGACCACCATGGAGGGGGTCTCTGGCAGCCCCAGGTCAGCTCCAAGCACTTGGTTGGAAAGAGTGAATCACTGATTTTGGGTGGCAGAACAAAAATCTAGTTGGACTAATACAGAGCACGGAGGAAACCTTATCCAAGTCCAGGAAAGTTCCACGAGCAGAAGGTCAAGACTAATAGGAGGTCACGATCATGGCCCTGCTGCCAAGTAAGGCTGGCCCTGTCTGCATGGGTGGGAAGGGGGGACCAAGTTTCCAACCTCTAAGGAAGTATCATGTAGGGAGCTGTGGACCCCCGGCTTGAACTCCCCATCAGAGCCCCTTAAAGGTGCACAGTCGAGTCACTGTGTGGAACTTTGAAGCAATGGTCATCTTACTAAATTCTGCACATTCACAATCATCGATTGCAATGTGATCTTCTGATGTTTTGTGAACAGAGTTGCTGTGTACCTCCAGTCTTAGGCCTCAGACCACACCAAACCTTTTTATAGCACTAATTAATTTTAGCTATTGTACTACAGCCGTATCGAAAGGGAAAATGAAGTTATATGTAATATTAAAGGCCCATATTTATCAAACTGTGCGAGAGAAAAAGTGAGAGATGTTCACTGTATTGTACATGACAGCTGCTTTACGTGAGCTGCATGGTTGCCGGGCCTGACGTGTGACGTCCCTGACGTTGCGCGAAGGTGCCGCACAGTGCAGGAGGATGTCACCTGTCAGTGCAGCCCTGCCAAATGGCATATACAGAGAGATACAAGTGTAAAAACTAAGTGTATGGGAGGGATGTTCTTGTGTATACATACACACACACACACACTGGTCAAAAAAATAAAGGGAACCCTAAGATAACCCATCCTAGATCTGAATGAATGAACTAATCGTATGAAATACTTTCGTCATAATATGGTTGAATGTGCTGACAACAAAATCACACAAAAATTAACAAAGGAAATCAAATTTATCAACCCATGGAGGTCTGGATATGGAGTCACACTCAAAATCAAAGTGAAAAACCAGACTACAGGCTGATCCAACTTTATGTAATGTCCTTAAAACAAGTCAAAATGAGGCTCAGTAGTGTGTGTGGCCTCCACGTGCCCATATGACCACCCTACAATGCCTGGGCATGCTCCTGATGAGGTGGCGGATGGTCTCCTGAGGGATGTCCTCCCAGACCTGGACTAAAGTATCCGCCAACTCCTGGACAGTCTGTGGTGCAACATGACTTTGGTGGATGGAGCGAGACATGATGTCCCAGATGTGCTCAATCGGATTCAGGTCAGGGGAACGGGAGGGGCAGTCCATAGCATCAATGCTTTCCTCTTGCAGAAACTGCTGACACACTCCAGCCACATGAGGTCTAGCATTGTCTTGCATTAGGAGGAACCCTGGGCCAACCGCACCAGCATATGGTCTCACAAGGGGTCTGAGGATCTCATCTCAGTACCTAATGTCAGTCAGGCTACATCTGGCAAGCACATGGAGGGCTGTGCGGCCCCCAAAGAAATGCCACCCCACACCATTACTGACCCACCGCCAAACCGGTCATGCTGGAGGATGTTGCAGGGAGTCTACAGACTCACATGTGCTCAGTGTGAACCTGCTTTCATTTGTGAAGAGCACAGGGCGCCAATGGCAAATTTGCCAATCTTGGTGCTCTCTGGCAAATGCCAATTGTTCTGCATGGTGTTGGGCTTTAAGCCCAACCCCCACCTGTGGACGTCAGGCCCTCATACCACCCTCATGGAGTCTATTTCTGACCGTTTGAGTGGATACATGCACATTTGTGGCCTGCTATAGGTCATTTTGCAGGACTCTGGCAGTGCTCCTCCTTGCATAAAGGTGGAGGTAACAGTCCTACTGCTGGGTTGTTGCCCTCCTACAGCCTCCTCCACGTCTCCTGATGTACTGACCGGTCTCCTGGTAGAGCCTCCATGCTCTGGACACTACGCTGACAGACACAGCAAACCTTCTTGCCACAGCTCGCATGGATGTGCCATCCTGGATGAGCTGCATTACCTGAGCCACTTGTGTGGGTTATAGACTCCGTCTCATGCTACCACTAGAGTGAAAGCACCGCCAGCATTCAGAAGTGACCAAAACATCAGCCAGGAAGCATAGGAACTGAGAAGTGGTCTGTTCCATTTGCACAACAGCATGTGAAATTTATTGTCAATCTGTGTTTCTTCCTGAGTGGACAGTGTGATTTCACAGAAGTGTGATTGACTTGGAGTTACATTGTGTTAATGAAGGGTTTCCTTTATTTTTTGAGCAATATATATATATATATATATATATATATATATATATATATATATATTGGCCCAGGGTATGTTAGAGAAATAATGACACATGGGCATTAAGATGGGGGGGTGGGGGGAATAAAGGCCCAGGGGATTAAGATGGAGGGGGGGGGGGGGGTATAATGATTATCCCTCCCCCTCCATCTTAATCCCCTTGTGCCATTATACCCCCCTCCCTCTAATCACTTTGTGCTTATATCAAAATAAGTATTATTATTACTTATTTTGTCCATGCTTTCACCCTTTGGAGGTACAGTCGCGAAAAAGGTTGAGAACCACTGTCCTAACATGGCTTAAAGGGATGCTCTGCCCATAGACAAAGGATAGGGTATAAGATGACTGATCATGGGGGTCCAGCCACTGGGACACCGGTGGCAGCTCAGTCATCCAGTGCATGGAGCGAACTCTGCTCTGTGCCGGATTACAGGCAACCACAGCCGTCATGACGTCAAGAACACGGAAGCTCCAAGCTTACATGTACAGAAGGCTGGGGTGCCAGCCCAGAGATTGCAGGGATCCCAGCAGCCGGACCCCCCGTGATCAGACATCTTATGCCCTATCCTTTGCTGGGACAGGCACTGGATAAGAAATAAAGTTCTCTCAGCTCACCTCCTGCACGGTCTGCAAGGACTCGAGCCCGGCCAGGCTTGATACTTGTGAGTAAATGAAGAAAGGTAGTCCAGCAGTCCCTTAAAAATGTAGATCCTTTATTGAACTTGTTCTTTAAAAATACAGAGCACACACCATGCACCTTCACCTGGTCAGCAAACTACTCCTATTGACGCGTTTCGAACGCATGCACGTTCTTGATCACCACACCACCTGTGTGTTCCTCACCTCTTAAATGCTAAGTTCAATAGGGAGGAGCACTTGCTTCAAGAAGACTTATATAAACACCCTTCGTGTACCTTAAAACTTCTTACAAGAACAGGTTATATTTAAAACTTACTAATGCATGAAAAAAAGTCTTTATTGCCTGTTTCCGCTCGGTTTGTTTGTGAATCAAACTGTTAGGTTGCATATATTCTGCAGCGGAATCAGCAATAAACGCATAATGTGTACTGGTTCTAAGAAACCATTGCGATTACATTCTTGAAACTTCCACATTAGATGTTAAAGAAATTAATAATCAAGACAGTGTTGTAGACATGTTAACTACTGGAACATAAAATGGCAACTTCAAGTATGTCCAATGGAGAATATTTTCAATAATGTAACATTAGTTCCTTCCGTATGTTCAAACCGTGCGGTATTCTGGTGCGCAGAGTGTACTGCCAGAAGGCTTCACGGTTGAACAATTTTCTTTGTATGTCACCACCTCTTGTGGATTAAGAAGAGAAAAAGGAGGCCCTTAGGTCCGGCGCTGCTTGGTCCACAAAGGTTCGGTCGTAATAGTGGTGGAGGTTAAAAATGGTTTATTTAAAATTAATAAATAAAACAATTATCCAAATGCATGCGAGCAATTGCTCGCATGCATTTGGATAATTGTTTTATTTATTAATTTTTTTGGACCAAGCAGCGCCGGACCTAAGGGCCTCCTTTTTATCTTCTTAATCCATTATCCTACGGGTTCCTGCTTAGGATACCAGTCAAGGCACCTCGGCTGCAGCACGGACACTTCCAACACCCCTGGAAACGGGGAGATACGCATAACCCTCAAGAGGGTCAACAGGTGAGAGTTTACCCTGCCAGGGTTTCCAACTGGGGTCCGTTGTTTTTACGGTATCACACGAGGCGCTGTCCTCTCTCCATTTTTTTCTCTCTCTCTACTCTAACCACCTCTTGTGGGCTTCTTAACTTTCTCAATGCCATATGCTACAAAATTCTTTGTTTCCATTATGAGCCTGTGCAAAATGTCTGGATGCACCCGATTTGTTTCTATTGCTTTCTACTTTGACCGCGTCATATAAATGCTGGTGGATCCTAATTTTTAATGGACGTGAAGTGCATCCCACATATTTTAGGCTACAAGCAGTACATTCAATTGCATATACGACATTTGTCGCATTGCAATTGATGTACTGCTTAACCCCTTAAGGACTCAGGGTTTTTTCCGTTTTTGCACTTTCGTTTTTTCCTCCTTACCTTTAAAAAATCATAACCCTTTCAATTTTCCACTTAAAAATCCATATTATGGCTTATTTTTTGCGTCGCCAATTCTACTTTGCAGTGACATAAGTCATTTTACCCAAAAATGCACGGCGAAACGGAAAAAAAAATCATTGTGCGACAAAATCGAAAAAAAAACGCTATTTTGTAACTTTTGGGGGCTTCCGTTTCTACGCAGTGCATATTTCGGTAAAAATTACACCTTATCATTATTCTGTAGGTCAATACGGTTAAAATGATACCCTACTTATATAGGTTTGATTTTGTCGCACTTCTGGAAAAAATCATAACTACATGCAGGAAAATTTATACGTTTAAAAATGTCATCTTCTGACCCCTATAACTTTTTTATTTTTCCACGTACGGGGCGGTATGAGGACTCATTTTTTGCGCCGTGATCTGAAGTTTTTATTGGTATGATTTTTGTTTTGATCTGACTTTTTGATCACTTTTTATTCATTTTTTAATGTTATAAAAAGTTACCAAAATACGCTTTTTTGGACTTTGGAATTTTTTTGCGTGTACGCCAATGACCGTACGGCTTAATTAATGATATATTTTTATAGTTCGGACATTTACGCACGCGGCGATACCACATATGTTTATTTTTTTTTTTTTTTTACACTGTTTTATTTTTCTTATGGGAAAAGGGGGGTGATTCAAACTTTTATTAGGGAAGGGGTTAAATGACCTTTATTAACACTTTTTTTTTACTTTTTTTTGCAGTGTTATAGGTCCCATAGGGACCTATAACACTGCACACACTGATCTTTCATCCTGATCACAGGCGTGTATTAACACGCCTGTGATGAGCATTATCGACGCTTGACTGCTCCTGCCTGGATCTCAGGCACGGAGCAGTCATTCGTCGATCGGACACCGAGGAGGCAGGTAAGAGCCCTCCCGGTGTCCGATCAGCTGTTCGGGACGCCGCGATTTCACCGCGGCGGTCCCGAACAGCCCGACTGAGCAGCCGGGATACTTTCAGTTTCACTTTAGAAGCGGCGGTCAGCTTTGACCGCCGCTTCTAAAGGGTTAATACCGCACATCGCCACGATCGGCGATGTGTGGTATTAGCCGCGGGTCCCGGCCGTTGATTAGCGCCGGGACCGACGCGGTATGATGCTTCATATTGCGGGAGCCGGCGCAGGACGTAAATATACGTCCTGCGTCGTTAAGGGGTTAATGTCATATCTATGGTTTTCTGTACTATCAGCAAAATCTTTGCATACCTTGGCAACATCACATCATTTGCACCGATTTGCTCCACACTTAAAAAAAGCCTTTGTTTCTTAGCCACGTGTTCACACATTGAGTTTCTGAAATAACTAGGCTGGGGGATAAACTATCTTTTAGAGTACAAGCCTTTTTTGGTACCACTGCCACTCCTTGTGCCAAAAGACCTGCCAAAATGGCATCCTCTTTTAAGAGGAACAGATTTTTGTGAATTAAGCCACGGATGTTTTTGAAGTATGGATTATATGTGATTGCAAGTACTGGTTTTTGTGTTCTGTTATGCTTTGTATTGCTCGTTGTTTTCTTTTGATTTGTCACAAGATTTTCTCGGCTTTTGTTTTGGACAATTTTCATGGCTCTATTGAATTGTTTGTGACTGTAGCCCTTTTTTGTGAGCCTGTCCTTTAGTTGTTTTGCCTCTTCCAGGAATATGGAATGTGATGTACAATTGCGTTTAAACCTAGTAAGTTCTCCAACTAGAATGGCTCTTATGGTTTGTATGGGATGGTTGCTATTAGCCCGTAAAATGGTGTTTCCTGATGTGGGTTTGCGATATGTAGAACTTTGGATCGTCTGTCCTGGTATGCCTGTGAGTTGTAAATCCAGAAAATTGACTGTAACTAAATCAACTTGCTGTGTGAACCTTAGATTGAACTGGTTGTAGTTCAAGTATTCCATGTACAGTGGTATGGAAGACATATCTCCTCTCCAAACAAGGAGAAGGTCATCTATGAATCTTCCATACCACTGTACATGGGTGGCGAAAGGATTGTGACTAGAGAAGATAGTGATTTCCTCCCAGTAGGACATAGTGAGGTTAGCCAATGAGGGAGAGTGTCTCGCCCCCATTGACACCCCACTACGCTGAATGTAAAATTGACTGTCAAAACTGAAAAAATGATGTGACATTAAAAACCATGTGACCTGTTTGATGAATTCACATAAATCACTTGTGTAGTTGCTGTGACAATCTAGGTGGTGTTCTAAGGCTCTCATGGCTACCGGCCAGGGTATGCAAGTATATAACAATACGACGTCACAGGTGAGCCAACACCACCCAGACTGCCACTGCAAATCACTCAAATTGTGCAATACGTCCCTGGAGTCTTGCAGGTACCCCGGCACACGGCGGACAGTGGCTGCAGCATTTGGTCGAGCCAGAGAGATAATCTCTCTAGCAAGGACCCTCGGCTGGACACAATAGGGCGCATCGGGGGTGGCAACACCCCCTTATGCGTTTTAGGTAAGGTGTACAGGATAGGCATGACAGGCACTGGCCCCATTCATTTCTATGACCCGAGTGACTACGTTCCGGTCACTTCCCGAGCATTAACAAGTTTTGGCTCGGACTAAGAAAAGCGGCTTGCAGCAATTTTAAGCCAGAGACAAAACTCAAATATGTTGAGAAAATGACCAAAAGTAATCACTAGCCAGTTCCTGTCTGAGCATGGACACATCGGCATGTCATTTTGACATTTTCCTGACGTATCCATGCCTCAGAGGCACAAATCATGATGCAAACCTAGTCTTACATTAACAGCTTATCAAAGAGGGTAGCCTTGTTTACTACATTTCCCTTGTAGTCACAACCCCAGAATAAAATTTGCACTCGTGTTCGCGCATTCTTAGGTGGTTACTATTTAAATATATTTAAAAAAAATAAAAAAGGATACATAAAAGCAATTACGCGTTTTGGGAATATAATTTCACTTCTTCAGATTGCAATCTAAAGAAGGGAAATTATATTCCCGAATTAAGTATCTTTGTTTTAAAATCATTTATTTATTGTTTTAAATTATAAATAGTAAAGAATAGTTGGATAATTCAAAAAGCAGCGCCAACACCAGCGCATCCAATATTCTCATCTTCTCACTGCTCAATACGGCTTCCCACTGCGGATACCACTGGCAGCTTGCAGCTCTTCGACCACTTAGGGGTGACATGCATCAAGACCAAGAGGATCAGTAGATGAGATTCCAATGTGCTTTGGGGTCTCACGGCTAATCTCACTTACCTGTATTTCACAAGGAGCTGTCCTCTTTTTTGTCTTTTCTTAATTCTCTTCCTTAAAGGAGTACTCCACTGGAAAACTTTTTTTTTATTTTTTGAAATCAACTGGTGCCAGAAAGTTTACCAGATTTGTAAATTACTTCTATTAAAAAATCTTAATCATTCCAGTACTTATCAGCTGCTGTTATGATTCACAGGAAGTTCTTTTCTTTTTGAATTTCCTTTCTGCCTGACCACAGTGCTCTCTGCTGACACCTCTGTCCATGTCAGGAACTGTCCAGAGCAGGATAGATTTTCTATGGGGATTTGCTCCTACTCTGGACAGTTCCTAAAATGGACAGAGGTGTCAGCAGAAAGCACTGTGGTCAGGCAGAAAGGAAATTCAAAAAGAAAAGAACTTCCTGTGGATCATAAAAGCAGCTGATAAGTACTGGAAGGATTAAGATTTTTTTTTATGGAAGTAATTTACAAATCTGTTTAACTTTCAGGTACCAGTTGATTAAAAAAAAAAATGTTTTCCAGTGGAGTACCCCTTTAAAGGGGTACTCTGCCCCTAGACATCTTATTATCCCCTATTTAAAGGATAGGGGATAAGATTATCAGATTTTATCTGCTTGGACCCCCGTCATCTCCGGCCTGGCAGCCCGGCGTTCTGAACATTTATATTCAGAGCGCTGGATTCAGGCGGCCGTGGTTGTGATGTCATGCTCCGCCCATCCATTCATGTCTATGGGAGGGGATGTGATGGGGACCACTGGCACCACGCCCCCTCCCATAGACATGAATGGAGGTGGCGGGGCATGACATCACGACCATTGATGTTCTGAACGTCAGGGTGCCGGGCCGGAGATCACAGCGGGTCCCAACGGCCAGACCCCCCCCCCCCCCCCCCCCCCCAAAAAAAAAAAAAAATCTTATCCCCCCATCCTTTAGATAGGGAATAAGATGTCTAAGGGCAAAGTACCCCTTTAACAATCTCTAAAGTGGCTGCATTTATTGTCACATTTGGGAAAACGCAGATGAAATAAAATTTGATAACTAAGAATGTTTTATTTATTTTTTGCATACTATACACAGTGCTTCTTGTTTTATTTTAGGTAGATGTGATTCTAAAGCGAACCAGCAGATGGCAGTCAACACCACAGTAAAAAAAAATGTTTCATGTGGGGTTTTCATCTCAGCTGAAGCTTTTACATCACAATATCTAAGTATTAGGTCAGTGATGGTAGAAGAGAAGTTATAACCTGCATACGTTAAAGATACAAATCTTTGTGCATATCAGAAATGATATGTTTCTGCCTTTTCAATGAATTTTGGTAACTTGATTTTATCTGTGTGTTTCCGCATCTATATCTCACATCCTGTGTACACGTCTTAATCCTGTAATCAGATTAACAACTTCTATAATATATATATATTAAATATGTAAGAAATTCTTCAATAATTCTATGAATATGATCACAGCTATAGCTTTATGGATAGTTTTTGTGGAAAACCTGGAACGGGAATACAATGGTTCAGCACTGTTAACCCCTTAAGGACTCAGGGTTTTTCCGTTTTTGCACTTTCGTTTTTTCCTCCTTACCTTTTAAAAATCATAACCCTTTCAATTTTCCACCTAAAAATCCATATTATGGCTTATTTTTTGCGTCGCCAATTCTACTTTGCAGTGACATTAGTCATTTTACCCAAAAATGCACGGCGAAACGGAAAAAAAAATCATTGTGCGACAAAATCGAAAAAAAAACGCCATTTTGTAACTTTTGGGGGCTTCCGTTTCTACGCAGTGCATATTTCGGTAAAAATGACACCTTATCATTATTCTGTAGGTCCATACGGTTAAAATGATACCCTACTTATATAGGTTTGATTTTGTCGCACTTCTGGAAAAAATCATAACTACATGCAGGAAAATGTATACGTTTAAAAATGTCATCTTCTGACCCCTATAACTTTTTTATTTTTCCACGTACGGGGCGGTATGAGGACTCATTTTTTGCGCCGTGATCTGAAGTTTTTATTGGTATGATTTTTGTTTTGATCTGACTTTTTGATCACTTTTTATTCATTTTTCAATGTTATAAAAAGTTACCAAAATACGCTTTTTTGGACTTTGGAATTTTTTTGCGCGTACGCCATTGACCGTACGGCTTAATTAATGATATATTTTTATAGTTCGGACATTTACGCACGCGGCGATACCACATATGTTTATTTTTATTTTTTTTTACACTGTTTTATTTTTTTTATGGGAAAAGAGGGGTGATTCAAACTTTTATTAGGGAAGGGGTTAAATGACCTTTATTAACACTTTTTTTTTACATTTTTTTTGCAGTTTTATAGGTCCCATAGGGACCTATAACACTGCACACACTGATCTCTAATGCTGATCACTGGCGTGCATTAACACGCCTGTGATCAGCATTATCGGCGCTTGACTGCTCCTGCCTGGATCTCAGGCACGGAGCAGTAATTCGTCGATCGGACACCGAGGAGGCAGGTAAGAGCCCTCCCGGTGTCCGATCAGCTGTTCGGGACGCCGCGATTTCACCGCGGCGGTCCCGAACAGCCCGACTGAGCAGCCGGGATACTTTCAGTTTCACTTTAGAAGCGGCGGTCAGCTTTGACCGCCGCTTCTAAAGGGTTAATACCGCACATCGCCGCGATCGGCGATGTGTGGTATTAGCCGCTTCATATCGCGGGAGCCGGCGCAGGACGTAAATATACGTCCTGCGTCGTTAAGGGGTTAAAGGGGTACTCCCGTGGAAAACTTTTTTTTTTTTTTTTTTAAATCAACTGGTGCCAGAAAGTTAAACAGATTTGTAAATTATTTCTATTAAAAAATCTTAATCCTTCCAGTACTTTTTTTGGGGCTGTATGCTAAAGAGAAATCCAAAAAAGAAATGCTTTTCCTCTGATGACCACAGTGCTCTCTGCTGACCTCTGCTGTCCATTTTAGGAACTGTTGAGAGCAGCATATGTTTGGTATGGGGATTTTCTCCTACTCTGGACAATTCCTTAAATGGACAGCGGAGGTCAGCAGAGAGCACTGTGGTCATGACATCAGAGGAAATGCATTTCTTTTTTGGATTTCTCTTTAGCCCCTAAAAAGTACTGGAAGGATTAAGATTTTGTAATAGAAGTGATTTACAAATCTGTTTAACTTTCTGGCACCAGTTGATTAAAAAAAAGTTTTCCACAGGAGTACCCCTTTAAATATTGTACATAGAGAATAGTGCCATAAAGAGATGCCTACAGCAATATGGTATGTAGCCGTAGGGTTACTGTGGGCCACCATACAGCCTCTGATCACAGGGCTCTGTTGAGGTGCCCTGGTGCCTAAGGGGACCCCAAAGGACTTCTGCCCCATAAGAGCCCAGTATTATAAACGGCACATGGGGACCTGTTGCAGATTTTGCAACAGGGACCAGAAGCTACAAGTTACACCTCTGCCTCTGGCTGTTGCAAAACTACAACTCCCAGCATGCCCGGACAGCCTTAAGCTGGAGGCACCCTGCTTGGGAAACACCTACACACAGAACACCGCATATACACAGTGACTATGTCCAGGGGGACTATAAAGTGAACCCGATAAGTACCGGCTGCAATCAGCAGCTGGGACTTACCAATAATGACAGACATCAGTGGTCAAGATGGTTGCACCTTAAAGTGAGGAATGACAGGTGGCGGGGGATTTGGGAGGTGGGGGTCTCATCTGGACCTCGGCAGCGCAGAGCGGCAGTCCCTTAACAGTTAACATGGCGGCTGGAGGGCTTCTCCTTACCTTCGTGCCACCTGATCGCCAATCTTTTTTATAGATCACCGATAGTACTGATCATTGCTATGCCATTGAAGATTACTAACAATCGAAAGATCGCTATTAATAGTCCCCTATGGGGACTTAAAAAAATTTGAAATAAATAAAAACAAAAACATTTTTTTATATAAATAAGTCCCTCCCCTAATAAAAAAAATTGTACTCACCTCCACATTCTATAATTAAATTAACAAATTTGATATCCCCGCGTGTGGAACTGTCCGAACTATTTAACTCTATAATATTATGATCCCGCACGGTGATCAGCGTAAATGTTAAAAAAAAAATTATAATAATAAATAAAAAGAAATACCAGAAAAATCCTTTATTTCCAAATCCTTTCTACATGATTTATACAAAATACACTTTATATATGAAAACACATGTAGGAATAATGTATGAAATTGTAAAAAGAGACAAAGTAAAAAAACAAACAAACAAAAAACATAGTTCATAGAACTAATCACACTTTATATCTAAGAGAATACATAGAAGATTTCTAGTACAGCACAAAACCGCTTGACTGGGGGTGTTCAATCCATGGAATCATAGGGTGATCGTATACATACATAAGGTCTGTGTAATGTCCCAGCATATTAAAGGGGTACTCCGGTGGCAAACATTTTTTTTTAAACAACTAGTGCCAGAAAATTAAACAGATTTAAAAATTACTTAAAAAATCTAAATCATTCCAGTACTTATTATCTTCTGAATACTACAGAGGAAATTATTTTCTTTTTGGAACACAGAGCTCTCTGCTAACATCACGAGCACAGTGCTCTCTGCTGGCATCTCTGTCCATTTTAGGAACTGTCCAGAGCAGCATATGTTTTCTATGGGGATTTCTCCTACTCTGGACAGTTCTCAAAATGGACAGAGATGTCAGCAGAGAGCACTGTGTTCCAAAAAGAAACTAATCTAGGTCTAGATAGGAGGTTGAGATATGAGGATGGGATAGGAGGTTGAGATATGAGGACGGGAAAGGAGGACGGGATATGAGGACGGGATATGGGGTTGGGATATGATAACAATATATGAGGACGGGATATGAAGTCAAAAGCTTCCTCCTCTGTTCATTTTCCTCCACAACAAGGATAAGGAAGGAAAAACCGGGCAATGCTGGGTACTCAGCTAGTAGATAGATAAGAGATAGATATGAGATAGATAGATAGATATGAGATAGAGAGATATATAGATAGATATGAGATAGATATGAGATAGATAGATATGAGATAGATAGATATGAGATAGATAGATATGAGATAGATAGATATGAGATAGAGAGATATATAGATAGATATGAGATAGATAGACAAATCTGTGGTAGAATGTATACGTGTAGTGTAGCGGTGTATGTATCTGTCTGGGTTGCAGAGTATTTGGACTATCTGTGGGTTGAGAGTTGTAGCAAATAAAGGGCATCTGTGGGTACAAAGTTTTTGTGTATAAAGGGCACCTGTGGGTACAGAGTAGAAGGGTATATAGAGTATCCAGGGTACAGAGTTGTAGGATATGTAGGGAATTTGTGGGAGAGGGAAAGCAACAATAATGCTCTCATCCTCATATCTCATCCTTATATCTCATCCTCATATCTCATCCTCATATCTCATATATCATCCTCATATCTCCTCTATCATCCTCATATCTCATCCTCACATCTCATCCTTATATCTCATATATCATCCTCATATCTCATCCTCATATCTCATCTATCATCCTCATATCTCATATCTCATCCTCATATCTCATCCTCAGTCATATCTCATCCTCATATCTCATCTATCATCCTCATATCTCATATCTCATCCTCATATCTCACCCTCAGTCATATCTCATCCTCATATCTCATATATCATCCTCATATCTCATCCATCATCCTCATATCTCATATCTCATCCTCATATCTCATCCTCAGTCATATCTCATATATCGTCCTCATATCTCATCCTCATGTCTCATATATCATCCTCATATCTCATCCTTATATCTCATATCTCATCCTCATATCTCAATCTCATATCTCGTCCTCATATCTCATCCTCAGTCATATCTCATCCTCATATCTCATATATCGTCCTCATATCTCATCCTCAATCATATCTCATCCTCATATCTCATCCTCAGTCATATCTCATATATCATCCTCACATATCATCCCCAGTCATATCTCATCCTCATATCTTATATCTCATCCTCATATCTCATATATCATCCTCATATCTCATCCTCATATCTCATCCTCATATCTCATCCTCATATCTCATATATCATCATCATATCTCATCCTCAGTCATATCTCATATCTCATCCTCATATTTCATCCTCATATCTCATCCTCATATCTCATATCTCATCCTCATATCTCATAACCCGACCTCACATCTCGTTCTTATAATGTATAAATATGATGTAAAGTATACATTGGTATAAAGTTGCAGGATATAGATAACGCCTGTCGGTACAGAGTTTGATTGATTTTTATATAGAGAGTAAGATACATTTATTTAATTGTTGGCATGAAGGTGAACTAATAAATAAGATTTAGAGTTGCTTTTGTAGAGTTACAGAGAAAGTAGGGTATTTATGGGCAGGAGCTGACTGACTATTTGGGCATTTATTGGTTCTCAGGGGCCCATGGCTAGTAGGGGCCCACCCCTTTTGAGTAAGATGCATTTAAGTTTAGGTCAAGCATCAACAATAAAATAAAGATAAATGTATAATAATGATGGGGATTAGTAATGGGACCGGAACTATTATCAGCCGAGTGCCCACACCACCCTTGTTTATGGGTGCTGAGTTGTTTAATACAATGTGGGGCAAGGTTTCCCAACCAGTGTGCCTCCAGCTGTTGCAGAAGTACAACTCCCAGCCTACTGCTGTCCGGGAATGCTGGGAGTTGTAGTTTTGCAACAGCTGGAGGCACCCTAGTTGTAGTTGGGAAACACTGACATAATGTATTTGTAGTACAGGGATCAAGTGATAACTAGAATTGGGGAACGAAGATCACTCTTTGCTTTATTGAGTCCCATGAATGCCTCTGCCCCCTGTAGTTATGTTTATTTTTGTTACATAGGAACATGTACAGGACACACACTGCCCATTATTCCATGCAAACCTATAGTATGGGACTATGCTGATACTGTGCTGATCCTATACATATAAAGGATACAAAAGAAACGAACCCAATAGTAAAGGCACAGATATTTACAGCATAGCTTCCACTTATTCCTAATGTCTAGAGGTAGGGGTTAGGATAGACAACTTCCTAGGGCACTAAAGAAAGGGGCGGGTGGGGGGAGGAGGTTAGGATTTTTTTTCAATTCATTAGAATTTAATTTGAATAAAACATTTTTAAATAAAAACACACAACAAAAAACGTGTTCTGTATTTACAATTTTTAAATTAGGAATATGTATTGTCATGGCGAGTGCTATGTATTGTAAAGGGGTGACATAGGGCAAGTCAATGAATGATTGCCTATCCAAGGGGGCAAATTTCCAAAGCTCCTGCCATGGGCACTACATGGGCACCCACCAAAAGGTTTGGAAAGTCTCTATTTCCATAGCAAATAAACAAAGAAAACCTGCGTTCTCCCGTAACCATATATGTCATTATTTACAAAGCAAAATAAAGGAATTTATACAATGTATAATGAACCGAGTTTGGCAGATGTAGCAGCGCTGGAGTTGTTGTGTTTGGCACAACCCATGGGGATCACTACGAGATGTCTAGGATTTTATACAGAGCCCCACATAACAATGGTCATAAAAACTCTGCTACATCTATATTGTTATGTACAGAACTATTTTGTGATAGGATATTAAAGGGGTACTCCGCCCCTGGCATCTTATCCCCTATCCAAAGGATAGGGGATAAGATGTTAGATCGCCGCAGTCCCGCTGCTGGGGACCCCTGGGATTGCTGCTGCGGCACCCCGCCATCATTACTGCACAGAGTGAGTTCGCTCTGTGCGTAATGACGGGCAATACAGGGGCCGGAGCATCGTTACGTCATGGCTCCGCCCCTCATGACATCACGGCCCGTCCCCTTAATGCAAGTGTATGGCAGGGGGCGTGACGACCGCCACACCCCCTTCTCATAGACTTGTATTGACGGGGCGGGCCGTGACGTCACAAGGGGCGGAGCCGTGACGTAACGATGCTCCGGCCCCTGTATCGCCCGTCATTACCTGCAGAGCGATCTCGCTCTGCGCAGTAATGATAGCGGGGTGCTGCAGCAGCGATCCCCGGGGTCCCCAGCAGCGGGACCCCGGCGATCTGACATCTTATCCCCTATCCTTTGGATAGGGGATAAGATGTCTAGGGGCGGAGTACCCCTTTAAGTCCTCCTTGGATCTCCAAGACAATTGTGATAGATTCAAAGGGGTACTCCGGTGGAAAACATTGTTATTTTTTTTTGTATTATTTTTTTTATCAACTGGTGCCGGAAAGTTAAACAGATTTGTAAATTACTTCTATTAAAAAATCTTAATCCTTCCAGTACTCAGCTGCTGTATCCTCCACAGGAAGTTCTTTTCTTTTTGAATTTCTTTTCTGTCTGATGACAGTGCTCTCTGTCCAGAGTCGGAGCAAATCCCCATAGAAAACCTATCCTGCTCTGGACAGTTTCTGACCTGGACAGAGGTGTCAGCAGAGAGCACTGTGGTCAGACAGAAAAGAAATTCAAAAAGAAAAAAACTTCCTGTGGAGCAAACAGCAGCTGATAAGTACTGGAAGGATTAACATGTTTTTTTTTTTTTTTTAATAGAAGTTGTTTACAAACCTGTTTAACTTTTTGGCATCAGTTAATTAAAAAAAATATATATATTTTCCAGCAGAATACCCCTTTAAGATGAATTCTCTTGTGAATTGTTGGTGCTGTAGCCATTCTACCATTAAAGTAAAGGACCTATACACATGGCCGAACCCACCGATTTAATGGGTACTGGTCAATCTAGTCAACCAGAGTGCTTCTAGCTGTTACAAAACTACAACTCCCAGCATGCCCGGACAGCCAAAGGCTGTCCGGGCATGCTGGGAATTGTAGTTTAGCAACAACTGGAGGCACCCTGGTTGGGAAACACTGGTCTAATGTGTATAGGGTGGAATATGGAGGTGGATAGAATATGATGAATTTTAACACCTGTTCCTTTTGTTCCCCATAGAGATAACATGGCAGTGGAGGTGTCTGCCAGCGAATTTCTCTTCTATTCCCATTTACTACACATGGAGGCCTGACAGGGGGAATTGGGGGAGAAGTAGCTGTTATTGAAGTACGAGCGTCTGTAGAAATGAGTTCCTTGAATTATTAAACTTGACTAGTGATGGTGAAAATCATACAGGACATGGTCCCAGTCATAGCTGCTTCTCATAGTCAAGTCCCCTAATATTGTGCACCCCCATAATGACTACACTTAGTCTTCAGCTATGCGCCATGCCTCTTAGTCCGCTGCTTTATACATTGTTAATAAATACGTAAAGACTGGATATCTGCCACAGGACCCTCGCATCTACACAGTCTGTGAAGAGTCCACCATGTGTGACAGCGGGCCTGTGGGGCAGATACTGGCAGATGTCCGGCCTGTTAGGGGCACTCGCTGATGGTGATTTTCTGTACAGATTCACACAATTTTTCTGACTGGACATCATCTTTGCTGTTCTCTGAATTCTCCAATGTAATGTAACATCCGGAATCCCTGGGACAGTCACTGAGTTCACATTTGTTTGCAGCAGTGTCAGGGCCGAGCGTCAGAGGCACCAAGTCATTGCCGGCTTCTGGTTCACCTGTCAGAAGAGCAGAAACATTAGTCTCCTCATGACATGCGCTAAAGACACCTGGAATAACACTGTACCCTATCTGTATATCTATTTAATATCTATCTATATATTTAATATTTATCTCATATCTATCTCATATCTATCTATCTATCTACAGACAAAGAATTAGTCAGCCAGCACTTTAGCTGATACCAAACTATTATATGGACCTGGCCTACAGGTGCACGCTACTAGGCTAGATATACAGCAACAGAAGAATGCAGCAGCACACTGCCAGCACAAGGATATAGGTGAAACATGAACATGCAGATAAAACATGGAGAGCTATACAGCTATGGTATAATAGATGCAAATGTGAAACTATGAAATAGTGAGGCACTTAGCTCGCAAATTTGTCTCCGCCGGCAGTCAAATAGCTTGGACCGTCCCACCGCGATAAGGTGGCCTCATTGGGACGGATCCTACACTGTGAATATGCCTCTGTGTGAACAGTTCAGTAAGCATGGCAGGGTCTGGAACATCCAAGACACCTTATATACACACCTGATAGAGGTGGGTGGGGTGCAAGGCCAACATGGAGGTAGCCCCTCCCCCGTATGTGCAATACAGACAAAGAATAAGTCAGCCAGCACTTTAGTTGATACCAAACTATTATATGGACCTGGCCTACAGGTGCACGCTACTAGGCTAGATATTCAGCAACAGAAGAATGCAGCAGCACACTGCCAGCACAAGGATATAGGTGAAACATGAACATGTAGATAAAACATGGAGAGCTATACAGGTATAGGTGTGTATATAAGGTGTCTTGGATGTTCCAGTTCCTGCCATGCTTACTGAACTGTTCACACAGAGGCATATTCACAGAGTAGGGTCCGTCCCAATGAGGCCACCTTATCGCGGTGGGACGGTCCAAGCTATTTGACCGCCGGCAGAGACAAATTTGCGAGCTAAGTGCCTCACTATCTCATAGTTTCACATTTGCATCTATTACACCATAGCTGTATAGCTCTCCATGTTTTATCTGCATGTTTATGTTTCACCTATATCCTTGTGCTGGCAGTGTGCTGCTGCATTCTTCTGTTGCTGTATATTTAGCCAAATAGCGTGCACCTGCAGGCCAGGTCCATATAATAGTTTGGTATCAACTAAAGTGCTGGCTGACATATTCTTTGTCTGTATTACACATACGGGGGAGTGGCTACCTCCATATTGGCCTTGCACCCCACCCACCTCTATCAGGTGTGTATATAAGGTGTCTTGGATGCTCCAGACCCTGCCATGCTTACTGAACTGTTCACACAGAGGCATATTCACAGTGTAGGGTCCGTCCCAATGAGGCCACCTTATCGCGGTGGGACGGTCCAAGCTATTTGACCGCCGGCGGAGACAAATTTGCGAGCTAAGTGCCTCACTATTTCATAGTTTCACATTTGCATCTATTACACCATAGCTGTATAGCTCTCCATGTTTTATCTGCATGTTCATGTTTTACCTATATCCTTGTGCTGGCAGTGTGCTGCTGCATTCTTTTGTTGCTGTATCTATCTATCTCATATCTATCTATCTATCTATCTATCTATCTCATATCTATCTATCTCATATCTATCTATCTATCTCATATCTATCTATCTATCTAAGTCCAAATATGAACAGCACATCAAGATAAATAGGTAGTTTTGGACGGGGTGCAAGCATACTTGGAGCCTCGGTCGCCGGTTCCTTAATTCATAAAGTACAAATAGATGAAGCACACCACAGCTTGAAAATCACGGTGCAAAGTTTATTCCGTAGTGTATTCCAATAGACAACGTTTCACCAGCCTCACGCTTGAGAGGCCAGCGTGAGGCCAGCCCCACTTGAAAAAGCCAGTGTGAGGCTGGTGAAACGTTGTCTATTGGAATACACTATGGAATAAACTTTGCACCATGATTTTCAAGCTGTGGTGTGCTGCATCTATTTGTACTTTATCTATCTATCTATCCAGCTATCTAGCACATATTGATCTATTTCATATGTATCTATTTATCCTATATCTATCATTCTGTCTCATAACTATCTATTCTACATCTATCTATCTATCGCCACACTCCAATGTAGAAAGTGAAAAAGGTTTATTGACCTGACATCAAGGAACGTTTCAACTGCCCAATTGAAGTTTTTCTCAAGCTCCCTATCTATCTATCTATCTATCTATCTCTCTCTCTCATATCTATCTATCTATAAATATAAACCAATAGTAAGCAGCATATCCAGTAAAAAGAGTCCAAGGGGTGCACGCCAATTGGATCTTGGTGCTCCGATCCCTCTTTAGATAAGGTTGATAATAGGCAGCACACCAAAGTTAGTGCAAATAAAGGTGTTCTTTATTCCACATATGAGACAACGTTTCAGCGATCTCACATCGCGATTTGAAACACTTGAAAATGGCGATGTGAGATCGCTGAAACGTTGTCTCGTATATGGAATAAAGAACACCTTTATTTGCACTAACTTTGGTGTGCTGCCTATTATCAACCTTATCTATCTATCTATTTATCTATCTCATATCTATCTCATATCTACCTATCTATCTATCTCATATCTATCTATCTATCTCTCTCATATCTATCTATTTATCTATCTATCCATCTATCTCATATCTATCTATCTATCCATCTAAAGTCTACCCTGGATCAAATGGCACCCTCTAAAACACGAACCTCCCGACACAGACGGCAGCAACCCTGGCACACGCTAACAAACCGCTTTCTCAGGCGATGCTCTAGGTGTGCTGAACGTCTGTGGAGGAAAACTAAGACTTCTTCAGACTATCTGCACTATAAATTCATGCTTAAATCCTACTACTCTCGCCAAACAAACATATTTTACCTCCCTCATCTCCTCTCTGTCTAACAACCCAAAACGCCTTTTTGACACGTTCAACTCTCTCCTTCGGCCTAAAGTACAGACCCCAATCACTGATCTCTGTGCTGAAGACCTGGCCAAATACTTCAAAACTAAAATCGATGACATTCGTGAGGAAATCCTCTCCCAGTCCCCTAAAAGTTCTGATCCAGTTCCCAGCCACGTCTCCTCTTCATCACTCTCAGTTTTTGAACCTGTAACGGAGGATGAGGTTTCCAGGCTCCTCTCCTCCGCCCGCCCCACTACTTGCTCTAGTGACCCTATGCCTTCACACCTCATCCAGTCTCTCTCTCCTGCTATCAGCTGTCACCTAACTAAAATCTTTAACCTCTCCCTCTCTTCTGGGGTCTTTCCCTCCTCCTTCAAACACTCTATCATAACTCCACTATTGAAAAAAACCATCTCTGGACCCGTCTCAAATCTCCCCTTTATCTCCAAACTCCTTGAACGCTTGGTCTACTCCTGCCTTATCCGCTATCTCTCCGAGAACTCTCTCCTTGACCCCTTACAGTCTGGTTTCCGATCCCTTCACTCTACAGAAACGGCCCTAACCAAAGTCACTAACGATCTTCTGACGGCCAAATCAAATGGCAATTTCTCTTTACTGATTCTCTTGGACCTCTCTGCGGCTTTTCACACTGTGGATCACCAACTCCTCCTCAGTAGTCTCCGCTCCATCGGTCTCACGAACTCTGCTACCGCCTGGTTTTCTTCCTATCTCTCTGGCCGCTCCTTTAGCATCTCGTTTTCTGGCTCTTCTTCTTCTCCTCTTCCCCTTGCTGTCGGGGTTCCCCAGGGATCGGTCCTGGGTCCTCTACGCTTTTCACTCTACACATCCCCCATTGGAAAAACAATCAGTAGATTTGGTTTCCAGTACCACCTCTATGCTGATGACACCCAACTCTATACCTCTTCCTCCAACATCACCCCTGCACTCCTACAGAATACCAGTGACCGTCTCTCTGCTGTTTCAGACATCATGTCCTCTTTATATCTGAAACTAAATCTTTCTAAAACAGAACTTCTTGTTTTTTCTCCATCAACTGATACTGTACCTAACCCTGACATTTCCATCTTGGTATGTGGTACTACCATAACTCCCGGGCAGCAGGCTCGCTGTCTTGGAGTTATACTTGACTCTGATCTGTCTTTCAC
This sequence comes from Hyla sarda, assembly GCF_029499605.1. Classification (NCBI taxonomy): domain Eukaryota; kingdom Metazoa; phylum Chordata; class Amphibia; order Anura; family Hylidae; genus Hyla; species Hyla sarda. The sequence continues at coordinate 458,364,067 of NC_079190.1, forward strand.
TCCCCATATTCAGTCTCTTTCACATTCTTGTCACCTGCTTCTCAAAAACATTTCCAGAATCCGCCCGTTTCTCATTACTGAAACTGCTAAAACTCTCATTATTGCTTTGATTCACTCCTGCCTCGACTACTGTAACTCTTTACTAATAGGCCTTCCTTTCTCCAAACTCTCTCCTCTCCAGTCCATCCTTAATGCCGCAGCCAGATTCATCTTCCTCTCCAGCCGCTACACCGACGCCTCCTCCCTGTGCCAGTCACTACACTGGTTACCAATTCAGTCCAGAATACAGTACAAAATCCTCAGTCTCACACACAAAGCTCTCCACAATGCTGCACCTCCCTACATCTCCTCTCTCATCTTCGTCTACCATCCTACACGTTCTCTCCGATCTGCTAATGATCTCACACTAACATCTTCTATAATCCGAACTTCTCACTCCCGTCACCAAGTCTTCACTCGTGCTGCATCGGTTCTCTGAAATGCTATCCCTCAATCCCTCAGACTCAATAACAACATCCATAGTTTCAAACGTGGCCTAAAAACACATCTCTTCAGACAGGCCTACAACAGTCTCTAATTGGCCTCAACATATCCTCAACATATCCCCAACATATCCTCAACATATCCCCAACATATCCCCAACATATCCCCACACCTCTTGTTTGAATAGTTATTGTGTAATATTATGTCTGATACTTGTCTTTGTTTGTACACCATAATTGTAAGTGCTGCGGAATCTGTAGGCGCTATATAAATAAATAAAATAATAATAAAAAATAATAATCTATCTATCTCATATCTATCTATCTATCCATCTATCTCATATCTATCTATCTATTTCATTTCTATCTATCAAGCAAAATCATCGGTAGTTGCAGTATCTTGTAATACCTTTTTTATTTGTGGAGACAAGCTTTCGGGATTCCTCCCTTTATCAAGTCATAAGCATTTCTGAGCTCACAAGGAGAAAACACAGGTTCTATCTCTCAAAATATGCAGGGGTTAAAACAACATTAGTGGAGAATGGACATTAAGTTGGGACAACTGGACTAATACGACTACTCCTAACTACTCTACATATCTATCTATCTACACATTGCTATAATAAGAAGGACAACTGTATAACTCACAGCCTATGTCTAGTGAACTAGTTGCAGCTTCCATGCATCTAATGTTCATAACAAAAAGCTCAGTTCACCCCAAGTATTTGTTTGTGTCCATAGAAGCCGCCTCTAACAATTACCAATGTATAGGCAAACCCCATCCATCCACTCCCAGAGGGAATAATAACCTATACTACATGGTATACATTGTTTTTGCTGTGTTTTTGCAGCAGTCTACACTTTCCTATATCGTTTAAAAAAAAAAAAAAGTGTGTATACACATATTGGTGTATAATATGTATTGGCCCATCCATGCATTACCCAGATGCCTAATTCATGGTAATGCAGGTTTTGGATATAAAATACTTATTCAGGATACAGGTGTGTGGATAGCATCAGAAATATCAATGGGGGAGATTCATCAAATCTGTGCATAGACAAAAATTGACCAGTTGCCCATAGCAACCAGATTGCTTCTTTCATTTAAAAAAAAAGGCTTTTGAAAAATGAAAGAAGCGATCTGATTGGTTGTTATGGGCAACTGCACCACTCTTTACACAGGTTTTGATAAATCTCCCTCAATGGGAGGGAGGAGAAGTTACTGAGTTGCCCATAGCAACCAATCAGATCGCATCTTTCATTTTTTCAAAAGGCCTCTGAAAAATGAAAGAAGCCATCTGATTGGTTGCTATGGGCAACTTAGCAACATTTCATCTGAACAGGTTTTGATGAATCTCCCCCAATATATCTAGGATAGACCTGGCGAAAGCATTTACGCCAAATGTTTACGTTACCCTCCATGATGTTTCTATATACAGTGATCCCTCAACTTACAATGGCCTCAACATACAATAGTTTCAACATACAATGGTCTATTCTGGACCATTGTAAGTTGAAAGCAGACTCAACATACAATGTACAGACAGTCCAGATCTGTGAAACATGTCAATGGCCGGAAGAACTGACCAATCAGAATGGGCATTTTACTGGTAAAACCTCTATATTACTGAAGTGTATGCAGTGACTGGTGTCTGGTAGCGCCCCCTACAGTACAGGGAGGTATTACATGTTCTTTACACTTTACCTGTACCAGGGTTAGCTGCTCCTTTGGACACCAGGTGAGCGCGACTCCATGTTACTTTTTGGGACACTGTGTACTGTACAAGACCCCTGAAGAAGCTCCTGTCCTCTATATAGACCAGTGTTTTCCCAAGCAGGGTACCCTCAGCTGTTGCAAAACTACAACTCCCAGCATGCCCGGACAGCCTTTGGCTGTCCGGGCCATGCTGGGAGTTGTAGTTTTGCAACAGCTGGAGGCTCCCTGCTTGGGAAACACTGACATAGACCGTGATTTACAGCTCCCAGCAGATCTTTCTTACTTTTATATGTAAGGATTTGCTTTATTTGTATTGGTTATCTACTTATTTTTCTTTAAATTCTCATTTTTTTCTATTTTTGGATAACATTTTGGAGCTTCAGAACCAATTACCAGTTTTCCATAGAGTTATGGTCTCAACATACAATGGTTTCAACATACAATGGTCGTCCCAGAACCAATTAGTATTGTAACTTGAGGGACCACTGTACAATCATCAATAGGCACCTTGATGCCTACGTACTTACCCCTTACCTACAGTTTCCAATACAGTTATTCTATTTTATAATACTGAATAAATCTATCTTTAGAATTGACACCTACAAGTATGACACCGTAGTGAAAGACTCTTAAAAATGACATTTTTTTCGCACCTATAATCCCGGGAATCTTCCTAACGCTTCTCGCCTGCCCTTATATTCACTTTCGTGGGATTACCCGAAATTTCCTATGAAGCTCTGACCTATAAAGTCTAATCCTATGAGTAGTCTCAAAGTCGATAGCGGCTTTGGATCCTGCTGAGGAGGAGCACCTGAATGCAATGACAGGGGGGGGTTTGACTTTATAAGATGTATTTTTTCGTTGTTATTTTTCGTCATTACCATAGACTAAAACATCTGCAGTGTAAACTAATGGAGCAAATCTATTCTCTATATACAGTGCGTATGAGATATAAACTTTTGGCCACTCTTTTACTGGAATAGTACAAGACCATAGACCAGTTTTCTTTAAACTGTGGACCTCCAGATGCTGCAAAACTACAACTCGCAGCATGCCCGGACAGCCAACGGCTGTCCGGGCATGCTGGGAGTAGTAGTTATAGTTTTGCAACATCTGGGGGTCCACAGTTTGGAGACCACTGCCATAGACCACAGGTGTCTGTGACTTAGGCCACAACATCACGCAATTCATGGAGTCGGATCTGCCAACTATATCTTGTCTAACAGGATAAGAAAAGGAAGGAAACCATCACCCAACTACTGTACATACAACAAAAGTTCAACTCAAATGCAAAAACTAAGACAATTGGTCCGTGTAAAACTTTTTACTTTATTTCCACATCTTAAAAGGCAGGTACAACGATAGAAATAACAGAGTAAAAAGTCTGCCGGGTTTCGGTTTGAAAGACTTATTCATAGACATCAATGTTGTCTATAATTAAAGCTTTCCAGGTGAAACGCGTTAGACTTAGTGTTATTTCTATTGTTGTTCCTGGATTTTAAAGGAGTACTTTGGCGCATCAAAACTTATCTCCTATGGACAGGGTATGTGATCACTTGCATGGCACCCCAGCTTCTCCACAGGAAGTGAGTGTGTCAACCCCCTCACAAATCAGCGGCCGACCCTCACCCTCCATGGATCTCAATGGGAGAGCCAGAGATACCCGAACGCTGTATCTTTGAATCTCCCATAGAGATACATAGAGAGGGCGTGTCGGACATAGAGAGGGCGTGTCGGACGGCACTTCGTGTGGGGGTCGACACGCTCCCTTCCTGGGAGAGCCAGGGTGCCGTGCAGGATATCGCGGGGAGGTCCCAGCAGTCAACTTTGGATAGAGGATAAGTTTTGCTGCAACACAGTACTCCTTTAATAGGTGGAAATAAAGTACGGACCATCTTTTGCCGGAAGTATCGTCTTTGTTTTTGAATCACCCAACTACTATCTTATGTCTGTGGCCAGTTTTATGTCATGTTTGTTGTTGACTAGGTTGAAGTCTCCTCAGTGTCCAATACTCAGCTCACCTTTGTAGAATCAAAGAATTTCTGGTGCCAGAAAGTTAAACAGATTTGTAAATTACGTCTATGTAAAAATCTTAATCCTTCCAGTACTTATCAGCTGCTGTATGCTCCAGAGGAAGTTGTGTAGTTTTTTCCAGTCTGATCACAGTGCTCTCTGCTGACACCTCTGTCCATGTCAGGAACTGTCCAGAGCAGGACAGGTTCACTATGAGGATTTGTTCCTGCTCTGGACAGTTCCTGACATGGACAGAGGTAGCAGCAGAGAGCACTGTAGTCAGATTGGAAAGAACTACAAAACAGGACATATACCAGATGATAAGTACGGGAAGGATTAAGATGTTTAAATAGAAGTAATTTACAAATCTGTTTAACTTTCTAGCACCAGATGAATTTAATTTTTTTCCCTCCATGGTAATGAAATAATAACAGATCTAAATTGTTAGGGTAAAGATGACAATATTTAACCAGTTTAATACATAGTCAACACTGATAAAATAGATTGTGCTTAAAGAGGACCTGTAATCACTTTTAGGGTACATTCACACGAGCGGATTTTCGCAGCGTATTTCGCTGCGGATTCACTGGTGAAGGCCCGCTCTATGCTGTTTTTACATGTGCCTGCTCGTAGCGGCAATACCCGCTACGAGCAGACACACTGCGATGTGCGAGTCGCAGTATACTCGCACATCGTGGGAGCTCTCCGCCTAGTGGCCGCGATGTGCGAGTACGCCACGCACAATGCTGCAGTGTGTCTGCTCGTCGCGGCGTATTGCCGCTACGAGCAGGCACATGTAAAGACAGCATAGAGTGGGCCTTCACCAGCGGATTCGCAGCGTAAAATACACTGTAAGTCCGCTCGTGTGAACGTACCCTTATGCTTCCTAGACCAAAAGTCATCAGGATGTTCCTTGGCAGCTTCTGCCGGCTCCACCAGCCTTGATTGATAGTTCACTCCGTTTAGGTATAGGGAATGTTCTAATAATCAAGGCCGGTATAGGGAACCAACCCAATGACTCGTAGTTCAGGCAGCATGAAAGTGATGACAGGTTCCCTTTAAGATCATGCATGATAAAATAACTCACACTCACAATCCTGCAGATTGGCAATGGCGATCAGAAGCCTCATCCGCTCTTCCGGGTTTGTGATATTGAGCTCGCAGAGATGACTCTCCTTTATGTCCTTTAGATCTTCAAGATTCTCATATCCATTCAATAAAAGGCTCGACATATACTCCTGTGAGATATAGCAGCAGGGTCAAAAAATTATCTATATACTCTTAGTATACTAACTATATGAGTCGTCACACTCAAGTTTTATGACATTAGAAGATAAAGTCTAGATCCAACTTGTTTTGTTTTCTGTTTTGTTTTTAATCAGTCTCATGATAAAAAAAAGGTACTGGCTAAGAAGCAGCACCTGACAAGAAGAAGTTAAAGGGGTACTCCGCTGGAAAACATTATTATTATTATTATTATTATTATTATTTTTTTTTTAAATCAGCTGGTGCCAGAAAGTTGAACAGATTTGTAAATGTCTTCTATTTCAAAATCTTAATCCTTCCAGTACTAATTAGCTGCTGTATGCTCCACAGAAAGCTTTTTTCTTATTGAATTTCCTTTATGTCTGACCACAGTGCTCTCTGCTGACACTTCTGTCCATTTTAGGAACTGTCCGGAGCAGGAGGGGTTTGCTATGGGGATGTGCGCCTGCTCTTGACAGTTCCTGACATGAACAGCTATACTGTGATAAATGTATGACCCCACAGTGGGTACTAGTCAGGTATAATCCTCCCAGCAATAGAACAAATAATAAAGGGGGTAATAATGCCCAAGGGAAGTGCTCTAAAATATAACCTTTAATTCTACTTGTTAAAATACACCAAAAACAATTAAGTGACCCATAAAAGTCAGATTAAATTATGAAACACTGGTTATTTATTATGTATATAACCACAATGGTATTGTGCCCAATAGGTAAATACAAAGTTATGTTTCAGTTAGCTGCCTCAGTACAGTATTAACGGCAGATAAAGACATAAAGGTGTATACATAATGATAAATATTTAGAATACAATACAAAGTACAATACCGGACCAATTTGTTTCCTGGTGAGCCCTTTCATTCACCAGGGAACTGTTTAGATGTCCGGTTTCAGCGTAGGCAAGGAGTGCAACCCACAGTGGTAGGGAGCCACGTTCTGGCTACTGGCACACAGTTCCTGACATGGACAGAGGTGTCAGCAGAGAGCACTGTGGTCAGACAGAAAAGAAATTCAAAAAGAAATTAAATTCCTGTGGAGCATACAGCAGCTGATATGTACTGGAAGGATTTAGATTTTTAAATAGAAGTAATTTTTTAAAAACAATTACGTTCTGGCACCAGTTGATTTAAAAAAAAAAATAAAAAATTTCACAGGAGTACCCCTTTAAAGAAGAACTCCATTAATAATCCTACAGCACATTTTCAAATTTTCAAAATTTTTTTTGCATCTATCTGTTTTATTACTCTAAGTTGGTCATGTGATCATCAGTCTGACTCTCCAAATCTTCTAGTGCCTAACGGTTACAACAACAGCTGAGAAAGGCGAACTAAGCTGAAACCCGTCCTGTATGTGTATCTATGCTATCAAGAACATGAATAAACCTTGATGTGATTAAGCATACATTGGCAAATGCCAGGAATTTTTACTTGTTCACATCTGCAGAAAGAATTGGCAAGTTTAAAGGGGTATTCTACTGGAAAACTTCTATTAAACAATCTTAATCTTTTCAGTACTCATCTGCTGCTGTTATGATCCACAGGAAGTTCTTTTCTTTTTGAATTTCATTTCTGCCTGACCTCTGCGCTCTGCTGACACCTCTGTCCAGTTTAGGAACTGTCCAGAGCAGGATAGGTTTTCTATGGGGATGTGCTCCTTCTCTGGACAGTTCCTAAAATGGACAGAGGTGTCAGCGGAGAGCACTGTGGTCAGACAGAAAGGAAATAAAAAAAGAAAAGAACTTCCTGTGGATCATAACAGCAGCTGATAAGTAATGGAAGGATTAAGATTTTTTAATAGAAGTCATTTACAAATGTGTTTAACTTTCTGGCACCAGTTGATTAAAAAAAATGTTTTTCAGTGGAGTACCCCTTTAATTTTGTTTTCAGTCCAGAAATTGATATAACTACACCCATTTTAGGCAATGCTCTGTGAGCTAAGCGTTTAAATAGCAGTTAAGCCGCTAATTACTGACGCAACTTTATTACTATTTTCCAAAATTGCGCAAAATACTGTGATTTGTATACTCATGGTAAGGTTGCAGTAACATTGAACACTTTACCATGATTTTGGAAAATAATAGTAAAAATTATTTCATATGGGGACCAGTGATATAAGCCACTTGTATGTATATGGTACCATGTGTATATGGTTATTGGTGGCGGTCCCACTAATTAAACGCTCCGTGTAAACCCAGCCTTGAAAGTTGTAGAACTACTGATTGTTGGAATGATTCTAGAAGAATGGATAGCAGGTAGGTGAGCTTCTATGGAATGTTCCGCTTCTTACCTGTAAATTGAACCTTTCTAGAAGTTCTTGTAACGTTTTCGGTCTTGGTCGCTTACTTTTCCTTCTTATTATCTTCCTGGGAACTTCCTCCTCCGATATGATGTCCACATATATAAATTTAAAATTCCCAACTTTGTTGTTCAGCATCCCGGTCCAGATACCCATGGGGGTTTTGTAGATAATATCGATGATGTCACCTTTCTGGAAAGCATAGGGAATAGCAATGAGAAAGAGTGTAAGTTACTATAAACTAGAGAGTAGACCAGTGTTTCCCAACCAGGGTGCCTCCAGATGTTGCAAAACTTCAACTCCCAGCATGCCCGGACAGCCAAAGGCTGTCCGGGCATGCTGGGAGTTGTAGTTCTGCAACACCTGGAGGCACCCTGGTTGGGAAACACTAGAGTAGACTGTGTTATTTTTAATTACTATGACAAGAGTGTACAGGGTGGGCCATTTATATGGATACACCTTAATAAAATGGGAATGGTTGGTGATATTAACTTCCTGTTTGTGGTACATTAGTATATGTGAGGGGGGAAACATTTCAAGATGGGTGGTGACCATGGCGGCCATTTTGAAGTCGGCTATTTTGAAGCCAACTTTAGTTTTTTCAATAGGAAGAGGGTCATGTGACACATTAAACTTATTGGGAATTTCACAAGAAAAACAATGATGTGCTTGGTTTTAACGTAACTTTCTTCTTTCATGAGTTATTTACAAGCTTCTGACCACTTATAAAATGTGTTCAATGTGCTGCCCATTGTGTTGGATTGTCAATGCAACCCTCTTCTCTATATACTGCTATATACTACTATATACACTGCAGGAGAAATGCTAGCACAGACTTCCAGTATCCGTATAAACTGCTATATACTACTATATACACCGCAGGAGAAATGCTAGCACAGGCTTCCAGTATCCATATACACTGCTATATACTACTATATACACCGCCGGAGAAATGCTAGCACAGGCTTCCAGTATCCATATACACTGCTATATACTACTATATACACCGCAGGAGAAATGCTAGCACAGGCTTCCAGTATCCATAGTTTCAGGTGCTGCACATCTTGTATCTTCACAGCATAGACAATTGCCATCATAGTTACATAGTTACATAGTTAGTACGGTCGAAAAAAGACATATGTCCATCAAGTTCAACCAGGGAATTAAAGATAAAAGTCTACGGGGGTCAGATCAGGAGACCTTGGGGGCCATTCAACTGGCCCACGACGACCAATCCACTTTCCAGGAAACTGTTCATCTAGGAATGCTCGGACCTGACACCCATAATGTGGTGGTGCACCATCCGAGGTCCGAGCATTCCTAGATGAACAGTTTCCTGTCAAACACAACACTATACAAAAAGTCTTCTATTATATTTTATACATATATTAGGGTGCATCCACACCACGTTTTTGCAATACAGTTCCTGTATCAGGTTTTTGATGAAAAAAAACGGATTTCTCAAAACCTGACTAAACTTTATTAAAACATGTGTACAAATTTCAACCCGTATACGGTCTGAAAAATGATGTCCGGTTGCATCTGTTGTTTAAGAAAGAAAATGTATAGGTTTTTAACTTTTCACTCCATTTTGAATAAAGTTTCACTTGTTTGATTGAAATTCCAAGAAAAAAAACTGTGCAGAGTCAAAAACTGTATGGCGAAAACCGTATGGAGCCGTACGCACATACGGTTCTGTACAGTTCCCATTCACTCCCATGTAAAAAAAAAAAAAGAAAAAATGTATAAGGTTTAATACGGTTTTTCACCGGACCAAAAAACATGTTTTTTTAAATCAACTGGTGCCAGAAAGTTAAACAGATTTGTAAATTACTGTATTTCAAATAAATAAAAAAAATCTTAATCCTTCCAGTACTTATTAGCTGCTGAATACTACAGAGGAAATGGTTTTCTTTTTGGAACATAGTGCTCTGTGCTGGCATCATGACCACAGTGCTCTCTGCTGACATCTCTGTCCATTTGAAGAACTGTCCAGAGTAGAAGAATATCCCCATAGCAAACATATGCTGCTCTGGACAGTTCCTAAAATGCACAGAGATGTCAGCAGAGAGCACTGTGGTCATGATGTCAGCAGAGAGCTCTGTGTTCCAAAAAGAAAATAATTTCCTCTGTAGTATTCAGCAGCTTATAAGTACTGGAAGGATTAAGCTTTTTAATAGAAGTAATTTACTAATCTTTCATAACTTTCTGGCACCAGTTGATTAAAAAAAAAAAAAGTTTTCCACCGGAGTACCCCTTTAAGTCAATGCATACGGTTTTCTTTACGGTTCCGCACGGTTTTTAACTTGAAACCGTATACGGGAACTGTATAGCAAAAACATGGTGTCCATGCACCCTTATGGATCAGTGTCCTGCTACATGGGCCCCAAAAAGAATATATTTCCTCATTGCAGTCAAGGTAAGTTAGGAGTTGTTTTTCCACAACAAATAGAGAGCCACAGGTTGGGGACCACTGCAGTAAACCTGTGGTCTCTGAACTGTGGCCCTCCGGCTGTTGCAGAACTACTATTACCAGCATTTCCGGACAGCCAGCTAGTGCTTTACCTTGATTTTCAGTGAATCAGTGTCATATGGACTAGGTGTAAAATCAGTGTGGACTCTTGCTCGACCGCAGAAGGGGCCGGTATACGGAATGTCGTCATCAAGTCTAAAGCTATCCCTGTTACTGGTTCCATCAGAGCAGCTGGTGACACCACCTATAAGGAAAATTTGCCAAAGTAAAATATTTCAATGTGACAAACTAATTTAAAATTTTCCTTACTATAAGGGTGTGTTCATTGCATTAAAGGGGTATTCCAGGAAAAAACTGGCTCAAGAAAGTTAAACAGATTTGTAAATTACTTCTATAAAATCTATATTCTATAAAAAAAATCTTAATCCTTCCAGTAGTTATCAGCTGCTGAAGTTGAGTTGTTATTTTCTGTCTGACCACAGTGCTCTCTGCTGACACTTTTAGGAACTGTCCAGAGTAGGAGCAAATCCCCATAGTAAACCTCTAATGCTCTGGACAGTTCCTGAGACAAGCAGAGGTGTCAACAGAGAGCACTGTTGTCAGAAAGAAAAGAACAACTCAACTTCAGCAGCTGGTAACTACTGGAAGGATTACGATTTTTTAATAGAAGTAATTTACAAATCTGTTTAACTTTCCGGAGCCAGTTGATATGAAAAAAAAAAAAATAGTTTTCCACGGAAGTACCCCTTTAATTGTGTATTCAACCAATATATTTTAGACCATGTTAGTCACTTATGCGTATAATGTTGTTTTTGCTGTCTCAGCTTGTAAAAAAAAAAAAAAGTTTTTCCCTGGAATACCCCTTTAACTTCACTCATATAGAATATACAGCCGGGTTCACACTAGCGTTGGAGACAGCTAATTCTGAATTGATATTGAAGGATATTTGTAAGATAACCCCATTTGATACCATACAAATATAACACTATATGGTACCATATACATACAGTACAAGTGGCTTATATCACTGGTCCCCATTAGAGATGAGCGAACTTTTAAAAAATTCGATTTGGCTGATTCAACGAATGTTTTGAAAAAATTCCATTTGATTCGAATAAATTCACAGTGAATCCATATAATAAAGTGTGTGTGTTTTTAACTTTTTGTTTTTATTTTTTAAAATTTTTAGGTAGTACTACTACTCCCAGACCGGAACAGCTGTTCCATGATGGGAGTAGTAGTACCTGTACTAATAGACAGATCGCCCCCGGGTCTGACACCCGTTGCGATCCTCCTGTATAATGTATAGATGCGGTGGCTGCTCTTCTATGGTCCCCTGCACTGATGTATATTTACACTTATTCATATTTCCCGCAGAGAGCTGTCATTGGCCAGATGGTTCCAGCCAATCACTACTCTCTGTGGGAAATATGAATAGGTGTATATATACGTCAGTGCAGGGGACCATAGAAGAGCGGCCGTCCGCATCTATACATTATACAGGAGGATCACAGGGGGTGTCAGGAGTGACACCCGGGCGATCTGTCCTTAAAGCGCAACTGTCACTGATTTTAACCCCCATAAACTAGCCCTAGGATGACAAAGTTGGTAAAATTATAGTTCAAGCATTCCTTTTGTTGCTTTCTAGCAGCTTTAATCAAGTTAACAAAATGTCAGTAACAGTCGGATATCCCCTGTATGTCAGCTTTGGAACCGCTGTGTGATTGACATACAGGTCGCAGTGCATAGGCCCCTTATTCTTCTTATATGCGGGTGGCACATAAACAGTGCCCGTTCTCCTGTGCCCAGCAGTGATGGGATGTGGGAGGTCACCGCAAGCGCTCGGTCCCTAAGGCCCTATGTGTGGCGTAATGCAGTAGCGGAATGAGCCGGCCGCCCATTCTCCTCTTCCTGTGCACAGCGGTGATGCAATGCGTGTGGCCAGCTCATTCCGTTATTGCATTATGCCGCCCATGGCGAGGGAGCGCTTGCTGTGAGAGCTGGCCGCCCGCATCGCATCACCGCTGTGCACAGGAGAACGGACACTGTTTATTCTTTTACAGTAGAAAACTCGCCACCCACATATAAGAATAAGGGGCCTATGTCTTGGGACCTGTTTGTCAATCACACAGTGGTCCCAGCACTGACATACAGGGGATATCCAACTGTTCCTGACTCTCATATTTTTTAGCCTGACTAAAGCTGCTAGAAAGCAGCAAAAGGTATGCTTGAACTGTAATTTCTAACAATTTTGTCATCTTGGGGCTAGTTTGTAGGGGTTAAAATCCGTGACAGTTGCGCTGTAACTGCAGGTACTACTGCTCAAAACATGGAGCACACTCTGCACACTCTGCTCCATGATGGGAGCTGTAGTACCTGCATTAATAGACAGATCACAACAGGTGTCAGAAGTGACACTCATTGCGATCTGTCTACTAATGCAGGTACAACAGCTCCCAGCATGGAGCAGAGTGTGCAGAGTGTACAGAGTGTGCCTCATGTTGGGAGCAGTAGTACCTGCAGTTAAGCACAGATCACAGCGGGTGTCACTCCTGATACCCACTGTGATCGTCCTGTATAATATATAGATGCGAGGCAAGGCTACTCTTCTCTGGTCCCCCGCACTGCCGTATATATACCTATTATTCATATTTCCCGCAGAGAGCTGTGATTGGCTGGAACCATTTGGCCAATCACTGCTCTCTGCGGGAAATATGAATCTGTGATGGGAAAAACTTCACATTGCAGAACATAGTGCAGGATCGCACAGAAGAGCGGCCGGCCGCCTGCATCTATACATTATATAAGAGGATCGCAATGGGTGTCAGACCCCGGGGGCGATCTGTCTATTAGTACAGGTACTACTACTCCCATCATGGAACAGTATGTCCCATGCTGGGAGTAATAGTACTACCTAAAAAATGTAAAAAAAAATTAGTAAAAAAGTGAAAAAAGTTAAAACACACACTTTATTAAACACATTATTAAAATACATTACTAATAAAAAGTTTAACAAAATGAATTAAAAAAAATATATAATTTTTACATTTAAATGGCCCCTTTCTACAATTTTATTATTGTCGGCTACATTTTTAGGTCCCTGCCCGCCCACATTAACTGGTCCCTGTTTAAAAATTAATAAAAAATTTGTTATAGAAAATAAAAATTTTGTTAAATACATTTTTTTTACTGCAAAAATTCAGTGGAATCTTATCCTTAGAGTAATAACAAAATGGAGTGAATGAAGAAATTCGTTATTTCAAATTGAGTGGAAATTCGGATTCGATCAGAATCACATTTTTCATGAAATTCGGAACAAATTCGGATTCGTCCCATTTGATTCGCTCATCTCTAGTCCCCCAATGAAAGCATTTTTTTGGATACTTACTGGATGAGCTTTGACCACTGTTGAGACTATAAAGACTTTCGACAGATTCACTGGCTTTGAGGGTGCATTTTTCTGTGGCAAGTCCTCCCGTGGTGTCACTATCTCGATAAGTAAAAGTCCCTTCAACATCTTCACTCTAAATTAAAACAAAAACAAAGTGATAAGTAATATAACGAGAGTTCAGATAATACTTTTGGAATTGTTCCCAACCTAGTCAACTTTTTTTTTTAAAATCTTGCAGAAGATTAGCTCCTTAGAACCAGTCAAATAGGGGAAACATAGCAGTCAGAGACAGGAATACAGTAATAATGTTTGAAAAGGGCGTCTTCTGGATCTATTCACAATCAAAACGAATACAGCTCATCTCTATTTAGAGCAGTGGTCTTCAACCTGCAGACCTCCAGATGTTGCAAAACTACAACTCCCAGCATGCCCGGACAGCCGTTGGCTGTCCGGGCATGCTGAGAGTTGTAGTTTTTCAACATCTGGAGGTCCGCAGGTTGAAGACCACTGCTCCTCTCGGCATAAAGTGGTGAATAGAAATCATTTTCATACCTCAGAAAGAGCCTTAATATACTTTTTCCCCATTTTTCTCCTCATGGTCAGCGATATGGCTTTCATTTTCTTAGTCAGACTTCCACCCTTGTCGCCATCTGAGACTCCTCCTCCTCCGGCTTCAAAAATACTTCCTGTATCACCGATCTGTTTATAGGAAACATACACATCATCTGAAGCGGTTTCACCAATATATCTAAACTTATGTAAACTCTATCATTTTACCATATCTCACTGCCTTTGATTACAAAGTTAAAGGGGTACCATGTCCCTAGACATCTTATCTCCAAAGGATAAGGGATAAGATGTTAACATGTCTGATCGCGGGGGACCTGGCCGCTGGGACTCCTCGTGATCCCTGTGCCGATGCTGCAATGTTACGGTCACGGAAGTCTGGGTCTTCCATGATCATGACATCTTGCTGGGCCCCCTTCTTTCATGTCTAAGGGAGGGGGTGTGACAGCTAGTAAACACCAGAAGGGGCATAGCGGCTGTGATCGCCAGTCATCCGGCATGGAGTGGAGTTCGCTCCGTGCATCGGATGACAGGGGTGCAGCTGCGGAGATCGCGGAGGTCCCCAGTGGCCGGACCCCTGCGATCAGACATGTTATCCCCTATCCTTTGGATAGGGGATAACATGTCTAGCAACGGAGTACCGCTTTAAAGTAGTTTCACCTTTACTTAAAGGGGTACTCTAGTAGAAAACAATGTTTTTCTGGTGCCAAAAAGTTAAGCAGATTTGTAAATTACTCATAAAAATCTTAACCCTTCCAGTACTTATCAGCTGCCGAGTAAGTTTAGTTATTCTTTTTTATCTGACCACAGTGCTCACTGCTGACACCTCTGTCCATGTCAGGAACTGTCTGGAGCAGGAGAGATTTGTTATGGGGATTTGCTCCTGCTCTGGACAGTTCCTGACTTGAACAGAGATGTCAGCAGAGAGCACTGGGGCCACGCAGAAAAGAAATGCTCAACTCCCTCTGGAGCATACAGCAGCTGATAAGTACTGGAAGGATTAAGATTTTTTTAATAGAAGTAATTAACAAATCTGTTTAATTATCTGAAGCCAGTTTATATGAAAAAAATTATCAACGGAAGTACCCCTTTAATTGTGTATTCAACCAATATATTTTAGACCATGTTAGTCACTTATCCGTGTAAGGCTGGGTTCACATCACGTTTTCTCCCATACGGGAGCGCATACGGCAGGGGGGAGCTGAAACATCGTGCTCCCGTATGCCTTTCTATGCGCTCCCATATGTAATTCATTTCAATGAGCCGGCCGGAGTGAAACGTTCGGTCCGGTCGGCTCATTTTTGCGCTGTATGCGCTTTTTCCCCGGACCTAAAACTGTGGTCAACCACTGTTTTAGGCCCGGTTGTAAAAGCGCATACGGCGCAAAAATGAGCCGACCAGACCGAACGTTTCACTCCGGCCGGCTCATTGAAATGAATTACATGCGGGAGCGCATAGAAAGGCATACGGGAGCAAGAGGTTTAAGCTCCCCCCTGCCGTATGCGCTCCCGTATGGGCGAAAACGTGATGTGAACCAGCCTTATGTTGCTTTTGCCGTTTCAGCTTGTAGGAAAAGTCATCTATTTCTACCTGGACATTGTCAAAAAGATCTCATTGACGGAAGAAGGGACACATACCATGTAGACAGCTGTTTTGGGTTCATGCCCCTCTTCAGTACAGAGGATGGTGCTGGTTGAATGGGTGAGAAATCTTTGACATGGGTCTGAGGGGGTAATGTGTCTGGCATGAGGAGTCTTACAGGTCATCTTGGCAGTCTCCATATTACCCCTTAGATCCATGTGAAAAAGGCATATTACCCAGTCAACCAACACCCACCACTGTGCTGAAGAGGGGCAAGAACCCCAAAACAACTGTCTACATGATAGGTGTCCCTTCATTTTGGTGGAGATTCTGTTTGGCTTCTAATCCCCAGTCATGACTCTAAACTGATTGACACTAAAGTCCCAAAAGGTGGTACTAGAGAGCAAACATTTTCCAAAATTTTCCCCAGGCAGCAATGCCTAGCCTATAAGACACCCTATGTTGCTTTGGTGGTTTTCACAAGAAGACACATTACCCTCTACTGATCTATAGTCAGTTGGAGATGGGCCAAATAGATAAGTAATAAGTTGGTAAATAAGTGCATAATTAACTCATTGAGCACCTCCAAGACAAGAGAGACAGTTTTTTTTTCCTGTGGGAGTGATACCTTATTGCTGTGTTCACATTGCACATTTTGTTGCATTTTTGAAAGAGTTGTTTGACAAAAAAACTGCCTGCTAAAAAAAAGTTACTTACCTTCCTCACTCCCCCGTAGCCTCTATTATTGCAGAATCTGGTAGTTCCTGGATCTGAGGGTCAATACGCCACATTGCCATTCATCCAATCACTGGCTGAGGCAGGACACCCCAGTGACCAGTGATTAGCTGAAAAAAAATGGCTTACACAGAGCCTAGCACCCGGTCTCCGCTGAACCACACTTCCTGGTGCTAAACGTTAGTGATGAGCGGCATTGGTCATATTCGAATTTGTGATATTTCGCGAATATATAGACGAATATTCCTGACAAGTGTATTTGCATCATTCTAATTGGCCCACAAGTGAAAAGAAGGAATATGCGAATATTCACATAGGCGAATATGTGCATATGCGGAAAAAGTGAATATTCGTAATTTCAATTTTATAGCAAATATATTCGCAATATTTGCGAATTTGCGATATTCGCAATAAAAATTTGCGCCCAACACTACTAGCCATTGCCTCTTAGCCTATTATTAATCGCAGCGGCGTCCCACCTCAGCCAGTGATCAATGTATAGACCCCCAGCACCAGAAAGTGCTCCATGACGGTCACCAAACGCCTCCATAACGAAGGCTACGGGGAAGTGAGGAAGGTATATACCCTTTTTATGTTTTTTTGTTTAAGTAGACAGCCTAGGCATATTTTTTTGCTGGAGTTCCCCTTTAAAATGTGTGTGTTTTTTTTTTGCATGGGAAACTGATTGGGAAGGTATGGTTTTTTATGTACAACCATTCATGCTATTATAAGCCCTTAGGGCTCAGTACACTAGGACAGTGTTTTCCCACCAGTGTTCGGGTGGGTTCACACCACAATTTTGCGATACGGTTTCATAAAAAAAAAAAAAATGTATGCAACCGTACAGAAAACGGTGCCCATAGACTTCCCATTCAAAACCATATGCACCATAATGTATACGGTTTTCTCAGTTTTTCAAACCACACGTTTTTTATACTTTTTTTTTTCTGGACAGAAAACCGTGGCCTACCATGGGTTTTTGGTCCAGGTGAAAAACCGTATTAAACCGTATACGTTTATTTTAAACATGGGAGTCAATGGGAACCGTACAGAACTGTATGTGCGTACGGTTCCATCCAGTTTTCACCATACGGTTTTTGACTTTGCACAGTTTTTTTCATGGAATTTCAATCAAACGAGTGAAACTTTATTCATAATGGAGTGAAAAGTTAAAAATGTATAAGTTTTTTTCTTAAAAATGGATTCAACCGGACATCATTTTTCAAACTGTATACGGTTTTCAACAGTATACAGATAAAATTTTGCACACACGTTTTGATACAGTTTAGTCAGGTTTTGAGGAATCCGTTTTTTTAATCAAAAACCTGATACGGGGACTGTATTGCAAAAATGTGGTGTGAACCCAGCCTTCCTCCAACAGTTGCAAAACTACAACTTCCAGCGGCTGTCCGGGCATGCTGGGAATTGTAGTTTTACAACAGTTGGAGATATGTTGGAGATATGCTGGTTGGAAAACATGCAACAAATACACAAAGTGTGAACACAGCCAACAGGTTATCAAGAATAGAAGGGACATGGAGCAAGTGGAACATCACTGCAGAATCGGACTGCACACTAGTTTCATAGTCTGCAACCATGGAGACAGATAGGCCTGCATAAGAGCTGTAAACACAAAAGGGTAGATTAATATTATTGTGTTTTTTTTTTATTTATTTGAGACTATTCGGATTGTTGCTTTATTTCTATATAGATGCAACAAAACAACGGTTGCAAAAGCGTTCGTAGCCTTTACTATTTGTTGCCAATGAAAATCAAAGGTGGCGATTGGCTTTAATGTCTTCTCTTTTAATGTCCTCCCTACCTGTTTACCTCATTATTCGTCACTTAGCTCGGAGTATTTTGTGTTTAATTGTTTCCCTCCGTCCAGGTTTTTTTATTTTGTAGTCATTACCGCGTTCGGCAGACACAAAAATTCTCAGGAGGAGCCTCAAGGTCAAAGGAGTGAAACGAAATAGAGCAGAGAAGCTCCCCACTGATCTTCTCTGCAGAGCGGCGGCCCTTTCATCTTCCTTCCCTTTCATACACTGCATAAACCCTGATCACTACACAGCGCCATTAAATAGATGAGATAACGCCGCCACACACAGTCATTTCCCAAATCATCCCCAGATCAGATGTATCATTATTAATACAGCACAGGCAAAATGCAGTGAGCTGCGGACATAAACAAACCTCCGCCAAATCTTCTGGCTTGGAAATGGACGGTTTCTTAAAGCGTTCGAAGGTCCCGAAGCTGCTGGTGCGCTGCAAAAAAATAAAAAATAAACAGAATAGGACGGGATATTAAAGAGGAGATTTCAGGAGTAAAGATAAAAGCATGGATGACTGGCTGCAGACCCCCATGTCATCTAATGCCCTGTGTCTGATTGGTTGAGGTCTGACCACTGGGACCACTACAGATCGTAAAAACAGGGGTCCCCCAGTTTACATGGAGCAGTGGTAAGATATGTATGCTGCCCCTCCATTTAACTTTATGGGTCAGACAAAGATAGCCAAGTGCACTACTCAGCTACCTAACTCTGGCCCATAGAGGTGGACTTAGAGGCAAAACCGACTTTGAGTCCATTCATACAGGGGACACAAGATGACGTTTTTGTGATTACTGTGGGTCCCAGTGATAAGACCGCCACCAATCAGACACTCATCCCCCTATTCAACAGAAAGGAAACAAGTGTACTTCTTGGGAAAACACCTTTAGAGACCTATCAGCTCCAGACCACCTCTTTAAGGACGTACTAGTTCAAGATTACCCCTTTAGGGACCTACCAGTTCAGGATCATTGCTTTAGCGATCTACCAGTTCAGGATCACCCCATTAGGGACCTATTAACTCCGGCCCACTCCTTTAGAAACCTACCAGTTCAGGATCACTCCTTTAGAGACCTACCAGCTCGGTATCACCCCTTTATAGACCTACCCCCCACTCATTTAGGGATCTACCAGTTCAGGATCACCCCTTTAGAGACCTACTAGCTCCAGATCACTCCTTTAGAGACCTACCAGTTAAGGATCTCTCCTTTAGGGTCCTACCAGTTAAGGATCACTCCTTTAGAGACCTACCTGCTCCGGATTACTCCTATAGAGATCTACCAGGTCAGGTTCACCCCTTTAGAGATCTACTAGTTCAGGATCACCCCATTAGGGACATAAAAGTTCAAGATCACCCCTTTAGGGACCTATCAGTTCAGAACCACACCT
This sequence comes from Hyla sarda, assembly GCF_029499605.1. NCBI lineage: Eukaryota > Metazoa > Chordata > Amphibia > Anura > Hylidae > Hyla > Hyla sarda. The sequence continues at coordinate 458,383,804 of NC_079190.1, forward strand.
ATAGGGACTTACCACTTCAGAATTACACCTTTAGAGACCTACCAGTTCAGTATGACCCCTTTAGGGGCCGACCAGTTCAGGGTCACCCCTTTAGGGGTGACCCTTTAGGGGACCATCGATCAAACACAGGCACAGACACTATATTTTGAACTACACTAACTTTACAGCCCCTGTTGAACAGTCAAACAAAAAAAGAAATCCTGAAATACCCATTTAATTTGTCAGATAGTAACTCGGCTCATTTTTGCCCCATATCCGGTTTTGTGGACAGACTGCAAACCGTGGTATGCTACGGTTTTGATGTGATTAAAAAAACGGCCACAAGGTGATTCTGTTCTGTTCCCTGCACAGGTCAAAAAGTTTGGTCTCCTCCCGGCCTGGCAGAAGACCATACTCAGGAAGTGCATGCGGGGCATGGCGAGGCACAGCTCTCACAGGCTTCAGTGATGTTGCGCCTGCTGGGGAACGCCCACTTTCTCCTGCTGGGAGCTCACATAATGTGAGCAAGGGGAAAGGTATTATACAGAGCTTTTTAAAGCTCGGAATTTTTTTTTTGAGGACGGAAGGAGTAGTTGGGGAATATAATCTGAGACAGTTTAGAAAATATGGTTTGATGACAGGTACTCTTTAAAAGCAGAAGCTTATGATATAAGTGTGGTTTTTCAGGTATATAAGAATCTGCTGTGCCAGGAAACACTATATAAACGCATGCACCCAGAGATTTATAAGGTCATCGTGCATACTGATTATGGATGTATGGGCTCCATTATAAAGACAAGACTCTAGAGTAGTGTTTTTTCAACTAGGGTGCCTCCAGCTGCTGCCAAACTACAACTCCCAGCATGCCCAGACAGCCTTCGGCTGTTCGGGCATGTTGGGAGTTGTAGTTTTGCAGCAGTTGGAGGAACACTGGTAGGGAAACACTGTCCTAGAATAGTCATTTATCCACACCTCATACAATCACTGGACCATGAACATTGCCCTGATCAGTTTGCTATATCATTGATATATCGACAGGTACTACGTATTGATGGGATGATAAATAAAAACTCTAGATAAGTATCTGCTAGAACACTTAAAAAGAAATTACATTACATTACAGTAGGATCTGGAATTGAATGAATCAACCCGCGTGGGTTTGGAGCACAGTAAAATATGAATGCTTTTTATATCCATTCTGAAATTGTGATGACATTTACAGCTTAGATATGTTCCACATAAATGAACTTCTAAAAACCGCTGGTGGGTGGGTTGCCCAATAAGATTTGTATCAGATGGGTACAGGGCCAGGGGGTGATTCATTGAGGTGTATAGTTCCTTTTAAGGTCTTTTTGATTTACAGAATGTTGTCAAATTAATTGTTTATGTAGCGATAAACCATCAAACAAAGAAGCTTTATTGAAATGCATATAAAATACATACAGAATAGAAAGGATATATAAAACAGCTGGTCCATAGACCAAACAAGAACCATAACATCAAGGTACAATCTTCCGTTCAATAGTACATTCCATCAAATATCGGTAATGTAGACATTATTATGTATACCGGTGCCAACAATGAGCGACAATGAAAAGCATCAGGATTATATAAAGACTCTATCCAGGATAAAAGTCAACTCTCAATAAGACACGACTCCCTCTCGACTCCTCCCTGCCTAACATAGAGAATACAGGGAGAAGCTATGGCGTATATAAGGACAGTAAGATGAGGAGAACCAAGGTTCCCAAACTAAATTAAAACGGTCCACCTGATCCTCCCTAATAGCAGTGAATTTTTTGTTCAACATTATAGAGTTAACCCTCTCCACTAGTCTAGTTTCCTCCATTGAGCAGCAATGTGTATACGAACTGTAAACAGGACATATTGAGACAGTTTAAATATTCGAAACTGCATTCCAGCTGGTTTGTGGCTTAAGAGACAGTAAGATGGAGTACGCAGTACCCAGTAAGAGAGAATAGATGATAGCATGTCTAAGACCTGTCTCCAGAATCCTGCCCCCACTGGGAAGCTCCATCACGTGTGATACAGTGTGCCCCATGCCCCACACTCACGATAGCATAGTGGTGAAACGAGGGGGTAGATGGTATGAAGGAGTGTAGGCACCCAGTAGGAACTGTGCAATATCCTCAGTGAGGTTACTGCAAGGGAAACCTGTCAGCTACCTTTACCGATAGTAGTGCAACACTCCTTCCACTGTGCGAGCGTGAGCATTGTATGAATGTCCGTCTCCCAGTCTATCATAAATTTAAGTTTAACGTCCTGTGAGCATATAGATCAGAAAGTAATCGAGGCATGTTTGAGGAGTATATCATGTGTCGCTCAAATGGGGTAGGGATAATTTGTGTACAGTGGTGTAGCTGGGTTGTATAAAACGACAAAATTTGTCTCGCCCTAAATTGTTCTCTAGCAGGTATGGTGAGACGTTGGCATAACGCAGCCAGGGTGGACAGGGAATGGCCAGCCAATAAGTCATTTAGACAAAAAATATTATTCTCTCGCCACCAGAGAAAAGGGGAGGGAATTAGTCCAGGAGAAAAAAATGGATTGTGCAAGTATGGTAGAAGTGGAGAAGGGACAGATTGCAGAGAGAATTTGAAACGAACCTGACGCCAAAGAGAAAGTGCATATAAGGTAACTTGTTCAGAAGAAGGAAGAAGAGTAGAAATAGGTGGAGTAGACCACATAAGTGCGGCTAGTGAGTATGGTGAGACCAAGGACTCCTCCAAACCCACCCACCTGGGAGCTCCCCTCTTCATATTAATCAGTGCAAGTTGTGCTATACGGGCTGCATAATAGTATTTAAGTAGATTCGGTACTGAGAGACCCCCCGCCCTCCTATGAAGATGCATAATAGCCCTCCCAATTCTAGGTTGTTTATAGGACCAAATATACACAAAAATTTCCTTCTGTAAAGAAAGAAGATCCCCTTTTAAGATTGGCATGGGAAGAGTCCGAAATAAGTATAGCAGGCGAGGTAATAACCCCATTCTAATAACATTAATTCTCCCCACCCAAGAAATATAGGGATAATTCCATTTCGATAGATCGTCTCTCAGAGAGCGATACAAGGGGGTATAATTTGCACTATAGAGGGAGGATAGGGTAGGCGTAAGCCAAATTCCCAAATAAGGTAGTCCCATGGAGGAGAACTTATAGCCAAAGTTGAGAGTAATAAGGTGTTTGGTCGTAGTGGGGACATTACAGTATAGAGCTTCAGATTTAGTAGCATTAATACGAAGACCTGATGCTCCGGCAAAGCTTTCTAACACTTATGCCAGGTTGAGAAGAGAAGTAAGTGGGCTAGAGATAGTCAATAACAGGTCATCCGCAAATAAATTACAATTATATTCTCTTTCGCTCACCCTTGCTCCCATTACATCCAGATTATTACGTATACGTACCGCAAGAGGTTCCATCAGTAGGGCGAAAAGTGCAGGAGAAAGTGGGCATCCCTGACAGGTACCCCGCAAGATATAGAGGGGCAAAGGAGTTGTAGAGGGTAATTTGAGGTAAAATTTTGGGTTCAGATATAGATGTCGCAAGATAGTGACGAAAGGCCCCCTAAAGTCAAATTTATTTAGAACAGCAAACATATAAGGCCAGGTGACGTTGTCGAAGGCCTTTTCTATATCTAGTGCAAGGGCCATCATCAGTGTTCTAGAAGTGTCAGACCAGTTAATTAAGTTGATAATCTTGCGGACATTGTCAGGGGCCTGCTTCCCTGGGATAAAACCCACCTAGTCAGCATGTACTAGTGAGGGAAGGAAGCGGTTTAGACGGTGAGCAAGAATAGAAGTAAGCAATTTGGTATCTATGTTCAGCATAGATATTGGCCTATAGTTTGCTGGTTGCAAGTAGTCTCTACTAGGGTACGGAATAACAGAAATATAAGCATTAAAAATTCTGAGGGGAGGGTGGTGGATGTACGCAAAGAATTGAACAGTAAGGTAAGGTGGGGAACTAATAAGGAGGTACATTTTTTGTAGTAAGCTGTCGAAAAGCCGTCCGGGCCAGGTGACTTTTCGGACTTAAGCTGTGCAATGGCCTCTGTGATTTCCTCAGCTGTAAAAGGGGCGTTAAAGCAAGGCTATGGCATCAGGTTCCAAGGTGGATAGAGGGACAGAAGAAAGGTAAGAGGAGATGGTAGGATCAGAAGGAGAAGACTGTGAGGGTGCGGAATATAGGGAAGACTAAAAAGAATGAAAAGCAGAGTATATGCGATCAGGACTAGAAGCGCACACCCCAGGGCGTATCTGTAGTGAATGTACCGTATAAAAAGATGCTGTATTGCGTAGCATGGACGCTAATAGGCGGTCAGGCTTATTTGCATAATGGTAGTATGTGGCATTCGTCCAGCAGACTGCTTTTTCCACCTCACAAGAGAGCAAGGCATCTAGCTGTGCCCTAGTATCACTGACAGCTTTGTAGAGGTATAATGATGGGGATCGCTGGTGAGTAAATGTCAGCCTAATCAGTTTAGCTTCCAAAGCCAATCTAGTGGCAGACCTATCCCTTTTAATTCCTGAGGCCAGAGAAATAATTGGGCCTCTCATATAGGATTTATGGGCCAGCAATGTCCAACATGGTTCTGCCGTAGATTGAGCATTGGTTAGAAAATATGAAGATAGATCTGCCTCTAGCTGGGACTTGATATGTGGCATTGTGAGCAGAGACTCATTAAGTTTCTGTGGTGAGCCACCGGTGTTATGGCGGGACCACGGGGTATAGCAGTGTAGGTAGCGGGGCCAGATGGTATTAACCCCTGGGGCAAGATGTTGTTAACCCCTAGTGTTCGTAACGCCAGGATGTGGTTGTATGGTGTAGGGTATCGCCGACAACCAACCCAAAACGGCATGTAGTAAATCAGAGTCCAAAGCAGGTTTTGATGCAACTGGAACTTTACTGAGGAAGGCAGTATAACAGTCTTTACAGATAGCCAACTTCCACAGAGGTGACCGGGACACAGGGAACCTTTCAGTCTTGCTTGGACTTGTAGTTGCAATAATGATGATGCAGCCAATGTGCTACTGTTATGACTTTGGTAGGGAAAGTAGAGACTTGACTTGCACTCACAGATTTGATGTGGCTGCAAACTTTTAGGCTTTGGCCTAGCTATCCTGGACTTGACTTGTACAGGACTTGGTTCTTGCAAGCAAAGCAAGCACAAGAGCAGGAACCAAGAGCTAAGAGAGTGCAGGAAAAGAGAGAGAATTTGGAGACTACAGCCCTTTATATAATCAGGGGGCTGTACTAAAGCCCATTGGTAGCTGGTTGCCTGTGGTTATCTGTGTCTCTGGAACTCTGGGTATATCACGTGATCACATATCACATGCCAGATCACATGGCCATAGGAAGGTCCTATACAGTGTAAATATCCTAATAACCTTTGTATATCACTCAAATTCACTGTACGATACATAAAATAGATGTACATACTCAATATGCAATACAATACCATATAATGACTTAGGGGGACCCTGCAGGAGAGCCCTGTGGACGTGAGGGACTCTACCTGAGGGGACTTTAGGACTGTACAGAACCATGTTCTGTACCGGACACCCCATTTCCATCTAAAAGGAACCATGGCGCTTCCCACTAAATGAAGAGCTGGGGAAACTAAATCATGGTCTGACCAAATGGAGGGGACATGTCTGGCATATAGGAGTTTTGGAAGTAATGGGGTATTAGCAAGAATCCAGTCAATTCGCGTGTACGAGTGTTGTGAAGGTGAATAATAAGTGTAGCCCCATGTTTGGCCATTGTGCTCCCTCCAAGCATCTACCAAATTACCGTCTGCAAAGATTTAAAGTACCTGACGTTGTTGGGTCCCCGATCTACGAAGTAGGGCAGTGTGAAAACGATCCAGGGAACTGTGGACCACAAAGTTAAAGTCGCCAGCCCAAATCAACCATTCGTAGCTCAGGGATCCAAGCAACGCGCATAGTGTGCTGAAAAATAAAATAGGAGAGTCAACAGCAGCATAGGAATTCACTATACATAACTTTTTTTCATCTAACGTCCCCAATAAAATCACATAACGGCTGTCAGGATCAATTATAATGTTCTCCACACAGAAAGGAAAGGCATCATGTAATAGAGTAATGATCCCTCTGCTTTTGGTATGGTAAGTAGACATATATACCCGTTGAAATGATCTGTGAAAAAACTTAGGAAAGGAAGTAGGTGTATAGTGCGTTTCCTGTAGACAGATTACATCAGGACTTAACCTCACGTAATCCTTAAAAGCTTTCCCTCTCTTATTAGGGGAATTAAAGCCCCAAACATTATGAGTTATTAATTTACACATGCTTGCATAGGGATACGGTAAAAAAAGCTATGTGTATAGTGGGCGGGAGTCACAAAGCCCCCATGAATTCGTATAGCACCGATTAAACCTGGAACATACAATGCATGAAATTTGCCTATACCGGTGTACCTTGTCAAAACAAAAAAAGGACAAACAAATAACAAGCAAAACAAACAAACAAAAAAACAGTCAACAAAGTACAGGTGTGGAAAGACGGGCCAGGGTATGCCATGACCTATCATTCTTCCTTGCCCCGAATTTGGGGTATGAAGGCACAACTTTCCGGCTGCACCACCACTGCAACAACAAGACGTAGTCCATCCGGTAGGAACAGCAACTATATTGGATCCAGTCAACTCCTGAGTTAGAAAACTGAAGGAATAACCAAATTGTCCAGGAGCAGTTCAGCCATTTATCATTTTGAGACTTCCTCAAATCTATGTCTCAGTCCTCCAATAAAGTGGTACAAAGAATTAAAGGGGTACTCCGCCCCTAGACATCTTATCCCCTATCCAAAGAATAGGGGATAAGATGTCAGATCGCTGGGGTCCCGCTGCTGGGGACCCCGGGATTGCTGCTGCAGCACCCCGCTATCATTACTGCGCAGAGCGAGATCGCTCTGCACGTAATGACGGGCAATACAGGGGCCGGAGCATCGTTACGTCACGGCTCCACCCCTCGTGACGTCGCGGCCCGCCCCCGTCAATACAAGTCTATGGGAGGGGGCGTGGCGGTGGTCACACCCCCTGCCATAGACTTGCATTAAGGTGACGGGCCATGATGTCATGAGGGGCGGAGCCATGACGTCACACTGCTCCGGCCCCTGTATCGCCCGTCATTACGCACAGAGCGAACTCGCTCTGTGCAGTAATGATGGCGCAGTGCCGCAGCGGCGATCCCCGGGGTCCCCAGCAGCGGGACCGTGGCGATCAAACATCTTATCCCCTATCCTTTGGATGGGGATAAGATGCCAAGGGCGGAGTACCCCTTTAAGCTGGCTTGTTAGAGGTACGGTGCCGGCGCAAGTGATCATAAGCGCGAAGGGCGAGTTGCCCATTGAGGTTGGGCTGGCAGGTCGACCGGGCGCATTTGTTCTGTAGCAAGGACATCCAGGGCCTCCTTCAATGTACAGATAAGATAAGAGCGGCCATTGAGCTGAAAAGATAGGGAAAAAGGGAATCCCCATTGGTACTTTATCTGCTTCTGTACCAGTGCAAGAGTGACAGGTCTGAATTCTCTTCTACGAGCCAGAGTAGAGCGAGCTTGATCAGAGAACAATTTAGCAGCAAGCCTGGCAGGGTTGGCAAGTCTCTAGCAGCAGGACATCATGGAACTCTGCATAATGCAATTTAAGGATAACATCCCTGGGGAGATCTGTGTTTTTAGGCCTGGCCAGGGGTCTATGTATCCTATCAAAGCCTAACAATTCTGGCTCTAGGTGAGGGGCCAGTTCATAAAAAATATCAGTAAGTACCTTAGTCAGGTCTGTCATAGTATCTGGCAGTTCCCTCAAGCATAGATTTGCCCTCCTGGACAAAGATCTTCCATCTTCAAGGGCCTCCAGCCTATGGGCCTGTCCCTCAATATCATGGTGGTCCATTTCAACGACATTCACCAGGTCATCAATTTTAGATTCCGCGTCTGCCACCCGCTGCGTTAGCTCCTGGATCTGCGCAGTAAATGTTGTCAACGCTTGCGCTAATTCCTGCTTGAAAAGTGCTTGAATATTGCCTAACATGGCTGCTGGAGTCAGTTCAGCAGGCTGGGACTGGTGCTCGTCCTCAGAGTTTTCCTCAGTCACAAGGGAGCTCGCCTCGGCCATCTTGGATCTAGTTCCGGCCCTGAAGATGTCCGGAATAGATTGGGTTAAACCCTTTGAAAACGGCTGGAGTTTCTTTTTTGTACCGGGTAGGTGTTCTGGTGCTAAGGAGCCGTGGAGCAGCACTGACAGTGGCTTATCGCTGCAGCCAGTACGGAGCTCAAATCAGTTGCGACTGCCTCAGTGAGCTGCATGCATGCACCCCCGTTTATGTAGTGTTTAACCCCTTAAGGACCAGGCCAATTTTCACTGTAGGACCAGAGCGTTTTTTGCACATCTGACCACTTTCACTTTAAGCATTAATAACTCTGGGATGCTTTTACCTATCATTCTGATTCCAAGTTTGTTTTTTCATGACATATTCTACTTTATGTTATTGGTAAAATTTTGTCGATACTTGCACCATTTCTTAGTGAAAAATTCCCAAATTTTATGAAAAAATTGAAAATTCAGCATTTTTCTAACTTTGAAGCTCTCTGCTTGTAAGGAAAATAAACATTCTAAATAAATTATATTTTGATTCACATATACAATATGTCTACTTTATGTTTGCATCATAAAATTGACGAGTTTTTACTTTTGGAGGACATCAGAGGGCTTCAAAGTTCAGCAGCAATTTTCCAATTTTTCACCAAATTTTCAAAATCGGAATTTTTCATGGACCATTTCAGGTTTGAAGTGGATTTGAAGGGCCTTCATATTAGAAATACCCCATACATGACCCCAGTATAAAAACAGCACCCCTCAAAGTATTCAAAATGACATTCAGTAAGTGTGTTAACCCTTTAGGTGTTTCACAGGAATAGCAGCAAAGTGAAGGAGAAAATTCTAAATCTTCATTTTTTCACTCGCATGTTCTTGTAGACCCAGTTTTTGAATTTTTACAAGAGGTAAAAGGAAAAAAATCCTCTCAAAATTTGTAACCCAACTTCTCTCGAGTAAGAAAATACCTCATATGTGTATGTCAAGTGTTCGGCGGGAACTGCAGAGGGCTCAGAAGGGAGGGAACGACAATGGGATTTTGGAGAGTGAGTTTTTCTGAAATGGTTTTTGGGGGGCATGTCACATTTAGGAAGCCCCTATGGTGCCAGAACAGCAAAAAACAAACAAAAAAAAAAACACATGGCATACTATTTTGGAAACTAGACCCCTCAAGGAATGTAACGAGGGGTACAGGGAGCCTTAACACCTCACAGGTATTTCACGACTTTTTGTTAAAGTCGGATGTGTAAATGAAAAAAAATGTTTTTTTTCACTAAAATGCTGCTTTTTCCCCAAAATGTTAAATTTTTACAAGGGGTAATAGGAGAAAATTAGCCCCAAAATTTGTACCCCATTTCTTCTGAGTATGAAAATACCCCATGTGTGGACGTCAAGTGCTCTGCTGGCGCACTACAATGCTCAGAAGAGAAGGAGCGCCATTAAGCTTTTGAAAAGGGAATTTGTTTGGAATGGTAGTCAGGGGCCATGTGTGTTTACAAAGTCCCCCGTGGTGCTAGAACAGTGGACCCCCCCCCCCCACATGTGACCCCATTTTGGAAACTACACCCCTCACAGAGTTTAAAAAGGGGTGCAA